>NC_092543.1:0-644656 GCF_037038585.1 Patagioenas fasciata
AGGCACCTGTCTGCAGGTATCCTAGATCTTGATTCTTGAACTTGAGGAAACACGCGTCTGAGCAAAACTCCCAAACGCTTCCAGGAAAGACACAGGCTCTCCCACAAGCACACAAGTGTTTGCCCTCAGCTATAGATCAGGGACAAGCCTGTGAAGAGCAACCAAAGAGCTCGTCCGTCTTTCCCTCAATAGATGGGAGTAGGCGCGCTTGCGGATGTGTGCGCGTGTGTGGCCACGCGTTTGCTTAGGCATCAGTGTGTGAAAAGGTAGGTGCTTTTCTCTAGCTGCGTGTGCGTGCACGTGGTGCTGGGTGCACATCCCTGGGTGCTCGTGGAAAGGTTTCTGCATGGTTTTCGCTGAGGAATCGTGTGTGTGCACATGGACAAAGAGAAGGCGCAGCAACCAGGTTCCAGCGCCGAAGAAGGCAAAAGGCGAGGTTTCCGGCGCTATCTCCTTCTCTCCCCAGAGCTAGTCGCGCAAAGCAAGCCGCTAAGCCGGCGACCGGCAAGAGAGCTACAACGAAGCATGCCGAACGGAGAAAATAGCAGCAGCTCATCTGTTCACACCTTGTTTCTGCCATGTGCTTGAACGCCAAGACGTTCGCGCTTCTGTGAGATGAAAGACGTCCTTCTGCATATGTGGTTGCTCACACCGGTGCACTTGTTAGTGTATCCATTCAGTCCTGGGCTGCGGGGCATTCAGAAGTGGCTCTGTGGAGACGTCTGCATAGAGGCAGCTGTCAGAACACGCACACTCGATTGTTCACCAAAACATATGCAGACGCGTCCTTAGCCTGTAGATTTGGATGCACAGAGTTCCCTGTGTTCGCAAGAGACAAGGGAATCGCGTCTGTGCGCACAGAAGCAATAGCGGACCGTTTCCCTCGGAGTGAACGCGAAAGAGCCGTCTATATACTCGCAGACACGCGAACGTGCCTCAATGCGGTCACAGAGGCAGCAGCTTTTGCACAGATGCTCCTGGTGATTCTGGCACTTTCCAGGCACACTCCTGAAAGTCGCGCACACTGCTGTTCACTCGCTAAACGACCTCTTGGGAAACACGTCTCCGGTCGACGGACCGCTCAGATTGCTTCTCGTGTAACTGTGAACTGTGTCAGCGCAGGGAATCCGTCTCTGTTGAGCAGATGTCAATCCTGCCTCGCCTTTGCTTTGTTGCCTCTACCAAGATGATTTCCCGTTTCTCTCTTCACTGGAGCAGGCAGACACAGCCAACGCACATCAAGTGTCAAGAGACACGCTCTGCTGAGCTCAACGCTTGTGCAGATGCACATGTGCGACGAAGTCAACACACGTGCTTGTGGAGAGAAAGAAAGGGACTCCCAGGCGTGTGGAGCGACGGGGAGAAAGAGCGGGCGCTGAGGAACACAGTTTCAAACAGACTGTCTCCACACAAACAGGCACCTGTCTGCAGGTATCCTAGATCTTGATTCTTGAACTTGAGGAAACACGCGTCTGAGCAAAACTCCCAAACGCTTCCAGGAAAGACACAGGCTCTCCCACAAGCACACAAGTGTTTGCCCTCAGCTATAGATCAGGGACAAGCCTGTGAAGAGCAACCAAAGAGCTCGTCCGTCTTTCCCTCAATAGATGGGAGTAGGCGCGCTTGCGGATGTGTGCGTGTGTGTGGCCACGCGTTTGCTTAGGCATCAGTGTGTGAAAAGGTAGGTGCTTTTCTCTAGCTGCGTGTGCGTGCACGTGGTGCTGGGTGCACATCCCTGGGTGCTCGTGGAAAGGTTTCTGCATGGTTTTCGCTGAGGAATCGTGTGTGTGCACATGGACAAAGAGAAGGCGCAGCAACCAGGTTCCAGCGCCGAAGAAGGCAAAAGGCGAGGTTTCCGGCGCTATCTCCTTCTCTCCCCAGAGCTAGTCGCGCAAAGCAAGCCGCTAAGCCGGCGACCGGCAAGAGAGCTACAACGAAGCATGCCGAACGGAGAAAATAGCAGCAGCTCATCTGTTCACACCTTGTTTCTGCCATGTGCTTGAACGCCAAGACGTTCGCGCTTCTGTGAGATGAAAGACGTCCTTCTGCATATGTGGTTGCTCACACCGGTGCACTTGTTAGTGTATCCATTCAGTCCTGGGCTGCGGGGCATTCAGAAGTGGCTCTGTGGAGACGTCTGCATAGAGGCAGCTGTCAGAACACGCACACTCGATTGTTCACCAAAACATATGCAGACGCGTCCTTAGCCTGTAGATTTGGATGCACAGAGTTCCCTGTGTTCGCAAGAGACAAGGGAATCGCGTCTGTGCGCACAGAAGCAATAGCGGACCGTTTCCCTCGGAGTGAACGCGAAAGAGCCGTCTATATACTCGCAGACACGCGAACGTGCCTCAATGCGGTCACAGAGGCAGCAGCTTTTGCACAGATGCTCCTGGTGATTCTGGCACTTTCCAGGCACACTCCTGAAAGTCGCGCACACTGCTGTTCACTCGCTAAACGACCTCTTGGGAAACACGTCTCCGGTCGACGGACCGCTCAGATTGCTTCTCGTGTAACTGTGAACTGTGTCAGCGCAGGGAATCCGTCTCTGTTGAGCAGATGTCAATCCTGCCTCGCTTTTGCTTTGTTGCCTCTACCAAGATGATTTCCCGTTTCTCTCTTCACTGGAGCAGGCAGACACAGCCAACGCACATCAAGTGTCAAGAGACACGCTCTGCTGAGCTCAACGCTTGTGCAGATGCACATGTGCGACGAAGTCAACACACGTGCTTGTGGAGAGAAAGAAAGGGACTCCCAGGCGTGTGGAGCGACGGGGAGAAAGAGCGGGCGCTGAGGAACACAGTTTCAAACAGACTGTCTCCACACAAACAGGCACCTGTCTGCAGGTATCCTAGATCTTGATTCTTGAACTTGAGGAAACACGCGTCTGAGCAAAACTCCCAAACGCTTCCAGGAAAGACACAGGCTCTCCCACAAGCACACAAGTGTTTGCCCTCAGCTATAGATCAGGGACAAGCCTGTGAAGAGCAACCAAAGAGCTCGTCCGTCTTTCCCTCAATAGATGGGAGTAGGCGCGCTTGCGGATGTGTGCGTGTGTGTGGCCACGCGTTTGCTTAGGCATCAGTGTGTGAAAAGGTAGGTGCTTTTCTCTAGCTGCGTGTGCGTGCACGTGGTGCTGGGTGCACATCCCTGGGTGCTCGTGGAAAGGTTTCTGCATGGTTTTCGCTGAGGAATCGTGTGTGTGCACATGGACAAAGAGAAGGCGCAGCAACCAGGTTCCAGCGCCGAAGAAGGCAAAAGGCGAGGTTTCCGGCGCTATCTCCTTCTCTCCCCAGAGCTAGTCGCGCAAAGCAAGCCGCTAAGCCGGCGACCGGCAAGAGAGCTACAACGAAGCATGCCGAACGGAGAAAATAGCAGCAGCTCATCTGTTCACACCTTGTTTCTGCCATGTGCTTGAACGCCAAGACGTTCGCGCTTCTGTGAGATGAAAGACGTCCTTCTGCATATGTGGTTGCTCACAGCGGTGCACTTGTTAGTGTATCCATTCAGTCCTGGGCTGCGGGGCATTCAGAAGTGGCTCTGTGGAGACGTCTGCATAGAGGCAGCTGTCAGAACACGCACACTCGATTGTTCACCAAAACATATGCAGACGCGTCCTTAGCCTGTAGATTTGGATGCACAGAGTTCCCTGTGTTCGCAAGAGACAAGGGAATCGCGTCTGTGCGCACAGAAGCAATAGCGGACCGTTTCCCTCGGAGTGAACGCGAAAGAGCCGTCTATATACTCGCAGACACGCGAACGTGCCTCAATGCGGTCACAGAGGCAGCAGCTTTTGCACAGATGCTCCTGGTGATTCTGGCACTTTCCAGGCACACTCCTGAAAGTCGCGCACACTGCTGTTCACTCGCTAAACGACCTCTTGGGAAACACGTCTCCGGTCGACGGACCGCTCAGATTGCTTCTCGTGTAACTGTGAACTGTGTCAGCGCAGGGAATCCGTCTCTGTTGAGCAGATGTCAATCCTGCCTCGCCTTTGCTTTGTTGCCTCTACCAAGATGATTTCCCGTTTCTCTCTTCACTGGAGCAGGCAGACACAGCCAACGCACATCAAGTGTCAAGAGACACGCTCTGCTGAGCTCAACGCTTGTGCAGATGCACATGTGCGACGAAGTCAACACACGTGCTTGTGGAGAGAAAGAAAGGGACTCCCAGGCGTGTGGAGCGACGGGGAGAAAGAGCGGGCGCTGAGGAACACAGTTTCAAACAGACTGTCTCCACACAAACAGGCACCTGTCTGCAGGTATCCTAGATCTTGATTCTTGAACTTGAGGAAACACGCGTCTGAGCAAAACTCCCAAACGCTTCCAGGAAAGACACAGGCTCTCCCACAAGCACACAAGTGTTTGCCCTCAGCTATAGATCAGGGACAAGCCTGTGAAGAGCAACCAAAGAGCTCGTCCGTCTTTCCCTCAATAGATGGGAGTAGGCGCGCTTGCGGATGTGTGCGTGTGTGTGGCCACGCGTTTGCTTAGGCATCAGTGTGTGAAAAGGTAGGTGCTTTTCTCTAGCTGCGTGTGCGTGCACGTGGTGCTGGGTGCACATCCCTGGGTGCTCGTGGAAAGGTTTCTGCATGGTTTTCGCTGAGGAATCGTGTGTGTGCACATGGACAAAGAGAAGGCGCAGCAACCAGGTTCCAGCGCCGAAGAAGGCAAAAGGCGAGGTTTCCGGCGCTATCTCCTTCTCTCCCCAGAGCTAGTCGCGCAAAGCAAGCCGCTAAGCCGGCGACCGGCAAGAGAGCTACAACGAAGCATGCCGAACGGAGAAAATAGCAGCAGCTCATCTGTTCACACCTTGTTTCTGCCATGTGCTTGAACGCCAAGACGTTCGCGCTTCTGTGAGATGAAAGACGTCCTTCTGCATATGTGGTTGCTCACACCGGTGCACTTGTTAGTGTATCCATTCAGTCCTGGGCTGCGGGGCATTCAGAAGTGGCTCTGTGGAGACGTCTGCATAGAGGCAGCTGTCAGAACACGCACACTCGATTGTTCACCAAAACATATGCAGACGCGTCCTTAGCCTGTAGATTTGGATGCACAGAGTTCCCTGTGTTCGCAAGAGACAAGGGAATCGCGTCTGTGCGCACAGAAGCAATAGCGGACCGTTTCCCTCGGAGTGAACGCGAAAGAGCCGTCTATATACTCGCAGACACGCGAACGTGCCTCAATGCGGTCACAGAGGCAGCAGCTTTTGCACAGATGCTCCTGGTGATTCTGGCACTTTCCAGGCACACTCCTGAAAGTCGCGCACACTGCTGTTCACTCGCTAAACGACCTCTTGGGAAACACGTCTCCGGTCGACGGACCGCTCAGATTGCTTCTCGTGTAACTGTGAACTGTGTCAGCGCAGGGAATCCGTCTCTGTTGAGCAGATGTCAATCCTGCCTCGCTTTTGCTTTGTTGCCTCTACCAAGATGATTTCCCGTTTCTCTCTTCACTGGAGCAGGCAGACACAGCCAACGCACATCAAGTGTCAAGAGACACGCTCTGCTGAGCTCAACGCTTGTGCAGATGCACATGTGCGACGAAGTCAACACACGTGCTTGTGGAGAGAAAGAAAGGGACTCCCAGGCGTGTGGAGCGACGGGGAGAAAGAGCGGGCGCTGAGGAACACAGTTTCAAACAGACTGTCTCCACACAAACAGGCACCTGTCTGCAGGTATCCTAGATCTTGATTCTTGAACTTGAGGAAACACGCGTCTGAGCAAAACTCCCAAACGCTTCCAGGAAAGACACAGGCTCTCCCACAAGCACACAAGTGTTTGCCCTCAGCTATAGATCAGGGACAAGCCTGTGAAGAGCAACCAAAGAGCTCGTCCGTCTTTCCCTCAATAGATGGGAGTAGGCGCGCTTGCGGATGTGTGCGTGTGTGTGGCCACGCGTTTGCTTAGGCATCAGTGTGTGAAAAGGTAGGTGCTTTTCTCTAGCTGCGTGTGCGTGCACGTGGTGCTGGGTGCACATCCCTGGGTGCTCGTGGAAAGGTTTCTGCATGGTTTTCGCTGAGGAATCGTGTGTGTGCACATGGACAAAGAGAAGGCGCAGCAACCAGGTTCCAGCGCCGAAGAAGGCAAAAGGCGAGGTTTCCGGCGCTATCTCCTTCTCTCCCCAGAGCTAGTCGCGCAAAGCAAGCCGCTAAGCCGGCGACCGGCAAGAGAGCTACAACGAAGCATGCCGAACGGAGAAAATAGCAGCAGCTCATCTGTTCACACCTTGTTTCTGCCATGTGCTTGAACGCCAAGACGTTCGCGCTTCTGTGAGATGAAAGACGTCCTTCTGCATATGTGGTTGCTCACACCGGTGCACTTGTTAGTGTATCCATTCAGTCCTGGGCTGCGGGGCATTCAGAAGTGGCTCTGTGGAGACGTCTGCATAGAGGCAGCTGTCAGAACACGCACACTCGATTGTTCACCAAAACATATGCAGACGCGTCCTTAGCCTGTAGATTTGGATGCACAGAGTTCCCTGTGTTCGCAAGAGACAAGGGAATCGCGTCTGTGCGCACAGAAGCAATAGCGGACCGTTTCCCTCGGAGTGAACGCGAAAGAGCCGTCTATATACTCGCAGACACGCGAACGTGCCTCAATGCGGTCACAGAGGCAGCAGCTTTTGCACAGATGCTCCTGGTGATTCTGGCACTTTCCAGGCACACTCCTGAAAGTCGCGCACACTGCTGTTCACTCGCTAAACGACCTCTTGGGAAACACGTCTCCGGTCGACGGACCGCTCAGATTGCTTCTCGTGTAACTGTGAACTGTGTCAGCGCAGGGAATCCGTCTCTGTTGAGCAGATGTCAATCCTGCTTCGCTTTTGCTTTGTTGCCTCTACCAAGATGATTTCCCGTTTCTCTCTTCACTGGAGCAGGCAGACACAGCCAACGCACATCAAGTGTCAAGAGACACGCTCTGCTGAGCTCAACGCTTGTGCAGATGCACATGTGCGACGAAGTCAACACACGTGCTTGTGGAGAGAAAGAAAGGGACTCCCAGGCGTGTGGAGCGACGGGGAGAAAGAGCGGGCGCTGAGGAACACAGTTTCAAACAGACTGTCTCCACACAAACAGGCACCTGTCTGCAGGTATCCTAGATCTTGATTCTTGAACTTGAGGAAACACGCGTCTGAGCAAAACTCCCAAACGCTTCCAGGAAAGACACAGGCTCTCCCACAAGCACACAAGTGTTTGCCCTCAGCTATAGATCAGGGACAAGCCTGTGAAGAGCAACCAAAGAGCTCGTCCGTCTTTCCCTCAATAGATGGGAGTAGGCGCGCTTGCGGATGTGTGCGTGTGTGTGGCCACGCGTTTGCTTAGGCATCAGTGTGTGAAAAGGTAGGTGCTTTTCTCTAGCTGCGTGTGCGTGCACGTGGTGCTGGGTGCACATCCCTGGGTGCTCGTGGAAAGGTTTCTGCATGGTTTTCGCTGAGGAATCGTGTGTGTGCACATGGACAAAGAGAAGGCGCAGCAACCAGGTTCCAGCGCCGAAGAAGGCAAAAGGCGAGGTTTCCGGCGCTATCTCCTTCTCTCCCCAGAGCTAGTCGCGCAAAGCAAGCCGCTAAGCCGGCGACCGGCAAGAGAGCTACAACGAAGCATGCCGAACGGAGAAAATAGCAGCAGCTCATCTGTTCACACCTTGTTTCTGCCATGTGCTTGAACGCCAAGACGTTCGCGCTTCTGTGAGATGAAAGACGTCCTTCTGCATATGTGGTTGCTCACACCGGTGCACTTGTTAGTGTATCCATTCAGTCCTGGGCTGCGGGGCATTCAGAAGTGGCTCTGTGGAGACGTCTGCATAGAGGCAGCTGTCAGAACACGCACACTCGATTGTTCACCAAAACATATGCAGACGCGTCCTTAGCCTGTAGATTTGGATGCACAGAGTTCCCTGTGTTCGCAAGAGACAAGGGAATCGCGTCTGTGCGCACAGAAGCAATAGCGGACCGTTTCCCTCGGAGTGAACGCGAAAGAGCCGTCTATATACTCGCAGACACGCGAACGTGCCTCAATGCGGTCACAGAGGCAGCAGCTTTTGCACAGATGCTCCTGGTGATTCTGGCACTTTCCAGGCACACTCCTGAAAGTCGCGCACACTGCTGTTCACTCGCTAAACGACCTCTTGGGAAACACGTCTCCGGTCGACGGACCGCTCAGATTGCTTCTCGTGTAACTGTGAACTGTGTCAGCGCAGGGAATCCGTCTCTGTTGAGCAGATGTCAATCCTGCCTCGCTTTTGCTTTGTTGCCTCTACCAAGATGATTTCCCGTTTCTCTCTTCACTGGAGCAGGCAGACACAGCCAACGCACATCAAGTGTCAAGAGACACGCTCTGCTGAGCTCAACGCTTGTGCAGATGCACATGTGCGACGAAGTCAACACACGTGCTTGTGGAGAGAAAGAAAGGGACTCCCAGGCGTGTGGAGCGACGGGGAGAAAGAGCGGGCGCTGAGGAACACAGTTTCAAACAGACTGTCTCCACACAAACAGGCACCTGTCTGCAGGTATCCTAGATCTTGATTCTTGAACTTGAGGAAACACGCGTCTGAGCAAAACTCCCAAACGCTTCCAGGAAAGACACAGGCTCTCCCACAAGCACACAAGTGTTTGCCCTCAGCTATAGATCAGGGACAAGCCTGTGAAGAGCAACCAAAGAGCTCGTCCGTCTTTCCCTCAATAGATGGGAGTAGGCGCGCTTGCGGATGTGTGCGTGTGTGTGGCCACGCGTTTGCTTAGGCATCAGTGTGTGAAAAGGTAGGTGCTTTTCTCTAGCTGCGTGTGCGTGCACGTGGTGCTGGGTGCACATCCCTGGGTGCTCGTGGAAAGGTTTCTGCATGGTTTTCGCTGAGGAATCGTGTGTGTGCACATGGACAAAGAGAAGGCGCAGCAACCAGGTTCCAGCGCCGAAGAAGGCAAAAGGCGAGGTTTCCGGCGCTATCTCCTTCTCTCCCCAGAGCTAGTCGCGCAAAGCAAGCCGCTAAGCCGGCGACCGGCAAGAGAGCTACAACGAAGCATGCCGAACGGAGAAAATAGCAGCAGCTCATCTGTTCACACCTTGTTTCTGCCATGTGCTTGAACGCCAAGACGTTCGCGCTTCTGTGAGATGAAAGACGTCCTTCTGCATATGTGGTTGCTCACACCGGTGCACTTGTTAGTGTATCCATTCAGTCCTGGGCTGCGGGGCATTCAGAAGTGGCTCTGTGGAGACGTCTGCATAGAGGCAGCTGTCAGAACACGCACACTCGATTGTTCACCAAAACATATGCAGACGCGTCCTTAGCCTGTAGATTTGGATGCACAGAGTTCCCTGTGTTCGCAAGAGACAAGGGAATCGCGTCTGTGCGCACAGAAGCAATAGCGGACCGTTTCCCTCGGAGTGAACGCGAAAGAGCCGTCTATATACTCGCAGACACGCGAACGTGCCTCAATGCGGTCACAGAGGCAGCAGCTTTTGCACAGATGCTCCTGGTGATTCTGGCACTTTCCAGGCACACTCCTGAAAGTCGCGCACACTGCTGTTCACTCGCTAAACGACCTCTTGGGAAACACGTCTCCGGTCGACGGACCGCTCAGATTGCTTCTCGTGTAACTGTGAACTGTGTCAGCGCAGGGAATCCGTCTCTGTTGAGCAGATGTCAATCCTGCCTCGCCTTTGCTTTGTTGCCTCTACCAAGATGATTTCCCGTTTCTCTCTTCACTGGAGCAGGCAGACACAGCCAACGCACATCAAGTGTCAAGAGACACGCTCTGCTGAGCTCAACGCTTGTGCAGATGCACATGTGCGACGAAGTCAACACACGTGCTTGTGGAGAGAAAGAAAGGGACTCCCAGGCGTGTGGAGCGACGGGGAGAAAGAGCGGGCGCTGAGGAGCACAGTTTCAAACAGACTGTCTCCACACAAACAGGCACCTGTCTGCAGGTATCCTAGATCTTGATTCTTGAACTTGAGGAAACACGCGTCTGAGCAAAACTCCCAAACGCTTCCAGGAAAGACACAGGCTCTCCCACAAGCACACAAGTGTTTGCCCTCAGCTATAGATCAGGGACAAGCCTGTGAAGAGCAACCAAAGAGCTCGTCCGTCTTTCTCTCAGTAGATGGGAGTAGGCGCGCTTGCGGATGTGTGCGTGTGTGTGGCCACGCGTTTGCTTAGGCATCAGTGTGTGAAAAGGTAGGTGCTTTTCTCTAGCTGCGTGTGCGTGCACGTGGTGCTGGGTGCACATCCCTGGGTGCTCGTGGAAAGGTTTCTGCATGGTTTTCGCTGAGGAATCGTGTGTGTGCACATGGACAAAGAGAAGGCGCAGCAACCAGGTTCCAGCGCCGAAGAAGGCAAAAGGCGAGGTTTCCGGCGCTATCTCCTTCTCTCCCCAGAGCTAGTCGCGCAAAGCAAGCCGCTAAGCCGGCGACCGGCAAGAGAGCTACAACGAAGCATGCCGAACGGAGAAAATAGCAGCAGCTCATCTGTTCACACCTTGTTTCTGCCATGTGCTTGAACGCCAAGACGTTCGCGCTTCTGTGAGATGAAAGACGTCCTTCTGCATATGTGGTTGCTCACACCGGTGCACTTGTTAGTGTATCCATTCAGTCCTGGGCTGCGGGGCATTCAGAAGTGGCTCTGTGGAGACGTCTGCATAGAGGCAGCTGTCAGAACACGCACACTCGATTGTTCACCAAAACATATGCAGACGCGTCCTTAGCCTGTAGATTTGGATGCACAGAGTTCCCTGTGTTCGCAAGAGACAAGGGAATCGCGTCTGTGCGCACAGAAGCAATAGCGGACCGTTTCCCTCGGAGTGAACGCGAAAGAGCCGTCTATATACTCGCAGACACGCGAACGTGCCTCAATGCGGTCACAGAGGCAGCAGCTTTTGCACAGATGCTCCTGGTGATTCTGGCACTTTCCAGGCACACTCCTGAAAGTCGCGCACACTGCTGTTCACTCGCTAAACGACCTCTTGGGAAACACGTCTCCGGTCGACGGACCGCTCAGATTGCTTCTCGTGTAACTGTGAACTGTGTCAGCGCAGGGAATCCGTCTCTGTTGAGCAGATGTCAATCCTGCCTCGCTTTTGCTTTGTTGCCTCTACCAAGATGATTTCCCGTTTCTCTCTTCACTGGAGCAGGCAGACACAGCCAACGCACATCAAGTGTCAAGAGACACGCTCTGCTGAGCTCAACGCTTGTGCAGATGCACATGTGCGACGAAGTCAACACACGTGCTTGTGGAGAGAAAGAAAGGGACTCCCAGGCGTGTGGAGCGACGGGGAGAAAGAGCGGGCGCTGAGGAACACAGTTTCAAACAGACTGTCTCCACACAAACAGGCACCTGTCTGCAGGTATCCTAGATCTTGATTCTTGAACTTGAGGAAACACGCGTCTGAGCAAAACTCCCAAACGCTTCCAGGAAAGACACAGGCTCTCCCACAAGCACACAAGTGTTTGCCCTCAGCTATAGATCAGGGACAAGCCTGTGAAGAGCAACCAAAGAGCTCGTCCGTCTTTCCCTCAATAGATGGGAGTAGGCGCGCTTGCGGATGTGTGCGTGTGTGTGGCCACGCGTTTGCTTAGGCATCAGTGTGTGAAAAGGTAGGTGCTTTTCTCTAGCTGCGTGTGCGTGCACGTGGTGCTGGGTGCACATCCCTGGGTGCTCGTGGAAAGGTTTCTGCATGGTTTTCGCTGAGGAATCGTGTGTGTGCACATGGACAAAGAGAAGGCGCAGCAACCAGGTTCCAGCGCCGAAGAAGGCAAAAGGCGAGGTTTCCGGCGCTATCTCCTTCTCTCCCCAGAGCTAGTCGCGCAAAGCAAGCCGCTAAGCCGGCGACCGGCAAGAGAGCTACAACGAAGCATGCCGAACGGAGAAAATAGCAGCAGCTCATCTGTTCACACCTTGTTTCTGCCATGTGCTTGAACGCCAAGACGTTCGCGCTTCTGTGAGATGAAAGACGTCCTTCTGCATATGTGGTTGCTCACAGCGGTGCACTTGTTAGTGTATCCATTCAGTCCTGGGCTGCGGGGCATTCAGAAGTGGCTCTGTGGAGACGTCTGCATAGAGGCAGCTGTCAGAACACGCACACTCGATTGTTCACCAAAACATATGCAGACGCGTCCTTAGCCTGTAGATTTGGATGCACAGAGTTCCCTGTGTTCGCAAGAGACAAGGGAATCGCGTCTGTGCGCACAGAAGCAATAGCGGACCGTTTCCCTCGGAGTGAACGCGAAAGAGCCGTCTATATACTCGCAGACACGCGAACGTGCCTCAATGCGGTCACAGAGGCAGCAGCTTTTGCACAGATGCTCCTGGTGATTCTGGCACTTTCCAGGCACACTCCTGAAAGTCGCGCACACTGCTGTTCACTCGCTAAACGACCTCTTGGGAAACACGTCTCCGGTCGACGGACCGCTCAGATTGCTTCTCGTGTAACTGTGAACTGTGTCAGCGCAGGGAATCCGTCTCTGTTGAGCAGATGTCAATCCTGCCTCGCCTTTGCTTTGTTGCCTCTACCAAGATGATTTCCCGTTTCTCTCTTCACTGGAGCAGGCAGACACAGCCAACGCACATCAAGTGTCAAGAGACACGCTCTGCTGAGCTCAACGCTTGTGCAGATGCACATGTGCGACGAAGTCAACACACGTGCTTGTGGAGAGAAAGAAAGGGACTCCCAGGCGTGTGGAGCGACGGGGAGAAAGAGCGGGCGCTGAGGAACACAGTTTCAAACAGACTGTCTCCACACAAACAGGCACCTGTCTGCAGGTATCCTAGATCTTGATTCTTGAACTTGAGGAAACACGCGTCTGAGCAAAACTCCCAAACGCTTCCAGGAAAGACACAGGCTCTCCCACAAGCACACAAGTGTTTGCCCTCAGCTATAGATCAGGGACAAGCCTGTGAAGAGCAACCAAAGAGCTCGTCCGTCTTTCCCTCAATAGATGGGAGTAGGCGCGCTTGCGGATGTGTGCGTGTGTGTGGCCACGCGTTTGCTTAGGCATCAGTGTGTGAAAAGGTAGGTGCTTTTCTCTAGCTGCGTGTGCGTGCACGTGGTGCTGGGTGCACATCCCTGGGTGCTCGTGGAAAGGTTTCTGCATGGTTTTCGCTGAGGAATCGTGTGTGTGCACATGGACAAAGAGAAGGCGCAGCAACCAGGTTCCAGCGCCGAAGAAGGCAAAAGGCGAGGTTTCCGGCGCTATCTCCTTCTCTCCCCAGAGCTAGTCGCGCAAAGCAAGCCGCTAAGCCGGCGACCGGCAAGAGAGCTACAACGAAGCATGCCGAACGGAGAAAATAGCAGCAGCTCATCTGTTCACACCTTGTTTCTGCCATGTGCTTGAACGCCAAGACGTTCGCGCTTCTGTGAGATGAAAGACGTCCTTCTGCATATGTGGTTGCTCACACCGGTGCACTTGTTAGTGTATCCATTCAGTCCTGGGCTGCGGGGCATTCAGAAGTGGCTCTGTGGAGACGTCTGCATAGAGGCAGCTGTCAGAACACGCACACTCGATTGTTCACCAAAACATATGCAGACGCGTCCTTAGCCTGTAGATTTGGATGCACAGAGTTCCCTGTGTTCGCAAGAGACAAGGGAATCGCGTCTGTGCGCACAGAAGCAATAGCGGACCGTTTCCCTCGGAGTGAACGCGAAAGAGCCGTCTATATACTCGCAGACACGCGAACGTGCCTCAATGCGGTCACAGAGGCAGCAGCTTTTGCACAGATGCTCCTGGTGATTCTGGCACTTTCCAGGCACACTCCTGAAAGTCGCGCACACTGCTGTTCACTCGCTAAACGACCTCTTGGGAAACACGTCTCCGGTCGACGGACCGCTCAGATTGCTTCTCGTGTAACTGTGAACTGTGTCAGCGCAGGGAATCCGTCTCTGTTGAGCAGATGTCAATCCTGCCTCGCTTTTGCTTTGTTGCCTCTACCAAGATGATTTCCCGTTTCTCTCTTCACTGGAGCAGGCAGACACAGCCAACGCACATCAAGTGTCAAGAGACACGCTCTGCTGAGCTCAACGCTTGTGCAGATGCACATGTGCGACGAAGTCAACACACGTGCTTGTGGAGAGAAAGAAAGGGACTCCCAGGCGTGTGGAGCGACGGGGAGAAAGAGCGGGCGCTGAGGAACACAGTTTCAAACAGACTGTCTCCACACAAACAGGCACCTGTCTGCAGGTATCCTAGATCTTGATTCTTGAACTTGAGGAAACACGCGTCTGAGCAAAACTCCCAAACGCTTCCAGGAAAGACACAGGCTCTCCCACAAGCACACAAGTGTTTGCCCTCAGCTATAGATCAGGGACAAGCCTGTGAAGAGCAACCAAAGAGCTCGTCCGTCTTTCCCTCAATAGATGGGAGTAGGCGCGCTTGCGGATGTGTGCGTGTGTGTGGCCACGCGTTTGCTTAGGCATCAGTGTGTGAAAAGGTAGGTGCTTTTCTCTAGCTGCGTGTGCGTGCACGTGGTGCTGGGTGCACATCCCTGGGTGCTCGTGGAAAGGTTTCTGCATGGTTTTCGCTGAGGAATCGTGTGTGTGCACATGGACAAAGAGAAGGCGCAGCAACCAGGTTCCAGCGCCGAAGAAGGCAAAAGGCGAGGTTTCCGGCGCTATCTCCTTCTCTCCCCAGAGCTAGTCGCGCAAAGCAAGCCGCTAAGCCGGCGACCGGCAAGAGAGCTACAACGAAGCATGCCGAACGGAGAAAATAGCAGCAGCTCATCTGTTCACACCTTGTTTCTGCCATGTGCTTGAACGCCAAGACGTTCGCGCTTCTGTGAGATGAAAGACGTCCTTCTGCATATGTGGTTGCTCACACCGGTGCACTTGTTAGTGTATCCATTCAGTCCTGGGCTGCGGGGCATTCAGAAGTGGCTCTGTGGAGACGTCTGCATAGAGGCAGCTGTCAGAACACGCACACTCGATTGTTCACCAAAACATATGCAGACGCGTCCTTAGCCTGTAGATTTGGATGCACAGAGTTCCCTGTGTTCGCAAGAGACAAGGGAATCGCGTCTGTGCGCACAGAAGCAATAGCGGACCGTTTCCCTCGGAGTGAACGCGAAAGAGCCGTCTATATACTCGCAGACACGCGAACGTGCCTCAATGCGGTCACAGAGGCAGCAGCTTTTGCACAGATGCTCCTGGTGATTCTGGCACTTTCCAGGCACACTCCTGAAAGTCGCGCACACTGCTGTTCACTCGCTAAACGACCTCTTGGGAAACACGTCTCCGGTCGACGGACCGCTCAGATTGCTTCTCGTGTAACTGTGAACTGTGTCAGCGCAGGGAATCCGTCTCTGTTGAGCAGATGTCAATCCTGCTTCGCTTTTGCTTTGTTGCCTCTACCAAGATGATTTCCCGTTTCTCTCTTCACTGGAGCAGGCAGACACAGCCAACGCACATCAAGTGTCAAGAGACACGCTCTGCTGAGCTCAACGCTTGTGCAGATGCACATGTGCGACGAAGTCAACACACGTGCTTGTGGAGAGAAAGAAAGGGACTCCCAGGCGTGTGGAGCGACGGGGAGAAAGAGCGGGCGCTGAGGAACACAGTTTCAAACAGACTGTCTCCACACAAACAGGCACCTGTCTGCAGGTATCCTAGATCTTGATTCTTGAACTTGAGGAAACACGCGTCTGAGCAAAACTCCCAAACGCTTCCAGGAAAGACACAGGCTCTCCCACAAGCACACAAGTGTTTGCCCTCAGCTATAGATCAGGGACAAGCCTGTGAAGAGCAACCAAAGAGCTCGTCCGTCTTTCCCTCAATAGATGGGAGTAGGCGCGCTTGCGGATGTGTGCGTGTGTGTGGCCACGCGTTTGCTTAGGCATCAGTGTGTGAAAAGGTAGGTGCTTTTCTCTAGCTGCGTGTGCGTGCACGTGGTGCTGGGTGCACATCCCTGGGTGCTCGTGGAAAGGTTTCTGCATGGTTTTCGCTGAGGAATCGTGTGTGTGCACATGGACAAAGAGAAGGCGCAGCAACCAGGTTCCAGCGCCGAAGAAGGCAAAAGGCGAGGTTTCCGGCGCTATCTCCTTCTCTCCCCAGAGCTAGTCGCGCAAAGCAAGCCGCTAAGCCGGCGACCGGCAAGAGAGCTACAACGAAGCATGCCGAACGGAGAAAATAGCAGCAGCTCATCTGTTCACACCTTGTTTCTGCCATGTGCTTGAACGCCAAGACGTTCGCGCTTCTGTGAGATGAAAGACGTCCTTCTGCATATGTGGTTGCTCACACCGGTGCACTTGTTAGTGTATCCATTCAGTCCTGGGCTGCGGGGCATTCAGAAGTGGCTCTGTGGAGACGTCTGCATAGAGGCAGCTGTCAGAACACGCACACTCGATTGTTCACCAAAACATATGCAGACGCGTCCTTAGCCTGTAGATTTGGATGCACAGAGTTCCCTGTGTTCGCAAGAGACAAGGGAATCGCGTCTGTGCGCACAGAAGCAATAGCGGACCGTTTCCCTCGGAGTGAACGCGAAAGAGCCGTCTATATACTCGCAGACACGCGAACGTGCCTCAATGCGGTCACAGAGGCAGCAGCTTTTGCACAGATGCTCCTGGTGATTCTGGCACTTTCCAGGCACACTCCTGAAAGTCGCGCACACTGCTGTTCACTCGCTAAACGACCTCTTGGGAAACACGTCTCCGGTCGACGGACCGCTCAGATTGCTTCTCGTGTAACTGTGAACTGTGTCAGCGCAGGGAATCCGTCTCTGTTGAGCAGATGTCAATCCTGCCTCGCTTTTGCTTTGTTGCCTCTACCAAGATGATTTCCCGTTTCTCTCTTCACTGGAGCAGGCAGACACAGCCAACGCACATCAAGTGTCAAGAGACACGCTCTGCTGAGCTCAACGCTTGTGCAGATGCACATGTGCGACGAAGTCAACACACGTGCTTGTGGAGAGAAAGAAAGGGACTCCCAGGCGTGTGGAGCGACGGGGAGAAAGAGCGGGCGCTGAGGAACACAGTTTCAAACAGACTGTCTCCACACAAACAGGCACCTGTCTGCAGGTATCCTAGATCTTGATTCTTGAACTTGAGGAAACACGCGTCTGAGCAAAACTCCCAAACGCTTCCAGGAAAGACACAGGCTCTCCCACAAGCACACAAGTGTTTGCCCTCAGCTATAGATCAGGGACAAGCCTGTGAAGAGCAACCAAAGAGCTCGTCCGTCTTTCCCTCAATAGATGGGAGTAGGCGCGCTTGCGGATGTGTGCGTGTGTGTGGCCACGCGTTTGCTTAGGCATCAGTGTGTGAAAAGGTAGGTGCTTTTCTCTAGCTGCGTGTGCGTGCACGTGGTGCTGGGTGCACATCCCTGGGTGCTCGTGGAAAGGTTTCTGCATGGTTTTCGCTGAGGAATCGTGTGTGTGCACATGGACAAAGAGAAGGCGCAGCAACCAGGTTCCAGCGCCGAAGAAGGCAAAAGGCGAGGTTTCCGGCGCTATCTCCTTCTCTCCCCAGAGCTAGTCGCGCAAAGCAAGCCGCTAAGCCGGCGACCGGCAAGAGAGCTACAACGAAGCATGCCGAACGGAGAAAATAGCAGCAGCTCATCTGTTCACACCTTGTTTCTGCCATGTGCTTGAACGCCAAGACGTTCGCGCTTCTGTGAGATGAAAGACGTCCTTCTGCATATGTGGTTGCTCACACCGGTGCACTTGTTAGTGTATCCATTCAGTCCTGGGCTGCGGGGCATTCAGAAGTGGCTCTGTGGAGACGTCTGCATAGAGGCAGCTGTCAGAACACGCACACTCGATTGTTCACCAAAACATATGCAGACGCGTCCTTAGCCTGTAGATTTGGATGCACAGAGTTCCCTGTGTTCGCAAGAGACAAGGGAATCGCGTCTGTGCGCACAGAAGCAATAGCGGACCGTTTCCCTCGGAGTGAACGCGAAAGAGCCGTCTATATACTCGCAGACACGCGAACGTGCCTCAATGCGGTCACAGAGGCAGCAGCTTTTGCACAGATGCTCCTGGTGATTCTGGCACTTTCCAGGCACACTCCTGAAAGTCGCGCACACTGCTGTTCACTCGCTAAACGACCTCTTGGGAAACACGTCTCCGGTCGACGGACCGCTCAGATTGCTTCTCGTGTAACTGTGAACTGTGTCAGCGCAGGGAATCCGTCTCTGTTGAGCAGATGTCAATCCTGCCTCGCCTTTGCTTTGTTGCCTCTACCAAGATGATTTCCCGTTTCTCTCTTCACTGGAGCAGGCAGACACAGCCAACGCACATCAAGTGTCAAGAGACACGCTCTGCTGAGCTCAACGCTTGTGCAGATGCACATGTGCGACGAAGTCAACACACGTGCTTGTGGAGAGAAAGAAAGGGACTCCCAGGCGTGTGGAGCGACGGGGAGAAAGAGCGGGCGCTGAGGAGCACAGTTTCAAACAGACTGTCTCCACACAAACAGGCACCTGTCTGCAGGTATCCTAGATCTTGATTCTTGAACTTGAGGAAACACGCGTCTGAGCAAAACTCCCAAACGCTTCCAGGAAAGACACAGGCTCTCCCACAAGCACACAAGTGTTTGCCCTCAGCTATAGATCAGGGACAAGCCTGTGAAGAGCAACCAAAGAGCTCGTCCGTCTTTCTCTCAGTAGATGGGAGTAGGCGCGCTTGCGGATGTGTGCGTGTGTGTGGCCACGCGTTTGCTTAGGCATCAGTGTGTGAAAAGGTAGGTGCTTTTCTCTAGCTGCGTGTGCGTGCACGTGGTGCTGGGTGCACATCCCTGGGTGCTCGTGGAAAGGTTTCTGCATGGTTTTCGCTGAGGAATCGTGTGTGTGCACATGGACAAAGAGAAGGCGCAGCAACCAGGTTCCAGCGCCGAAGAAGGCAAAAGGCGAGGTTTCCGGCGCTATCTCCTTCTCTCCCCAGAGCTAGTCGCGCAAAGCAAGCCGCTAAGCCGGCGACCGGCAAGAGAGCTACAACGAAGCATGCCGAACGGAGAAAATAGCAGCAGCTCATCTGTTCACACCTTGTTTCTGCCATGTGCTTGAACGCCAAGACGTTCGCGCTTCTGTGAGATGAAAGACGTCCTTCTGCATATGTGGTTGCTCACACCGGTGCACTTGTTAGTGTATCCATTCAGTCCTGGGCTGCGGGGCATTCAGAAGTGGCTCTGTGGAGACGTCTGCATAGAGGCAGCTGTCAGAACACGCACACTCGATTGTTCACCAAAACATATGCAGACGCGTCCTTAGCCTGTAGATTTGGATGCACAGAGTTCCCTGTGTTCGCAAGAGACAAGGGAATCGCGTCTGTGCGCACAGAAGCAATAGCGGACCGTTTCCCTCGGAGTGAACGCGAAAGAGCCGTCTATATACTCGCAGACACGCGAACGTGCCTCAATGCGGTCACAGAGGCAGCAGCTTTTGCACAGATGCTCCTGGTGATTCTGGCACTTTCCAGGCACACTCCTGAAAGTCGCGCACACTGCTGTTCACTCGCTAAACGACCTCTTGGGAAACACGTCTCCGGTCGACGGACCGCTCAGATTGCTTCTCGTGTAACTGTGAACTGTGTCAGCGCAGGGAATCCGTCTCTGTTGAGCAGATGTCAATCCTGCCTCGCCTTTGCTTTGTTGCCTCTACCAAGATGATTTCCCGTTTCTCTCTTCACTGGAGCAGGCAGACACAGCCAACGCACATCAAGTGTCAAGAGACACGCTCTGCTGAGCTCAACGCTTGTGCAGATGCACATGTGCGACGAAGTCAACACACGTGCTTGTGGAGAGAAAGAAAGGGACTCCCAGGCGTGTGGAGCGACGGGGAGAAAGAGCGGGCGCTGAGGAACACAGTTTCAAACAGACTGTCTCCACACAAACAGGCACCTGTCTGCAGGTATCCTAGATCTTGATTCTTGAACTTGAGGAAACACGCGTCTGAGCAAAACTCCCAAACGCTTCCAGGAAAGACACAGGCTCTCCCACAAGCACACAAGTGTTTGCCCTCAGCTATAGATCAGGGACAAGCCTGTGAAGAGCAACCAAAGAGCTCGTCCGTCTTTCCCTCAATAGATGGGAGTAGGCGCGCTTGCGGATGTGTGCGTGTGTGTGGCCACGCGTTTGCTTAGGCATCAGTGTGTGAAAAGGTAGGTGCTTTTCTCTAGCTGCGTGTGCGTGCACGTGGTGCTGGGTGCACATCCCTGGGTGCTCGTGGAAAGGTTTCTGCATGGTTTTCGCTGAGGAATCGTGTGTGTGCACATGGACAAAGAGAAGGCGCAGCAACCAGGTTCCAGCGCCGAAGAAGGCAAAAGGCGAGGTTTCCGGCGCTATCTCCTTCTCTCCCCAGAGCTAGTCGCGCAAAGCAAGCCGCTAAGCCGGCGACCGGCAAGAGAGCTACAACGAAGCATGCCGAACGGAGAAAATAGCAGCAGCTCATCTGTTCACACCTTGTTTCTGCCATGTGCTTGAACGCCAAGACGTTCGCGCTTCTCTGAGATGAAAGACGTCCTTCTGCATATGTGGTTGCTCACACCGGTGCACTTGTTAGTGTATCCATTCAGTCCTGGGCTGCGGGGCATTCAGAAGTGGCTCTGTGGAGACGTCTGCATAGAGGCAGCTGTCAGAACACGCACACTCGATTGTTCACCAAAACATATGCAGACGCGTCCTTAGCCTGTAGATTTGGATGCACAGAGTTCCCTGTGTTCGCAAGAGACAAGGGAATCGCGTCTGTGCGCACAGAAGCAATAGCGGACCGTTTCCCTCGGAGTGAACGCGAAAGAGCCGTCTATATACTCGCAGACACGCGAACGTGCCTCAATGCGGTCACAGAGGCAGCAGCTTTTGCACAGATGCTCCTGGTGATTCTGGCACTTTCCAGGCACACTCCTGAAAGTCGCGCACACTGCTGTTCACTCGCTAAACGACCTCTTGGGAAACACGTCTCCGGTCGACGGACCGCTCAGATTGCTTCTCGTGTAACTGTGAACTGTGTCAGCGCAGGGAATCCGTCTCTGTTGAGCAGATGTCAATCCTGCCTCGCCTTTGCTTTGTTGCCTCTACCAAGATGATTTCCCGTTTCTCTCTTCACTGGAGCAGGCAGACACAGCCAACGCACATCAAGTGTCAAGAGACACGCTCTGCTGAGCTCAACGCTTGTGCAGATGCACATGTGCGACGAAGTCAACACACGTGCTTGTGGAGAGAAAGAAAGGGACTCCCAGGCGTGTGGAGTGACGGGGAGAAAGAGCGGGCGCTGAGGAACACAGTTTCAAACAGACTGTCTCCACACAAACAGGCACCTGTCTGCAGGTATCCTAGATCTTGATTCTTGAACTTGAGGAAACACGCGTCTGAGCAAAACTCCCAAACGCTTCCAGGAAAGACACAGGCTCTCCCACAAGCACACAAGTGTTTGCCCTCAGCTATAGATCAGGGACAAGCCTGTGAAGAGCAACCAAAGAGCTCGTCCGTCTTTCCCTCAATAGATGGGAGTAGGCGCGCTTGCGGATGTGTGCGTGTGTGTGGCCACGCGTTTGCTTAGGCATCAGTGTGTGAAAAGGTAGGTGCTTTTCTCTAGCTGCGTGTGCGTGCACGTGGTGCTGGGTGCACATCCCTGGGTGCTCGTGGAAAGGTTTCTGCATGGTTTTCGCTGAGGAATCGTGTGTGTGCACATGGACAAAGAGAAGGCGCAGCAACCAGGTTCCAGCGCCGAAGAAGGCAAAAGGCGAGGTTTCCGGCGCTATCTCCTTCTCTCCCCAGAGCTAGTCGCGCAAAGCAAGCCGCTAAGCCGGCGACCGGCAAGAGAGCTACAACGAAGCATGCCGAACGGAGAAAATAGCAGCAGCTCATCTGTTCACACCTTGTTTCTGCCATGTGCTTGAACGCCAAGACGTTCGCGCTTCTGTGAGATGAAAGACGTCCTTCTGCATATGTGGTTGCTCACACCGGTGCACTTGTTAGTGTATCCATTCAGTCCTGGGCTGCGGGGCATTCAGAAGTGGCTCTGTGGAGACGTCTGCATAGAGGCAGCTGTCAGAACACGCACACTCGATTGTTCACCAAAACATATGCAGACGCGTCCTTAGCCTGTAGATTTGGATGCACAGAGTTCCCTGTGTTCGCAAGAGACAAGGGAATCGCGTCTGTGCGCACAGAAGCAATAGCGGACCGTTTCCCTCGGAGTGAACGCGAAAGAGCCGTCTATATACTCGCAGACACGCGAACGTGCCTCAATGCGGTCACAGAGGCAGCAGCTTTTGCACAGATGCTCCTGGTGATTCTGGCACTTTCCAGGCACACTCCTGAAAGTCGCGCACACTGCTGTTCACTCGCTAAACGACCTCTTGGGAAACACGTCTCCGGTCGACGGACCGCTCAGATTGCTTCTCGTGTAACTGTGAACTGTGTCAGCGCAGGGAATCCGTCTCTGTTGAGCAGATGTCAATCCTGCCTCGCCTTTGCTTTGTTGCCTCTACCAAGATGATTTCCCGTTTCTCTCTTCACTGGAGCAGGCAGACACAGCCAACGCACATCAAGTGTCAAGAGACACGCTCTCTGCTGAGCTCAACGCTTGTGCAGATGCACATGTGCGACGAAGTCAACACACGTGCTTGTGGAGAGAAAGAAAGGGACTCCCAGGCGTGTGGAGCGACGGGGAGAAAGAGCGGGCGCTGAGGAACACAGTTTCAAACAGACTGTCTCCACACAAACAGGCACCTGTCTGCAGGTATCCTAGATCTTGATTCTTGAACTTGAGGAAACACGCGTCTGAGCAAAACTCCCAAACGCTTCCAGGAAAGACACAGGCTCTCCCACAAGCACACAAGTGTTTGCCCTCAGCTATAGATCAGGGACAAGCCTGTGAAGAGCAACCAAAGAGCTCGTCCGTCTTTCCCTCAATAGATGGGAGTAGGCGCGCTTGCGGATGTGTGCGTGTGTGTGGCCACGCGTTTGCTTAGGCATCAGTGTGTGAAAAGGTAGGTGCTTTTCTCTAGCTGCGTGTGCGTGCACGTGGTGCTGGGTGCACATCCCTGGGTGCTCGTGGAAAGGTTTCTGCATGGTTTTCGCTGAGGAATCGTGTGTGTGCACATGGACAAAGAGAAGGCGCAGCAACCAGGTTCCAGCGCCGAAGAAGGCAAAAGGCGAGGTTTCCGGCGCTATCTCCTTCTCTCCCCAGAGCTAGTCGCGCAAAGCAAGCCGCTAAGCCGGCGACCGGCAAGAGAGCTACAACGAAGCATGCCGAACGGAGAAAATAGCAGCAGCTCATCTGTTCACACCTTGTTTCTGCCATGTGCTTGAACGCCAAGACGTTCGCGCTTCTCTGAGATGAAAGACGTCCTTCTGCATATGTGGTTGCTCACACCGGTGCACTTGTTAGTGTATCCATTCAGTCCTGGGCTGCGGGGCATTCAGAAGTGGCTCTGTGGAGACGTCTGCATAGAGGCAGCTGTCAGAACACGCACACTCGATTGTTCACCAAAACATATGCAGACGCGTCCTTAGCCTGTAGATTTGGATGCACAGAGTTCCCTGTGTTCGCAAGAGACAAGGGAATCGCGTCTGTGCGCACAGAAGCAATAGCGGACCGTTTCCCTCGGAGTGAACGCGAAAGAGCCGTCTATATACTCGCAGACACGCGAACGTGCCTCAATGCGGTCACAGAGGCAGCAGCTTTTGCACAGATGCTCCTGGTGATTCTGGCACTTTCCAGGCACACTCCTGAAAGTCGCGCACACTGCTGTTCACTCGCTAAACGACCTCTTGGGAAACACGTCTCCGGTCGACGGACCGCTCAGATTGCTTCTCGTGTAACTGTGAACTGTGTCAGCGCAGGGAATCCGTCTCTGTTGAGCAGATGTCAATCCTGCCTCGCCTTTGCTTTGTTGCCTCTACCAAGATGATTTCCCGTTTCTCTCTTCACTGGAGCAGGCAGACACAGCCAACGCACATCAAGTGTCAAGAGACACGCTCTGCTGAGCTCAACGCTTGTGCAGATGCACATGTGCGACGAAGTCAACACACGTGCTTGTGGAGAGAAAGAAAGGGACTCCCAGGCGTGTGGAGCGACGGGGAGAAAGAGCGGGCGCTGAGGAACACAGTTTCAAACAGACTGTCTCCACACAAACAGGCACCTGTCTGCAGGTATCCTAGATCTTGATTCTTGAACTTGAGGAAACACGCGTCTGAGCAAAACTCCCAAACGCTTCCAGGAAAGACACAGGCTCTCCCACAAGCACACAAGTGTTTGCCCTCAGCTATAGATCAGGGACAAGCCTGTGAAGAGCAACCAAAGAGCTCGTCCGTCTTTCCCTCAATAGATGGGAGTAGGCGCGCTTGCGGATGTGTGCGTGTGTGTGGCCACGCGTTTGCTTAGGCATCAGTGTGTGAAAAGGTAGGTGCTTTTCTCTAGCTGCGTGTGCGTGCACGTGGTGCTGGGTGCACATCCCTGGGTGCTCGTGGAAAGGTTTCTGCATGGTTTTCGCTGAGGAATCGTGTGTGTGCACATGGACAAAGAGAAGGCGCAGCAACCAGGTTCCAGCGCCGAAGAAGGCAAAAGGCGAGGTTTCCGGCGCTATCTCCTTCTCTCCCCAGAGCTAGTCGCGCAAAGCAAGCCGCTAAGCCGGCGACCGGCAAGAGAGCTACAACGAAGCATGCCGAACGGAGAAAATAGCAGCAGCTCATCTGTTCACACCTTGTTTCTGCCATGTGCTTGAACGCCAAGACGTTCGCGCTTCTGTGAGATGAAAGACGTCCTTCTGCATATGTGGTTGCTCACACCGGTGCACTTGTTAGTGTATCCATTCAGTCCTGGGCTGCGGGGCATTCAGAAGTGGCTCTGTGGAGACGTCTGCATAGAGGCAGCTGTCAGAACACGCACACTCGATTGTTCACCAAAACATATGCAGACGCGTCCTTAGCCTGTAGATTTGGATGCACAGAGTTCCCTGTGTTCGCAAGAGACAAGGGAATCGCGTCTGTGCGCACAGAAGCAATAGCGGACCGTTTCCCTCGGAGTGAACGCGAAAGAGCCGTCTATATACTCGCAGACACGCGAACGTGCCTCAATGCGGTCACAGAGGCAGCAGCTTTTGCACAGATGCTCCTGGTGATTCTGGCACTTTCCAGGCACACTCCTGAAAGTCGCGCACACTGCTGTTCACTCGCTAAACGACCTCTTGGGAAACACGTCTCCGGTCGACGGACCGCTCAGATTGCTTCTCGTGTAACTGTGAACTGTGTCAGCGCAGGGAATCCGTCTCTGTTGAGCAGATGTCAATCCTGCCTCGCCTTTGCTTTGTTGCCTCTACCAAGATGATTTCCCGTTTCTCTCTTCACTGGAGCAGGCAGACACAGCCAACGCACATCAAGTGTCAAGAGACACGCTCTGCTGAGCTCAACGCTTGTGCAGATGCACATGTGCGACGAAGTCAACACACGTGCTTGTGGAGAGAAAGAAAGGGACTCCCAGGCGTGTGGAGCGACGGGGAGAAAGAGCGGGCGCTGAGGAACACAGTTTCAAACAGACTGTCTCCACACAAACAGGCACCTGTCTGCAGGTATCCTAGATCTTGATTCTTGAACTTGAGGAAACACGCGTCTGAGCAAAACTCCCAAACGCTTCCAGGAAAGACACAGGCTCTCCCACAAGCACACAAGTGTTTGCCCTCAGCTATAGATCAGGGACAAGCCTGTGAAGAGCAACCAAAGAGCTCGTCCGTCTTTCCCTCAATAGATGGGAGTAGGCGCGCTTGCGGATGTGTGCGTGTGTGTGGCCACGCGTTTGCTTAGGCATCAGTGTGTGAAAAGGTAGGTGCTTTTCTCTAGCTGCGTGTGCGTGCACGTGGTGCTGGGTGCACATCCCTGGGTGCTCGTGGAAAGGTTTCTGCATGGTTTTCGCTGAGGAATCGTGTGTGTGCACATGGACAAAGAGAAGGCGCAGCAACCAGGTTCCAGCGCCGAAGAAGGCAAAAGGCGAGGTTTCCGGCGCTATCTCCTTCTCTCCCCAGAGCTAGTCGCGCAAAGCAAGCCGCTAAGCCGGCGACCGGCAAGAGAGCTACAACGAAGCATGCCGAACGGAGAAAATAGCAGCAGCTCATCTGTTCACACCTTGTTTCTGCCATGTGCTTGAACGCCAAGACGTTCGCGCTTCTGTGAGATGAAAGACGTCCTTCTGCATATGTGGTTGCTCACACCGGTGCACTTGTTAGTGTATCCATTCAGTCCTGGGCTGCGGGGCATTCAGAAGTGGCTCTGTGGAGACGTCTGCATAGAGGCAGCTGTCAGAACACGCACACTCGATTGTTCACCAAAACATATGCAGACGCGTCCTTAGCCTGTAGATTTGGATGCACAGAGTTCCCTGTGTTCGCAAGAGACAAGGGAATCGCGTCTGTGCGCACAGAAGCAATAGCGGACCGTTTCCCTCGGAGTGAACGCGAAAGAGCCGTCTATATACTCGCAGACACGCGAACGTGCCTCAATGCGGTCACAGAGGCAGCAGCTTTTGCACAGATGCTCCTGGTGATTCTGGCACTTTCCAGGCACACTCCTGAAAGTCGCGCACACTGCTGTTCACTCGCTAAACGACCTCTTGGGAAACACGTCTCCGGTCGACGGACCGCTCAGATTGCTTCTCGTGTAACTGTGAACTGTGTCAGCGCAGGGAATCCGTCTCTGTTGAGCAGATGTCAATCCTGCCTCGCCTTTGCTTTGTTGCCTCTACCAAGATGATTTCCCGTTTCTCTCTTCACTGGAGCAGGCAGACACAGCCAACGCACATCAAGTGTCAAGAGACACGCTCTGCTGAGCTCAACGCTTGTGCAGATGCACATGTGCGACGAAGTCAACACACGTGCTTGTGGAGAGAAAGAAAGGGACTCCCAGGCGTGTGGAGCGACGGGGAGAAAGAGCGGGCGCTGAGGAACACAGTTTCAAACAGACTGTCTCCACACAAACAGGCACCTGTCTGCAGGTATCCTAGATCTTGATTCTTGAACTTGAGGAAACACGCGTCTGAGCAAAACTCCCAAACGCTTCCAGGAAAGACACAGGCTCTCCCACAAGCACACAAGTGTTTGCCCTCAGCTATAGATCAGGGACAAGCCTGTGAAGAGCAACCAAAGAGCTCGTCCGTCTTTCCCTCAATAGATGGGAGTAGGCGCGCTTGCGGATGTGTGCGTGTGTGTGGCCACGCGTTTGCTTAGGCATCAGTGTGTGAAAAGGTAGGTGCTTTTCTCTAGCTGCGTGTGCGTGCACGTGGTGCTGGGTGCACATCCCTGGGTGCTCGTGGAAAGGTTTCTGCATGGTTTTCGCTGAGGAATCGTGTGTGTGCACATGGACAAAGAGAAGGCGCAGCAACCAGGTTCCAGCGCCGAAGAAGGCAAAAGGCGAGGTTTCCGGCGCTATCTCCTTCTCTCCCCAGAGCTAGTCGCGCAAAGCAAGCCGCTAAGCCGGCGACCGGCAAGAGAGCTACAACGAAGCATGCCGAACGGAGAAAATAGCAGCAGCTCATCTGTTCACACCTTGTTTCTGCCATGTGCTTGAACGCCAAGACGTTCGCGCTTCTGTGAGATGAAAGACGTCCTTCTGCATATGTGGTTGCTCACACCGGTGCACTTGTTAGTGTATCCATTCAGTCCTGGGCTGCGGGGCATTCAGAAGTGGCTCTGTGGAGACGTCTGCATAGAGGCAGCTGTCAGAACACGCACACTCGATTGTTCACCAAAACATATGCAGACGCGTCCTTAGCCTGTAGATTTGGATGCACAGAGTTCCCTGTGTTCGCAAGAGACAAGGGAATCGCGTCTGTGCGCACAGAAGCAATAGCGGACCGTTTCCCTCGGAGTGAACGCGAAAGAGCCGTCTATATACTCGCAGACACGCGAACGTGCCTCAATGCGGTCACAGAGGCAGCAGCTTTTGCACAGATGCTCCTGGTGATTCTGGCACTTTCCAGGCACACTCCTGAAAGTCGCGCACACTGCTGTTCACTCGCTAAACGACCTCTTGGGAAACACGTCTCCGGTCGACGGACCGCTCAGATTGCTTCTCGTGTAACTGTGAACTGTGTCAGCGCAGGGAATCCGTCTCTGTTGAGCAGATGTCAATCCTGCCTCGCCTTTGCTTTGTTGCCTCTACCAAGATGATTTCCCGTTTCTCTCTTCACTGGAGCAGGCAGACACAGCCAACGCACATCAAGTGTCAAGAGACACGCTCTGCTGAGCTCAACGCTTGTGCAGATGCACATGTGCGACGAAGTCAACACACGTGCTTGTGGAGAGAAAGAAAGGGACTCCCAGGCGTGTGGAGCGACGGGGAGAAAGAGCGGGCGCTGAGGAGCACAGTTTCAAACAGACTGTCTCCACACAAACAGGCACCTGTCTGCAGGTATCCTAGATCTTGATTCTTGAACTTGAGGAAACACGCGTCTGAGCAAAACTCCCAAACGCTTCCAGGAAAGACACAGGCTCTCCCACAAGCACACAAGTGTTTGCCCTCAGCTATAGATCAGGGACAAGCCTGTGAAGAGCAACCAAAGAGCTCGTCCGTCTTTCCCTCAATAGATGGGAGTAGGCGCGCTTGCGGATGTGTGCGCGTGTGTGGCCACGCGTTTGCTTAGGCATCAGTGTGTGAAAAGGTAGGTGCTTTTCTCTAGCTGCGTGTGCGTGCACGTGGTGCTGGGTGCACATCCCTGGGTGCTCGTGGAAAGGTTTCTGCATGGTTTTCGCTGAGGAATCGTGTGTGTGCACATGGACAAAGAGAAGGCGCAGCAACCAGGTTCCAGCGCCGAAGAAGGCAAAAGGCGAGGTTTCCGGCGCTATCTCCTTCTCTCCCCAGAGCTAGTCGCGCAAAGCAAGCCGCTAAGCCGGCGACCGGCAAGAGAGCTACAACGAAGCATGCCGAACGGAGAAAATAGCAGCAGCTCATCTGTTCACACCTTGTTTCTGCCATGTGCTTGAACGCCAAGACGTTCGCGCTTCTGTGAGATGAAAGACGTCCTTCTGCATATGTGGTTGCTCACACCGGTGCACTTGTTAGTGTATCCATTCAGTCCTGGGCTGCGGGGCATTCAGAAGTGGCTCTGTGGAGACGTCTGCATAGAGGCAGCTGTCAGAACACGCACACTCGATTGTTCACCAAAACATATGCAGACGCGTCCTTAGCCTGTAGATTTGGATGCACAGAGTTCCCTGTGTTCGCAAGAGACAAGGGAATCGCGTCTGTGCGCACAGAAGCAATAGCGGACCGTTTCCCTCGGAGTGAACGCGAAAGAGCCGTCTATATACTCGCAGACACGCGAACGTGCCTCAATGCGGTCACAGAGGCAGCAGCTTTTGCACAGATGCTCCTGGTGATTCTGGCACTTTCCAGGCACACTCCTGAAAGTCGCGCACACTGCTGTTCACTCGCTAAACGACCTCTTGGGAAACACGTCTCCGGTCGACGGACCGCTCAGATTGCTTCTCGTGTAACTGTGAACTGTGTCAGCGCAGGGAATCCGTCTCTGTTGAGCAGATGTCAATCCTGCCTCGCCTTTGCTTTGTTGCCTCTACCAAGATGATTTCCCGTTTCTCTCTTCACTGGAGCAGGCAGACACAGCCAACGCACATCAAGTGTCAAGAGACACGCTCTGCTGAGCTCAACGCTTGTGCAGATGCACATGTGCGACGAAGTCAACACACGTGCTTGTGGAGAGAAAGAAAGGGACTCCCAGGCGTGTGGAGCGACGGGGAGAAAGAGCGGGCGCTGAGGAACACAGTTTCAAACAGACTGTCTCCACACAAACAGGCACCTGTCTGCAGGTATCCTAGATCTTGATTCTTGAACTTGAGGAAACACGCGTCTGAGCAAAACTCCCAAACGCTTCCAGGAAAGACACAGGCTCTCCCACAAGCACACAAGTGTTTGCCCTCAGCTATAGATCAGGGACAAGCCTGTGAAGAGCAACCAAAGAGCTCGTCCGTCTTTCCCTCAATAGATGGGAGTAGGCGCGCTTGCGGATGTGTGCGCGTGTGTGGCCACGCGTTTGCTTAGGCATCAGTGTGTGAAAAGGTAGGTGCTTTTCTCTAGCTGCGTGTGCGTGCACGTGGTGCTGGGTGCACATCCCTGGGTGCTCGTGGAAAGGTTTCTGCATGGTTTTCGCTGAGGAATCGTGTGTGTGCACATGGACAAAGAGAAGGCGCAGCAACCAGGTTCCAGCGCCGAAGAAGGCAAAAGGCGAGGTTTCCGGCGCTATCTCCTTCTCTCCCCAGAGCTAGTCGCGCAAAGCAAGCCGCTAAGCCGGCGACCGGCAAGAGAGCTACAACGAAGCATGCCGAACGGAGAAAATAGCAGCAGCTCATCTGTTCACACCTTGTTTCTGCCATGTGCTTGAACGCCAAGACGTTCGCGCTTCTGTGAGATGAAAGACGTCCTTCTGCATATGTGGTTGCTCACACCGGTGCACTTGTTAGTGTATCCATTCAGTCCTGGGCTGCGGGGCATTCAGAAGTGGCTCTGTGGAGACGTCTGCATAGAGGCAGCTGTCAGAACACGCACACTCGATTGTTCACCAAAACATATGCAGACGCGTCCTTAGCCTGTAGATTTGGATGCACAGAGTTCCCTGTGTTCGCAAGAGACAAGGGAATCGCGTCTGTGCGCACAGAAGCAATAGCGGACCGTTTCCCTCGGAGTGAACGCGAAAGAGCCGTCTATATACTCGCAGACACGCGAACGTGCCTCAATGCGGTCACAGAGGCAGCAGCTTTTGCACAGATGCTCCTGGTGATTCTGGCACTTTCCAGGCACACTCCTGAAAGTCGCGCACACTGCTGTTCACTCGCTAAACGACCTCTTGGGAAACACGTCTCCGGTCGACGGACCGCTCAGATTGCTTCTCGTGTAACTGTGAACTGTGTCAGCGCAGGGAATCCGTCTCTGTTGAGCAGATGTCAATCCTGCCTCGCCTTTGCTTTGTTGCCTCTACCAAGATGATTTCCCGTTTCTCTCTTCACTGGAGCAGGCAGACACAGCCAACGCACATCAAGTGTCAAGAGACACGCTCTGCTGAGCTCAACGCTTGTGCAGATGCACATGTGCGACGAAGTCAACACACGTGCTTGTGGAGAGAAAGAAAGGGACTCCCAGGCGTGTGGAGCGACGGGGAGAAAGAGCGGGCGCTGAGGAACACAGTTTCAAACAGACTGTCTCCACACAAACAGGCACCTGTCTGCAGGTATCCTAGATCTTGATTCTTGAACTTGAGGAAACACGCGTCTGAGCAAAACTCCCAAACGCTTCCAGGAAAGACACAGGCTCTCCCACAAGCACACAAGTGTTTGCCCTCAGCTATAGATCAGGGACAAGCCTGTGAAGAGCAACCAAAGAGCTCGTCCGTCTTTCCCTCAATAGATGGGAGTAGGCGCGCTTGCGGATGTGTGCGCGTGTGTGGCCACGCGTTTGCTTAGGCATCAGTGTGTGAAAAGGTAGGTGCTTTTCTCTAGCTGCGTGTGCGTGCACGTGGTGCTGGGTGCACATCCCTGGGTGCTCGTGGAAAGGTTTCTGCATGGTTTTCGCTGAGGAATCGTGTGTGTGCACATGGACAAAGAGAAGGCGCAGCAACCAGGTTCCAGCGCCGAAGAAGGCAAAAGGCGAGGTTTCCGGCGCTATCTCCTTCTCTCCCCAGAGCTAGTCGCGCAAAGCAAGCCGCTAAGCCGGCGACCGGCAAGAGAGCTACAACGAAGCATGCCGAACGGAGAAAATAGCAGCAGCTCATCTGTTCACACCTTGTTTCTGCCATGTGCTTGAACGCCAAGACGTTCGCGCTTCTGTGAGATGAAAGACGTCCTTCTGCATATGTGGTTGCTCACACCGGTGCACTTGTTAGTGTATCCATTCAGTCCTGGGCTGCGGGGCATTCAGAAGTGGCTCTGTGGAGACGTCTGCATAGAGGCAGCTGTCAGAACACGCACACTCGATTGTTCACCAAAACATATGCAGACGCGTCCTTAGCCTGTAGATTTGGATGCACAGAGTTCCCTGTGTTCGCAAGAGACAAGGGAATCGCGTCTGTGCGCACAGAAGCAATAGCGGACCGTTTCCCTCGGAGTGAACGCGAAAGAGCCGTCTATATACTCGCAGACACGCGAACGTGCCTCAATGCGGTCACAGAGGCAGCAGCTTTTGCACAGATGCTCCTGGTGATTCTGGCACTTTCCAGGCACACTCCTGAAAGTCGCGCACACTGCTGTTCACTCGCTAAACGACCTCTTGGGAAACACGTCTCCGGTCGACGGACCGCTCAGATTGCTTCTCGTGTAACTGTGAACTGTGTCAGCGCAGGGAATCCGTCTCTGTTGAGCAGATGTCAATCCTGCCTCGCCTTTGCTTTGTTGCCTCTACCAAGATGATTTCCCGTTTCTCTCTTCACTGGAGCAGGCAGACACAGCCAACGCACATCAAGTGTCAAGAGACACGCTCTGCTGAGCTCAACGCTTGTGCAGATGCACATGTGCGACGAAGTCAACACACGTGCTTGTGGAGAGAAAGAAAGGGACTCCCAGGCGTGTGGAGCGACGGGGAGAAAGAGCGGGCGCTGAGGAACACAGTTTCAAACAGACTGTCTCCACACAAACAGGCACCTGTCTGCAGGTATCCTAGATCTTGATTCTTGAACTTGAGGAAACACGCGTCTGAGCAAAACTCCCAAACGCTTCCAGGAAAGACACAGGCTCTCCCACAAGCACACAAGTGTTTGCCCTCAGCTATAGATCAGGGACAAGCCTGTGAAGAGCAACCAAAGAGCTCGTCCGTCTTTCCCTCAATAGATGGGAGTAGGCGCGCTTGCGGATGTGTGCGCGTGTGTGGCCACGCGTTTGCTTAGGCATCAGTGTGTGAAAAGGTAGGTGCTTTTCTCTAGCTGCGTGTGCGTGCACGTGGTGCTGGGTGCACATCCCTGGGTGCTCGTGGAAAGGTTTCTGCATGGTTTTCGCTGAGGAATCGTGTGTGTGCACATGGACAAAGAGAAGGCGCAGCAACCAGGTTCCAGCGCCGAAGAAGGCAAAAGGCGAGGTTTCCGGCGCTATCTCCTTCTCTCCCCAGAGCTAGTCGCGCAAAGCAAGCCGCTAAGCCGGCGACCGGCAAGAGAGCTACAACGAAGCATGCCGAACGGAGAAAATAGCAGCAGCTCATCTGTTCACACCTTGTTTCTGCCATGTGCTTGAACGCCAAGACGTTCGCGCTTCTGTGAGATGAAAGACGTCCTTCTGCATATGTGGTTGCTCACACCGGTGCACTTGTTAGTGTATCCATTCAGTCCTGGGCTGCGGGGCATTCAGAAGTGGCTCTGTGGAGACGTCTGCATAGAGGCAGCTGTCAGAACACGCACACTCGATTGTTCACCAAAACATATGCAGACGCGTCCTTAGCCTGTAGATTTGGATGCACAGAGTTCCCTGTGTTCGCAAGAGACAAGGGAATCGCGTCTGTGCGCACAGAAGCAATAGCGGACCGTTTCCCTCGGAGTGAACGCGAAAGAGCCGTCTATATACTCGCAGACACGCGAACGTGCCTCAATGCGGTCACAGAGGCAGCAGCTTTTGCACAGATGCTCCTGGTGATTCTGGCACTTTCCAGGCACACTCCTGAAAGTCGCGCACACTGCTGTTCACTCGCTAAACGACCTCTTGGGAAACACGTCTCCGGTCGACGGACCGCTCAGATTGCTTCTCGTGTAACTGTGAACTGTGTCAGCGCAGGGAATCCGTCTCTGTTGAGCAGATGTCAATCCTGCCTCGCCTTTGCTTTGTTGCCTCTACCAAGATGATTTCCCGTTTCTCTCTTCACTGGAGCAGGCAGACACAGCCAACGCACATCAAGTGTCAAGAGACACGCTCTGCTGAGCTCAACGCTTGTGCAGATGCACATGTGCGACGAAGTCAACACACGTGCTTGTGGAGAGAAAGAAAGGGACTCCCAGGCGTGTGGAGCGACGGGGAGAAAGAGCGGGCGCTGAGGAACACAGTTTCAAACAGACTGTCTCCACACAAACAGGCACCTGTCTGCAGGTATCCTAGATCTTGATTCTTGAACTTGAGGAAACACGCGTCTGAGCAAAACTCCCAAACGCTTCCAGGAAAGACACAGGCTCTCCCACAAGCACACAAGTGTTTGCCCTCAGCTATAGATCAGGGACAAGCCTGTGAAGAGCAACCAAAGAGCTCGTCCGTCTTTCCCTCAATAGATGGGAGTAGGCGCGCTTGCGGATGTGTGCGTGTGTGTGGCCACGCGTTTGCTTAGGCATCAGTGTGTGAAAAGGTAGGTGCTTTTCTCTAGCTGCGTGTGCGTGCACGTGGTGCTGGGTGCACATCCCTGGGTGCTCGTGGAAAGGTTTCTGCATGGTTTTCGCTGAGGAATCGTGTGTGTGCACATGGACAAAGAGAAGGCGCAGCAACCAGGTTCCAGCGCCGAAGAAGGCAAAAGGCGAGGTTTCCGGCGCTATCTCCTTCTCTCCCCAGAGCTAGTCGCGCAAAGCAAGCCGCTAAGCCGGCGACCGGCAAGAGAGCTACAACGAAGCATGCCGAACGGAGAAAATAGCAGCAGCTCATCTGTTCACACCTTGTTTCTGCCATGTGCTTGAACGCCAAGACGTTCGCGCTTCTGTGAGATGAAAGACGTCCTTCTGCATATGTGGTTGCTCACACCGGTGCACTTGTTAGTGTATCCATTCAGTCCTGGGCTGCGGGGCATTCAGAAGTGGCTCTGTGGAGACGTCTGCATAGAGGCAGCTGTCAGAACACGCACACTCGATTGTTCACCAAAACATATGCAGACGCGTCCTTAGCCTGTAGATTTGGATGCACAGAGTTCCCTGTGTTCGCAAGAGACAAGGGAATCGCGTCTGTGCGCACAGAAGCAATAGCGGACCGTTTCCCTCGGAGTGAACGCGAAAGAGCCGTCTATATACTCGCAGACACGCGAACGTGCCTCAATGCGGTCACAGAGGCAGCAGCTTTTGCACAGATGCTCCTGGTGATTCTGGCACTTTCCAGGCACACTCCTGAAAGTCGCGCACACTGCTGTTCACTCGCTAAACGACCTCTTGGGAAACACGTCTCCGGTCGACGGACCGCTCAGATTGCTTCTCGTGTAACTGTGAACTGTGTCAGCGCAGGGAATCCGTCTCTGTTGAGCAGATGTCAATCCTGCCTCGCCTTTGCTTTGTTGCCTCTACCAAGATGATTTCCCGTTTCTCTCTTCACTGGAGCAGGCAGACACAGCCAACGCACATCAAGTGTCAAGAGACACGCTCTGCTGAGCTCAACGCTTGTGCAGATGCACATGTGCGACGAAGTCAACACACGTGCTTGTGGAGAGAAAGAAAGGGACTCCCAGGCGTGTGGAGCGACGGGGAGAAAGAGCGGGCGCTGAGGAACACAGTTTCAAACAGACTGTCTCCACACAAACAGGCACCTGTCTGCAGGTATCCTAGATCTTGATTCTTGAACTTGAGGAAACACGCGTCTGAGCAAAACTCCCAAACGCTTCCAGGAAAGACACAGGCTCTCCCACAAGCACACAAGTGTTTGCCCTCAGCTATAGATCAGGGACAAGCCTGTGAAGAGCAACCAAAGAGCTCGTCCGTCTTTCCCTCAATAGATGGGAGTAGGCGCGCTTGCGGATGTGTGCGCGTGTGTGGCCACGCGTTTGCTTAGGCATCAGTGTGTGAAAAGGTAGGTGCTTTTCTCTAGCTGCGTGTGCGTGCACGTGGTGCTGGGTGCACATCCCTGGGTGCTCGTGGAAAGGTTTCTGCATGGTTTTCGCTGAGGAATCGTGTGTGTGCACATGGACAAAGAGAAGGCGCAGCAACCAGGTTCCAGCGCCGAAGAAGGCAAAAGGCGAGGTTTCCGGCGCTATCTCCTTCTCTCCCCAGAGCTAGTCGCGCAAAGCAAGCCGCTAAGCCGGCGACCGGCAAGAGAGCTACAACGAAGCATGCCGAACGGAGAAAATAGCAGCAGCTCATCTGTTCACACCTTGTTTCTGCCATGTGCTTGAACGCCAAGACGTTCGCGCTTCTGTGAGATGAAAGACGTCCTTCTGCATATGTGGTTGCTCACACCGGTGCACTTGTTAGTGTATCCATTCAGTCCTGGGCTGCGGGGCATTCAGAAGTGGCTCTGTGGAGACGTCTGCATAGAGGCAGCTGTCAGAACACGCACACTCGATTGTTCACCAAAACATATGCAGACGCGTCCTTAGCCTGTAGATTTGGATGCACAGAGTTCCCTGTGTTCGCAAGAGACAAGGGAATCGCGTCTGTGCGCACAGAAGCAATAGCGGACCGTTTCCCTCGGAGTGAACGCGAAAGAGCCGTCTATATACTCGCAGACACGCGAACGTGCCTCAATGCGGTCACAGAGGCAGCAGCTTTTGCACAGATGCTCCTGGTGATTCTGGCACTTTCCAGGCACACTCCTGAAAGTCGCGCACACTGCTGTTCACTCGCTAAACGACCTCTTGGGAAACACGTCTCCGGTCGACGGACCGCTCAGATTGCTTCTCGTGTAACTGTGAACTGTGTCAGCGCAGGGAATCCGTCTCTGTTGAGCAGATGTCAATCCTGCCTCGCCTTTGCTTTGTTGCCTCTACCAAGATGATTTCCCGTTTCTCTCTTCACTGGAGCAGGCAGACACAGCCAACGCACATCAAGTGTCAAGAGACACGCTCTGCTGAGCTCAACGCTTGTGCAGATGCACATGTGCGACGAAGTCAACACACGTGCTTGTGGAGAGAAAGAAAGGGACTCCCAGGCGTGTGGAGCGACGGGGAGAAAGAGCGGGCGCTGAGGAACACAGTTTCAAACAGACTGTCTCCACACAAACAGGCACCTGTCTGCAGGTATCCTAGATCTTGATTCTTGAACTTGAGGAAACACGCGTCTGAGCAAAACTCCCAAACGCTTCCAGGAAAGACACAGGCTCTCCCACAAGCACACAAGTGTTTGCCCTCAGCTATAGATCAGGGACAAGCCTGTGAAGAGCAACCAAAGAGCTCGTCCGTCTTTCCCTCAATAGATGGGAGTAGGCGCGCTTGCGGATGTGTGCGTGTGTGTGGCCACGCGTTTGCTTAGGCATCAGTGTGTGAAAAGGTAGGTGCTTTTCTCTAGCTGCGTGTGCGTGCACGTGGTGCTGGGTGCACATCCCTGGGTGCTCGTGGAAAGGTTTCTGCATGGTTTTCGCTGAGGAATCGTGTGTGTGCACATGGACAAAGAGAAGGCGCAGCAACCAGGTTCCAGCGCCGAAGAAGGCAAAAGGCGAGGTTTCCGGCGCTATCTCCTTCTCTCCCCAGAGCTAGTCGCGCAAAGCAAGCCGCTAAGCCGGCGACCGGCAAGAGAGCTACAACGAAGCATGCCGAACGGAGAAAATAGCAGCAGCTCATCTGTTCACACCTTGTTTCTGCCATGTGCTTGAACGCCAAGACGTTCGCGCTTCTGTGAGATGAAAGACGTCCTTCTGCATATGTGGTTGCTCACACCGGTGCACTTGTTAGTGTATCCATTCAGTCCTGGGCTGCGGGGCATTCAGAAGTGGCTCTGTGGAGACGTCTGCATAGAGGCAGCTGTCAGAACACGCACACTCGATTGTTCACCAAAACATATGCAGACGCGTCCTTAGCCTGTAGATTTGGATGCACAGAGTTCCCTGTGTTCGCAAGAGACAAGGGAATCGCGTCTGTGCGCACAGAAGCAATAGCGGACCGTTTCCCTCGGAGTGAACGCGAAAGAGCCGTCTATATACTCGCAGACACGCGAACGTGCCTCAATGCGGTCACAGAGGCAGCAGCTTTTGCACAGATGCTCCTGGTGATTCTGGCACTTTCCAGGCACACTCCTGAAAGTCGCGCACACTGCTGTTCACTCGCTAAACGACCTCTTGGGAAACACGTCTCCGGTCGACGGACCGCTCAGATTGCTTCTCGTGTAACTGTGAACTGTGTCAGCGCAGGGAATCCGTCTCTGTTGAGCAGATGTCAATCCTGCCTCGCTTTTGCTTTGTTGCCTCTACCAAGATGATTTCCCGTTTCTCTCTTCACTGGAGCAGGCAGACACAGCCAACGCACATCAAGTGTCAAGAGACACGCTCTGCTGAGCTCAACGCTTGTGCAGATGCACATGTGCGACGAAGTCAACACACGTGCTTGTGGAGAGAAAGAAAGGGACTCCCAGGCGTGTGGAGCGACGGGGAGAAAGAGCGGGCGCTGAGGAACACAGTTTCAAACAGACTGTCTCCACACAAACAGGCACCTGTCTGCAGGTATCCTAGATCTTGATTCTTGAACTTGAGGAAACACGCGTCTGAGCAAAACTCCCAAACGCTTCCAGGAAAGACACAGGCTCTCCCACAAGCACACAAGTGTTTGCCCTCAGCTATAGATCAGGGACAAGCCTGTGAAGAGCAACCAAAGAGCTCGTCCGTCTTTCCCTCAATAGATGGGAGTAGGCGCGCTTGCGGATGTGTGCGTGTGTGTGGCCACGCGTTTGCTTAGGCATCAGTGTGTGAAAAGGTAGGTGCTTTTCTCTAGCTGCGTGTGCGTGCACGTGGTGCTGGGTGCACATCCCTGGGTGCTCGTGGAAAGGTTTCTGCATGGTTTTCGCTGAGGAATCGTGTGTGTGCACATGGACAAAGAGAAGGCGCAGCAACCAGGTTCCAGCGCCGAAGAAGGCAAAAGGCGAGGTTTCCGGCGCTATCTCCTTCTCTCCCCAGAGCTAGTCGCGCAAAGCAAGCCGCTAAGCCGGCGACCGGCAAGAGAGCTACAACGAAGCATGCCGAACGGAGAAAATAGCAGCAGCTCATCTGTTCACACCTTGTTTCTGCCATGTGCTTGAACGCCAAGACGTTCGCGCTTCTGTGAGATGAAAGACGTCCTTCTGCATATGTGGTTGCTCACACCGGTGCACTTGTTAGTGTATCCATTCAGTCCTGGGCTGCGGGGCATTCAGAAGTGGCTCTGTGGAGACGTCTGCATAGAGGCAGCTGTCAGAACACGCACACTCGATTGTTCACCAAAACATATGCAGACGCGTCCTTAGCCTGTAGATTTGGATGCACAGAGTTCCCTGTGTTCGCAAGAGACAAGGGAATCGCGTCTGTGCGCACAGAAGCAATAGCGGACCGTTTCCCTCGGAGTGAACGCGAAAGAGCCGTCTATATACTCGCAGACACGCGAACGTGCCTCAATGCGGTCACAGAGGCAGCAGCTTTTGCACAGATGCTCCTGGTGATTCTGGCACTTTCCAGGCACACTCCTGAAAGTCGCGCACACTGCTGTTCACTCGCTAAACGACCTCTTGGGAAACACGTCTCCGGTCGACGGACCGCTCAGATTGCTTCTCGTGTAACTGTGAACTGTGTCAGCGCAGGGAATCCGTCTCTGTTGAGCAGATGTCAATCCTGCCTCGCTTTTGCTTTGTTGCCTCTACCAAGATGATTTCCCGTTTCTCTCTTCACTGGAGCACGCAGACACAGCCAACGCACATCAAGTGTCAAGAGACACGCTCTGCTGAGCTCAACGCTTGTGCAGATGCACATGTGCGACGAAGTCAACACACGTGCTTGTGGAGAGAAAGAAAGGGACTCCCAGGCGTGTGGAGCGACGGGGAGAAAGAGCGGGCGCTGAGGAACACAGTTTCAAACAGACTGTCTCCACACAAACAGGCACCTGTCTGCAGGTATCCTAGATCTTGATTCTTGAACTTGAGGAAACACGCGTCTGAGCAAAACTCCCAAACGCTTCCAGGAAAGACACAGGCTCTCCCACAAGCACACAAGTGTTTGCCCTCAGCTATAGATCAGGGACAAGCCTGTGAAGAGATGCCCTGCTATTCTTTCGCCTTATGGCATCATGTGTTTCGTTCCTCTTGGAGATCGATTGTTAAACGTCTTTCCTAGGGCGACTGTGAAGCATTTGCCAGCGGAGGAGAAGTAGCACGGAGCAGCATTCAGTACTGCCTACGAGTGTCTTTGCTACCCTACTAGCGGAGCTCCAAGAACAGGCACACATCTTCAGGTACCTTCCAAATGTGGATTCCCCTGCAGCCCCGTAGGCGGGCGTGCAGTACGCCAACCGTCAACGGACGGTTTTCCCCTCAAGCCTGTCAGGACGTTGCTCGTCCGTCTTTCCCTCAATAGATGGGAGTAGGCGCGCTTGCGGATGTGTGCGTGTGTGTGGCCACGCGTTTGCTTAGGCTTCAGTGTGTGAAAAGGTAGGTGCTTTTCTCTAGCTGCGTGTGCGTGCACGTGGTGCTGGGTGCACATCCCTGGGTGCTCGTGGAAAGGTTTCTGCATGGTTTCCGCTGAGGAATCGTGTGTGTGCACAAGGACAAAGAGAAGGCGCAGCAACCAGGTTCCAGCGCCGAAGAAGGCAAAAGGCGAGGTTTCCGGCGCTATCTCCTTCTCTCCCCAGAGCTAGTCGCGCAAAGCAAGCCGCTAAGCCGGCGACCGGCAAGAGAGCTACAACGAAGCATGCCGAACGGAGAAAATAGCAGCAGCTCATCTGTTCACACCTTGTTTCTGCCATGTGCTTGAACGCCAAGACGTTCGCGCTTCTGTGAGATGAAAGACGTCCTTCTGCATATGTGGTTGCTCACACCGGTGCACTTGTTAGTGTATCCATTCAGTCCTGGGCTGCGGGGCATTCAGAAGTGGCTCTGTGGAGACGTCTGCATAGAGGCAGCTGTCAGAACACGCACACTCGATTGTTCACCAAAACATATGCAGACGCGTCCTTAGCCTGTAGATTTGGATGCACAGAGTTCCCTGTGTTCGCAAGAGACAAGGGAATCGCGTCTGTGCGCACAGAAGCAATAGCGGACCGTTTCCCTCGGAGTGAACGCGAAAGAGCCGTCTATATACTCGCAGACACGCGAACGTGCCTCAATGCGGTCACAGAGGCAGCAGCTTTTGCACAGATGCTCCTGGTGATTCTGGCACTTTCCAGGCACACTCCTGAAAGTCGCGCACACTGCTGTTCACTCGCTAAACGACCTCTTGGGAAACACGTCTCCGGTCGACGGACCGCTCAGATTGCTTCTCGTGTAACTGTGAACTGTGTCAGCGCAGGGAATCCGTCTCTGTTGAGCAGATGTCAATCCTGCCTCGCTTTTGCTTTGTTGCCTCTACCAAGATGATTTCCCGTTTCTCTCTTCACTGGAGCAGGCAGACACAGCCAACGCACATCAAGTGTCAAGAGACACGCTCTGCTGAGCTCAACGCTTGTGCAGATGCACATGTGCGACGAAGTCAACACACGTGCTTGTGGAGAGAAAGAAAGGGACTCCCAGGCGTGTGGAGCGACGGGGAGAAAGAGCGGGCGCTGAGGAACACAGTTTCAAACAGACTGTCTCCACACAAACAGGCACCTGTCTGCAGGTATCCTAGATCTTGATTCTTGAACTTGAGGAAACACGCGTCTGAGCAAAACTCCCAAACGCTTCCAGGAAAGACACAGGCTCTCCCACAAGCACACAAGTGTTTGCCCTCAGCTATAGATCAGGGACAAGCCTGTGAAGAGCAACCAAAGAGCTCGTCCGTCTTTCCCTCAATAGATGGGAGTAGGCGCGCTTGCGGATGTGTGCGTGTGTGTGGCCACGCGTTTGCTTAGGCATCAGTGTGTGAAAAGGTAGGTGCTTTTCTCTAGCTGCGTGTGCGTGCACGTGGTGCTGGGTGCACATCCCTGGGTGCTCGTGGAAAGGTTTCTGCATGGTTTTCGCTGAGGAATCGTGTGTGTGCACATGGACAAAGAGAAGGCGCAGCAACCAGGTTCCAGCGCCGAAGAAGGCAAAAGGCGAGGTTTCCGGCGCTATCTCCTTCTCTCCCCAGAGCTAGTCGCGCAAAGCAAGCCGCTAAGCCGGCGACCGGCAAGAGAGCTACAACGAAGCATGCCGAACGGAGAAAATAGCAGCAGCTCATCTGTTCACACCTTGTTTCTGCCATGTGCTTGAACGCCAAGACGTTCGCGCTTCTGTGAGATGAAAGACGTCCTTCTGCATATGTGGTTGCTCACACCGGTGCACTTGTTAGTGTATCCATTCAGTCCTGGGCTGCGGGGCATTCAGAAGTGGCTCTGTGGAGACGTCTGCATAGAGGCAGCTGTCAGAACACGCACACTCGATTGTTCACCAAAACATATGCAGACGCGTCCTTAGCCTGTAGATTTGGATGCACAGAGTTCCCTGTGTTCGCAAGAGACAAGGGAATCGCGTCTGTGCGCACAGAAGCAATAGCGGACCGTTTCCCTCGGAGTGAACGCGAAAGAGCCGTCTATATACTCGCAGACACGCGAACGTGCCTCAATGCGGTCACAGAGGCAGCAGCTTTTGCACAGATGCTCCTGGTGATTCTGGCACTTTCCAGGCACACTCCTGAAAGTCGCGCACACTGCTGTTCACTCGCTAAACGACCTCTTGGGAAACACGTCTCCGGTCGACGGACCGCTCAGATTGCTTCTCGTGTAACTGTGAACTGTGTCAGCGCAGGGAATCCGTCTCTGTTGAGCAGATGTCAATCCTGCCTCGCTTTTGCTTTGTTGCCTCTACCAAGATGATTTCCCGTTTCTCTCTTCACTGGAGCAGGCAGACACAGCCAACGCACATCAAGTGTCAAGAGACACGCTCTGCTGAGCTCAACGCTTGTGCAGATGCACATGTGCGACGAAGTCAACACACGTGCTTGTGGAGAGAAAGAAAGGGACTCCCAGGCGTGTGGAGCGACGGGGAGAAAGAGCGGGCGCTGAGGAACACAGTTTCAAACAGACTGTCTCCACACAAACAGGCACCTGTCTGCAGGTATCCTAGATCTTGATTCTTGAACTTGAGGAAACACGCGTCTGAGCAAAACTCCCAAACGCTTCCAGGAAAGACACAGGCTCTCCCACAAGCACACAAGTGTTTGCCCTCAGCTATAGATCAGGGACAAGCCTGTGAAGAGATGCCCTGCTATTCTTTCGCCTTATGGCATCATGTGTTTCGTTCCTCTTGGAGATCGATTGTTAAACGTCTTTCCTAGGGCGACTGTGAAGCATTTGCCAGCGGAGGAGAAGTAGCACGGAGCAGCATTCAGTACTGCCTACGAGTGTCTTTGCTACCCTACTAGCGGAGCTCCAAGAACAGGCACACATCTTCAGGTACCTTCCAAATGTGGATTCCCCTGCAGCCCCGTAGGCGGGCGTGCAGTACGCCAACCGTCAACGGACGGTTTTCCCCTCAAGCCTGTCAGGACGTTGCTCGTCCGTCTTTCCCTCAATAGATGGGAGTAGGCGCGCTTGCGGATGTGTGCGTGTGTGTGGCCACGCGTTTGCTTAGGCTTCAGTGTGTGAAAAGGTAGGTGCTTTTCTCTAGCTGCGTGTGCGTGCACGTGGTGCTGGGTGCACATCCCTGGGTGCTCGTGGAAAGGTTTCTGCATGGTTTCCGCTGAGGAATCGTGTGTGTGCACAAGGACAAAGAGAAGGCGCAGCAACCAGGTTCCAGCGCCGAAGAAGGCAAAAGGCGAGGTTTCCGGCGCTATCTCCTTCTCTCCCCAGAGCTAGTCGCGCAAAGCAAGCCGCTAAGCCGGCGACCGGCAAGAGAGCTACAACGAAGCATGCCGAACGGAGAAAATAGCAGCAGCTCATCTGTTCACACCTTGTTTCTGCCATGTGCTTGAACGCCAAGACGTTCGCGCTTCTGTGAGATGAAAGACGTCCTTCTGCATATGTGGTTGCTCACACCGGTGCACTTGTTAGTGTATCCATTCAGTCCTGGGCTGCGGGGCATTCAGAAGTGGCTCTGTGGAGACGTCTGCATAGAGGCAGCTGTCAGAACACGCACACTCGATTGTTCACCAAAACATATGCAGACGCGTCCTTAGCCTGTAGATTTGGATGCACAGAGTTCCCTGTGTTCGCAAGAGACAAGGGAATCGCGTCTGTGCGCACAGAAGCAATAGCGGACCGTTTCCCTCGGAGTGAACGCGAAAGAGCCGTCTATATACTCGCAGACACGCGAACGTGCCTCAATGCGGTCACAGAGGCAGCAGCTTTTGCACAGATGCTCCTGGTGATTCTGGCACTTTCCAGGCACACTCCTGAAAGTCGCGCACACTGCTGTTCACTCGCTAAACGACCTCTTGGGAAACACGTCTCCGGTCGACGGACCGCTCAGATTGCTTCTCGTGTAACTGTGAACTGTGTCAGCGCAGGGAATCCGTCTCTGTTGAGCAGATGTCAATCCTGCCTCGCTTTTGCTTTGTTGCCTCTACCAAGATGATTTCCCGTTTCTCTCTTCACTGGAGCAGGCAGACACAGCCAACGCACATCAAGTGTCAAGAGACACGCTCTGCTGAGCTCAACGCTTGTGCAGATGCACATGTGCGACGAAGTCAACACACGTGCTTGTGGAGAGAAAGAAAGGGACTCCCAGGCGTGTGGAGCGACGGGGAGAAAGAGCGGGCGCTGAGGAACACAGTTTCAAACAGACTGTCTCCACACAAACAGGCACCTGTCTGCAGGTATCCTAGATCTTGATTCTTGAACTTGAGGAAACACGCGTCTGAGCAAAACTCCCAAACGCTTCCAGGAAAGACACAGGCTCTCCCACAAGCACACAAGTGTTTGCCCTCAGCTATAGATCAGGGACAAGCCTGTGAAGAGCAACCAAAGAGCTCGTCCGTCTTTCCCTCAATAGATGGGAGTAGGCGCGCTTGCGGATGTGTGCGTGTGTGTGGCCACGCGTTTGCTTAGGCATCAGTGTGTGAAAAGGTAGGTGCTTTTCTCTAGCTGCGTGTGCGTGCACGTGGTGCTGGGTGCACATCCCTGGGTGCTCGTGGAAAGGTTTCTGCATGGTTTTCGCTGAGGAATCGTGTGTGTGCACATGGACAAAGAGAAGGCGCAGCAACCAGGTTCCAGCGCCGAAGAAGGCAAAAGGCGAGGTTTCCGGCGCTATCTCCTTCTCTCCCCAGAGCTAGTCGCGCAAAGCAAGCCGCTAAGCCGGCGACCGGCAAGAGAGCTACAACGAAGCATGCCGAACGGAGAAAATAGCAGCAGCTCATCTGTTCACACCTTGTTTCTGCCATGTGCTTGAACGCCAAGACGTTCGCGCTTCTGTGAGATGAAAGACGTCCTTCTGCATATGTGGTTGCTCACACCGGTGCACTTGTTAGTGTATCCATTCAGTCCTGGGCTGCGGGGCATTCAGAAGTGGCTCTGTGGAGACGTCTGCATAGAGGCAGCTGTCAGAACACGCACACTCGATTGTTCACCAAAACATATGCAGACGCGTCCTTAGCCTGTAGATTTGGATGCACAGAGTTCCCTGTGTTCGCAAGAGACAAGGGAATCGCGTCTGTGCGCACAGAAGCAATAGCGGACCGTTTCCCTCGGAGTGAACGCGAAAGAGCCGTCTATATACTCGCAGACACGCGAACGTGCCTCAATGCGGTCACAGAGGCAGCAGCTTTTGCACAGATGCTCCTGGTGATTCTGGCACTTTCCAGGCACACTCCTGAAAGTCGCGCACACTGCTGTTCACTCGCTAAACGACCTCTTGGGAAACACGTCTCCGGTCGACGGACCGCTCAGATTGCTTCTCGTGTAACTGTGAACTGTGTCAGCGCAGGGAATCCGTCTCTGTTGAGCAGATGTCAATCCTGCCTCGCTTTTGCTTTGTTGCCTCTACCAAGATGATTTCCCGTTTCTCTCTTCACTGGAGCAGGCAGACACAGCCAACGCACATCAAGTGTCAAGAGACACGCTCTGCTGAGCTCAACGCTTGTGCAGATGCACATGTGCGACGAAGTCAACACACGTGCTTGTGGAGAGAAAGAAAGGGACTCCCAGGCGTGTGGAGCGACGGGGAGAAAGAGCGGGCGCTGAGGAACACAGTTTCAAACAGACTGTCTCCACACAAACAGGCACCTGTCTGCAGGTATCCTAGATCTTGATTCTTGAACTTGAGGAAACACGCGTCTGAGCAAAACTCCCAAACGCTTCCAGGAAAGACACAGGCTCTCCCACAAGCACACAAGTGTTTGCCCTCAGCTATAGATCAGGGACAAGCCTGTGAAGAGATGCCCTGCTATTCTTTCGCCTTATGGCATCATGTGTTTCGTTCCTCTTGGAGATCGATTGTTAAACGTCTTTCCTAGGGCGACTGTGAAGCATTTGCCAGCGGAGGAGAAGTAGCACGGAGCAGCATTCAGTACTGCCTACGAGTGTCTTTGCTACCCTACTAGCGGAGCTCCAAGAACAGGCACACATCTTCAGGTACCTTCCAAATGTGGATTCCCCTGCAGCCCCGTAGGCGGGCGTGCAGTACGCCAACCGTCAACGGACGTTTTTCCCCTCAAGCCTGTCAGGACGTTGCTCGTCCGTCTTTCCCTCAATAGATGGGAGTAGGCGCGCTTGCGGATGTGTGCGTGTGTGTGGCCACGCGTTTGCTTAGGCTTCAGTGTGTGAAAAGGTAGGTGCTTTTCTCTAGCTGCGTGTGCGTGCACGTGGTGCTGGGTGCACATCCCTGGGTGCTCGTGGAAAGGTTTCTGCATGGTTTTCGCTGAGGAATCGTGTGTGTGCACATGGACAAAGAGAAGGCGCAGCAACCAGGTTCCAGCGCCGAAGAAGGCAAAAGGCGAGGTTTCCGGCGCTATCTCCTTCTCTCCCCAGAGCTAGTCGCGCAAAGCAAGCCGCTAAGCCGGCGACCGGCAAGAGAGCTACAACGAAGCATGCCGAACGGAGAAAATAGCAGCAGCTCATCTGTTCACACCTTGTTTCTGCCATGTGCTTGAACGCCAAGACGTTCGCGCTTCTGTGAGATGAAAGACGTCCTTCTGCATATGTGGTTGCTCACACCGGTGCACTTGTTAGTGTATCCATTCAGTCCTGGGCTGCGGGGCATTCAGAAGTGGCTCTGTGGAGACGTCTGCATAGAGGCAGCTGTCAGAACACGCACACTCGATTGTTCACCAAAACATATGCAGACGCGTCCTTAGCCTGTAGATTTGGATGCACAGAGTTCCCTGTGTTCGCAAGAGACAAGGGAATCGCGTCTGTGCGCACAGAAGCAATAGCGGACCGTTTCCCTCGGAGTGAACGCGAAAGAGCCGTCTATATACTCGCAGACACGCGAACGTGCCTCAATGCGGTCACAGAGGCAGCAGCTTTTGCACAGATGCTCCTGGTGATTCTGGCACTTTCCAGGCACACTCCTGAAAGTCGCGCACACTGCTGTTCACTCGCTAAACGACCTCTTGGGAAACACGTCTCCGGTCGACGGACCGCTCAGATTGCTTCTCGTGTAACTGTGAACTGTGTCAGCACAGGGAATCCGTCTCTGTTGAGCAGATGTCAATCCTGCCTCGCTTTTGCTTTGTTGCCTCTACCAAGATGATTTCCCGTTTCTCTCTTCACTGGAGCAGGCAGACACAGCCAACGCACATCAAGTGTCAAGAGACACGCTCTGCTGAGCTCAACGCTTGTGCAGATGCACATGTGCGACGAAGTCAACACACGTGCTTGTGGAGAGAAAGAAAGGGACTCCCAGGCGTGTGGAGCGACGGGGAGAAAGAGCGGGCGCTGAGGAACACAGTTTCAAACAGACTGTCTCCACACAAACAGGCACCTGTCTGCAGGTATCCTAGATCTTGATTCTTGAACTTGAGGAAACACGCGTCTGAGCAAAACTCCCAAACGCTTCCAGGAAAGACACAGGCTCTCCCACAAGCACACAAGTGTTTGCCCTCAGCTATAGATCAGGGACAAGCCTGTGAAGAGCAACCAAAGAGCTCGTCCGTCTTTCCCTCAATAGATGGGAGTAGGCGCGCTTGCGGATGTGTGCGTGTGTGTGGCCACGCGTTTGCTTAGGCATCAGTGTGTGAAAAGGTAGGTGCTTTTCTCTAGCTGCGTGTGCGTGCACGTGGTGCTGGGTGCACATCCCTGGGTGCTCGTGGAAAGGTTTCTGCATGGTTTTCGCTGAGGAATCGTGTGTGTGCACATGGACAAAGAGAAGGCGCAGCAACCAGGTTCCAGCGCCGAAGAAGGCAAAAGGCGAGGTTTCCGGCGCTATCTCCTTCTCTCCCCAGAGCTAGTCGCGCAAAGCAAGCCGCTAAGCCGGCGACCGGCAAGAGAGCTACAACGAAGCATGCCGAACGGAGAAAATAGCAGCAGCTCATCTGTTCACACCTTGTTTCTGCCATGTGCTTGAACGCCAAGACGTTCGCGCTTCTGTGAGATGAAAGACGTCCTTCTGCATATGTGGTTGCTCACACCGGTGCACTTGTTAGTGTATCCATTCAGTCCTGGGCTGCGGGGCATTCAGAAGTGGCTCTGTGGAGACGTCTGCATAGAGGCAGCTGTCAGAACACGCACACTCGATTGTTCACCAAAACATATGCAGACGCGTCCTTAGCCTGTAGATTTGGATGCACAGAGTTCCCTGTGTTCGCAAGAGACAAGGGAATCGCGTCTGTGCGCACAGAAGCAATAGCGGACCGTTTCCCTCGGAGTGAACGCGAAAGAGCCGTCTATATACTCGCAGACACGCGAACGTGCCTCAATGCGGTCACAGAGGCAGCAGCTTTTGCACAGATGCTCCTGGTGATTCTGGCACTTTCCAGGCACACTCCTGAAAGTCGCGCACACTGCTGTTCACTCGCTAAACGACCTCTTGGGAAACACGTCTCCGGTCGACGGACCGCTCAGATTGCTTCTCGTGTAACTGTGAACTGTGTCAGCGCAGGGAATCCGTCTCTGTTGAGCAGATGTCAATCCTGCCTCGCTTTTGCTTTGTTGCCTCTACCAAGATGATTTCCCGTTTCTCTCTTCACTGGAGCACGCAGACACAGCCAACGCACATCAAGTGTCAAGAGACACGCTCTGCTGAGCTCAACGCTTGTGCAGATGCACATGTGCGACGAAGTCAACACACGTGCTTGTGGAGAGAAAGAAAGGGACTCCCAGGCGTGTGGAGCGACGGGGAGAAAGAGCGGGCGCTGAGGAACACAGTTTCAAACAGACTGTCTCCACACAAACAGGCACCTGTCTGCAGGTATCCTAGATCTTGATTCTTGAACTTGAGGAAACACGCGTCTGAGCAAAACTCCCAAACGCTTCCAGGAAAGACACAGGCTCTCCCACAAGCACACAAGTGTTTGCCCTCAGCTATAGATCAGGGACAAGCCTGTGAAGAGCAACCAAAGAGCTCGTCCGTCTTTCCCTCAATAGATGGGAGTAGGCGCGCTTGCGGATGTGTGCGTGTGTGTGGCCACGCGTTTGCTTAGGCATCAGTGTGTGAAAAGGTAGGTGCTTTTCTCTAGCTGCGTGTGCGTGCACGTGGTGCTGGGTGCACATCCCTGGGTGCTCGTGGAAAGGTTTCTGCATGGTTTTCGCTGAGGAATCGTGTGTGTGCACATGGACAAAGAGAAGGCGCAGCAACCAGGTTCCAGCGCCGAAGAAGGCAAAAGGCGAGGTTTCCGGCGCTATCTCCTTCTCTCCCCAGAGCTAGTCGCGCAAAGCAAGCCGCTAAGCCGGCGACCGGCAAGAGAGCTACAACGAAGCATGCCGAACGGAGAAAGTAGCAGCAGCTCATCTGTTCACACCTTGTTTCTGCCATGTGCTTGAACGCCAAGACGTTCGCGCTTCTGTGAGATGAAAGACGTCCTTCTGCATATGTGGTTGCTCACACCGGTGCACTTGTTAGTGTATCCATTCAGTCCTGGGCTGCGGGGCATTCAGAAGTGGCTCTGTGGAGACGTCTGCATAGAGGCAGCTGTCAGAACACGCACACTCGATTGTTCACCAAAACATATGCAGACGCGTCCTTAGCCTGTAGATTTGGATGCACAGAGTTCCCTGTGTTCGCAAGAGACAAGGGAATCGCGTCTGTGCGCACAGAAGCAATAGCGGACCGTTTCCCTCGGAGTGAACGCGAAAGAGCCGTCTATATACTCGCAGACACGCGAACGTGCCTCAATGCGGTCACAGAGGCAGCAGCTTTTGCACAGATGCTCCTGGTGATTCTGGCACTTTCCAGGCACACTCCTGAAAGTCGCGCACACTGCTGTTCACTCGCTAAACGACCTCTTGGGAAACACGTCTCCGGTCGACGGACCGCTCAGATTGCTTCTCGTGTAACTGTGAACTGTGTCAGCGCAGGGAATCCGTCTCTGTTGAGCAGATGTCAATCCTGCCTCGCTTTTGCTTTGTTGCCTCTACCAAGATGATTTCCCGTTTCTCTCTTCACTGGAGCAGGCAGACACAGCCAACGCACATCAAGTGTCAAGAGACACGCTCTGCTGAGCTCAACGCTTGTGCAGATGCACATGTGCGACGAAGTCAACACACGTGCTTGTGGAGAGAAAGAAAGGGACTCCCAGGCGTGTGGAGCGACGGGGAGAAAGAGCGGGCGCTGAGGAACACAGTTTCAAACAGACTGTCTCCACACAAACAGGCACCTGTCTGCAGGTATCCTAGATCTTGATTCTTGAACTTGAGGAAACACGCGTCTGAGCAAAACTCCCAAACGCTTCCAGGAAAGACACAGGCTCTCCCACAAGCACACAAGTGTTTGCCCTCAGCTATAGATCAGGGACAAGCCTGTGAAGAGCAACCAAAGAGCTCGTCCGTCTTTCCCTCAATAGATGGGAGTAGGCGCGCTTGCGGATGTGTGCGTGTGTGTGGCCACGCGTTTGCTTAGGCATCAGTGTGTGAAAAGGTAGGTGCTTTTCTCTAGCTGCGTGTGCGTGCACGTGGTGCTGGGTGCACATCCCTGGGTGCTCGTGGAAAGGTTTCTGCATGGTTTTCGCTGAGGAATCGTGTGTGTGCACATGGACAAAGAGAAGGCGCAGCAACCAGGTTCCAGCGCCGAAGAAGGCAAAAGGCGAGGTTTCCGGCGCTATCTCCTTCTCTCCCCAGAGCTAGTCGCGCAAAGCAAGCCGCTAAGCCGGCGACCGGCAAGAGAGCTACAACGAAGCATGCCGAACGGAGAAAATAGCAGCAGCTCATCTGTTCACACCTTGTTTCTGCCATGTGCTTGAACGCCAAGACGTTCGCGCTTCTGTGAGATGAAAGACGTCCTTCTGCATATGTGGTTGCTCACACCGGTGCACTTGTTAGTGTATCCATTCAGTCCTGGGCTGCGGGGCATTCAGAAGTGGCTCTGTGGAGACGTCTGCATAGAGGCAGCTGTCAGAACACGCACACTCGATTGTTCACCAAAACATATGCAGACGCGTCCTTAGCCTGTAGATTTGGATGCACAGAGTTCCCTGTGTTCGCAAGAGACAAGGGAATCGCGTCTGTGCGCACAGAAGCAATAGCGGACCGTTTCCCTCGGAGTGAACGCGAAAGAGCCGTCTATATACTCGCAGACACGCGAACGTGCCTCAATGCGGTCACAGAGGCAGCAGCTTTTGCACAGATGCTCCTGGTGATTCTGGCACTTTCCAGGCACACTCCTGAAAGTCGCGCACACTGCTGTTCACTCGCTAAACGACCTCTTGGGAAACACGTCTCCGGTCGACGGACCGCTCAGATTGCTTCTCGTGTAACTGTGAACTGTGTCAGCGCAGGGAATCCGTCTCTGTTGAGCAGATGTCAATCCTGCCTCGCTTTTGCTTTGTTGCCTCTACCAAGATGATTTCCCGTTTCTCTCTTCACTGGAGCAGGCAGACACAGCCAACGCACATCAAGTGTCAAGAGACACGCTCTGCTGAGCTCAACGCTTGTGCAGATGCACATGTGCGACGAAGTCAACACACGTGCTTGTGGAGAGAAAGAAAGGGACTCCCAGGCGTGTGGAGCGACGGGGAGAAAGAGCGGGCGCTGAGGAACACAGTTTCAAACAGACTGTCTCCACACAAACAGGCACCTGTCTGCAGGTATCCTAGATCTTGATTCTTGAACTTGAGGAAACACGCGTCTGAGCAAAACTCCCAAACGCTTCCAGGAAAGACACAGGCTCTCCCACAAGCACACAAGTGTTTGCCCTCAGCTATAGATCAGGGACAAGCCTGTGAAGAGCAACCAAAGAGCTCGTCCGTCTTTCCCTCAATAGATGGGAGTAGGCGCGCTTGCGGATGTGTGCGTGTGTGTGGCCACGCGTTTGCTTAGGCATCAGTGTGTGAAAAGGTAGGTGCTTTTCTCTAGCTGCGTGTGCGTGCACGTGGTGCTGGGTGCACATCCCTGGGTGCTCGTGGAAAGGTTTCTGCATGGTTTTCGCTGAGGAATCGTGTGTGTGCACATGGACAAAGAGAAGGCGCAGCAACCAGGTTCCAGCGCCGAAGAAGGCAAAAGGCGAGGTTTCCGGCGCTATCTCCTTCTCTCCCCAGAGCTAGTCGCGCAAAGCAAGCCGCTAAGCCGGCGACCGGCAAGAGAGCTACAACGAAGCATGCCGAACGGAGAAAATAGCAGCAGCTCATCTGTTCACACCTTGTTTCTGCCATGTGCTTGAACGCCAAGACGTTCGCGCTTCTGTGAGATGAAAGACGTCCTTCTGCATATGTGGTTGCTCACACCGGTGCACTTGTTAGTGTATCCATTCAGTCCTGGGCTGCGGGGCATTCAGAAGTGGCTCTGTGGAGACGTCTGCATAGAGGCAGCTGTCAGAACACGCACACTCGATTGTTCACCAAAACATATGCAGACGCGTCCTTAGCCTGTAGATTTGGATGCACAGAGTTCCCTGTGTTCGCAAGAGACAAGGGAATCGCGTCTGTGCGCACAGAAGCAATAGCGGACCGTTTCCCTCGGAGTGAACGCGAAAGAGCCGTCTATATACTCGCAGACACGCGAACGTGCCTCAATGCGGTCACAGAGGCAGCAGCTTTTGCACAGATGCTCCTGGTGATTCTGGCACTTTCCAGGCACACTCCTGAAAGTCGCGCACACTGCTGTTCACTCGCTAAACGACCTCTTGGGAAACACGTCTCCGGTCGACGGACCGCTCAGATTGCTTCTCGTGTAACTGTGAACTGTGTCAGCGCAGGGAATCCGTCTCTGTTGAGCAGATGTCAATCCTGCCTCGCTTTTGCTTTGTTGCCTCTACCAAGATGATTTCCCGTTTCTCTCTTCACTGGAGCAGGCAGACACAGCCAACGCACATCAAGTGTCAAGAGACACGCTCTGCTGAGCTCAACGCTTGTGCAGATGCACATGTGCGACGAAGTCAACACACGTGCTTGTGGAGAGAAAGAAAGGGACTCCCAGGCGTGTGGAGCGACGGGGAGAAAGAGCGGGCGCTGAGGAACACAGTTTCAAACAGACTGTCTCCACACAAACAGGCACCTGTCTGCAGGTATCCTAGATCTTGATTCTTGAACTTGAGGAAACACGCGTCTGAGCAAAACTCCCAAACGCTTCCAGGAAAGACACAGGCTCTCCCACAAGCACACAAGTGTTTGCCCTCAGCTATAGATCAGGGACAAGCCTGTGAAGAGCAACCAAAGAGCTCGTCCGTCTTTCCCTCAATAGATGGGAGTAGGCGCGCTTGCGGATGTGTGCGTGTGTGTGGCCACGCGTTTGCTTAGGCATCAGTGTGTGAAAAGGTAGGTGCTTTTCTCTAGCTGCGTGTGCGTGCACGTGGTGCTGGGTGCACATCCCTGGGTGCTCGTGGAAAGGTTTCTGCATGGTTTTCGCTGAGGAATCGTGTGTGTGCACATGGACAAAGAGAAGGCGCAGCAACCAGGTTCCAGCGCCGAAGAAGGCAAAAGGCGAGGTTTCCGGCGCTATCTCCTTCTCTCCCCAGAGCTAGTCGCGCAAAGCAAGCCGCTAAGCCGGCGACCGGCAAGAGAGCTACAACGAAGCATGCCGAACGGAGAAAATAGCAGCAGCTCATCTGTTCACACCTTGTTTCTGCCATGTGCTTGAACGCCAAGACGTTCGCGCTTCTGTGAGATGAAAGACGTCCTTCTGCATATGTGGTTGCTCACACCGGTGCACTTGTTAGTGTATCCATTCAGTCCTGGGCTGCGGGGCATTCAGAAGTGGCTCTGTGGAGACGTCTGCATAGAGGCAGCTGTCAGAACACGCACACTCGATTGTTCACCAAAACATATGCAGACGCGTCCTTAGCCTGTAGATTTGGATGCACAGAGTTCCCTGTGTTCGCAAGAGACAAGGGAATCGCGTCTGTGCGCACAGAAGCAATAGCGGACCGTTTCCCTCGGAGTGAACGCGAAAGAGCCGTCTATATACTCGCAGACACGCGAACGTGCCTCAATGCGGTCACAGAGGCAGCAGCTTTTGCACAGATGCTCCTGGTGATTCTGGCACTTTCCAGGCACACTCCTGAAAGTCGCGCACACTGCTGTTCACTCGCTAAACGACCTCTTGGGAAACACGTCTCCGGTCGACGGACCGCTCAGATTGCTTCTCGTGTAACTGTGAACTGTGTCAGCGCAGGGAATCCGTCTCTGTTGAGCAGATGTCGATCCTGCCTCGCTTTTGCTTTGTTGCCTCTACCAAGATGATTTCCCGTTTCTCTCTTCACTGGAGCAGGCAGACACAGCCAACGCACATCAAGTGTCAAGAGACACGCTCTGCTGAGCTCAACGCTTGTGCAGATGCACATGTGCGACGAAGTCAACACACGTGCTTGTGGAGAGAAAGAAAGGGACTCCCAGGCGTGTGGAGCGACGGGGAGAAAGAGCGGGCGCTGAGGAACACAGTTTCAAACAGACTGTCTCCACACAAACAGGCACCTGTCTGCAGGTATCCTAGATCTTGATTCTTGAACTTGAGGAAACACGCGTCTGAGCAAAACTCCCAAACGCTTCCAGGAAAGACACAGGCTCTCCCACAAGCACACAAGTGTTTGCCCTCAGCTATAGATCAGGGACAAGCCTGTGAAGAGCAACCAAAGAGCTCGTCCGTCTTTCCCTCAATAGATGGGAGTAGGCGCGCTTGCGGATGTGTGCGTGTGTGTGGCCACGCGTTTGCTTAGGCATCAGTGTGTGAAAAGGTAGGTGCTTTTCTCTAGCTGCGTGTGCGTGCACGTGGTGCTGGGTGCACATCCCTGGGTGCTCGTGGAAAGGTTTCTGCATGGTTTTCGCTGAGGAATCGTGTGTGTGCACATGGACAAAGAGAAGGCGCAGCAACCAGGTTCCAGCGCCGAAGAAGGCAAAAGGCGAGGTTTCCGGCGCTATCTCCTTCTCTCCCCAGAGCTAGTCGCGCAAAGCAAGCCGCTAAGCCGGCGACCGGCAAGAGAGCTACAACGAAGCATGCCGAACGGAGAAAATAGCAGCAGCTCATCTGTTCACACCTTGTTTCTGCCATGTGCTTGAACGCCAAGACGTTCGCGCTTCTGTGAGATGAAAGACGTCCTTCTGCATATGTGGTTGCTCACACCGGTGCACTTGTTAGTGTATCCATTCAGTCCTGGGCTGCGGGGCATTCAGAAGTGGCTCTGTGGAGACGTCTGCATAGAGGCAGCTGTCAGAACACGCACACTCGATTGTTCACCAAAACATATGCAGACGCGTCCTTAGCCTGTAGATTTGGATGCACAGAGTTCCCTGTGTTCGCAAGAGACAAGGGAATCGCGTCTGTGCGCACAGAAGCAATAGCGGACCGTTTCCCTCGGAGTGAACGCGAAAGAGCCGTCTATATACTCGCAGACACGCGAACGTGCCTCAATGCGGTCACAGAGGCAGCAGCTTTTGCACAGATGCTCCTGGTGATTCTGGCACTTTCCAGGCACACTCCTGAAAGTCGCGCACACTGCTGTTCACTCGCTAAACGACCTCTTGGGAAACACGTCTCCGGTCGACGGACCGCTCAGATTGCTTCTCGTGTAACTGTGAACTGTGTCAGCGCAGGGAATCCGTCTCTGTTGAGCAGATGTCAATCCTGCCTCGCTTTTGCTTTGTTGCCTCTACCAAGATGATTTCCCGTTTCTCTCTTCACTGGAGCAGGCAGACACAGCCAACGCACATCAAGTGTCAAGAGACACGCTCTGCTGAGCTCAACGCTTGTGCAGATGCACATGTGCGACGAAGTCAACACACGTGCTTGTGGAGAGAAAGAAAGGGACTCCCAGGCGTGTGGAGCGACGGGGAGAAAGAGCGGGCGCTGAGGAACACAGTTTCAAACAGACTGTCTCCACACAAACAGGCACCTGTCTGCAGGTATCCTAGATCTTGATTCTTGAACTTGAGGAAACACGCGTCTGAGCAAAACTCCCAAACGCTTCCAGGAAAGACACAGGCTCTCCCACAAGCACACAAGTGTTTGCCCTCAGCTATAGATCAGGGACAAGCCTGTGAAGAGCAACCAAAGAGCTCGTCCGTCTTTCCCTCAATAGATGGGAGTAGGCGCGCTTGCGGATGTGTGCGTGTGTGTGGCCACGCGTTTGCTTAGGCATCAGTGTGTGAAAAGGTAGGTGCTTTTCTCTAGCTGCGTGTGCGTGCACGTGGTGCTGGGTGCACATCCCTGGGTGCTCGTGGAAAGGTTTCTGCATGGTTTTCGCTGAGGAATCGTGTGTGTGCACATGGACAAAGAGAAGGCGCAGCAACCAGGTTCCAGCGCCGAAGAAGGCAAAAGGCGAGGTTTCCGGCGCTATCTCCTTCTCTCCCCAGAGCTAGTCGCGCAAAGCAAGCCGCTAAGCCGGCGACCGGCAAGAGAGCTACAACGAAGCATGCCGAACGGAGAAAATAGCAGCAGCTCATCTGTTCACACCTTGTTTCTGCCATGTGCTTGAACGCCAAGACGTTCGCGCTTCTGTGAGATGAAAGACGTCCTTCTGCATATGTGGTTGCTCACACCGGTGCACTTGTTAGTGTATCCATTCAGTCCTGGGCTGCGGGGCATTCAGAAGTGGCTCTGTGGAGACGTCTGCATAGAGGCAGCTGTCAGAACACGCACACTCGATTGTTCACCAAAACATATGCAGACGCGTCCTTAGCCTGTAGATTTGGATGCACAGAGTTCCCTGTGTTCGCAAGAGACAAGGGAATCGCGTCTGTGCGCACAGAAGCAATAGCGGACCGTTTCCCTCGGAGTGAACGCGAAAGAGCCGTCTATATACTCGCAGACACGCGAACGTGCCTCAATGCGGTCACAGAGGCAGCAGCTTTTGCACAGATGCTCCTGGTGATTCTGGCACTTTCCAGGCACACTCCTGAAAGTCGCGCACACTGCTGTTCACTCGCTAAACGACCTCTTGGGAAACACGTCTCCGGTCGACGGACCGCTCAGATTGCTTCTCGTGTAACTGTGAACTGTGTCAGCGCAGGGAATCCGTCTCTGTTGAGCAGATGTCGATCCTGCCTCGCTTTTGCTTTGTTGCCTCTACCAAGATGATTTCCCGTTTCTCTCTTCACTGGAGCAGGCAGACACAGCCAACGCACATCAAGTGTCAAGAGACACGCTCTGCTGAGCTCAACGCTTGTGCAGATGCACATGTGCGACGAAGTCAACACACGTGCTTGTGGAGAGAAAGAAAGGGACTCCCAGGCGTGTGGAGCGACGGGGAGAAAGAGCGGGCGCTGAGGAACACAGTTTCAAACAGACTGTCTCCACACAAACAGGCACCTGTCTGCAGGTATCCTAGATCTTGATTCTTGAACTTGAGGAAACACGCGTCTGAGCAAAACTCCCAAACGCTTCCAGGAAAGACACAGGCTCTCCCACAAGCACACAAGTGTTTGCCCTCAGCTATAGATCAGGGACAAGCCTGTGAAGAGCAACCAAAGAGCTCGTCCGTCTTTCCCTCAATAGATGGGAGTAGGCGCGCTTGCGGATGTGTGCGTGTGTGTGGCCACGCGTTTGCTTAGGCATCAGTGTGTGAAAAGGTAGGTGCTTTTCTCTAGCTGCGTGTGCGTGCACGTGGTGCTGGGTGCACATCCCTGGGTGCTCGTGGAAAGGTTTCTGCATGGTTTTCGCTGAGGAATCGTGTGTGTGCACATGGACAAAGAGAAGGCGCAGCAACCAGGTTCCAGCGCCGAAGAAGGCAAAAGGCGAGGTTTCCGGCGCTATCTCCTTCTCTCCCCAGAGCTAGTCGCGCAAAGCAAGCCGCTAAGCCGGCGACCGGCAAGAGAGCTACAACGAAGCATGCCGAACGGAGAAAATAGCAGCAGCTCATCTGTTCACACCTTGTTTCTGCCATGTGCTTGAACGCCAAGACGTTCGCGCTTCTGTGAGATGAAAGACGTCCTTCTGCATATGTGGTTGCTCACACCGGTGCACTTGTTAGTGTATCCATTCAGTCCTGGGCTGCGGGGCATTCAGAAGTGGCTCTGTGGAGACGTCTGCATAGAGGCAGCTGTCAGAACACGCACACTCGATTGTTCACCAAAACATATGCAGACGCGTCCTTAGCCTGTAGATTTGGATGCACAGAGTTCCCTGTGTTCGCAAGAGACAAGGGAATCGCGTCTGTGCGCACAGAAGCAATAGCGGACCGTTTCCCTCGGAGTGAACGCGAAAGAGCCGTCTATATACTCGCAGACACGCGAACGTGCCTCAATGCGGTCACAGAGGCAGCAGCTTTTGCACAGATGCTCCTGGTGATTCTGGCACTTTCCAGGCACACTCCTGAAAGTCGCGCACACTGCTGTTCACTCGCTAAACGACCTCTTGGGAAACACGTCTCCGGTCGACGGACCGCTCAGATTGCTTCTCGTGTAACTGTGAACTGTGTCAGCGCAGGGAATCCGTCTCTGTTGAGCAGATGTCAATCCTGCCTCGCTTTTGCTTTGTTGCCTCTACCAAGATGATTTCCCGTTTCTCTCTTCACTGGAGCAGGCAGACACAGCCAACGCACATCAAGTGTCAAGAGACACGCTCTGCTGAGCTCAACGCTTGTGCAGATGCACATGTGCGACGAAGTCAACACACGTGCTTGTGGAGAGAAAGAAAGGGACTCCCAGGCGTGTGGAGCGACGGGGAGAAAGAGCGGGCGCTGAGGAACACAGTTTCAAACAGACTGTCTCCACACAAACAGGCACCTGTCTGCAGGTATCCTAGATCTTGATTCTTGAACTTGAGGAAACACGCGTCTGAGCAAAACTCCCAAACGCTTCCAGGAAAGACACAGGCTCTCCCACAAGCACACAAGTGTTTGCCCTCAGCTATAGATCAGGGACAAGCCTGTGAAGAGCAACCAAAGAGCTCGTCCGTCTTTCCCTCAATAGATGGGAGTAGGCGCGCTTGCGGATGTGTGCGTGTGTGTGGCCACGCGTTTGCTTAGGCATCAGTGTGTGAAAAGGTAGGTGCTTTTCTCTAGCTGCGTGTGCGTGCACGTGGTGCTGGGTGCACATCCCTGGGTGCTCGTGGAAAGGTTTCTGCATGGTTTTCGCTGAGGAATCGTGTGTGTGCACATGGACAAAGAGAAGGCGCAGCAACCAGGTTCCAGCGCCGAAGAAGGCAAAAGGCGAGGTTTCCGGCGCTATCTCCTTCTCTCCCCAGAGCTAGTCGCGCAAAGCAAGCCGCTAAGCCGGCGACCGGCAAGAGAGCTACAACGAAGCATGCCGAACGGAGAAAATAGCAGCAGCTCATCTGTTCACACCTTGTTTCTGCCATGTGCTTGAACGCCAAGACGTTCGCGCTTCTGTGAGATGAAAGACGTCCTTCTGCATATGTGGTTGCTCACACCGGTGCACTTGTTAGTGTATCCATTCAGTCCTGGGCTGCGGGGCATTCAGAAGTGGCTCTGTGGAGACGTCTGCATAGAGGCAGCTGTCAGAACACGCACACTCGATTGTTCACCAAAACATATGCAGACGCGTCCTTAGCCTGTAGATTTGGATGCACAGAGTTCCCTGTGTTCGCAAGAGACAAGGGAATCGCGTCTGTGCGCACAGAAGCAATAGCGGACCGTTTCCCTCGGAGTGAACGCGAAAGAGCCGTCTATATACTCGCAGACACGCGAACGTGCCTCAATGCGGTCACAGAGGCAGCAGCTTTTGCACAGATGCTCCTGGTGATTCTGGCACTTTCCAGGCACACTCCTGAAAGTCGCGCACACTGCTGTTCACTCGCTAAACGACCTCTTGGGAAACACGTCTCCGGTCGACGGACCGCTCAGATTGCTTCTCGTGTAACTGTGAACTGTGTCAGCGCAGGGAATCCGTCTCTGTTGAGCAGATGTCGATCCTGCCTCGCTTTTGCTTTGTTGCCTCTACCAAGATGATTTCCCGTTTCTCTCTTCACTGGAGCAGGCAGACACAGCCAACGCACATCAAGTGTCAAGAGACACGCTCTGCTGAGCTCAACGCTTGTGCAGATGCACATGTGCGACGAAGTCAACACACGTGCTTGTGGAGAGAAAGAAAGGGACTCCCAGGCGTGTGGAGCGACGGGGAGAAAGAGCGGGCGCTGAGGAACACAGTTTCAAACAGACTGTCTCCACACAAACAGGCACCTGTCTGCAGGTATCCTAGATCTTGATTCTTGAACTTGAGGAAACACGCGTCTGAGCAAAACTCCCAAACGCTTCCAGGAAAGACACAGGCTCTCCCACAAGCACACAAGTGTTTGCCCTCAGCTATAGATCAGGGACAAGCCTGTGAAGAGCAACCAAAGAGCTCGTCCGTCTTTCCCTCAATAGATGGGAGTAGGCGCGCTTGCGGATGTGTGCGTGTGTGTGGCCACGCGTTTGCTTAGGCATCAGTGTGTGAAAAGGTAGGTGCTTTTCTCTAGCTGCGTGTGCGTGCACGTGGTGCTGGGTGCACATCCCTGGGTGCTCGTGGAAAGGTTTCTGCATGGTTTTCGCTGAGGAATCGTGTGTGTGCACATGGACAAAGAGAAGGCGCAGCAACCAGGTTCCAGCGCCGAAGAAGGCAAAAGGCGAGGTTTCCGGCGCTATCTCCTTCTCTCCCCAGAGCTAGTCGCGCAAAGCAAGCCGCTAAGCCGGCGACCGGCAAGAGAGCTACAACGAAGCATGCCGAACGGAGAAAATAGCAGCAGCTCATCTGTTCACACCTTGTTTCTGCCATGTGCTTGAACGCCAAGACGTTCGCGCTTCTGTGAGATGAAAGACGTCCTTCTGCATATGTGGTTGCTCACACCGGTGCACTTGTTAGTGTATCCATTCAGTCCTGGGCTGCGGGGCATTCAGAAGTGGCTCTGTGGAGACGTCTGCATAGAGGCAGCTGTCAGAACACGCACACTCGATTGTTCACCAAAACATATGCAGACGCGTCCTTAGCCTGTAGATTTGGATGCACAGAGTTCCCTGTGTTCGCAAGAGACAAGGGAATCGCGTCTGTGCGCACAGAAGCAATAGCGGACCGTTTCCCTCGGAGTGAACGCGAAAGAGCCGTCTATATACTCGCAGACACGCGAACGTGCCTCAATGCGGTCACAGAGGCAGCAGCTTTTGCACAGATGCTCCTGGTGATTCTGGCACTTTCCAGGCACACTCCTGAAAGTCGCGCACACTGCTGTTCACTCGCTAAACGACCTCTTGGGAAACACGTCTCCGGTCGACGGACCGCTCAGATTGCTTCTCGTGTAACTGTGAACTGTGTCAGCGCAGGGAATCCGTCTCTGTTGAGCAGATGTCAATCCTGCCTCGCTTTTGCTTTGTTGCCTCTACCAAGATGATTTCCCGTTTCTCTCTTCACTGGAGCAGGCAGACACAGCCAACGCACATCAAGTGTCAAGAGACACGCTCTGCTGAGCTCAACGCTTGTGCAGATGCACATGTGCGACGAAGTCAACACACGTGCTTGTGGAGAGAAAGAAAGGGACTCCCAGGCGTGTGGAGCGACGGGGAGAAAGAGCGGGCGCTGAGGAACACAGTTTCAAACAGACTGTCTCCACACAAACAGGCACCTGTCTGCAGGTATCCTAGATCTTGATTCTTGAACTTGAGGAAACACGCGTCTGAGCAAAACTCCCAAACGCTTCCAGGAAAGACACAGGCTCTCCCACAAGCACACAAGTGTTTGCCCTCAGCTATAGATCAGGGACAAGCCTGTGAAGAGCAACCAAAGAGCTCGTCCGTCTTTCCCTCAATAGATGGGAGTAGGCGCGCTTGCGGATGTGTGCGTGTGTGTGGCCACGCGTTTGCTTAGGCATCAGTGTGTGAAAAGGTAGGTGCTTTTCTCTAGCTGCGTGTGCGTGCACGTGGTGCTGGGTGCACATCCCTGGGTGCTCGTGGAAAGGTTTCTGCATGGTTTTCGCTGAGGAATCGTGTGTGTGCACATGGACAAAGAGAAGGCGCAGCAACCAGGTTCCAGCGCCGAAGAAGGCAAAAGGCGAGGTTTCCGGCGCTATCTCCTTCTCTCCCCAGAGCTAGTCGCGCAAAGCAAGCCGCTAAGCCGGCGACCGGCAAGAGAGCTACAACGAAGCATGCCGAACGGAGAAAATAGCAGCAGCTCATCTGTTCACACCTTGTTTCTGCCATGTGCTTGAACGCCAAGACGTTCGCGCTTCTGTGAGATGAAAGACGTCCTTCTGCATATGTGGTTGCTCACACCGGTGCACTTGTTAGTGTATCCATTCAGTCCTGGGCTGCGGGGCATTCAGAAGTGGCTCTGTGGAGACGTCTGCATAGAGGCAGCTGTCAGAACACGCACACTCGATTGTTCACCAAAACATATGCAGACGCGTCCTTAGCCTGTAGATTTGGATGCACAGAGTTCCCTGTGTTCGCAAGAGACAAGGGAATCGCGTCTGTGCGCACAGAAGCAATAGCGGACCGTTTCCCTCGGAGTGAACGCGAAAGAGCCGTCTATATACTCGCAGACACGCGAACGTGCCTCAATGCGGTCACAGAGGCAGCAGCTTTTGCACAGATGCTCCTGGTGATTCTGGCACTTTCCAGGCACACTCCTGAAAGTCGCGCACACTGCTGTTCACTCGCTAAACGACCTCTTGGGAAACACGTCTCCGGTCGACGGACCGCTCAGATTGCTTCTCGTGTAACTGTGAACTGTGTCAGCGCAGGGAATCCGTCTCTGTTGAGCAGATGTCAATCCTGCCTCGCCTTTGCTTTGTTGCCTCTACCAAGATGATTTCCCGTTTCTCTCTTCACTGGAGCAGGCAGACACAGCCAACGCACATCAAGTGTCAAGAGACACGCTCTGCTGAGCTCAACGCTTGTGCAGATGCACATGTGCGACGAAGTCAACACACGTGCTTGTGGAAAGAAAGAAAGGGACTCCCAGGCGTGTGGAGCGACGGGGAGAAAGAGCGGGCGCTGAGGAACACAGTTTCAAACAGACTGTCTCCACACAAACAGGCACCTGTCTGCAGGTATCCTAGATCTTGATTCTTGAACTTGAGGAAACACGCGTCTGAGCAAAACTCCCAAACGCTTCCAGGAAAGACACAGGCTCTCCCACAAGCACACAAGTGTTTGCCCTCAGCTATAGATCAGGGACAAGCCTGTGAAGAGCAACCAAAGAGCTCGTCCGTCTTTCCCTCAATAGATGGGAGTAGGCGCGCTTGCGGATGTGTGCGTGTGTGTGGCCACGCGTTTGCTTAGGCATCAGAGTGTGAAAAGGTAGGTGCTTTTCTCTAGCTGCGTGTGCGTGCACGTGGTGCTGGGTGCACATCCCTGGGTGCTCGTGGAAAGGTTTGTGCATGGTTTTCGCTGAGGAATCGTGTGTGTGCACATGGACAAAGAGAAGGCGCAGCAACCAGGTTCCAGCGCCGAAGAAGGCAAAAGGCGAGGTTTCCGGCGCTATCTCCTTCTCTCCCCAGAGCTAGTCGCGCAAAGCAAGCCGCTAAGCCGGCGACCGGCAAGAGAGCTACAACGAAGCATGCCGAACGGAGAAAATAGCAGCAGCTCATCTGTTCACACCTTGTTTCTGCCATGTGCTTGAACGCCAAGACGTTCGCGCTTCTGTGAGATGAAAGACGTCCTTCTGCATATGTGGTTGCTCACACCGGTGCACTTGTTAGTGTATCCATTCAGTCCTGGGCTGCGGGGCATTCAGAAGTGGCTCTGTGGAGACGTCTGCATAGAGGCAGCTGTCAGAACACGCACACTCGATTGTTCACCAAAACATATGCAGACGCGTCCTTAGCCTGTAGATTTGGATGCACAGAGTTCCCTGTGTTCGCAAGAGACAAGGGAATCGCGTCTGTGCGCACAGAAGCAATAGCGGACCGTTTCCCTCGGAGTGAACGCGAAAGAGCCGTCTATATACTCGCAGACACGCGAACGTGCCTCAATGCGGTCACAGAGGCAGCAGCTTTTGCACAGATGCTCCTGGTGATTCTGGCACTTTCCAGGCACACTCCTGAAAGTCGCGCACACTGCTGTTCACTCGCTAAACGACCTCTTGGGAAACACGTCTCCGGTCGACGGACCGCTCAGATTGCTTCTCGTGTAACTGTGAACTGTGTCAGCGCAGGGAATCCGTCTCTGTTGAGCAGATGTCAATCCTGCCTCGCTTTTGCTTTGTTGCCTCTACCAAGATGATTTCCCGTTTCTCTCTTCACTGGAGCAGGCAGACACAGCCAACGCACATCAAGTGTCAAGAGACACGCTCTGCTGAGCTCAACGCTTGTGCAGATGCACATGTGCGACGAAGTCAACACACGTGCTTGTGGAGAGAAAGAAAGGGACTCCCAGGCGTGTGGAGCGACGGGGAGAAAGAGCGGGCGCTGAGGAACACAGTTTCAAACAGACTGTCTCCACACAAACAGGCACCTGTCTGCAGGTATCCTAGATCTTGATTCTTGAACTTGAGGAAACACGCGTCTGAGCAAAACTCCCAAACGCTTCCAGGAAAGACACAGGCTCTCCCACAAGCACACAAGTGTTTGCCCTCAGCTATAGATCAGGGACAAGCCTGTGAAGAGCAACCAAAGAGCTCGTCCGTCTTTCCCTCAATAGATGGGAGTAGGCGCGCTTGCGGATGTGTGCGTGTGTGTGGCCACGCGTTTGCTTAGGCATCAGTGTGTGAAAAGGTAGGTGCTTTTCTCTAGCTGCGTGTGCGTGCACGTGGTGCTGGGTGCACATCCCTGGGTGCTCGTGGAAAGGTTTCTGCATGGTTTTCGCTGAGGAATCGTGTGTGTGCACATGGACAAAGAGAAGGCGCAGCAACCAGGTTCCAGCGCCGAAGAAGGCAAAAGGCGAGGTTTCCGGCGCTATCTCCTTCTCTCCCCAGAGCTAGTCGCGCAAAGCAAGCCGCTAAGCCGGCGACCGGCAAGAGAGCTACAACGAAGCATGCCGAACGGAGAAAATAGCAGCAGCTCATCTGTTCACACCTTGTTTCTGCCATGTGCTTGAACGCCAAGACGTTCGCGCTTCTGTGAGATGAAAGACGTCCTTCTGCATATGTGGTTGCTCACACCGGTGCACTTGTTAGTGTATCCATTCAGTCCTGGGCTGCGGGGCATTCAGAAGTGGCTCTGTGGAGACGTCTGCATAGAGGCAGCTGTCAGAACACGCACACTCGATTGTTCACCAAAACATATGCAGACGCGTCCTTAGCCTGTAGATTTGGATGCACAGAGTTCCCTGTGTTCGCAAGAGACAAGGGAATCGCGTCTGTGCGCACAGAAGCAATAGCGGACCGTTTCCCTCGGAGTGAACGCGAAAGAGCCGTCTATATACTCGCAGACACGCGAACGTGCCTCAATGCGGTCACAGAGGCAGCAGCTTTTGCACAGATGCTCCTGGTGATTCTGGCACTTTCCAGGCACACTCCTGAAAGTCGCGCACACTGCTGTTCACTCGCTAAACGACCTCTTGGGAAACACGTCTCCGGTCGACGGACCGCTCAGATTGCTTCTCGTGTAACTGTGAACTGTGTCAGCGCAGGGAATCCGTCTCTGTTGAGCAGATGTCAATCCTGCCTCGCTTTTGCTTTGTTGCCTCTACCAAGATGATTTCCCGTTTCTCTCTTCACTGGAGCACGCAGACACAGCCAACGCACATCAAGTGTCAAGAGACACGCTCTCTGCTGAGCTCAACGCTTGTGCAGATGCACATGTGCGACGAAGTCAACACACGTGCTTGTGGAGAGAAAGAAAGGGACTCCCAGGCGTGTGGAGCGACGGGGAGAAAGAGCGGGCGCTGAGGAACACAGTTTCAAACAGACTGTCTCCACACAAACAGGCACCTGTCTGCAGGTATCCTAGATCTTGATTCTTGAACTTGAGGAAACACGCGTCTGAGCAAAACTCCCAAACGCTTCCAGGAAAGACACAGGCTCTCCCACAAGCACACAAGTGTTTGCCCTCAGCTATAGATCAGGGACAAGCCTGTGAAGAGCAACCAAAGAGCTCGTCCGTCTTTCCCTCAATAGATGGGAGTAGGCGCGCTTGCGGATGTGTGCGTGTGTGTGGCCACGCGTTTGCTTAGGCATCAGTGTGTGAAAAGGTAGGTGCTTTTCTCTAGCTGCGTGTGCGTGCACGTGGTGCTGGGTGCACATCCCTGGGTGCTCGTGGAAAGGTTTCTGCATGGTTTTCGCTGAGGAATCGTGTGTGTGCACATGGACAAAGAGAAGGCGCAGCAACCAGGTTCCAGCGCCGAAGAAGGCAAAAGGCGAGGTTTCCGGCGCTATCTCCTTCTCTCCCCAGAGCTAGTCGCGCAAAGCAAGCCGCTAAGCCGGCGACCGGCAAGAGAGCTACAACGAAGCATGCCGAACGGAGAAAATAGCAGCAGCTCATCTGTTCACACCTTGTTTCTGCCATGTGCTTGAACGCCAAGACGTTCGCGCTTCTGTGAGATGAAAGACGTCCTTCTGCATATGTGGTTGCTCACACCGGTGCACTTGTTAGTGTATCCATTCAGTCCTGGGCTGCGGGGCATTCAGAAGTGGCTCTGTGGAGACGTCTGCATAGAGGCAGCTGTCAGAACACGCACACTCGATTGTTCACCAAAACATATGCAGACGCGTCCTTAGCCTGTAGATTTGGATGCACAGAGTTCCCTGTGTTCGCAAGAGACAAGGGAATCGCGTCTGTGCGCACAGAAGCAATAGCGGACCGTTTCCCTCGGAGTGAACGCGAAAGAGCCGTCTATATACTCGCAGACACGCGAACGTGCCTCAATGCGGTCACAGAGGCAGCAGCTTTTGCACAGATGCTCCTGGTGATTCTGGCACTTTCCAGGCACACTCCTGAAAGTCGCGCACACTGCTGTTCACTCGCTAAACGACCTCTTGGGAAACACGTCTCCGGTCGACGGACCGCTCAGATTGCTTCTCGTGTAACTGTGAACTGTGTCAGCGCAGGGAATCCGTCTCTGTTGAGCAGATGTCAATCCTGCCTCGCCTTTGCTTTGTTGCCTCTACCAAGATGATTTCCCGTTTCTCTCTTCACTGGAGCAGGCAGACACAGCCAACGCACATCAAGTGTCAAGAGACACGCTCTGCTGAGCTCAACGCTTGTGCAGATGCACATGTGCGACGAAGTCAACACACGTGCTTGTGGAAAGAAAGAAAGGGACTCCCAGGCGTGTGGAGCGACGGGGAGAAAGAGCGGGCGCTGAGGAACACAGTTTCAAACAGACTGTCTCCACACAAACAGGCACCTGTCTGCAGGTATCCTAGATCTTGATTCTTGAACTTGAGGAAACACGCGTCTGAGCAAAACTCCCAAACGCTTCCAGGAAAGACACAGGCTCTCCCACAAGCACACAAGTGTTTGCCCTCAGCTATAGATCAGGGACAAGCCTGTGAAGAGCAACCAAAGAGCTCGTCCGTCTTTCCCTCAATAGATGGGAGTAGGCGCGCTTGCGGATGTGTGCGTGTGTGTGGCCACGCGTTTGCTTAGGCATCAGAGTGTGAAAAGGTAGGTGCTTTTCTCTAGCTGCGTGTGCGTGCACGTGGTGCTGGGTGCACATCCCTGGGTGCTCGTGGAAAGGTTTGTGCATGGTTTTCGCTGAGGAATCGTGTGTGTGCACATGGACAAAGAGAAGGCGCAGCAACCAGGTTCCAGCGCCGAAGAAGGCAAAAGGCGAGGTTTCCGGCGCTATCTCCTTCTCTCCCCAGAGCTAGTCGCGCAAAGCAAGCCGCTAAGCCGGCGACCGGCAAGAGAGCTACAACGAAGCATGCCGAACGGAGAAAATAGCAGCAGCTCATCTGTTCACACCTTGTTTCTGCCATGTGCTTGAACGCCAAGACGTTCGCGCTTCTGTGAGATGAAAGACGTCCTTCTGCATATGTGGTTGCTCACACCGGTGCACTTGTTAGTGTATCCATTCAGTCCTGGGCTGCGGGGCATTCAGAAGTGGCTCTGTGGAGACGTCTGCATAGAGGCAGCTGTCAGAACACGCACACTCGATTGTTCACCAAAACATATGCAGACGCGTCCTTAGCCTGTAGATTTGGATGCACAGAGTTCCCTGTGTTCGCAAGAGACAAGGGAATCGCGTCTGTGCGCACAGAAGCAATAGCGGACCGTTTCCCTCGGAGTGAACGCGAAAGAGCCGTCTATATACTCGCAGACACGCGAACGTGCCTCAATGCGGTCACAGAGGCAGCAGCTTTTGCACAGATGCTCCTGGTGATTCTGGCACTTTCCAGGCACACTCCTGAAAGTCGCGCACACTGCTGTTCACTCGCTAAACGACCTCTTGGGAAACACGTCTCCGGTCGACGGACCGCTCAGATTGCTTCTCGTGTAACTGTGAACTGTGTCAGCGCAGGGAATCCGTCTCTGTTGAGCAGATGTCAATCCTGCCTCGCTTTTGCTTTGTTGCCTCTACCAAGATGATTTCCCGTTTCTCTCTTCACTGGAGCAGGCAGACACAGCCAACGCACATCAAGTGTCAAGAGACACGCTCTGCTGAGCTCAACGCTTGTGCAGATGCACATGTGCGACGAAGTCAACACACGTGCTTGTGGAGAGAAAGAAAGGGACTCCCAGGCGTGTGGAGCGACGGGGAGAAAGAGCGGGCGCTGAGGAACACAGTTTCAAACAGACTGTCTCCACACAAACAGGCACCTGTCTGCAGGTATCCTAGATCTTGATTCTTGAACTTGAGGAAACACGCGTCTGAGCAAAACTCCCAAACGCTTCCAGGAAAGACACAGGCTCTCCCACAAGCACACAAGTGTTTGCCCTCAGCTATAGATCAGGGACAAGCCTGTGAAGAGCAACCAAAGAGCTCGTCCGTCTTTCCCTCAATAGATGGGAGTAGGCGCGCTTGCGGATGTGTGCGTGTGTGTGGCCACGCGTTTGCTTAGGCATCAGTGTGTGAAAAGGTAGGTGCTTTTCTCTAGCTGCGTGTGCGTGCACGTGGTGCTGGGTGCACATCCCTGGGTGCTCGTGGAAAGGTTTCTGCATGGTTTTCGCTGAGGAATCGTGTGTGTGCACATGGACAAAGAGAAGGCGCAGCAACCAGGTTCCAGCGCCGAAGAAGGCAAAAGGCGAGGTTTCCGGCGCTATCTCCTTCTCTCCCCAGAGCTAGTCGCGCAAAGCAAGCCGCTAAGCCGGCGACCGGCAAGAGAGCTACAACGAAGCATGCCGAACGGAGAAAATAGCAGCAGCTCATCTGTTCACACCTTGTTTCTGCCATGTGCTTGAACGCCAAGACGTTCGCGCTTCTGTGAGATGAAAGACGTCCTTCTGCATATGTGGTTGCTCACACCGGTGCACTTGTTAGTGTATCCATTCAGTCCTGGGCTGCGGGGCATTCAGAAGTGGCTCTGTGGAGACGTCTGCATAGAGGCAGCTGTCAGAACACGCACACTCGATTGTTCACCAAAACATATGCAGACGCGTCCTTAGCCTGTAGATTTGGATGCACAGAGTTCCCTGTGTTCGCAAGAGACAAGGGAATCGCGTCTGTGCGCACAGAAGCAATAGCGGACCGTTTCCCTCGGAGTGAACGCGAAAGAGCCGTCTATATACTCGCAGACACGCGAACGTGCCTCAATGCGGTCACAGAGGCAGCAGCTTTTGCACAGATGCTCCTGGTGATTCTGGCACTTTCCAGGCACACTCCTGAAAGTCGCGCACACTGCTGTTCACTCGCTAAACGACCTCTTGGGAAACACGTCTCCGGTCGACGGACCGCTCAGATTGCTTCTCGTGTAACTGTGAACTGTGTCAGCGCAGGGAATCCGTCTCTGTTGAGCAGATGTCAATCCTGCCTCGCTTTTGCTTTGTTGCCTCTACCAAGATGATTTCCCGTTTCTCTCTTCACTGGAGCACGCAGACACAGCCAACGCACATCAAGTGTCAAGAGACACGCTCTCTGCTGAGCTCAACGCTTGTGCAGATGCACATGTGCGACGAAGTCAACACACGTGCTTGTGGAGAGAAAGAAAGGGACTCCCAGGCGTGTGGAGCGACGGGGAGAAAGAGCGGGCGCTGAGGAACACAGTTTCAAACAGACTGTCTCCACACAAACAGGCACCTGTCTGCAGGTATCCTAGATCTTGATTCTTGAACTTGAGGAAACACGCGTCTGAGCAAAACTCCCAAACGCTTCCAGGAAAGACACAGGCTCTCCCACAAGCACACAAGTGTTTGCCCTCAGCTATAGATCAGGGACAAGCCTGTGAAGAGCAACCAAAGAGCTCGTCCGTCTTTCCCTCAATAGATGGGAGTAGGCGCGCTTGCGGATGTGTGCGTGTGTGTGGCCACGCGTTTGCTTAGGCATCAGTGTGTGAAAAGGTAGGTGCTTTTCTCTAGCTGCGTGTGCGTGCACGTGGTGCTGGGTGCACATCCCTGGGTGCTCGTGGAAAGGTTTCTGCATGGTTTTCGCTGAGGAATCGTGTGTGTGCACATGGACAAAGAGAAGGCGCAGCAACCAGGTTCCAGCGCCGAAGAAGGCAAAAGGCGAGGTTTCCGGCGCTATCTCCTTCTCTCCCCAGAGCTAGTCGCGCAAAGCAAGCCGCTAAGCCGGCGACCGGCAAGAGAGCTACAACGAAGCATGCCGAACGGAGAAAATAGCAGCAGCTCATCTGTTCACACCTTGTTTCTGCCATGTGCTTGAACGCCAAGACGTTCGCGCTTCTGTGAGATGAAAGACGTCCTTCTGCATATGTGGTTGCTCACACCGGTGCACTTGTTAGTGTATCCATTCAGTCCTGGGCTGCGGGGCATTCAGAAGTGGCTCTGTGGAGACGTCTGCATAGAGGCAGCTGTCAGAACACGCACACTCGATTGTTCACCAAAACATATGCAGACGCGTCCTTAGCCTGTAGATTTGGATGCACAGAGTTCCCTGTGTTCGCAAGAGACAAGGGAATCGCGTCTGTGCGCACAGAAGCAATAGCGGACCGTTTCCCTCGGAGTGAACGCGAAAGAGCCGTCTATATACTCGCAGACACGCGAACGTGCCTCAATGCGGTCACAGAGGCAGCAGCTTTTGCACAGATGCTCCTGGTGATTCTGGCACTTTCCAGGCACACTCCTGAAAGTCGCGCACACTGCTGTTCACTCGCTAAACGACCTCTTGGGAAACACGTCTCCGGTCGACGGACCGCTCAGATTGCTTCTCGTGTAACTGTGAACTGTGTCAGCGCAGGGAATCCGTCTCTGTTGAGCAGATGTCAATCCTGCCTCGCCTTTGCTTTGTTGCCTCTACCAAGATGATTTCCCGTTTCTCTCTTCACTGGAGCAGGCAGACACAGCCAACGCACATCAAGTGTCAAGAGACACGCTCTGCTGAGCTCAACGCTTGTGCAGATGCACATGTGCGACGAAGTCAACACACGTGCTTGTGGAAAGAAAGAAAGGGACTCCCAGGCGTGTGGAGCGACGGGGAGAAAGAGCGGGCGCTGAGGAACACAGTTTCAAACAGACTGTCTCCACACAAACAGGCACCTGTCTGCAGGTATCCTAGATCTTGATTCTTGAACTTGAGGAAACACGCGTCTGAGCAAAACTCCCAAACGCTTCCAGGAAAGACACAGGCTCTCCCACAAGCACACAAGTGTTTGCCCTCAGCTATAGATCAGGGACAAGCCTGTGAAGAGCAACCAAAGAGCTCGTCCGTCTTTCCCTCAATAGATGGGAGTAGGCGCGCTTGCGGATGTGTGCGTGTGTGTGGCCACGCGTTTGCTTAGGCATCAGTGTGTGAAAAGGTAGGTGCTTTTCTCTAGCTGCGTGTGCGTGCACGTGGTGCTGGGTGCACATCCCTGGGTGCTCGTGGAAAGGTTTCTGCATGGTTTTCGCTGAGGAATCGTGTGTGTGCACATGGACAAAGAGAAGGCGCAGCAACCAGGTTCCAGCGCCGAAGAAGGCAAAAGGCGAGGTTTCCGGCGCTATCTCCTTCTCTCCCCAGAGCTAGTCGCGCAAAGCAAGCCGCTAAGCCGGCGACCGGCAAGAGAGCTACAACGAAGCATGCCGAACGGAGAAAATAGCAGCAGCTCATCTGTTCACACCTTGTTTCTGCCATGTGCTTGAACGCCAAGACGTTCGCGCTTCTGTGAGATGAAAGACGTCCTTCTGCATATGTGGTTGCTCACACCGGTGCACTTGTTAGTGTATCCATTCAGTCCTGGGCTGCGGGGCATTCAGAAGTGGCTCTGTGGAGACGTCTGCATAGAGGCAGCTGTCAGAACACGCACACTCGATTGTTCACCAAAACATATGCAGACGCGTCCTTAGCCTGTAGATTTGGATGCACAGAGTTCCCTGTGTTCGCAAGAGACAAGGGAATCGCGTCTGTGCGCACAGAAGCAATAGCGGACCGTTTCCCTCGGAGTGAACGCGAAAGAGCCGTCTATATACTCGCAGACACGCGAACGTGCCTCAATGCGGTCACAGAGGCAGCAGCTTTTGCACAGATGCTCCTGGTGATTCTGGCACTTTCCAGGCACACTCCTGAAAGTCGCGCACACTGCTGTTCACTCGCTAAACGACCTCTTGGGAAACACGTCTCCGGTCGACGGACCGCTCAGATTGCTTCTCGTGTAACTGTGAACTGTGTCAGCGCAGGGAATCCGTCTCTGTTGAGCAGATGTCAATCCTGCCTCGCCTTTGCTTTGTTGCCTCTACCAAGATGATTTCCCGTTTCTCTCTTCACTGGAGCAGGCAGACACAGCCAACGCACATCAAGTGTCAAGAGACACGCTCTGCTGAGCTCAACGCTTGTGCAGATGCACATGTGCGACGAAGTCAACACACGTGCTTGTGGAAAGAAAGAAAGGGACTCCCAGGCGTGTGGAGCGACGGGGAGAAAGAGCGGGCGCTGAGGAACACAGTTTCAAACAGACTGTCTCCACACAAACAGGCACCTGTCTGCAGGTATCCTAGATCTTGATTCTTGAACTTGAGGAAACACGCGTCTGAGCAAAACTCCCAAACGCTTCCAGGAAAGACACAGGCTCTCCCACAAGCACACAAGTGTTTGCCCTCAGCTATAGATCAGGGACAAGCCTGTGAAGAGCAACCAAAGAGCTCGTCCGTCTTTCCCTCAATAGATGGGAGTAGGCGCGCTTGCGGATGTGTGCGTGTGTGTGGCCACGCGTTTGCTTAGGCATCAGTGTGTGAAAAGGTAGGTGCTTTTCTCTAGCTGCGTGTGCGTGCACGTGGTGCTGGGTGCACATCCCTGGGTGCTCGTGGAAAGGTTTCTGCATGGTTTTCGCTGAGGAATCGTGTGTGTGCACATGGACAAAGAGAAGGCGCAGCAACCAGGTTCCAGCGCCGAAGAAGGCAAAAGGCGAGGTTTCCGGCGCTATCTCCTTCTCTCCCCAGAGCTAGTCGCGCAAAGCAAGCCGCTAAGCCGGCGACCGGCAAGAGAGCTACAACGAAGCATGCCGAACGGAGAAAATAGCAGCAGCTCATCTGTTCACACCTTGTTTCTGCCATGTGCTTGAACGCCAAGACGTTCGCGCTTCTGTGAGATGAAAGACGTCCTTCTGCATATGTGGTTGCTCACACCGGTGCACTTGTTAGTGTATCCATTCAGTCCTGGGCTGCGGGGCATTCAGAAGTGGCTCTGTGGAGACGTCTGCATAGAGGCAGCTGTCAGAACACGCACACTCGATTGTTCACCAAAACATATGCAGACGCGTCCTTAGCCTGTAGATTTGGATGCACAGAGTTCCCTGTGTTCGCAAGAGACAAGGGAATCGCGTCTGTGCGCACAGAAGCAATAGCGGACCGTTTCCCTCGGAGTGAACGCGAAAGAGCCGTCTATATACTCGCAGACACGCGAACGTGCCTCAATGCGGTCACAGAGGCAGCAGCTTTTGCACAGATGCTCCTGGTGATTCTGGCACTTTCCAGGCACACTCCTGAAAGTCGCGCACACTGCTGTTCACTCGCTAAACGACCTCTTGGGAAACACGTCTCCGGTCGACGGACCGCTCAGATTGCTTCTCGTGTAACTGTGAACTGTGTCAGCGCAGGGAATCCGTCTCTGTTGAGCAGATGTCAATCCTGCCTCGCTTTTGCTTTGTTGCCTCTACCAAGATGATTTCCCGTTTCTCTCTTCACTGGAGCAGGCAGACACAGCCAACGCACATCAAGTGTCAAGAGACACGCTCTGCTGAGCTCAACGCTTGTGCAGATGCACATGTGCGACGAAGTCAACACACGTGCTTGTGGAGAGAAAGAAAGGGACTCCCAGGCGTGTGGAGCGACGGGGAGAAAGAGCGGGCGCTGAGGAACACAGTTTCAAACAGACTGTCTCCACACAAACAGGCACCTGTCTGCAGGTATCCTAGATCTTGATTCTTGAACTTGAGGAAACACGCGTCTGAGCAAAACTCCCAAACGCTTCCAGGAAAGACACAGGCTCTCCCACAAGCACACAAGTGTTTGCCCTCAGCTATAGATCAGGGACAAGCCTGTGAAGAGCAACCAAAGAGCTCGTCCGTCTTTCCCTCAATAGATGGGAGTAGGCGCGCTTGCGGATGTGTGCGTGTGTGTGGCCACGCGTTTGCTTAGGCATCAGTGTGTGAAAAGGTAGGTGCTTTTCTCTAGCTGCGTGTGCGTGCACGTGGTGCTGGGTGCACATCCCTGGGTGCTCGTGGAAAGGTTTCTGCATGGTTTTCGCTGAGGAATCGTGTGTGTGCACATGGACAAAGAGAAGGCGCAGCAACCAGGTTCCAGCGCCGAAGAAGGCAAAAGGCGAGGTTTCCGGCGCTATCTCCTTCTCTCCCCAGAGCTAGTCGCGCAAAGCAAGCCGCTAAGCCGGCGACCGGCAAGAGAGCTACAACGAAGCATGCCGAACGGAGAAAATAGCAGCAGCTCATCTGTTCACACCTTGTTTCTGCCATGTGCTTGAACGCCAAGACGTTCGCGCTTCTGTGAGATGAAAGACGTCCTTCTGCATATGTGGTTGCTCACACCGGTGCACTTGTTAGTGTATCCATTCAGTCCTGGGCTGCGGGGCATTCAGAAGTGGCTCTGTGGAGACGTCTGCATAGAGGCAGCTGTCAGAACACGCACACTCGATTGTTCACCAAAACATATGCAGACGCGTCCTTAGCCTGTAGATTTGGATGCACAGAGTTCCCTGTGTTCGCAAGAGACAAGGGAATCGCGTCTGTGCGCACAGAAGCAATAGCGGACCGTTTCCCTCGGAGTGAACGCGAAAGAGCCGTCTATATACTCGCAGACACGCGAACGTGCCTCAATGCGGTCACAGAGGCAGCAGCTTTTGCACAGATGCTCCTGGTGATTCTGGCACTTTCCAGGCACACTCCTGAAAGTCGCGCACACTGCTGTTCACTCGCTAAACGACCTCTTGGGAAACACGTCTCCGGTCGACGGACCGCTCAGATTGCTTCTCGTGTAACTGTGAACTGTGTCAGCGCAGGGAATCCGTCTCTGTTGAGCAGATGTCAATCCTGCCTCGCCTTTGCTTTGTTGCCTCTACCAAGATGATTTCCCGTTTCTCTCTTCACTGGAGCAGGCAGACACAGCCAACGCACATCAAGTGTCAAGAGACACGCTCTGCTGAGCTCAACGCTTGTGCAGATGCACATGTGCGACGAAGTCAACACACGTGCTTGTGGAAAGAAAGAAAGGGACTCCCAGGCGTGTGGAGCGACGGGGAGAAAGAGCGGGCGCTGAGGAACACAGTTTCAAACAGACTGTCTCCACACAAACAGGCACCTGTCTGCAGGTATCCTAGATCTTGATTCTTGAACTTGAGGAAACACGCGTCTGAGCAAAACTCCCAAACGCTTCCAGGAAAGACACAGGCTCTCCCACAAGCACACAAGTGTTTGCCCTCAGCTATAGATCAGGGACAAGCCTGTGAAGAGCAACCAAAGAGCTCGTCCGTCTTTCCCTCAATAGATGGGAGTAGGCGCGCTTGCGGATGTGTGCGTGTGTGTGGCCACGCGTTTGCTTAGGCATCAGAGTGTGAAAAGGTAGGTGCTTTTCTCTAGCTGCGTGTGCGTGCACGTGGTGCTGGGTGCACATCCCTGGGTGCTCGTGGAAAGGTTTCTGCATGGTTTTCGCTGAGGAATCGTGTGTGTGCACATGGACAAAGAGAAGGCGCAGCAACCAGGTTCCAGCGCCGAAGAAGGCAAAAGGCGAGGTTTCCGGCGCTATCTCCTTCTCTCCCCAGAGCTAGTCGCGCAAAGCAAGCCGCTAAGCCGGCGACCGGCAAGAGAGCTACAACGAAGCATGCCGAACGGAGAAAATAGCAGCAGCTCATCTGTTCACACCTTGTTTCTGCCATGTGCTTGAACGCCAAGACGTTCGCGCTTCTGTGAGATGAAAGACGTCCTTCTGCATATGTGGTTGCTCACACCGGTGCACTTGTTAGTGTATCCATTCAGTCCTGGGCTGCGGGGCATTCAGAAGTGGCTCTGTGGAGACGTCTGCATAGAGGCAGCTGTCAGAACACGCACACTCGATTGTTCACCAAAACATATGCAGACGCGTCCTTAGCCTGTAGATTTGGATGCACAGAGTTCCCTGTGTTCGCAAGAGACAAGGGAATCGCGTCTGTGCGCACAGAAGCAATAGCGGACCGTTTCCCTCGGAGTGAACGCGAAAGAGCCGTCTATATACTCGCAGACACGCGAACGTGCCTCAATGCGGTCACAGAGGCAGCAGCTTTTGCACAGATGCTCCTGGTGATTCTGGCACTTTCCAGGCACACTCCTGAAAGTCGCGCACACTGCTGTTCACTCGCTAAACGACCTCTTGGGAAACACGTCTCCGGTCGACGGACCGCTCAGATTGCTTCTCGTGTAACTGTGAACTGTGTCAGCGCAGGGAATCCGTCTCTGTTGAGCAGATGTCAATCCTGCCTCGCTTTTGCTTTGTTGCCTCTACCAAGATGATTTCCCGTTTCTCTCTTCACTGGAGCAGGCAGACACAGCCAACGCACATCAAGTGTCAAGAGACACGCTCTGCTGAGCTCAACGCTTGTGCAGATGCACATGTGCGACGAAGTCAACACACGTGCTTGTGGAGAGAAAGAAAGGGACTCCCAGGCGTGTGGAGCGACGGGGAGAAAGAGCGGGCGCTGAGGAACACAGTTTCAAACAGACTGTCTCCACACAAACAGGCACCTGTCTGCAGGTATCCTAGATCTTGATTCTTGAACTTGAGGAAACACGCGTCTGAGCAAAACTCCCAAACGCTTCCAGGAAAGACACAGGCTCTCCCACAAGCACACAAGTGTTTGCCCTCAGCTATAGATCAGGGACAAGCCTGTGAAGAGCAACCAAAGAGCTCGTCCGTCTTTCCCTCAATAGATGGGAGTAGGCGCGCTTGCGGATGTGTGCGTGTGTGTGGCCACGCGTTTGCTTAGGCATCAGTGTGTGAAAAGGTAGGTGCTTTTCTCTAGCTGCGTGTGCGTGCACGTGGTGCTGGGTGCACATCCCTGGGTGCTCGTGGAAAGGTTTCTGCATGGTTTTCGCTGAGGAATCGTGTGTGTGCACATGGACAAAGAGAAGGCGCAGCAACCAGGTTCCAGCGCCGAAGAAGGCAAAAGGCGAGGTTTCCGGCGCTATCTCCTTCTCTCCCCAGAGCTAGTCGCGCAAAGCAAGCCGCTAAGCCGGCGACCGGCAAGAGAGCTACAACGAAGCATGCCGAACGGAGAAAATAGCAGCAGCTCATCTGTTCACACCTTGTTTCTGCCATGTGCTTGAACGCCAAGACGTTCGCGCTTCTGTGAGATGAAAGACGTCCTTCTGCATATGTGGTTGCTCACACCGGTGCACTTGTTAGTGTATCCATTCAGTCCTGGGCTGCGGGGCATTCAGAAGTGGCTCTGTGGAGACGTCTGCATAGAGGCAGCTGTCAGAACACGCACACTCGATTGTTCACCAAAACATATGCAGACGCGTCCTTAGCCTGTAGATTTGGATGCACAGAGTTCCCTGTGTTCGCAAGAGACAAGGGAATCGCGTCTGTGCGCACAGAAGCAATAGCGGACCGTTTCCCTCGGAGTGAACGCGAAAGAGCCGTCTATATACTCGCAGACACGCGAACGTGCCTCAATGCGGTCACAGAGGCAGCAGCTTTTGCACAGATGCTCCTGGTGATTCTGGCACTTTCCAGGCACACTCCTGAAAGTCGCGCACACTGCTGTTCACTCGCTAAACGACCTCTTGGGAAACACGTCTCCGGTCGACGGACCGCTCAGATTGCTTCTCGTGTAACTGTGAACTGTGTCAGCGCAGGGAATCCGTCTCTGTTGAGCAGATGTCAATCCTGCCTCGCCTTTGCTTTGTTGCCTCTACCAAGATGATTTCCCGTTTCTCTCTTCACTGGAGCAGGCAGACACAGCCAACGCACATCAAGTGTCAAGAGACACGCTCTGCTGAGCTCAACGCTTGTGCAGATGCACATGTGCGACGAAGTCAACACACGTGCTTGTGGAAAGAAAGAAAGGGACTCCCAGGCGTGTGGAGCGACGGGGAGAAAGAGCGGGCGCTGAGGAACACAGTTTCAAACAGACTGTCTCCACACAAACAGGCACCTGTCTGCAGGTATCCTAGATCTTGATTCTTGAACTTGAGGAAACACGCGTCTGAGCAAAACTCCCAAACGCTTCCAGGAAAGACACAGGCTCTCCCACAAGCACACAAGTGTTTGCCCTCAGCTATAGATCAGGGACAAGCCTGTGAAGAGCAACCAAAGAGCTCGTCCGTCTTTCCCTCAATAGATGGGAGTAGGCGCGCTTGCGGATGTGTGCGTGTGTGTGGCCACGCGTTTGCTTAGGCATCAGTGTGTGAAAAGGTAGGTGCTTTTCTCTAGCTGCGTGTGCGTGCACGTGGTGCTGGGTGCACATCCCTGGGTGCTCGTGGAAAGGTTTCTGCATGGTTTTCGCTGAGGAATCGTGTGTGTGCACATGGACAAAGAGAAGGCGCAGCAACCAGGTTCCAGCGCCGAAGAAGGCAAAAGGCGAGGTTTCCGGCGCTATCTCCTTCTCTCCCCAGAGCTAGTCGCGCAAAGCAAGCCGCTAAGCCGGCGACCGGCAAGAGAGCTACAACGAAGCATGCCGAACGGAGAAAATAGCAGCAGCTCATCTGTTCACACCTTGTTTCTGCCATGTGCTTGAACGCCAAGACGTTCGCGCTTCTGTGAGATGAAAGACGTCCTTCTGCATATGTGGTTGCTCACACCGGTGCACTTGTTAGTGTATCCATTCAGTCCTGGGCTGCGGGGCATTCAGAAGTGGCTCTGTGGAGACGTCTGCATAGAGGCAGCTGTCAGAACACGCACACTCGATTGTTCACCAAAACATATGCAGACGCGTCCTTAGCCTGTAGATTTGGATGCACAGAGTTCCCTGTGTTCGCAAGAGACAAGGGAATCGCGTCTGTGCGCACAGAAGCAATAGCGGACCGTTTCCCTCGGAGTGAACGCGAAAGAGCCGTCTATATACTCGCAGACACGCGAACGTGCCTCAATGCGGTCACAGAGGCAGCAGCTTTTGCACAGATGCTCCTGGTGATTCTGGCACTTTCCAGGCACACTCCTGAAAGTCGCGCACACTGCTGTTCACTCGCTAAACGACCTCTTGGGAAACACGTCTCCGGTCGACGGACCGCTCAGATTGCTTCTCGTGTAACTGTGAACTGTGTCAGCGCAGGGAATCCGTCTCTGTTGAGCAGATGTCAATCCTGCCTCGCTTTTGCTTTGTTGCCTCTACCAAGATGATTTCCCGTTTCTCTCTTCACTGGAGCAGGCAGACACAGCCAACGCACATCAAGTGTCAAGAGACACGCTCTGCTGAGCTCAACGCTTGTGCAGATGCACATGTGCGACGAAGTCAACACACGTGCTTGTGGAGAGAAAGAAAGGGACTCCCAGGCGTGTGGAGCGACGGGGAGAAAGAGCGGGCGCTGAGGAACACAGTTTCAAACAGACTGTCTCCACACAAACAGGCACCTGTCTGCAGGTATCCTAGATCTTGATTCTTGAACTTGAGGAAACACGCGTCTGAGCAAAACTCCCAAACGCTTCCAGGAAAGACACAGGCTCTCCCACAAGCACACAAGTGTTTGCCCTCAGCTATAGATCAGGGACAAGCCTGTGAAGAGCAACCAAAGAGCTCGTCCGTCTTTCCCTCAATAGATGGGAGTAGGCGCGCTTGCGGATGTGTGCGTGTGTGTGGCCACGCGTTTGCTTAGGCATCAGTGTGTGAAAAGGTAGGTGCTTTTCTCTAGCTGCGTGTGCGTGCACGTGGTGCTGGGTGCACATCCCTGGGTGCTCGTGGAAAGGTTTCTGCATGGTTTTCGCTGAGGAATCGTGTGTGTGCACATGGACAAAGAGAAGGCGCAGCAACCAGGTTCCAGCGCCGAAGAAGGCAAAAGGCGAGGTTTCCGGCGCTATCTCCTTCTCTCCCCAGAGCTAGTCGCGCAAAGCAAGCCGCTAAGCCGGCGACCGGCAAGAGAGCTACAACGAAGCATGCCGAACGGAGAAAATAGCAGCAGCTCATCTGTTCACACCTTGTTTCTGCCATGTGCTTGAACGCCAAGACGTTCGCGCTTCTGTGAGATGAAAGACGTCCTTCTGCATATGTGGTTGCTCACACCGGTGCACTTGTTAGTGTATCCATTCAGTCCTGGGCTGCGGGGCATTCAGAAGTGGCTCTGTGGAGACGTCTGCATAGAGGCAGCTGTCAGAACACGCACACTCGATTGTTCACCAAAACATATGCAGACGCGTCCTTAGCCTGTAGATTTGGATGCACAGAGTTCCCTGTGTTCGCAAGAGACAAGGGAATCGCGTCTGTGCGCACAGAAGCAATAGCGGACCGTTTCCCTCGGAGTGAACGCGAAAGAGCCGTCTATATACTCGCAGACACGCGAACGTGCCTCAATGCGGTCACAGAGGCAGCAGCTTTTGCACAGATGCTCCTGGTGATTCTGGCACTTTCCAGGCACACTCCTGAAAGTCGCGCACACTGCTGTTCACTCGCTAAACGACCTCTTGGGAAACACGTCTCCGGTCGACGGACCGCTCAGATTGCTTCTCGTGTAACTGTGAACTGTGTCAGCGCAGGGAATCCGTCTCTGTTGAGCAGATGTCAATCCTGCCTCGCTTTTGCTTTGTTGCCTCTACCAAGATGATTTCCCGTTTCTCTCTTCACTGGAGCACGCAGACACAGCCAACGCACATCAAGTGTCAAGAGACACGCTCTCTGCTGAGCTCAACGCTTGTGCAGATGCACATGTGCGACGAAGTCAACACACGTGCTTGTGGAGAGAAAGAAAGGGACTCCCAGGCGTGTGGAGCGACGGGGAGAAAGAGCGGGCGCTGAGGAACACAGTTTCAAACAGACTGTCTCCACACAAACAGGCACCTGTCTGCAGGTATCCTAGATCTTGATTCTTGAACTTGAGGAAACACGCGTCTGAGCAAAACTCCCAAACGCTTCCAGGAAAGACACAGGCTCTCCCACAAGCACACAAGTGTTTGCCCTCAGCTATAGATCAGGGACAAGCCTGTGAAGAGCAACCAAAGAGCTCGTCCGTCTTTCCCTCAATAGATGGGAGTAGGCGCGCTTGCGGATGTGTGCGTGTGTGTGGCCACGCGTTTGCTTAGGCATCAGTGTGTGAAAAGGTAGGTGCTTTTCTCTAGCTGCGTGTGCGTGCACGTGGTGCTGGGTGCACATCCCTGGGTGCTCGTGGAAAGGTTTCTGCATGGTTTTCGCTGAGGAATCGTGTGTGTGCACATGGACAAAGAGAAGGCGCAGCAACCAGGTTCCAGCGCCGAAGAAGGCAAAAGGCGAGGTTTCCGGCGCTATCTCCTTCTCTCCCCAGAGCTAGTCGCGCAAAGCAAGCCGCTAAGCCGGCGACCGGCAAGAGAGCTACAACGAAGCATGCCGAACGGAGAAAATAGCAGCAGCTCATCTGTTCACACCTTGTTTCTGCCATGTGCTTGAACGCCAAGACGTTCGCGCTTCTGTGAGATGAAAGACGTCCTTCTGCATATGTGGTTGCTCACACCGGTGCACTTGTTAGTGTATCCATTCAGTCCTGGGCTGCGGGGCATTCAGAAGTGGCTCTGTGGAGACGTCTGCATAGAGGCAGCTGTCAGAACACGCACACTCGATTGTTCACCAAAACATATGCAGACGCGTCCTTAGCCTGTAGATTTGGATGCACAGAGTTCCCTGTGTTCGCAAGAGACAAGGGAATCGCGTCTGTGCGCACAGAAGCAATAGCGGACCGTTTCCCTCGGAGTGAACGCGAAAGAGCCGTCTATATACTCGCAGACACGCGAACGTGCCTCAATGCGGTCACAGAGGCAGCAGCTTTTGCACAGATGCTCCTGGTGATTCTGGCACTTTCCAGGCACACTCCTGAAAGTCGCGCACACTGCTGTTCACTCGCTAAACGACCTCTTGGGAAACACGTCTCCGGTCGACGGACCGCTCAGATTGCTTCTCGTGTAACTGTGAACTGTGTCAGCGCAGGGAATCCGTCTCTGTTGAGCAGATGTCAATCCTGCCTCGCCTTTGCTTTGTTGCCTCTACCAAGATGATTTCCCGTTTCTCTCTTCACTGGAGCAGGCAGACACAGCCAACGCACATCAAGTGTCAAGAGACACGCTCTGCTGAGCTCAACGCTTGTGCAGATGCACATGTGCGACGAAGTCAACACACGTGCTTGTGGAAAGAAAGAAAGGGACTCCCAGGCGTGTGGAGCGACGGGGAGAAAGAGCGGGCGCTGAGGAACACAGTTTCAAACAGACTGTCTCCACACAAACAGGCACCTGTCTGCAGGTATCCTAGATCTTGATTCTTGAACTTGAGGAAACACGCGTCTGAGCAAAACTCCCAAACGCTTCCAGGAAAGACACAGGCTCTCCCACAAGCACACAAGTGTTTGCCCTCAGCTATAGATCAGGGACAAGCCTGTGAAGAGCAACCAAAGAGCTCGTCCGTCTTTCCCTCAATAGATGGGAGTAGGCGCGCTTGCGGATGTGTGCGTGTGTGTGGCCACGCGTTTGCTTAGGCATCAGTGTGTGAAAAGGTAGGTGCTTTTCTCTAGCTGCGTGTGCGTGCACGTGGTGCTGGGTGCACATCCCTGGGTGCTCGTGGAAAGGTTTCTGCATGGTTTTCGCTGAGGAATCGTGTGTGTGCACATGGACAAAGAGAAGGCGCAGCAACCAGGTTCCAGCGCCGAAGAAGGCAAAAGGCGAGGTTTCCGGCGCTATCTCCTTCTCTCCCCAGAGCTAGTCGCGCAAAGCAAGCCGCTAAGCCGGCGACCGGCAAGAGAGCTACAACGAAGCATGCCGAACGGAGAAAATAGCAGCAGCTCATCTGTTCACACCTTGTTTCTGCCATGTGCTTGAACGCCAAGACGTTCGCGCTTCTGTGAGATGAAAGACGTCCTTCTGCATATGTGGTTGCTCACACCGGTGCACTTGTTAGTGTATCCATTCAGTCCTGGGCTGCGGGGCATTCAGAAGTGGCTCTGTGGAGACGTCTGCATAGAGGCAGCTGTCAGAACACGCACACTCGATTGTTCACCAAAACATATGCAGACGCGTCCTTAGCCTGTAGATTTGGATGCACAGAGTTCCCTGTGTTCGCAAGAGACAAGGGAATCGCGTCTGTGCGCACAGAAGCAATAGCGGACCGTTTCCCTCGGAGTGAACGCGAAAGAGCCGTCTATATACTCGCAGACACGCGAACGTGCCTCAATGCGGTCACAGAGGCAGCAGCTTTTGCACAGATGCTCCTGGTGATTCTGGCACTTTCCAGGCACACTCCTGAAAGTCGCGCACACTGCTGTTCACTCGCTAAACGACCTCTTGGGAAACACGTCTCCGGTCGACGGACCGCTCAGATTGCTTCTCGTGTAACTGTGAACTGTGTCAGCGCAGGGAATCCGTCTCTGTTGAGCAGATGTCAATCCTGCCTCGCCTTTGCTTTGTTGCCTCTACCAAGATGATTTCCCGTTTCTCTCTTCACTGGAGCAGGCAGACACAGCCAACGCACATCAAGTGTCAAGAGACACGCTCTGCTGAGCTCAACGCTTGTGCAGATGCACATGTGCGACGAAGTCAACACACGTGCTTGTGGAAAGAAAGAAAGGGACTCCCAGGCGTGTGGAGCGACGGGGAGAAAGAGCGGGCGCTGAGGAACACAGTTTCAAACAGACTGTCTCCACACAAACAGGCACCTGTCTGCAGGTATCCTAGATCTTGATTCTTGAACTTGAGGAAACACGCGTCTGAGCAAAACTCCCAAACGCTTCCAGGAAAGACACAGGCTCTCCCACAAGCACACAAGTGTTTGCCCTCAGCTATAGATCAGGGACAAGCCTGTGAAGAGCAACCAAAGAGCTCGTCCGTCTTTCCCTCAATAGATGGGAGTAGGCGCGCTTGCGGATGTGTGCGTGTGTGTGGCCACGCGTTTGCTTAGGCATCAGTGTGTGAAAAGGTAGGTGCTTTTCTCTAGCTGCGTGTGCGTGCACGTGGTGCTGGGTGCACATCCCTGGGTGCTCGTGGAAAGGTTTCTGCATGGTTTTCGCTGAGGAATCGTGTGTGTGCACATGGACAAAGAGAAGGCGCAGCAACCAGGTTCCAGCGCCGAAGAAGGCAAAAGGCGAGGTTTCCGGCGCTATCTCCTTCTCTCCCCAGAGCTAGTCGCGCAAAGCAAGCCGCTAAGCCGGCGACCGGCAAGAGAGCTACAACGAAGCATGCCGAACGGAGAAAATAGCAGCAGCTCATCTGTTCACACCTTGTTTCTGCCATGTGCTTGAACGCCAAGACGTTCGCGCTTCTGTGAGATGAAAGACGTCCTTCTGCATATGTGGTTGCTCACACCGGTGCACTTGTTAGTGTATCCATTCAGTCCTGGGCTGCGGGGCATTCAGAAGTGGCTCTGTGGAGACGTCTGCATAGAGGCAGCTGTCAGAACACGCACACTCGATTGTTCACCAAAACATATGCAGACGCGTCCTTAGCCTGTAGATTTGGATGCACAGAGTTCCCTGTGTTCGCAAGAGACAAGGGAATCGCGTCTGTGCGCACAGAAGCAATAGCGGACCGTTTCCCTCGGAGTGAACGCGAAAGAGCCGTCTATATACTCGCAGACACGCGAACGTGCCTCAATGCGGTCACAGAGGCAGCAGCTTTTGCACAGATGCTCCTGGTGATTCTGGCACTTTCCAGGCACACTCCTGAAAGTCGCGCACACTGCTGTTCACTCGCTAAACGACCTCTTGGGAAACACGTCTCCGGTCGACGGACCGCTCAGATTGCTTCTCGTGTAACTGTGAACTGTGTCAGCGCAGGGAATCCGTCTCTGTTGAGCAGATGTCAATCCTGCCTCGCTTTTGCTTTGTTGCCTCTACCAAGATGATTTCCCGTTTCTCTCTTCACTGGAGCAGGCAGACACAGCCAACGCACATCAAGTGTCAAGAGACACGCTCTGCTGAGCTCAACGCTTGTGCAGATGCACATGTGCGACGAAGTCAACACACGTGCTTGTGGAGAGAAAGAAAGGGACTCCCAGGCGTGTGGAGCGACGGGGAGAAAGAGCGGGCGCTGAGGAACACAGTTTCAAACAGACTGTCTCCACACAAACAGGCACCTGTCTGCAGGTATCCTAGATCTTGATTCTTGAACTTGAGGAAACACGCGTCTGAGCAAAACTCCCAAACGCTTCCAGGAAAGACACAGGCTCTCCCACAAGCACACAAGTGTTTGCCCTCAGCTATAGATCAGGGACAAGCCTGTGAAGAGCAACCAAAGAGCTCGTCCGTCTTTCCCTCAATAGATGGGAGTAGGCGCGCTTGCGGATGTGTGCGTGTGTGTGGCCACGCGTTTGCTTAGGCATCAGTGTGTGAAAAGGTAGGTGCTTTTCTCTAGCTGCGTGTGCGTGCACGTGGTGCTGGGTGCACATCCCTGGGTGCTCGTGGAAAGGTTTCTGCATGGTTTTCGCTGAGGAATCGTGTGTGTGCACATGGACAAAGAGAAGGCGCAGCAACCAGGTTCCAGCGCCGAAGAAGGCAAAAGGCGAGGTTTCCGGCGCTATCTCCTTCTCTCCCCAGAGCTAGTCGCGCAAAGCAAGCCGCTAAGCCGGCGACCGGCAAGAGAGCTACAACGAAGCATGCCGAACGGAGAAAATAGCAGCAGCTCATCTGTTCACACCTTGTTTCTGCCATGTGCTTGAACGCCAAGACGTTCGCGCTTCTGTGAGATGAAAGACGTCCTTCTGCATATGTGGTTGCTCACACCGGTGCACTTGTTAGTGTATCCATTCAGTCCTGGGCTGCGGGGCATTCAGAAGTGGCTCTGTGGAGACGTCTGCATAGAGGCAGCTGTCAGAACACGCACACTCGATTGTTCACCAAAACATATGCAGACGCGTCCTTAGCCTGTAGATTTGGATGCACAGAGTTCCCTGTGTTCGCAAGAGACAAGGGAATCGCGTCTGTGCGCACAGAAGCAATAGCGGACCGTTTCCCTCGGAGTGAACGCGAAAGAGCCGTCTATATACTCGCAGACACGCGAACGTGCCTCAATGCGGTCACAGAGGCAGCAGCTTTTGCACAGATGCTCCTGGTGATTCTGGCACTTTCCAGGCACACTCCTGAAAGTCGCGCACACTGCTGTTCACTCGCTAAACGACCTCTTGGGAAACACGTCTCCGGTCGACGGACCGCTCAGATTGCTTCTCGTGTAACTGTGAACTGTGTCAGCGCAGGGAATCCGTCTCTGTTGAGCAGATGTCAATCCTGCCTCGCTTTTGCTTTGTTGCCTCTACCAAGATGATTTCCCGTTTCTCTCTTCACTGGAGCAGGCAGACACAGCCAACGCACATCAAGTGTCAAGAGACACGCTCTCTGCTGAGCTCAACGCTTGTGCAGATGCACATGTGCGACGAAGTCAACACACGTGCTTGTGGAGAGAAAGAAAGGGACTCCCAGGCGTGTGGAGCGACGGGGAGAAAGAGCGGGCGCTGAGGAACACAGTTTCAAACAGACTGTCTCCACACAAACAGGCACCTGTCTGCAGGTATCCTAGATCTTGATTCTTGAACTTGAGGAAACACGCGTCTGAGCAAAACTCCCAAACGCTTCCAGGAAAGACACAGGCTCTCCCACAAGCACACAAGTGTTTGCCCTCAGCTATAGATCAGGGACAAGCCTGTGAAGAGCAACCAAAGAGCTCGTCCGTCTTTCCCTCAATAGATGGGAGTAGGCGCGCTTGCGGATGTGTGCGTGTGTGTGGCCACGCGTTTGCTTAGGCATCAGTGTGTGAAAAGGTAGGTGCTTTTCTCTAGCTGCGTGTGCGTGCACGTGGTGCTGGGTGCACATCCCTGGGTGCTCGTGGAAAGGTTTCTGCATGGTTTTCGCTGAGGAATCGTGTGTGTGCACATGGACAAAGAGAAGGCGCAGCAACCAGGTTCCAGCGCCGAAGAAGGCAAAAGGCGAGGTTTCCGGCGCTATCTCCTTCTCTCCCCAGAGCTAGTCGCGCAAAGCAAGCCGCTAAGCCGGCGACCGGCAAGAGAGCTACAACGAAGCATGCCGAACGGAGAAAATAGCAGCAGCTCATCTGTTCACACCTTGTTTCTGCCATGTGCTTGAACGCCAAGACGTTCGCGCTTCTGTGAGATGAAAGACGTCCTTCTGCATATGTGGTTGCTCACACCGGTGCACTTGTTAGTGTATCCATTCAGTCCTGGGCTGCGGGGCATTCAGAAGTGGCTCTGTGGAGACGTCTGCATAGAGGCAGCTGTCAGAACACGCACACTCGATTGTTCACCAAAACATATGCAGACGCGTCCTTAGCCTGTAGATTTGGATGCACAGAGTTCCCTGTGTTCGCAAGAGACAAGGGAATCGCGTCTGTGCGCACAGAAGCAATAGCGGACCGTTTCCCTCGGAGTGAACGCGAAAGAGCCGTCTATATACTCGCAGACACGCGAACGTGCCTCAATGCGGTCACAGAGGCAGCAGCTTTTGCACAGATGCTCCTGGTGATTCTGGCACTTTCCAGGCACACTCCTGAAAGTCGCGCACACTGCTGTTCACTCGCTAAACGACCTCTTGGGAAACACGTCTCCGGTCGACGGACCGCTCAGATTGCTTCTCGTGTAACTGTGAACTGTGTCAGCGCAGGGAATCCGTCTCTGTTGAGCAGATGTCAATCCTGCCTCGCTTTTGCTTTGTTGCCTCTACCAAGATGATTTCCCGTTTCTCTCTTCACTGGAGCAGGCAGACACAGCCAACGCACATCAAGTGTCAAGAGACACGCTCTCTGCTGAGCTCAACGCTTGTGCAGATGCACATGTGCGACGAAGTCAACACACGTGCTTGTGGAGAGAAAGAAAGGGACTCCCAGGCGTGTGGAGCGACGGGGAGAAAGAGCGGGCGCTGAGGAACACAGTTTCAAACAGACTGTCTCCACACAAACAGGCACCTGTCTGCAGGTATCCTAGATCTTGATTCTTGAACTTGAGGAAACACGCGTCTGAGCAAAACTCCCAAACGCTTCCAGGAAAGACACAGGCTCTCCCACAAGCACACAAGTGTTTGCCCTCAGCTATAGATCAGGGACAAGCCTGTGAAGAGCAACCAAAGAGCTCGTCCGTCTTTCCCTCAATAGATGGGAGTAGGCGCGCTTGCGGATGTGTGCGTGTGTGTGGCCACGCGTTTGCTTAGGCATCAGTGTGTGAAAAGGTAGGTGCTTTTCTCTAGCTGCGTGTGCGTGCACGTGGTGCTGGGTGCACATCCCTGGGTGCTCGTGGAAAGGTTTCTGCATGGTTTTCGCTGAGGAATCGTGTGTGTGCACATGGACAAAGAGAAGGCGCAGCAACCAGGTTCCAGCGCCGAAGAAGGCAAAAGGCGAGGTTTCCGGCGCTATCTCCTTCTCTCCCCAGAGCTAGTCGCGCAAAGCAAGCCGCTAAGCCGGCGACCGGCAAGAGAGCTACAACGAAGCATGCCGAACGGAGAAAATAGCAGCAGCTCATCTGTTCACACCTTGTTTCTGCCATGTGCTTGAACGCCAAGACGTTCGCGCTTCTGTGAGATGAAAGACGTCCTTCTGCATATGTGGTTGCTCACACCGGTGCACTTGTTAGTGTATCCATTCAGTCCTGGGCTGCGGGGCATTCAGAAGTGGCTCTGTGGAGACGTCTGCATAGAGGCAGCTGTCAGAACACGCACACTCGATTGTTCACCAAAACATATGCAGACGCGTCCTTAGCCTGTAGATTTGGATGCACAGAGTTCCCTGTGTTCGCAAGAGACAAGGGAATCGCGTCTGTGCGCACAGAAGCAATAGCGGACCGTTTCCCTCGGAGTGAACGCGAAAGAGCCGTCTATATACTCGCAGACACGCGAACGTGCCTCAATGCGGTCACAGAGGCAGCAGCTTTTGCACAGATGCTCCTGGTGATTCTGGCACTTTCCAGGCACACTCCTGAAAGTCGCGCACACTGCTGTTCACTCGCTAAACGACCTCTTGGGAAACACGTCTCCGGTCGACGGACCGCTCAGATTGCTTCTCGTGTAACTGTGAACTGTGTCAGCGCAGGGAATCCGTCTCTGTTGAGCAGATGTCAATCCTGCCTCGCCTTTGCTTTGTTGCCTCTACCAAGATGATTTCCCGTTTCTCTCTTCACTGGAGCAGGCAGACACAGCCAACGCACATCAAGTGTCAAGAGACACGCTCTGCTGAGCTCAACGCTTGTGCAGATGCACATGTGCGACGAAGTCAACACACGTGCTTGTGGAAAGAAAGAAAGGGACTCCCAGGCGTGTGGAGCGACGGGGAGAAAGAGCGGGCGCTGAGGAACACAGTTTCAAACAGACTGTCTCCACACAAACAGGCACCTGTCTGCAGGTATCCTAGATCTTGATTCTTGAACTTGAGGAAACACGCGTCTGAGCAAAACTCCCAAACGCTTCCAGGAAAGACACAGGCTCTCCCACAAGCACACAAGTGTTTGCCCTCAGCTATAGATCAGGGACAAGCCTGTGAAGAGCAACCAAAGAGCTCGTCCGTCTTTCCCTCAATAGATGGGAGTAGGCGCGCTTGCGGATGTGTGCGTGTGTGTGGCCACGCGTTTGCTTAGGCATCAGTGTGTGAAAAGGTAGGTGCTTTTCTCTAGCTGCGTGTGCGTGCACGTGGTGCTGGGTGCACATCCCTGGGTGCTCGTGGAAAGGTTTCTGCATGGTTTTCGCTGAGGAATCGTGTGTGTGCACATGGACAAAGAGAAGGCGCAGCAACCAGGTTCCAGCGCCGAAGAAGGCAAAAGGCGAGGTTTCCGGCGCTATCTCCTTCTCTCCCCAGAGCTAGTCGCGCAAAGCAAGCCGCTAAGCCGGCGACCGGCAAGAGAGCTACAACGAAGCATGCCGAACGGAGAAAATAGCAGCAGCTCATCTGTTCACACCTTGTTTCTGCCATGTGCTTGAACGCCAAGACGTTCGCGCTTCTGTGAGATGAAAGACGTCCTTCTGCATATGTGGTTGCTCACACCGGTGCACTTGTTAGTGTATCCATTCAGTCCTGGGCTGCGGGGCATTCAGAAGTGGCTCTGTGGAGACGTCTGCATAGAGGCAGCTGTCAGAACACGCACACTCGATTGTTCACCAAAACATATGCAGACGCGTCCTTAGCCTGTAGATTTGGATGCACAGAGTTCCCTGTGTTCGCAAGAGACAAGGGAATCGCGTCTGTGCGCACAGAAGCAATAGCGGACCGTTTCCCTCGGAGTGAACGCGAAAGAGCCGTCTATATACTCGCAGACACGCGAACGTGCCTCAATGCGGTCACAGAGGCAGCAGCTTTTGCACAGATGCTCCTGGTGATTCTGGCACTTTCCAGGCACACTCCTGAAAGTCGCGCACACTGCTGTTCACTCGCTAAACGACCTCTTGGGAAACACGTCTCCGGTCGACGGACCGCTCAGATTGCTTCTCGTGTAACTGTGAACTGTGTCAGCGCAGGGAATCCGTCTCTGTTGAGCAGATGTCAATCCTGCCTCGCCTTTGCTTTGTTGCCTCTACCAAGATGATTTCCCGTTTCTCTCTTCACTGGAGCAGGCAGACACAGCCAACGCACATCAAGTGTCAAGAGACACGCTCTGCTGAGCTCAACGCTTGTGCAGATGCACATGTGCGACGAAGTCAACACACGTGCTTGTGGAAAGAAAGAAAGGGACTCCCAGGCGTGTGGAGCGACGGGGAGAAAGAGCGGGCGCTGAGGAACACAGTTTCAAACAGACTGTCTCCACACAAACAGGCACCTGTCTGCAGGTATCCTAGATCTTGATTCTTGAACTTGAGGAAACACGCGTCTGAGCAAAACTCCCAAACGCTTCCAGGAAAGACACAGGCTCTCCCACAAGCACACAAGTGTTTGCCCTCAGCTATAGATCAGGGACAAGCCTGTGAAGAGCAACCAAAGAGCTCGTCCGTCTTTCCCTCAATAGATGGGAGTAGGCGCGCTTGCGGATGTGTGCGTGTGTGTGGCCACGCGTTTGCTTAGGCATCAGTGTGTGAAAAGGTAGGTGCTTTTCTCTAGCTGCGTGTGCGTGCACGTGGTGCTGGGTGCACATCCCTGGGTGCTCGTGGAAAGGTTTCTGCATGGTTTTCGCTGAGGAATCGTGTGTGTGCACATGGACAAAGAGAAGGCGCAGCAACCAGGTTCCAGCGCCGAAGAAGGCAAAAGGCGAGGTTTCCGGCGCTATCTCCTTCTCTCCCCAGAGCTAGTCGCGCAAAGCAAGCCGCTAAGCCGGCGACCGGCAAGAGAGCTACAACGAAGCATGCCGAACGGAGAAAATAGCAGCAGCTCATCTGTTCACACCTTGTTTCTGCCATGTGCTTGAACGCCAAGACGTTCGCGCTTCTGTGAGATGAAAGACGTCCTTCTGCATATGTGGTTGCTCACACCGGTGCACTTGTTAGTGTATCCATTCAGTCCTGGGCTGCGGGGCATTCAGAAGTGGCTCTGTGGAGACGTCTGCATAGAGGCAGCTGTCAGAACACGCACACTCGATTGTTCACCAAAACATATGCAGACGCGTCCTTAGCCTGTAGATTTGGATGCACAGAGTTCCCTGTGTTCGCAAGAGACAAGGGAATCGCGTCTGTGCGCACAGAAGCAATAGCGGACCGTTTCCCTCGGAGTGAACGCGAAAGAGCCGTCTATATACTCGCAGACACGCGAACGTGCCTCAATGCGGTCACAGAGGCAGCAGCTTTTGCACAGATGCTCCTGGTGATTCTGGCACTTTCCAGGCACACTCCTGAAAGTCGCGCACACTGCTGTTCACTCGCTAAACGACCTCTTGGGAAACACGTCTCCGGTCGACGGACCGCTCAGATTGCTTCTCGTGTAACTGTGAACTGTGTCAGCGCAGGGAATCCGTCTCTGTTGAGCAGATGTCAATCCTGCCTCGCTTTTGCTTTGTTGCCTCTACCAAGATGATTTCCCGTTTCTCTCTTCACTGGAGCAGGCAGACACAGCCAACGCACATCAAGTGTCAAGAGACACGCTCTGCTGAGCTCAACGCTTGTGCAGATGCACATGTGCGACGAAGTCAACACACGTGCTTGTGGAGAGAAAGAAAGGGACTCCCAGGCGTGTGGAGCGACGGGGAGAAAGAGCGGGCGCTGAGGAACACAGTTTCAAACAGACTGTCTCCACACAAACAGGCACCTGTCTGCAGGTATCCTAGATCTTGATTCTTGAACTTGAGGAAACACGCGTCTGAGCAAAACTCCCAAACGCTTCCAGGAAAGACACAGGCTCTCCCACAAGCACACAAGTGTTTGCCCTCAGCTATAGATCAGGGACAAGCCTGTGAAGAGCAACCAAAGAGCTCGTCCGTCTTTCCCTCAATAGATGGGAGTAGGCGCGCTTGCGGATGTGTGCGTGTGTGTGGCCACGCGTTTGCTTAGGCATCAGTGTGTGAAAAGGTAGGTGCTTTTCTCTAGCTGCGTGTGCGTGCACGTGGTGCTGGGTGCACATCCCTGGGTGCTCGTGGAAAGGTTTGTGCATGGTTTTCGCTGAGGAATCGTGTGTGTGCACATGGACAAAGAGAAGGCGCAGCAACCAGGTTCCAGCGCCGAAGAAGGCAAAAGGCGAGGTTTCCGGCGCTATCTCCTTCTCTCCCCAGAGCTAGTCGCGCAAAGCAAGCCGCTAAGCCGGCGACCGGCAAGAGAGCTACAACGAAGCATGCCGAACGGAGAAAATAGCAGCAGCTCATCTGTTCACACCTTGTTTCTGCCATGTGCTTGAACGCCAAGACGTTCGCGCTTCTGTGAGATGAAAGACGTCCTTCTGCATATGTGGTTGCTCACACCGGTGCACTTGTTAGTGTATCCATTCAGTCCTGGGCTGCGGGGCATTCAGAAGTGGCTCTGTGGAGACGTCTGCATAGAGGCAGCTGTCAGAACACGCACACTCGATTGTTCACCAAAACATATGCAGACGCGTCCTTAGCCTGTAGATTTGGATGCACAGAGTTCCCTGTGTTCGCAAGAGACAAGGGAATCGCGTCTGTGCGCACAGAAGCAATAGCGGACCGTTTCCCTCGGAGTGAACGCGAAAGAGCCGTCTATATACTCGCAGACACGCGAACGTGCCTCAATGCGGTCACAGAGGCAGCAGCTTTTGCACAGATGCTCCTGGTGATTCTGGCACTTTCCAGGCACACTCCTGAAAGTCGCGCACACTGCTGTTCACTCGCTAAACGACCTCTTGGGAAACACGTCTCCGGTCGACGGACCGCTCAGATTGCTTCTCGTGTAACTGTGAACTGTGTCAGCGCAGGGAATCCGTCTCTGTTGAGCAGATGTCAATCCTGCCTCGCTTTTGCTTTGTTGCCTCTACCAAGATGATTTCCCGTTTCTCTCTTCACTGGAGCAGGCAGACACAGCCAACGCACATCAAGTGTCAAGAGACACGCTCTGCTGAGCTCAACGCTTGTGCAGATGCACATGTGCGACGAAGTCAACACACGTGCTTGTGGAGAGAAAGAAAGGGACTCCCAGGCGTGTGGAGCGACGGGGAGAAAGAGCGGGCGCTGAGGAACACAGTTTCAAACAGACTGTCTCCACACAAACAGGCACCTGTCTGCAGGTATCCTAGATCTTGATTCTTGAACTTGAGGAAACACGCGTCTGAGCAAAACTCCCAAACGCTTCCAGGAAAGACACAGGCTCTCCCACAAGCACACAAGTGTTTGCCCTCAGCTATAGATCAGGGACAAGCCTGTGAAGAGCAACCAAAGAGCTCGTCCGTCTTTCCCTCAATAGATGGGAGTAGGCGCGCTTGCGGATGTGTGCGTGTGTGTGGCCACGCGTTTGCTTAGGCATCAGTGTGTGAAAAGGTAGGTGCTTTTCTCTAGCTGCGTGTGCGTGCACGTGGTGCTGGGTGCACATCCCTGGGTGCTCGTGGAAAGGTTTCTGCATGGTTTTCGCTGAGGAATCGTGTGTGTGCACATGGACAAAGAGAAGGCGCAGCAACCAGGTTCCAGCGCCGAAGAAGGCAAAAGGCGAGGTTTCCGGCGCTATCTCCTTCTCTCCCCAGAGCTAGTCGCGCAAAGCAAGCCGCTAAGCCGGCGACCGGCAAGAGAGCTACAACGAAGCATGCCGAACGGAGAAAATAGCAGCAGCTCATCTGTTCACACCTTGTTTCTGCCATGTGCTTGAACGCCAAGACGTTCGCGCTTCTGTGAGATGAAAGACGTCCTTCTGCATATGTGGTTGCTCACACCGGTGCACTTGTTAGTGTATCCATTCAGTCCTGGGCTGCGGGGCATTCAGAAGTGGCTCTGTGGAGACGTCTGCATAGAGGCAGCTGTCAGAACACGCACACTCGATTGTTCACCAAAACATATGCAGACGCGTCCTTAGCCTGTAGATTTGGATGCACAGAGTTCCCTGTGTTCGCAAGAGACAAGGGAATCGCGTCTGTGCGCACAGAAGCAATAGCGGACCGTTTCCCTCGGAGTGAACGCGAAAGAGCCGTCTATATACTCGCAGACACGCGAACGTGCCTCAATGCGGTCACAGAGGCAGCAGCTTTTGCACAGATGCTCCTGGTGATTCTGGCACTTTCCAGGCACACTCCTGAAAGTCGCGCACACTGCTGTTCACTCGCTAAACGACCTCTTGGGAAACACGTCTCCGGTCGACGGACCGCTCAGATTGCTTCTCGTGTAACTGTGAACTGTGTCAGCGCAGGGAATCCGTCTCTGTTGAGCAGATGTCAATCCTGCCTCGCTTTTGCTTTGTTGCCTCTACCAAGATGATTTCCCGTTTCTCTCTTCACTGGAGCAGGCAGACACAGCCAACGCACATCAAGTGTCAAGAGACACGCTCTGCTGAGCTCAACGCTTGTGCAGATGCACATGTGCGACGAAGTCAACACACGTGCTTGTGGAGAGAAAGAAAGGGACTCCCAGGCGTGTGGAGCGACGGGGAGAAAGAGCGGGCGCTGAGGAACACAGTTTCAAACAGACTGTCTCCACACAAACAGGCACCTGTCTGCAGGTATCCTAGATCTTGATTCTTGAACTTGAGGAAACACGCGTCTGAGCAAAACTCCCAAACGCTTCCAGGAAAGACACAGGCTCTCCCACAAGCACACAAGTGTTTGCCCTCAGCTATAGATCAGGGACAAGCCTGTGAAGAGCAACCAAAGAGCTCGTCCGTCTTTCCCTCAATAGATGGGAGTAGGCGCGCTTGCGGATGTGTGCGTGTGTGTGGCCACGCGTTTGCTTAGGCATCAGTGTGTGAAAAGGTAGGTGCTTTTCTCTAGCTGCGTGTGCGTGCACGTGGTGCTGGGTGCACATCCCTGGGTGCTCGTGGAAAGGTTTCTGCATGGTTTTCGCTGAGGAATCGTGTGTGTGCACATGGACAAAGAGAAGGCGCAGCAACCAGGTTCCAGCGCCGAAGAAGGCAAAAGGCGAGGTTTCCGGCGCTATCTCCTTCTCTCCCCAGAGCTAGTCGCGCAAAGCAAGCCGCTAAGCCGGCGACCGGCAAGAGAGCTACAACGAAGCATGCCGAACGGAGAAAATAGCAGCAGCTCATCTGTTCACACCTTGTTTCTGCCATGTGCTTGAACGCCAAGACGTTCGCGCTTCTGTGAGATGAAAGACGTCCTTCTGCATATGTGGTTGCTCACACCGGTGCACTTGTTAGTGTATCCATTCAGTCCTGGGCTGCGGGGCATTCAGAAGTGGCTCTGTGGAGACGTCTGCATAGAGGCAGCTGTCAGAACACGCACACTCGATTGTTCACCAAAACATATGCAGACGCGTCCTTAGCCTGTAGATTTGGATGCACAGAGTTCCCTGTGTTCGCAAGAGACAAGGGAATCGCGTCTGTGCGCACAGAAGCAATAGCGGACCGTTTCCCTCGGAGTGAACGCGAAAGAGCCGTCTATATACTCGCAGACACGCGAACGTGCCTCAATGCGGTCACAGAGGCAGCAGCTTTTGCACAGATGCTCCTGGTGATTCTGGCACTTTCCAGGCACACTCCTGAAAGTCGCGCACACTGCTGTTCACTCGCTAAACGACCTCTTGGGAAACACGTCTCCGGTCGACGGACCGCTCAGATTGCTTCTCGTGTAACTGTGAACTGTGTCAGCGCAGGGAATCCGTCTCTGTTGAGCAGATGTCAATCCTGCCTCGCCTTTGCTTTGTTGCCTCTACCAAGATGATTTCCCGTTTCTCTCTTCACTGGAGCAGGCAGACACAGCCAACGCACATCAAGTGTCAAGAGACACGCTCTGCTGAGCTCAACGCTTGTGCAGATGCACATGTGCGACGAAGTCAACACACGTGCTTGTGGAAAGAAAGAAAGGGACTCCCAGGCGTGTGGAGCGACGGGGAGAAAGAGCGGGCGCTGAGGAACACAGTTTCAAACAGACTGTCTCCACACAAACAGGCACCTGTCTGCAGGTATCCTAGATCTTGATTCTTGAACTTGAGGAAACACGCGTCTGAGCAAAACTCCCAAACGCTTCCAGGAAAGACACAGGCTCTCCCACAAGCACACAAGTGTTTGCCCTCAGCTATAGATCAGGGACAAGCCTGTGAAGAGCAACCAAAGAGCTCGTCCGTCTTTCCCTCAATAGATGGGAGTAGGCGCGCTTGCGGATGTGTGCGTGTGTGTGGCCACGCGTTTGCTTAGGCATCAGAGTGTGAAAAGGTAGGTGCTTTTCTCTAGCTGCGTGTGCGTGCACGTGGTGCTGGGTGCACATCCCTGGGTGCTCGTGGAAAGGTTTCTGCATGGTTTTCGCTGAGGAATCGTGTGTGTGCACATGGACAAAGAGAAGGCGCAGCAACCAGGTTCCAGCGCCGAAGAAGGCAAAAGGCGAGGTTTCCGGCGCTATCTCCTTCTCTCCCCAGAGCTAGTCGCGCAAAGCAAGCCGCTAAGCCGGCGACCGGCAAGAGAGCTACAACGAAGCATGCCGAACGGAGAAAATAGCAGCAGCTCATCTGTTCACACCTTGTTTCTGCCATGTGCTTGAACGCCAAGACGTTCGCGCTTCTGTGAGATGAAAGACGTCCTTCTGCATATGTGGTTGCTCACACCGGTGCACTTGTTAGTGTATCCATTCAGTCCTGGGCTGCGGGGCATTCAGAAGTGGCTCTGTGGAGACGTCTGCATAGAGGCAGCTGTCAGAACACGCACACTCGATTGTTCACCAAAACATATGCAGACGCGTCCTTAGCCTGTAGATTTGGATGCACAGAGTTCCCTGTGTTCGCAAGAGACAAGGGAATCGCGTCTGTGCGCACAGAAGCAATAGCGGACCGTTTCCCTCGGAGTGAACGCGAAAGAGCCGTCTATATACTCGCAGACACGCGAACGTGCCTCAATGCGGTCACAGAGGCAGCAGCTTTTGCACAGATGCTCCTGGTGATTCTGGCACTTTCCAGGCACACTCCTGAAAGTCGCGCACACTGCTGTTCACTCGCTAAACGACCTCTTGGGAAACACGTCTCCGGTCGACGGACCGCTCAGATTGCTTCTCGTGTAACTGTGAACTGTGTCAGCGCAGGGAATCCGTCTCTGTTGAGCAGATGTCAATCCTGCCTCGCTTTTGCTTTGTTGCCTCTACCAAGATGATTTCCCGTTTCTCTCTTCACTGGAGCACGCAGACACAGCCAACGCACATCAAGTGTCAAGAGACACGCTCTGCTGAGCTCAACGCTTGTGCAGATGCACATGTGCGACGAAGTCAACACACGTGCTTGTGGAGAGAAAGAAAGGGACTCCCAGGCGTGTGGAGCGACGGGGAGAAAGAGCGGGCGCTGAGGAACACAGTTTCAAACAGACTGTCTCCACACAAACAGGCACCTGTCTGCAGGTATCCTAGATCTTGATTCTTGAACTTGAGGAAACACGCGTCTGAGCAAAACTCCCAAACGCTTCCAGGAAAGACACAGGCTCTCCCACAAGCACACAAGTGTTTGCCCTCAGCTATAGATCAGGGACAAGCCTGTGAAGAGATGCCCTGCTATTCTTTCGCCTTATGGCATCATGTGTTTCGTTCCTCTTGGAGATCGATTGTTAAACGTCTTTCCTAGGGCGACTGTGAAGCATTTGCCAGCGGAGGAGAAGTAGCACGGAGCAGCATTCAGTACTGCCTACGAGTGTCTTTGCTACCCTACTAGCGGAGCTCCAAGAACAGGCACACATCTTCAGGTACCTTCCAAATGTGGATTCCCCTGCAGCCCCGTAGGCGGGCGTGCAGTACGCCAACCGTCAACGGACGTTTTTCCCCTCAAGCCTGTCAGGACGTTGCTCGTCCGTCTTTCCCTCAATAGATGGGAGTAGGCGCGCTTGCGGATGTGTGCGTGTGTGTGGCCACGCGTTTGCTTAGGCTTCAGTGTGTGAAAAGGTAGGTGCTTTTCTCTAGCTGCGTGTGCGTGCACGTGGTGCTGGGTGCACATCCCTGGGTGCTCGTGGAAAGGTTTCTGCATGGTTTTCGCTGAGGAATCGTGTGTGTGCACATGGACAAAGAGAAGGCGCAGCAACCAGGTTCCAGCGCCGAAGAAGGCAAAAGGCGAGGTTTCCGGCGCTATCTCCTTCTCTCCCCAGAGCTAGTCGCGCAAAGCAAGCCGCTAAGCCGGCGACCGGCAAGAGAGCTACAACCGAAGCATGCCGAACGGAGAAAATAGCAGCAGCTCATCTGTTCACACCTTGTTTCTGCCATGTGCTTGAACGCCAAGACGTTCGCGCTTCTGTGAGATGAAAGACGTCCTTCTGCATATGTGGTTGCTCACACCGGTGCACTTGTTAGTGTATCCATTCAGTCCTGGGCTGCGGGGCATTCAGAAGTGGCTCTGTGGAGACGTCTGCATAGAGGCAGCTGTCAGAACACGCACACTCGATTGTTCACCAAAACATATGCAGACGCGTCCTTAGCCTGTAGATTTGGATGCACAGAGTTCCCTGTGTTCGCAAGAGACAAGGGAATCGCGTCTGTGCGCACAGAAGCAATAGCGGACCGTTTCCCTCGGAGTGAACGCGAAAGAGCCGTCTATATACTCGCAGACACGCGAACGTGCCTCAATGCGGTCACAGAGGCAGCAGCTTTTGCACAGATGCTCCTGGTGATTCTGGCACTTTCCAGGCACACTCCTGAAAGTCGCGCACACTGCTGTTCACTCGCTAAACGACCTCTTGGGAAACACGTCTCCGGTCGACGGACCGCTCAGATTGCTTCTCGTGTAACTGTGAACTGTGTCAGCGCAGGGAATCCGTCTCTGTTGAGCAGATGTCAATCCTGCCTCGCTTTTGCTTTGTTGCCTCTACCAAGATGATTTCCCGTTTCTCTCTTCACTGGAGCAGGCAGACACAGCCAACGCACATCAAGTGTCAAGAGACACGCTCTGCTGAGCTCAACGCTTGTGCAGATGCACATGTGCGACGAAGTCAACACACGTGCTTGTGGAGAGAAAGAAAGGGACTCCCAGGCGTGTGGAGCGACGGGGAGAAAGAGCGGGCGCTGAGGAACACAGTTTCAAACAGACTGTCTCCACACAAACAGGCACCTGTCTGCAGGTATCCTAGATCTTGATTCTTGAACTTGAGGAAACACGCGTCTGAGCAAAACTCCCAAACGCTTCCAGGAAAGACACAGGCTCTCCCACAAGCACACAAGTGTTTGCCCTCAGCTATAGATCAGGGACAAGCCTGTGAAGAGATGCCCTGCTATTCTTTCGCCTTATGGCATCATGTGTTTCGTTCCTCTTGGAGATCGATTGTTAAACGTCTTTCCTAGGGCGACTGTGAAGCATTTGCCAGCGGAGGAGAAGTAGCACGGAGCAGCATTCAGTACTGCCTACGAGTGTCTTTGCTACCCTACTAGCGGAGCTCCAAGAACAGGCACACATCTTCAGGTACCTTCCAAATGTGGATTCCCCTGCAGCCCCGTAGGCGGGCGTGCAGTACGCCAACCGTCAACGGACGTTTTTCCCCTCAAGCCTGTCAGGACGTTGCTCGTCCGTCTTTCCCTCAATAGATGGGAGTAGGCGCGCTTGCGGATGTGTGCGTGTGTGTGGCCACGCGTTTGCTTAGGCTTCAGTGTGTGAAAAGGTAGGTGCTTTTCTCTAGCTGCGTGTGCGTGCACGTGGTGCTGGGTGCACATCCCTGGGTGCTCGTGGAAAGGTTTCTGCATGGTTTTCGCTGAGGAATCGTGTGTGTGCACATGGACAAAGAGAAGGCGCAGCAACCAGGTTCCAGCGCCGAAGAAGGCAAAAGGCGAGGTTTCCGGCGCTATCTCCTTCTCTCCCCAGAGCTAGTCGCGCAAAGCAAGCCGCTAAGCCGGCGACCGGCAAGAGAGCTACAACGAAGCATGCCGAACGGAGAAAATAGCAGCAGCTCATCTGTTCACACCTTGTTTCTGCCATGTGCTTGAACGCCAAGACGTTCGCGCTTCTGTGAGATGAAAGACGTCCTTCTGCATATGTGGTTGCTCACACCGGTGCACTTGTTAGTGTATCCATTCAGTCCTGGGCTGCGGGGCATTCAGAAGTGGCTCTGTGGAGACGTCTGCATAGAGGCAGCTGTCAGAACACGCACACTCGATTGTTCACCAAAACATATGCAGACGCGTCCTTAGCCTGTAGATTTGGATGCACAGAGTTCCCTGTGTTCGCAAGAGACAAGGGAATCGCGTCTGTGCGCACAGAAGCAATAGCGGACCGTTTCCCTCGGAGTGAACGCGAAAGAGCCGTCTATATACTCGCAGACACGCGAACGTGCCTCAATGCGGTCACAGAGGCAGCAGCTTTTGCACAGATGCTCCTGGTGATTCTGGCACTTTCCAGGCACACTCCTGAAAGTCGCGCACACTGCTGTTCACTCGCTAAACGACCTCTTGGGAAACACGTCTCCGGTCGACGGACCGCTCAGATTGCTTCTCGTGTAACTGTGAACTGTGTCAGCGCAGGGAATCCGTCTCTGTTGAGCAGATGTCAATCCTGCCTCGCTTTTGCTTTGTTGCCTCTACCAAGATGATTTCCCGTTTCTCTCTTCACTGGAGCAGGCAGACACAGCCAACGCACATCAAGTGTCAAGAGACACGCTCTGCTGAGCTCAACGCTTGTGCAGATGCACATGTGCGACGAAGTCAACACACGTGCTTGTGGAGAGAAAGAAAGGGACTCCCAGGCGTGTGGAGCGACGGGGAGAAAGAGCGGGCGCTGAGGAACACAGTTTCAAACAGACTGTCTCCACACAAACAGGCACCTGTCTGCAGGTATCCTACATCTTGATTCTTGAACTTGAGGAAACACGCGTCTGAGCAAAACTCCCAAACGCTTCCAGGAAAGACACAGGCTCTCCCACAAGCACACAAGTGTTTGCCCTCAGCTATAGATCAGGGACAAGCCTGTGAAGAGCAACCAAAGAGCTCGTCCGTCTTTCCCTCAATAGATGGGAGTAGGCGCGCTTGCGGATGTGTGCGTGTGTGTGGCCACGCGTTTGCTTAGGCATCAGTGTGTGAAAAGGTAGGTGCTTTTCTCTAGCTGCGTGTGCGTGCACGTGGTGCTGGGTGCACATCCCTGGGTGCTCGTGGAAAGGTTTCTGCATGGTTTTCGCTGAGGAATCGTGTGTGTGCACATGGACAAAGAGAAGGCGCAGCAACCAGGTTCCAGCGCCGAAGAAGGCAAAAGGCGAGGTTTCCGGCGCTATCTCCTTCTCTCCCCAGAGCTAGTCGCGCAAAGCAAGCCGCTAAGCCGGCGACCGGCAAGAGAGCTACAACGAAGCATGCCGAACGGAGAAAATAGCAGCAGCTCATCTGTTCACACCTTGTTTCTGCCATGTGCTTGAACGCCAAGACGTTCGCGCTTCTGTGAGATGAAAGACGTCCTTCTGCATATGTGGTTGCTCACACCGGTGCACTTGTTAGTGTATCCATTCAGTCCTGGGCTGCGGGGCATTCAGAAGTGGCTCTGTGGAGACGTCTGCATAGAGGCAGCTGTCAGAACACGCACACTCGATTGTTCACCAAAACATATGCAGACGCGTCCTTAGCCTGTAGATTTGGATGCACAGAGTTCCCTGTGTTCGCAAGAGACAAGGGAATCGCGTCTGTGCGCACAGAAGCAATAGCGGACCGTTTCCCTCGGAGTGAACGCGAAAGAGCCGTCTATATACTCGCAGACACGCGAACGTGCCTCAATGCGGTCACAGAGGCAGCAGCTTTTGCACAGATGCTCCTGGTGATTCTGGCACTTTCCAGGCACACTCCTGAAAGTCGCGCACACTGCTGTTCACTCGCTAAACGACCTCTTGGGAAACACGTCTCCGGTCGACGGACCGCTCAGATTGCTTCTCGTGTAACTGTGAACTGTGTCAGCGCAGGGAATCCGTCTCTGTTGAGCAGATGTCAATCCTGCCTCGCTTTTGCTTTGTTGCCTCTACCAAGATGATTTCCCGTTTCTCTCTTCACTGGAGCAGGCAGACACAGCCAACGCACATCAAGTGTCAAGAGACACGCTCTGCTGAGCTCAACGCTTGTGCAGATGCACATGTGCGACGAAGTCAACACACGTGCTTGTGGAGAGAAAGAAAGGGACTCCCAGGCGTGTGGAGCGACGGGGAGAAAGAGCGGGCGCTGAGGAACACAGTTTCAAACAGACTGTCTCCACACAAACAGGCACCTGTCTGCAGGTATCCTAGATCTTGATTCTTGAACTTGAGGAAACACGCGTCTGAGCAAAACTCCCAAACGCTTCCAGGAAAGACACAGGCTCTCCCACAAGCACACAAGTGTTTGCCCTCAGCTATAGATCAGGGACAAGCCTGTGAAGAGCAACCAAAGAGCTCGTCCGTCTTTCCCTCAATAGATGGGAGTAGGCGCGCTTGCGGATGTGTGCGTGTGTGTGGCCACGCGTTTGCTTAGGCATCAGTGTGTGAAAAGGTAGGTGCTTTTCTCTAGCTGCGTGTGCGTGCACGTGGTGCTGGGTGCACATCCCTGGGTGCTCGTGGAAAGGTTTCTGCATGGTTTTCGCTGAGGAATCGTGTGTGTGCACATGGACAAAGAGAAGGCGCAGCAACCAGGTTCCAGCGCCGAAGAAGGCAAAAGGCGAGGTTTCCGGCGCTATCTCCTTCTCTCCCCAGAGCTAGTCGCGCAAAGCAAGCCGCTAAGCCGGCGACCGGCAAGAGAGCTACAACGAAGCATGCCGAACGGAGAAAATAGCAGCAGCTCATCTGTTCACACCTTGTTTCTGCCATGTGCTTGAACGCCAAGACGTTCGCGCTTCTGTGAGATGAAAGACGTCCTTCTGCATATGTGGTTGCTCACACCGGTGCACTTGTTAGTGTATCCATTCAGTCCTGGGCTGCGGGGCATTCAGAAGTGGCTCTGTGGAGACGTCTGCATAGAGGCAGCTGTCAGAACACGCACACTCGATTGTTCACCAAAACATATGCAGACGCGTCCTTAGCCTGTAGATTTGGATGCACAGAGTTCCCTGTGTTCGCAAGAGACAAGGGAATCGCGTCTGTGCGCACAGAAGCAATAGCGGACCGTTTCCCTCGGAGTGAACGCGAAAGAGCCGTCTATATACTCGCAGACACGCGAACGTGCCTCAATGCGGTCACAGAGGCAGCAGCTTTTGCACAGATGCTCCTGGTGATTCTGGCACTTTCCAGGCACACTCCTGAAAGTCGCGCACACTGCTGTTCACTCGCTAAACGACCTCTTGGGAAACACGTCTCCGGTCGACGGACCGCTCAGATTGCTTCTCGTGTAACTGTGAACTGTGTCAGCGCAGGGAATCCGTCTCTGTTGAGCAGATGTCAATCCTGCCTCGCTTTTGCTTTGTTGCCTCTACCAAGATGATTTCCCGTTTCTCTCTTCACTGGAGCAGGCAGACACAGCCAACGCACATCAAGTGTCAAGAGACACGCTCTGCTGAGCTCAACGCTTGTGCAGATGCACATGTGCGACGAAGTCAACACACGTGCTTGTGGAGAGAAAGAAAGGGACTCCCAGGCGTGTGGAGCGACGGGGAGAAAGAGCGGGCGCTGAGGAACACAGTTTCAAACAGACTGTCTCCACACAAACAGGCACCTGTCTGCAGGTATCCTAGATCTTGATTCTTGAACTTGAGGAAACACGCGTCTGAGCAAAACTCCCAAACGCTTCCAGGAAAGACACAGGCTCTCCCACAAGCACACAAGTGTTTGCCCTCAGCTATAGATCAGGGACAAGCCTGTGAAGAGCAACCAAAGAGCTCGTCCGTCTTTCCCTCAATAGATGGGAGTAGGCGCGCTTGCGGATGTGTGCGTGTGTGTGGCCACGCGTTTGCTTAGGCATCAGTGTGTGAAAAGGTAGGTGCTTTTCTCTAGCTGCGTGTGCGTGCACGTGGTGCTGGGTGCACATCCCTGGGTGCTCGTGGAAAGGTTTCTGCATGGTTTTCGCTGAGGAATCGTGTGTGTGCACATGGACAAAGAGAAGGCGCAGCAACCAGGTTCCAGCGCCGAAGAAGGCAAAAGGCGAGGTTTCCGGCGCTATCTCCTTCTCTCCCCAGAGCTAGTCGCGCAAAGCAAGCCGCTAAGCCGGCGACCGGCAAGAGAGCTACAACGAAGCATGCCGAACGGAGAAAATAGCAGCAGCTCATCTGTTCACACCTTGTTTCTGCCATGTGCTTGAACGCCAAGACGTTCGCGCTTCTGTGAGATGAAAGACGTCCTTCTGCATATGTGGTTGCTCACACCGGTGCACTTGTTAGTGTATCCATTCAGTCCTGGGCTGCGGGGCATTCAGAAGTGGCTCTGTGGAGACGTCTGCATAGAGGCAGCTGTCAGAACACGCACACTCGATTGTTCACCAAAACATATGCAGACGCGTCCTTAGCCTGTAGATTTGGATGCACAGAGTTCCCTGTGTTCGCAAGAGACAAGGGAATCGCGTCTGTGCGCACAGAAGCAATAGCGGACCGTTTCCCTCGGAGTGAACGCGAAAGAGCCGTCTATATACTCGCAGACACGCGAACGTGCCTCAATGCGGTCACAGAGGCAGCAGCTTTTGCACAGATGCTCCTGGTGATTCTGGCACTTTCCAGGCACACTCCTGAAAGTCGCGCACACTGCTGTTCACTCGCTAAACGACCTCTTGGGAAACACGTCTCCGGTCGACGGACCGCTCAGATTGCTTCTCGTGTAACTGTGAACTGTGTCAGCGCAGGGAATCCGTCTCTGTTGAGCAGATGTCAATCCTGCCTCGCTTTTGCTTTGTTGCCTCTACCAAGATGATTTCCCGTTTCTCTCTTCACTGGAGCAGGCAGACACAGCCAACGCACATCAAGTGTCAAGAGACACGCTCTGCTGAGCTCAACGCTTGTGCAGATGCACATGTGCGACGAAGTCAACACACGTGCTTGTGGAGAGAAAGAAAGGGACTCCCAGGCGTGTGGAGCGACGGGGAGAAAGAGCGGGCGCTGAGGAACACAGTTTCAAACAGACTGTCTCCACACAAACAGGCACCTGTCTGCAGGTATCCTACATCTTGATTCTTGAACTTGAGGAAACACGCGTCTGAGCAAAACTCCCAAACGCTTCCAGGAAAGACACAGGCTCTCCCACAAGCACACAAGTGTTTGCCCTCAGCTATAGATCAGGGACAAGCCTGTGAAGAGATGCCCTGCTATTCTTTCGCCTTATGGCATCATGTGTTTCGTTCCTCTTGGAGATCGATTGTTAAACGTCTTTCCTAGGGCGACTGTGAAGCATTTGCCAGCGGAGGAGAAGTAGCACGGAGCAGCATTCAGTACTGCCTACGAGTGTCTTTGCTACCCTACTAGCGGAGCTCCAAGAACAGGCACACATCTTCAGGTACCTTCCAAATGTGGATTCCCCTGCAGCCCCGTAGGCGGGCGTGCAGTACGCCAACCGTCAACGGACGTTTTTCCCCTCAAGCCTGTCAGGACGTTGCTCGTCCGTCTTTCCCTCAATAGATGGGAGTAGGCGCGCTTGCGGATGTGTGCGTGTGTGTGGCCACGCGTTTGCTTAGGCTTCAGTGTGTGAAAAGGTAGGTGCTTTTCTCTAGCTGCGTGTGCGTGCACGTGGTGCTGGGTGCACATCCCTGGGTGCTCGTGGAAAGGTTTCTGCATGGTTTTCGCTGAGGAATCGTGTGTGTGCACATGGACAAAGAGAAGGCGCAGCAACCAGGTTCCAGCGCCGAAGAAGGCAAAAGGCGAGGTTTCCGGCGCTATCTCCTTCTCTCCCCAGAGCTAGTCGCGCAAAGCAAGCCGCTAAGCCGGCGACCGGCAAGAGAGCTACAACGAAGCATGCCGAACGGAGAAAATAGCAGCAGCTCATCTGTTCACACCTTGTTTCTGCCATGTGCTTGAACGCCAAGACGTTCGCGCTTCTGTGAGATGAAAGACGTCCTTCTGCATATGTGGTTGCTCACACCGGTGCACTTGTTAGTGTATCCATTCAGTCCTGGGCTGCGGGGCATTCAGAAGTGGCTCTGTGGAGACGTCTGCATAGAGGCAGCTGTCAGAACACGCACACTCGATTGTTCACCAAAACATATGCAGACGCGTCCTTAGCCTGTAGATTTGGATGCACAGAGTTCCCTGTGTTCGCAAGAGACAAGGGAATCGCGTCTGTGCGCACAGAAGCAATAGCGGACCGTTTCCCTCGGAGTGAACGCGAAAGAGCCGTCTATATACTCGCAGACACGCGAACGTGCCTCAATGCGGTCACAGAGGCAGCAGCTTTTGCACAGATGCTCCTGGTGATTCTGGCACTTTCCAGGCACACTCCTGAAAGTCGCGCACACTGCTGTTCACTCGCTAAACGACCTCTTGGGAAACACGTCTCCGGTCGACGGACCGCTCAGATTGCTTCTCGTGTAACTGTGAACTGTGTCAGCGCAGGGAATCCGTCTCTGTTGAGCAGATGTCAATCCTGCCTCGCTTTTGCTTTGTTGCCTCTACCAAGATGATTTCCCGTTTCTCTCTTCACTGGAGCAGGCAGACACAGCCAACGCACATCAAGTGTCAAGAGACACGCTCTGCTGAGCTCAACGCTTGTGCAGATGCACATGTGCGACGAAGTCAACACACGTGCTTGTGGAGAGAAAGAAAGGGACTCCCAGGCGTGTGGAGCGACGGGGAGAAAGAGCGGGCGCTGAGGAACACAGTTTCAAACAGACTGTCTCCACACAAACAGGCACCTGTCTGCAGGTATCCTAGATCTTGATTCTTGAACTTGAGGAAACACGCGTCTGAGCAAAACTCCCAAACGCTTCCAGGAAAGACACAGGCTCTCCCACAAGCACACAAGTGTTTGCCCTCAGCTATAGATCAGGGACAAGCCTGTGAAGAGCAACCAAAGAGCTCGTCCGTCTTTCCCTCAATAGATGGGAGTAGGCGCGCTTGCGGATGTGTGCGTGTGTGTGGCCACGCGTTTGCTTAGGCATCAGTGTGTGAAAAGGTAGGTGCTTTTCTCTAGCTGCGTGTGCGTGCACGTGGTGCTGGGTGCACATCCCTGGGTGCTCGTGGAAAGGTTTCTGCATGGTTTTCGCTGAGGAATCGTGTGTGTGCACATGGACAAAGAGAAGGCGCAGCAACCAGGTTCCAGCGCCGAAGAAGGCAAAAGGCGAGGTTTCCGGCGCTATCTCCTTCTCTCCCCAGAGCTAGTCGCGCAAAGCAAGCCGCTAAGCCGGCGACCGGCAAGAGAGCTACAACGAAGCATGCCGAACGGAGAAAATAGCAGCAGCTCATCTGTTCACACCTTGTTTCTGCCATGTGCTTGAACGCCAAGACGTTCGCGCTTCTGTGAGATGAAAGACGTCCTTCTGCATATGTGGTTGCTCACACCGGTGCACTTGTTAGTGTATCCATTCAGTCCTGGGCTGCGGGGCATTCAGAAGTGGCTCTGTGGAGACGTCTGCATAGAGGCAGCTGTCAGAACACGCACACTCGATTGTTCACCAAAACATATGCAGACGCGTCCTTAGCCTGTAGATTTGGATGCACAGAGTTCCCTGTGTTCGCAAGAGACAAGGGAATCGCGTCTGTGCGCACAGAAGCAATAGCGGACCGTTTCCCTCGGAGTGAACGCGAAAGAGCCGTCTATATACTCGCAGACACGCGAACGTGCCTCAATGCGGTCACAGAGGCAGCAGCTTTTGCACAGATGCTCCTGGTGATTCTGGCACTTTCCAGGCACACTCCTGAAAGTCGCGCACACTGCTGTTCACTCGCTAAACGACCTCTTGGGAAACACGTCTCCGGTCGACGGACCGCTCAGATTGCTTCTCGTGTAACTGTGAACTGTGTCAGCGCAGGGAATCCGTCTCTGTTGAGCAGATGTCAATCCTGCCTCGCTTTTGCTTTGTTGCCTCTACCAAGATGATTTCCCGTTTCTCTCTTCACTGGAGCACGCAGACACAGCCAACGCACATCAAGTGTCAAGAGACACGCTCTGCTGAGCTCAACGCTTGTGCAGATGCACATGTGCGACGAAGTCAACACACGTGCTTGTGGAGAGAAAGAAAGGGACTCCCAGGCGTGTGGAGCGACGGGGAGAAAGAGCGGGCGCTGAGGAACACAGTTTCAAACAGACTGTCTCCACACAAACAGGCACCTGTCTGCAGGTATCCTAGATCTTGATTCTTGAACTTGAGGAAACACGCGTCTGAGCAAAACTCCCAAACGCTTCCAGGAAAGACACAGGCTCTCCCACAAGCACACAAGTGTTTGCCCTCAGCTATAGATCAGGGACAAGCCTGTGAAGAGCAACCAAAGAGCTCGTCCGTCTTTCCCTCAATAGATGGGAGTAGGCGCGCTTGCGGATGTGTGCGTGTGTGTGGCCACGCGTTTGCTTAGGCATCAGTGTGTGAAAAGGTAGGTGCTTTTCTCTAGCTGCGTGTGCGTGCACGTGGTGCTGGGTGCACATCCCTGGGTGCTCGTGGAAAGGTTTCTGCATGGTTTTCGCTGAGGAATCGTGTGTGTGCACATGGACAAAGAGAAGGCGCAGCAACCAGGTTCCAGCGCCGAAGAAGGCAAAAGGCGAGGTTTCCGGCGCTATCTCCTTCTCTCCCCAGAGCTAGTCGCGCAAAGCAAGCCGCTAAGCCGGCGACCGGCAAGAGAGCTACAACGAAGCATGCCGAACGGAGAAAATAGCAGCAGCTCATCTGTTCACACCTTGTTTCTGCCATGTGCTTGAACGCCAAGACGTTCGCGCTTCTGTGAGATGAAAGACGTCCTTCTGCATATGTGGTTGCTCACACCGGTGCACTTGTTAGTGTATCCATTCAGTCCTGGGCTGCGGGGCATTCAGAAGTGGCTCTGTGGAGACGTCTGCATAGAGGCAGCTGTCAGAACACGCACACTCGATTGTTCACCAAAACATATGCAGACGCGTCCTTAGCCTGTAGATTTGGATGCACAGAGTTCCCTGTGTTCGCAAGAGACAAGGGAATCGCGTCTGTGCGCACAGAAGCAATAGCGGACCGTTTCCCTCGGAGTGAACGCGAAAGAGCCGTCTATATACTCGCAGACACGCGAACGTGCCTCAATGCGGTCACAGAGGCAGCAGCTTTTGCACAGATGCTCCTGGTGATTCTGGCACTTTCCAGGCACACTCCTGAAAGTCGCGCACACTGCTGTTCACTCGCTAAACGACCTCTTGGGAAACACGTCTCCGGTCGACGGACCGCTCAGATTGCTTCTCGTGTAACTGTGAACTGTGTCAGCGCAGGGAATCCGTCTCTGTTGAGCAGATGTCAATCCTGCCTCGCTTTTGCTTTGTTGCCTCTACCAAGATGATTTCCCGTTTCTCTCTTCACTGGAGCAGGCAGACACAGCCAACGCACATCAAGTGTCAAGAGACACGCTCTGCTGAGCTCAACGCTTGTGCAGATGCACATGTGCGACGAAGTCAACACACGTGCTTGTGGAGAGAAAGAAAGGGACTCCCAGGCGTGTGGAGCGACGGGGAGAAAGAGCGGGCGCTGAGGAACACAGTTTCAAACAGACTGTCTCCACACAAACAGGCACCTGTCTGCAGGTATCCTACATCTTGATTCTTGAACTTGAGGAAACACGCGTCTGAGCAAAACTCCCAAACGCTTCCAGGAAAGACACAGGCTCTCCCACAAGCACACAAGTGTTTGCCCTCAGCTATAGATCAGGGACAAGCCTGTGAAGAGATGCCCTGCTATTCTTTCGCCTTATGGCATCATGTGTTTCGTTCCTCTTGGAGATCGATTGTTAAACGTCTTTCCTAGGGCGACTGTGAAGCATTTGCCAGCGGAGGAGAAGTAGCACGGAGCAGCATTCAGTACTGCCTACGAGTGTCTTTGCTACCCTACTAGCGGAGCTCCAAGAACAGGCACACATCTTCAGGTACCTTCCAAATGTGGATTCCCCTGCAGCCCCGTAGGCGGGCGTGCAGTACGCCAACCGTCAACGGACGTTTTTCCCCTCAAGCCTGTCAGGACGTTGCTCGTCCGTCTTTCCCTCAATAGATGGGAGTAGGCGCGCTTGCGGATGTGTGCGTGTGTGTGGCCACGCGTTTGCTTAGGCTTCAGTGTGTGAAAAGGTAGGTGCTTTTCTCTAGCTGCGTGTGCGTGCACGTGGTGCTGGGTGCACATCCCTGGGTGCTCGTGGAAAGGTTTCTGCATGGTTTTCGCTGAGGAATCGTGTGTGTGCACATGGACAAAGAGAAGGCGCAGCAACCAGGTTCCAGCGCCGAAGAAGGCAAAAGGCGAGGTTTCCGGCGCTATCTCCTTCTCTCCCCAGAGCTAGTCGCGCAAAGCAAGCCGCTAAGCCGGCGACCGGCAAGAGAGCTACAACGAAGCATGCCGAACGGAGAAAATAGCAGCAGCTCATCTGTTCACACCTTGTTTCTGCCATGTGCTTGAACGCCAAGACGTTCGCGCTTCTGTGAGATGAAAGACGTCCTTCTGCATATGTGGTTGCTCACACCGGTGCACTTGTTAGTGTATCCATTCAGTCCTGGGCTGCGGGGCATTCAGAAGTGGCTCTGTGGAGACGTCTGCATAGAGGCAGCTGTCAGAACACGCACACTCGATTGTTCACCAAAACATATGCAGACGCGTCCTTAGCCTGTAGATTTGGATGCACAGAGTTCCCTGTGTTCGCAAGAGACAAGGGAATCGCGTCTGTGCGCACAGAAGCAATAGCGGACCGTTTCCCTCGGAGTGAACGCGAAAGAGCCGTCTATATACTCGCAGACACGCGAACGTGCCTCAATGCGGTCACAGAGGCAGCAGCTTTTGCACAGATGCTCCTGGTGATTCTGGCACTTTCCAGGCACACTCCTGAAAGTCGCGCACACTGCTGTTCACTCGCTAAACGACCTCTTGGGAAACACGTCTCCGGTCGACGGACCGCTCAGATTGCTTCTCGTGTAACTGTGAACTGTGTCAGCGCAGGGAATCCGTCTCTGTTGAGCAGATGTCAATCCTGCCTCGCTTTTGCTTTGTTGCCTCTACCAAGATGATTTCCCGTTTCTCTCTTCACTGGAGCACGCAGACACAGCCAACGCACATCAAGTGTCAAGAGACACGCTCTGCTGAGCTCAACGCTTGTGCAGATGCACATGTGCGACGAAGTCAACACACGTGCTTGTGGAGAGAAAGAAAGGGACTCCCAGGCGTGTGGAGCGACGGGGAGAAAGAGCGGGCGCTGAGGAACACAGTTTCAAACAGACTGTCTCCACACAAACAGGCACCTGTCTGCAGGTATCCTAGATCTTGATTCTTGAACTTGAGGAAACACGCGTCTGAGCAAAACTCCCAAACGCTTCCAGGAAAGACACAGGCTCTCCCACAAGCACACAAGTGTTTGCCCTCAGCTATAGATCAGGGACAAGCCTGTGAAGAGATGCCCTGCTATTCTTTCGCCTTATGGCATCATGTGTTTCGTTCCTCTTGGAGATCGATTGTTAAACGTCTTTCCTAGGGCGACTGTGAAGCATTTGCCAGCGGAGGAGAAGTAGCACGGAGCAGCATTCAGTACTGCCTACGAGTGTCTTTGCTACCCTACTAGCGGAGCTCCAAGAACAGGCACACATCTTCAGGTACCTTCCAAATGTGGATTCCCCTGCAGCCCCGTAGGCGGGCGTGCAGTACGCCAACCGTCAACGGACGTTTTTCCCCTCAAGCCTGTCAGGACGTTGCTCGTCCGTCTTTCCCTCAATAGATGGGAGTAGGCGCGCTTGCGGATGTGTGCGTGTGTGTGGCCACGCGTTTGCTTAGGCTTCAGTGTGTGAAAAGGTAGGTGCTTTTCTCTAGCTGCGTGTGCGTGCACGTGGTGCTGGGTGCACATCCCTGGGTGCTCGTGGAAAGGTTTCTGCATGGTTTTCGCTGAGGAATCGTGTGTGTGCACATGGACAAAGAGAAGGCGCAGCAACCAGGTTCCAGCGCCGAAGAAGGCAAAAGGCGAGGTTTCCGGCGCTATCTCCTTCTCTCCCCAGAGCTAGTCGCGCAAAGCAAGCCGCTAAGCCGGCGACCGGCAAGAGAGCTACAACGAAGCATGCCGAACGGAGAAAATAGCAGCAGCTCATCTGTTCACACCTTGTTTCTGCCATGTGCTTGAACGCCAAGACGTTCGCGCTTCTGTGAGATGAAAGACGTCCTTCTGCATATGTGGTTGCTCACACCGGTGCACTTGTTAGTGTATCCATTCAGTCCTGGGCTGCGGGGCATTCAGAAGTGGCTCTGTGGAGACGTCTGCATAGAGGCAGCTGTCAGAACACGCACACTCGATTGTTCACCAAAACATATGCAGACGCGTCCTTAGCCTGTAGATTTGGATGCACAGAGTTCCCTGTGTTCGCAAGAGACAAGGGAATCGCGTCTGTGCGCACAGAAGCAATAGCGGACCGTTTCCCTCGGAGTGAACGCGAAAGAGCCGTCTATATACTCGCAGACACGCGAACGTGCCTCAATGCGGTCACAGAGGCAGCAGCTTTTGCACAGATGCTCCTGGTGATTCTGGCACTTTCCAGGCACACTCCTGAAAGTCGCGCACACTGCTGTTCACTCGCTAAACGACCTCTTGGGAAACACGTCTCCGGTCGACGGACCGCTCAGATTGCTTCTCGTGTAACTGTGAACTGTGTCAGCGCAGGGAATCCGTCTCTGTTGAGCAGATGTCAATCCTGCCTCGCTTTTGCTTTGTTGCCTCTACCAAGATGATTTCCCGTTTCTCTCTTCACTGGAGCACGCAGACACAGCCAACGCACATCAAGTGTCAAGAGACACGCTCTGCTGAGCTCAACGCTTGTGCAGATGCACATGTGCGACGAAGTCAACACACGTGCTTGTGGAGAGAAAGAAAGGGACTCCCAGGCGTGTGGAGCGACGGGGAGAAAGAGCGGGCGCTGAGGAACACAGTTTCAAACAGACTGTCTCCACACAAACAGGCACCTGTCTGCAGGTATCCTAGATCTTGATTCTTGAACTTGAGGAAACACGCGTCTGAGCAAAACTCCCAAACGCTTCCAGGAAAGACACAGGCTCTCCCACAAGCACACAAGTGTTTGCCCTCAGCTATAGATCAGGGACAAGCCTGTGAAGAGCAACCAAAGAGCTCGTCCGTCTTTCCCTCAATAGATGGGAGTAGGCGCGCTTGCGGATGTGTGCGTGTGTGTGGCCACGCGTTTGCTTAGGCATCAGTGTGTGAAAAGGTAGGTGCTTTTCTCTAGCTGCGTGTGCGTGCACGTGGTGCTGGGTGCACATCCCTGGGTGCTCGTGGAAAGGTTTCTGCATGGTTTTCGCTGAGGAATCGTGTGTGTGCACATGGACAAAGAGAAGGCGCAGCAACCAGGTTCCAGCGCCGAAGAAGGCAAAAGGCGAGGTTTCCGGCGCTATCTCCTTCTCTCCCCAGAGCTAGTCGCGCAAAGCAAGCCGCTAAGCCGGCGACCGGCAAGAGAGCTACAACGAAGCATGCCGAACGGAGAAAATAGCAGCAGCTCATCTGTTCACACCTTGTTTCTGCCATGTGCTTGAACGCCAAGACGTTCGCGCTTCTGTGAGATGAAAGACGTCCTTCTGCATATGTGGTTGCTCACACCGGTGCACTTGTTAGTGTATCCATTCAGTCCTGGGCTGCGGGGCATTCAGAAGTGGCTCTGTGGAGACGTCTGCATAGAGGCAGCTGTCAGAACACGCACACTCGATTGTTCACCAAAACATATGCAGACGCGTCCTTAGCCTGTAGATTTGGATGCACAGAGTTCCCTGTGTTCGCAAGAGACAAGGGAATCGCGTCTGTGCGCACAGAAGCAATAGCGGACCGTTTCCCTCGGAGTGAACGCGAAAGAGCCGTCTATATACTCGCAGACACGCGAACGTGCCTCAATGCGGTCACAGAGGCAGCAGCTTTTGCACAGATGCTCCTGGTGATTCTGGCACTTTCCAGGCACACTCCTGAAAGTCGCGCACACTGCTGTTCACTCGCTAAACGACCTCTTGGGAAACACGTCTCCGGTCGACGGACCGCTCAGATTGCTTCTCGTGTAACTGTGAACTGTGTCAGCGCAGGGAATCCGTCTCTGTTGAGCAGATGTCAATCCTGCCTCGCTTTTGCTTTGTTGCCTCTACCAAGATGATTTCCCGTTTCTCTCTTCACTGGAGCAGGCAGACACAGCCAACGCACATCAAGTGTCAAGAGACACGCTCTGCTGAGCTCAACGCTTGTGCAGATGCACATGTGCGACGAAGTCAACACACGTGCTTGTGGAGAGAAAGAAAGGGACTCCCAGGCGTGTGGAGCGACGGGGAGAAAGAGCGGGCGCTGAGGAACACAGTTTCAAACAGACTGTCTCCACACAAACAGGCACCTGTCTGCAGGTATCCTACATCTTGATTCTTGAACTTGAGGAAACACGCGTCTGAGCAAAACTCCCAAACGCTTCCAGGAAAGACACAGGCTCTCCCACAAGCACACAAGTGTTTGCCCTCAGCTATAGATCAGGGACAAGCCTGTGAAGAGATGCCCTGCTATTCTTTCGCCTTATGGCATCATGTGTTTCGTTCCTCTTGGAGATCGATTGTTAAACGTCTTTCCTAGGGCGACTGTGAAGCATTTGCCAGCGGAGGAGAAGTAGCACGGAGCAGCATTCAGTACTGCCTACGAGTGTCTTTGCTACCCTACTAGCGGAGCTCCAAGAACAGGCACACATCTTCAGGTACCTTCCAAATGTGGATTCCCCTGCAGCCCCGTAGGCGGGCGTGCAGTACGCCAACCGTCAACGGACGTTTTTCCCCTCAAGCCTGTCAGGACGTTGCTCGTCCGTCTTTCCCTCAATAGATGGGAGTAGGCGCGCTTGCGGATGTGTGCGTGTGTGTGGCCACGCGTTTGCTTAGGCTTCAGTGTGTGAAAAGGTAGGTGCTTTTCTCTAGCTGCGTGTGCGTGCACGTGGTGCTGGGTGCACATCCCTGGGTGCTCGTGGAAAGGTTTCTGCATGGTTTTCGCTGAGGAATCGTGTGTGTGCACATGGACAAAGAGAAGGCGCAGCAACCAGGTTCCAGCGCCGAAGAAGGCAAAAGGCGAGGTTTCCGGCGCTATCTCCTTCTCTCCCCAGAGCTAGTCGCGCAAAGCAAGCCGCTAAGCCGGCGACCGGCAAGAGAGCTACAACGAAGCATGCCGAACGGAGAAAATAGCAGCAGCTCATCTGTTCACACCTTGTTTCTGCCATGTGCTTGAACGCCAAGACGTTCGCGCTTCTGTGAGATGAAAGACGTCCTTCTGCATATGTGGTTGCTCACACCGGTGCACTTGTTAGTGTATCCATTCAGTCCTGGGCTGCGGGGCATTCAGAAGTGGCTCTGTGGAGACGTCTGCATAGAGGCAGCTGTCAGAACACGCACACTCGATTGTTCACCAAAACATATGCAGACGCGTCCTTAGCCTGTAGATTTGGATGCACAGAGTTCCCTGTGTTCGCAAGAGACAAGGGAATCGCGTCTGTGCGCACAGAAGCAATAGCGGACCGTTTCCCTCGGAGTGAACGCGAAAGAGCCGTCTATATACTCGCAGACACGCGAACGTGCCTCAATGCGGTCACAGAGGCAGCAGCTTTTGCACAGATGCTCCTGGTGATTCTGGCACTTTCCAGGCACACTCCTGAAAGTCGCGCACACTGCTGTTCACTCGCTAAACGACCTCTTGGGAAACACGTCTCCGGTCGACGGACCGCTCAGATTGCTTCTCGTGTAACTGTGAACTGTGTCAGCGCAGGGAATCCGTCTCTGTTGAGCAGATGTCAATCCTGCCTCGCTTTTGCTTTGTTGCCTCTACCAAGATGATTTCCCGTTTCTCTCTTCACTGGAGCAGGCAGACACAGCCAACGCACATCAAGTGTCAAGAGACACGCTCTGCTGAGCTCAACGCTTGTGCAGATGCACATGTGCGACGAAGTCAACACACGTGCTTGTGGAGAGAAAGAAAGGGACTCCCAGGCGTGTGGAGCGACGGGGAGAAAGAGCGGGCGCTGAGGAACACAGTTTCAAACAGACTGTCTCCACACAAACAGGCACCTGTCTGCAGGTATCCTACATCTTGATTCTTGAACTTGAGGAAACACGCGTCTGAGCAAAACTCCCAAACGCTTCCAGGAAAGACACAGGCTCTCCCACAAGCACACAAGTGTTTGCCCTCAGCTATAGATCAGGGACAAGCCTGTGAAGAGATGCCCTGCTATTCTTTCGCCTTATGGCATCATGTGTTTCGTTCCTCTTGGAGATCGATTGTTAAACGTCTTTCCTAGGGCGACTGTGAAGCATTTGCCAGCGGAGGAGAAGTAGCACGGAGCAGCATTCAGTACTGCCTACGAGTGTCTTTGCTACCCTACTAGCGGAGCTCCAAGAACAGGCACACATCTTCAGGTACCTTCCAAATGTGGATTCCCCTGCAGCCCCGTAGGCGGGCGTGCAGTACGCCAACCGTCAACGGACGTTTTTCCCCTCAAGCCTGTCAGGACGTTGCTCGTCCGTCTTTCCCTCAATAGATGGGAGTAGGCGCGCTTGCGGATGTGTGCGTGTGTGTGGCCACGCGTTTGCTTAGGCTTCAGTGTGTGAAAAGGTAGGTGCTTTTCTCTAGCTGCGTGTGCGTGCACGTGGTGCTGGGTGCACATCCCTGGGTGCTCGTGGAAAGGTTTCTGCATGGTTTTCGCTGAGGAATCGTGTGTGTGCACATGGACAAAGAGAAGGCGCAGCAACCAGGTTCCAGCGCCGAAGAAGGCAAAAGGCGAGGTTTCCGGCGCTATCTCCTTCTCTCCCCAGAGCTAGTCGCGCAAAGCAAGCCGCTAAGCCGGCGACCGGCAAGAGAGCTACAACGAAGCATGCCGAACGGAGAAAATAGCAGCAGCTCATCTGTTCACACCTTGTTTCTGCCATGTGCTTGAACGCCAAGACGTTCGCGCTTCTGTGAGATGAAAGACGTCCTTCTGCATATGTGGTTGCTCACACCGGTGCACTTGTTAGTGTATCCATTCAGTCCTGGGCTGCGGGGCATTCAGAAGTGGCTCTGTGGAGACGTCTGCATAGAGGCAGCTGTCAGAACACGCACACTCGATTGTTCACCAAAACATATGCAGACGCGTCCTTAGCCTGTAGATTTGGATGCACAGAGTTCCCTGTGTTCGCAAGAGACAAGGGAATCGCGTCTGTGCGCACAGAAGCAATAGCGGACCGTTTCCCTCGGAGTGAACGCGAAAGAGCCGTCTATATACTCGCAGACACGCGAACGTGCCTCAATGCGGTCACAGAGGCAGCAGCTTTTGCACAGATGCTCCTGGTGATTCTGGCACTTTCCAGGCACACTCCTGAAAGTCGCGCACACTGCTGTTCACTCGCTAAACGACCTCTTGGGAAACACGTCTCCGGTCGACGGACCGCTCAGATTGCTTCTCGTGTAACTGTGAACTGTGTCAGCGCAGGGAATCCGTCTCTGTTGAGCAGATGTCAATCCTGCCTCGCTTTTGCTTTGTTGCCTCTACCAAGATGATTTCCCGTTTCTCTCTTCACTGGAGCAGGCAGACACAGCCAACGCACATCAAGTGTCAAGAGACACGCTCTGCTGAGCTCAACGCTTGTGCAGATGCACATGTGCGACGAAGTCAACACACGTGCTTGTGGAGAGAAAGAAAGGGACTCCCAGGCGTGTGGAGCGACGGGGAGAAAGAGCGGGCGCTGAGGAACACAGTTTCAAACAGACTGTCTCCACACAAACAGGCACCTGTCTGCAGGTATCCTACATCTTGATTCTTGAACTTGAGGAAACACGCGTCTGAGCAAAACTCCCAAACGCTTCCAGGAAAGACACAGGCTCTCCCACAAGCACACAAGTGTTTGCCCTCAGCTATAGATCAGGGACAAGCCTGTGAAGAGATGCCCTGCTATTCTTTCGCCTTATGGCATCATGTGTTTCGTTCCTCTTGGAGATCGATTGTTAAACGTCTTTCCTAGGGCGACTGTGAAGCATTTGCCAGCGGAGGAGAAGTAGCACGGAGCAGCATTCAGTACTGCCTACGAGTGTCTTTGCTACCCTACTAGCGGAGCTCCAAGAACAGGCACACATCTTCAGGTACCTTCCAAATGTGGATTCCCCTGCAGCCCCGTAGGCGGGCGTGCAGTACGCCAACCGTCAACGGACGTTTTTCCCCTCAAGCCTGTCAGGACGTTGCTCGTCCGTCTTTCCCTCAATAGATGGGAGTAGGCGCGCTTGCGGATGTGTGCGTGTGTGTGGCCACGCGTTTGCTTAGGCTTCAGTGTGTGAAAAGGTAGGTGCTTTTCTCTAGCTGCGTGTGCGTGCACGTGGTGCTGGGTGCACATCCCTGGGTGCTCGTGGAAAGGTTTCTGCATGGTTTTCGCTGAGGAATCGTGTGTGTGCACATGGACAAAGAGAAGGCGCAGCAACCAGGTTCCAGCGCCGAAGAAGGCAAAAGGCGAGGTTTCCGGCGCTATCTCCTTCTCTCCCCAGAGCTAGTCGCGCAAAGCAAGCCGCTAAGCCGGCGACCGGCAAGAGAGCTACAACGAAGCATGCCGAACGGAGAAAATAGCAGCAGCTCATCTGTTCACACCTTGTTTCTGCCATGTGCTTGAACGCCAAGACGTTCGCGCTTCTGTGAGATGAAAGACGTCCTTCTGCATATGTGGTTGCTCACACCGGTGCACTTGTTAGTGTATCCATTCAGTCCTGGGCTGCGGGGCATTCAGAAGTGGCTCTGTGGAGACGTCTGCATAGAGGCAGCTGTCAGAACACGCACACTCGATTGTTCACCAAAACATATGCAGACGCGTCCTTAGCCTGTAGATTTGGATGCACAGAGTTCCCTGTGTTCGCAAGAGACAAGGGAATCGCGTCTGTGCGCACAGAAGCAATAGCGGACCGTTTCCCTCGGAGTGAACGCGAAAGAGCCGTCTATATACTCGCAGACACGCGAACGTGCCTCAATGCGGTCACAGAGGCAGCAGCTTTTGCACAGATGCTCCTGGTGATTCTGGCACTTTCCAGGCACACTCCTGAAAGTCGCGCACACTGCTGTTCACTCGCTAAACGACCTCTTGGGAAACACGTCTCCGGTCGACGGACCGCTCAGATTGCTTCTCGTGTAACTGTGAACTGTGTCAGCGCAGGGAATCCGTCTCTGTTGAGCAGATGTCAATCCTGCCTCGCTTTTGCTTTGTTGCCTCTACCAAGATGATTTCCCGTTTCTCTCTTCACTGGAGCACGCAGACACAGCCAACGCACATCAAGTGTCAAGAGACACGCTCTGCTGAGCTCAACGCTTGTGCAGATGCACATGTGCGACGAAGTCAACACACGTGCTTGTGGAGAGAAAGAAAGGGACTCCCAGGCGTGTGGAGCGACGGGGAGAAAGAGCGGGCGCTGAAGAACACAGTTTCAAACAGACTGTCTCCACACAAACAGGCACCTGTCTGCAGGTATCCTACATCTTGATTCTTGAACTTGAGGAAACACGCGTCTGAGCAAAACTCCCAAACGCTTCCAGGAAAGACACAGGCTCTCCCACAAGCACACAAGTGTTTGCCCTCAGCTATAGATCAGGGACAAGCCTGTGAAGAGATGCCCTGCTATTCTTTCGCCTTATGGCATCATGTGTTTCGTTCCTCTTGGAGATCGATTGTTAAACGTCTTTCCTAGGGCGACTGTGAAGCATTTGCCAGCGGAGGAGAAGTAGCACGGAGCAGCATTCAGTACTGCCTACGAGTGTCTTTGCTACCCTACTAGCGGAGCTCCAAGAACAGGCACACATCTTCAGGTACCTTCCAAATGTGGATTCCCCTGCAGCCCCGTAGGCGGGCGTGCAGTACGCCAACCGTCAACGGACGTTTTTCCCCTCAAGCCTGTCAGGAAGTTGCTCGTCCGTCTTTCCCTCAATAGATGGGAGTAGGCGCGCTTGCGGATGTGTGCGTGTGTGTGGCCACGCGTTTGCTTAGGCATCAGTGTGTGAAAAGGTAGGTGCTTTTCTCTAGCTGCGTGTGCGTGCACGTGGTGCTGGGTGCACATCCCTGGGTGCTCGTGGAAAGGTTTCTGCATGGTTTTCGCTGAGGAATCGTGTGTGTGCACATGGACAAAGAGAAGGCGCAGCAACCAGGTTCCAGCGCCGAAGAAGGCAAAAGGCGAGGTTTCCGGCGCTATCTCCTTCTCTCCCCAGAGCTAGTCGCGCAAAGCAAGCCGCTAAGCCGGCGACCGGCAAGAGAGCTACAACGAAGCATGCCGAACGGAGAAAATAGCAGCAGCTCATCTGTTCACACCTTGTTTCTGCCATGTGCTTGAACGCCAAGACGTTCGCGCTTCTGTGAGATGAAAGACGTCCTTCTGCATATGTGGTTGCTCACACCGGTGCACTTGTTAGTGTATCCATTCAGTCCTGGGCTGCGGGGCATTCAGAAGTGGCTCTGTGGAGACGTCTGCATAGAGGCAGCTGTCAGAACACGCACACTCGATTGTTCACCAAAACATATGCAGACGCGTCCTTAGCCTGTAGATTTGGATGCACAGAGTTCCCTGTGTTCGCAAGAGACAAGGGAATCGCGTCTGTGCGCACAGAAGCAATAGCGGACCGTTTCCCTCGGAGTGAACGCGAAAGAGCCGTCTATATACTCGCAGACACGCGAACGTGCCTCAATGCGGTCACAGAGGCAGCAGCTTTTGCACAGATGCTCCTGGTGATTCTGGCACTTTCCAGGCACACTCCTGAAAGTCGCGCACACTGCTGTTCACTCGCTAAACGACCTCTTGGGAAACACGTCTCCGGTCGACGGACCGCTCAGATTGCTTCTCGTGTAACTGTGAACTGTGTCAGCGCAGGGAATCCGTCTCTGTTGAGCAGATGTCAATCCTGCCTCGCTTTTGCTTTGTTGCCTCTACCAAGATGATTTCCCGTTTCTCTCTTCACTGGAGCAGGCAGACACAGCCAACGCACATCAAGTGTCAAGAGACACGCTCTGCTGAGCTCAACGCTTGTGCAGATGCACATGTGCGACGAAGTCAACACACGTGCTTGTGGAGAGAAAGAAAGGGACTCCCAGGCGTGTGGAGCGACGGGGAGAAAGAGCGGGCGCTGAGGAACACAGTTTCAAACAGACTGTCTCCACACAAACAGGCACCTGTCTGCAGGTATCCTAGATCTTGATTCTTGAACTTGAGGAAACACGCGTCTGAGCAAAACTCCCAAACGCTTCCAGGAAAGACACAGGCTCTCCCACAAGCACACAAGTGTTTGCCCTCAGCTATAGATCAGGGACAAGCCTGTGAAGAGATGCCCTGCTATTCTTTCGCCTTATGGCATCATGTGTTTCGTTCCTCTTGGAGATCGATTGTTAAACGTCTTTCCTAGGGCGACTGTGAAGCATTTGCCAGCGGAGGAGAAGTAGCACGGAGCAGCATTCAGTACTGCCTACGAGTGTCTTTGCTACCCTACTAGCGGAGCTCCAAGAACAGGCACACATCTTCAGGTACCTTCCAAATGTGGATTCCCCTGCAGCCCCGTAGGCGGGCGTGCAGTACGCCAACCGTCAACGGACGTTTTTCCCCTCAAGCCTGTCAGGACGTTGCTCGTCCGTCTTTCCCTCAATAGATGGGAGTAGGCGCGCTTGCGGATGTGTGCGTGTGTGTGGCCACGCGTTTGCTTAGGCATCAGTGTGTGAAAAGGTAGGTGCTTTTCTCTAGCTGCCTGTGCGTGCACGTGGTGCTGGGTGCACATCCCCGGGTGCTCGTGGAAAGGTTTCTGCATGGTTTTCGCTGAGGAATCGTGTGTGTGCACATGGACAAAGAGAAGGCGCAGCAACCAGGTTCCAGCGCCGAAGAAGGCAAAAGGCGAGGTTTCCGGCGCTATCTCCTTCTCTCCCCAGAGCTAGTCGCGCAAAGCAAGCCGCTAAGCCGGCGACCGGCAAGAGAGCTACAACGAAGCATGCCGAACGGAGAAAATAGCAGCAGCTCATCTGTTCACACCTTGTTTCTGCCATGTGCTTGAACGCCAAGACGTTCGCGCTTCTGTGAGATGAAAGACGTCCTTCTGCATATGTGGTTGCTCACACCGGTGCACTTGTTAGTGTATCCATTCAGTCCTGGGCTGCGGGGCATTCAGAAGTGGCTCTGTGGAGACGTCTGCATAGAGGCAGCTGTCAGAACACGCACACTCGATTGTTCACCAAAACATATGCAGACGCGTCCTTAGCCTGTAGATTTGGATGCACAGAGTTCCCTGTGTTCGCAAGAGACAAGGGAATCGCGTCTGTGCGCACAGAAGCAATAGCGGACCGTTTCCCTCGGAGTGAACGCGAAAGAGCCGTCTATATACTCGCAGACACGCGAACGTGCCTCAATGCGGTCACAGAGGCAGCAGCTTTTGCACAGATGCTCCTGGTGATTCTGGCACTTTCCAGGCACACTCCTGAAAGTCGCGCACACTGCTGTTCACTCGCTAAACGACCTCTTGGGAAACACGTCTCCGGTCGACGGACCGCTCAGATTGCTTCTCGTGTAACTGTGAACTGTGTCAGCGCAGGGAATCCGTCTCTGTTGAGCAGATGTCAATCCTGCCTCGCTTTTGCTTTGTTGCCTCTACCAAGATGATTTCCCGTTTCTCTCTTCACTGGAGCAGGCAGACACAGCCAACGCACATCAAGTGTCAAGAGACACGCTCTGCTGAGCTCAACGCTTGTGCAGATGCACATGTGCGACGAAGTCAACACACGTGCTTGTGGAGAGAAAGAAAGGGACTCCCAGGCGTGTGGAGCGACGGGGAGAAAGAGCGGGCGCTGAGGAACACAGTTTCAAACAGACTGTCTCCACACAAACAGGCACCTGTCTGCAGGTATCCTAGATCTTGATTCTTGAACTTGAGGAAACACGCGTCTGAGCAAAACTCCCAAACGCTTCCAGGAAAGACACAGGCTCTCCCACAAGCACACAAGTGTTTGCCCTCAGCTATAGATCAGGGACAAGCCTGTGAAGAGATGCCCTGCTATTCTTTCGCCTTATGGCATCATGTGTTTCGTTCCTCTTGGAGATCGATTGTTAAACGTCTTTCCTCGGGCGACTGTGAAGCATTTGCCAGCGGAGGAGAAGTAGCACGGAGCAGCATTCAGTACTGCCTACGAGTGTCTTTGCTACCCTACTAGCGGAGCTCCAAGAACAGGCACACATCTTCAGGTACCTTCCAAATGTGGATTCCCCTGCAGCCCCGTAGGCGGGCGTGCAGTACGCCAACCGTCAACGGACGTTTTTCCCCTCAAGCCTGTCAGGACGTTGCTCGTCCGTCTTTCCCTCAATAGATGGGAGTAGGCGCGCTTGCGGATGTGTGCGTGTGTGTGGCCACGCGTTTGCTTAGGCATCAGTGTGTGAAAAGGTAGGTGCTTTTCTCTAGCTGCGTGTGCGTGCACGTGGTGCTGGGTGCACATCCCCGGGTGCTCGTGGAAAGGTTTCTGCATGGTTTTCGCTGAGGAATCGTGTGTGTGCACATGGACAAAGAGAAGGCGCAGCAACCAGGTTCCAGCGCCGAAGAAGGCAAAAGGCGAGGTTTCCGGCGCTATCTCCTTCTCTCCCCAGAGCTAGTCGCGCAAAGCAAGCCGCTAAGCCGGCGACCGGCAAGAGAGCTACAACGAAGCATGCCGAACGGAGAAAATAGCAGCAGCTCATCTGTTCACACCTTGTTTCTGCCATGTGCTTGAACGCCAAGACGTTCGCGCTTCTGTGAGATGAAAGACGTCCTTCTGCATATGTGGTTGCTCACACCGGTGCACTTGTTAGTGTATCCATTCAGTCCTGGGCTGCGGGGCATTCAGAAGTGGCTCTGTGGAGACGTCTGCATAGAGGCAGCTGTCAGAACACGCACACTCGATTGTTCACCAAAACATATGCAGACGCGTCCTTAGCCTGTAGATTTGGATGCACAGAGTTCCCTGTGTTCGCAAGAGACAAGGGAATCGCGTCTGTGCGCACAGAAGCAATAGCGGACCGTTTCCCTCGGAGTGAACGCGAAAGAGCCGTCTATATACTCGCAGACACGCGAACGTGCCTCAATGCGGTCACAGAGGCAGCAGCTTTTGCACAGATGCTCCTGGTGATTCTGGCACTTTCCAGGCACACTCCTGAAAGTCGCGCACACTGCTGTTCACTCGCTAAACGACCTCTTGGGAAACACGTCTCCGGTCGACGGACCGCTCAGATTGCTTCTCGTGTAACTGTGAACTGTGTCAGCGCAGGGAGTCCGTCTCTGTTGAGCAGATGTCAATCCTGCCTCGCTTTTGCTTTGTTGCCTCTACCAAGATGATTTCCCGTTTCTCTCTTCACTGGAGCAGGCAAACACAGCCAACGCACATCAAGTGTCAAGAGACACGCTCTGCTGAGCTCAACGCTTGTGCAGATGCACATGTGCGACGAAGTCAACACACGTGCTTGTGGAGAGAAAGAAAGGGACTCCCAGGCGTGTGGAGCGACGGGGAGAAAGAGCGGGCGCTGAGGAACACAGTTTCAAACAGACTGTCTCCACACAAACAGGCACCTGTCTGCAGGTATCCTAGATCTTGATTCTTGAACTTGAGGAAACACGCGTCTGAGCAAAACTCCCAAACGCTTCCAGGAAAGACACAGGCTCTCCCACAAGCACACAAGTGTTTGCCCTCAGCTATAGATCAGGGACAAGCCTGTGAAGAGATGCCCTGCTATTCTTTCGCCTTATGGCATCATGTGTTTCGTTCCTCTTGGAGATCGATTGTTAAACGTCTTTCCTCGGGCGACTGTGAAGCATTTGCCAGCGGAGGAGAAGTAGCACGGAGCAGCATTCAGTACTGCCTACGAGTGTCTTTGCTACCCTACTAGCGGAGCTCCAAGAACAGGCACACATCTTCAGGTACCTTCCAAATGTGGATTCCCCTGCAGCCCCGTAGGCGGGCGTGCAGTACGCCAACCGTCAACGGACGTTTTTCCCCTCAAGCCTGTCAGGACGTTGCTCGTCCGTCTTTCCCTCAATAGATGGGAGTAGGCGCGCTTGCGGATGTGTGCGTGTGTGTGGCCACGCGTTTGCTTAGGCTTCAGTGTGTGAAAAGGTAGGTGCTTTTCTCTAGCTGCGTGTGCGTGCACGTGGTGCTGGGTGCACATCCCCGGGTGCTCGTGGAAAGGTTTCTGCATGGTTTTCGCTGAGGAATCGTGTGTGTGCACATGGACAAAGAGAAGGCGCAGCAACCAGGTTCCAGCGCCGAAGAAGGCAAAAGGCGAGGTTTCCGGCGCTATCTCCTTCTCTCCCCAGAGCTAGTCGCGCAAAGCAAGCCGCTAAGCCGGCGACCGGCAAGAGAGCTACAACGAAGCATGCCGAACGGAGAAAATAGCAGCAGCTCATCTGTTCACACCTTGTTTCTGCCATGTGCTTGAACGCCAAGACGTTCGCGCTTCTGTGAGATGAAAGACGTCCTTCTGCATATGTGGTTGCTCACACCGGTGCACTTGTTAGTGTATCCATTCAGTCCTGGGCTGCGGGGCATTCAGAAGTGGCTCTGTGGAGACGTCTGCATAGAGGCAGCTGTCAGAACACGCACACTCGATTGTTCACCAAAACATATGCAGACGCGTCCTTAGCCTGTAGATTTGGATGCACAGAGTTCCCTGTGTTCGCAAGAGACAAGGGAATCGCGTCTGTGCGCACAGAAGCAATAGCGGACCGTTTCCCTCGGAGTGAACGCGAAAGAGCCGTCTATATACTCGCAGACACGCGAACGTGCCTCAATGCGGTCACAGAGGCAGCAGCTTTTGCACAGATGCTCCTGGTGATTCTGGCACTTTCCAGGCACACTCCTGAAAGTCGCGCACACTGCTGTTCACTCGCTAAACGACCTCTTGGGAAACACGTCTCCGGTCGACGGACCGCTCAGATTGCTTCTCGTGTAACTGTGAACTGTGTCAGCGCAGGGAGTCCGTCTCTGTTGAGCAGATGTCAATCCTGCCTCGCTTTTGCTTTGTTGCCTCTACCAAGATGATTTCCCGTTTCTCTCTTCACTGGAGCAGGCAGACACAGCCAACGCACATCAAGTGTCAAGAGACACGCTCTGCTGAGCTCAACGCTTGTGCAGATGCACATGTGCGACGAAGTCAACACACGTGCTTGTGGAGAGAAAGAAAGGGACTCCCAGGCGTGTGGAGCGACGGGGAGAAAGAGCGGGCGCTGAGGAACACAGTTTCAAACAGACTGTCTCTACACAAACAGGCACCTGTCTGCAGGTATCCTAGATCTTGATTCTTGAACTTGAGGAAACACGCGTCTGAGCAAAACTCCCAAACGCTTCCAGGAAAGACACAGGCTCTCCCACAAGCACACAAGTGTTTGCCCTCAGCTATAGATCAGGGACAAGCCTGTGAAGAGATGCCCTGCTATTCTTTCGCCTTATGGCATCATGTGTTTCGTTCCTCTTGGAGATCGATTGTTAAACGTCTTTCCTAGGGCGACTGTGAAGCATTTGCCAGCGGAGGAGAAGTAGCACGGAGCAGCATTCAGTACTGCCTACGAGTGTCTTTGCTACCCTACTAGCGGAGCTCCAAGAACAGGCACACATCTTCAGGTACCTTCCAAATGTGGATTCCCCTGCAGCCCCGTAGGCGGGCGTGCAGTACGCCAACCGTCAACGGACGTTTTTCCCCTCAAGCCTGTCAGGACGTTGCTCGTCCGTCTTTCCCTCAATAGATGGGAGTAGGCGCGCTTGCGGATGTGTGCGTGTGTGTGGCCACGCGTTTGCTTAGGCTTCAGTGTGTGAAAAGGTAGGTGCTTTTCTCTAGCTGCGTGTGCGTGCACGTGGTGCTGGGTGCACATCCCCGGGTGCTCGTGGAAAGGTTTCTGCATGGTTTTCGCTGAGGAATCGTGTGTGTGCACATGGACAAAGAGAAGGCGCAGCAACCAGGTTCCAGCGCCGAAGAAGGCAAAAGGCGAGGTTTCCGGCGCTATCTCCTTCTCTCCCCAGAGCTAGTCGCGCAAAGCAAGCCGCTAAGCCGGCGACCGGCAAGAGAGCTACAACGAAGCATGCCGAACGGAGAAAATAGCAGCAGCTCATCTGTTCACACCTTGTTTCTGCCATGTGCTTGAACGCCAAGACGTTCGCGCTTCTGTGAGATGAAAGACGTCCTTCTGCATATGTGGTTGCTCACACCGGTGCACTTGTTAGTGTATCCATTCAGTCCTGGGCTGCGGGGCATTCAGAAGTGGCTCTGTGGAGACGTCTGCATAGAGGCAGCTGTCAGAACACGCACACTCGATTGTTCACCAAAACATATGCAGACGCGTCCTTAGCCTGTAGATTTGGATGCACAGAGTTCCCTGTGTTCGCAAGAGACAAGGGAATCGCGTCTGTGCGCACAGAAGCAATAGCGGACCGTTTCCCTCGGAGTGAACGCGAAAGAGCCGTCTATATACTCGCAGACACGCGAACGTGCCTCAATGCGGTCACAGAGGCAGCAGCTTTTGCACAGATGCTCCTGGTGATTCTGGCACTTTCCAGGCACACTCCTGAAAGTCGCGCACACTGCTGTTCACTCGCTAAACGACCTCTTGGGAAACACGTCTCCGGTCGACGGACCGCTCAGATTGCTTCTCGTGTAACTGTGAACTGTGTCAGCGCAGGGAATCCGTCTCTGTTGAGCAGATGTCAATCCTGCCTCGCTTTTGCTTTGTTGCCTCTACCAAGATGATTTCCCGTTTCTCTCTTCACTGGAGCACGCAGACACAGCCAACGCACATCAAGTGTCAAGAGACACGCTCTGCTGAGCTCAACGCTTGTGCAGATGCACATGTGCGACGAAGTCAACACACGTGCTTGTGGAGAGAAAGAAAGGGACTCCCAGGCGTGTGGAGCGACGGGGAGAAAGAGCGGGCGCTGAGGAACACAGTTTCAAACAGACTGTCTCCACACAAACAGGCACCTGTCTGCAGGTATCCTAGATCTTGATTCTTGAACTTGAGGAAACACGCGTCTGAGCAAAACTCCCAAACGCTTCCAGGAAAGACACAGGCTCTCCCACAAGCACACAAGTGTTTGCCCTCAGCTATAGATCAGGGACAAGCCTGTGAAGAGATGCCCTGCTATTCTTTCGCCTTATGGCATCATGTGTTTCGTTCCTCTTGGAGATCGATTGTTAAACGTCTTTCCTAGGGCGACTGTGAAGCATTTGCCAGCGGAGGAGAAGTAGCACGGAGCAGCATTCAGTACTGCCTACGAGTGTCTTTGCTACCCTACTAGCGGAGCTCCAAGAACAGGCACACATCTTCAGGTACCTTCCAAATGTGGATTCCCCTGCAGCCCCGTAGGCGGGCGTGCAGTACGCCAACCGTCAACGGACGTTTTTCCCCTCAAGCCTGTCAGGACGTTGCTCGTCCGTCTTTCCCTCAATAGATGGGAGTAGGCGCGCTTGCGGATGTGTGCGTGTGTGTGGCCACGCGTTTGCTTAGGCATCAGTGTGTGAAAAGGTAGGTGCTTTTCTCTAGCTGCGTGTGCGTGCACGTGGTGCTGGGTGCACATCCCCGGGTGCTCGTGGAAAGGTCTCTGCATGGTTTTCGCTGAGGAATCGTGTGTGTGCACATGGACAAAGAGAAGGCGCAGCAACCAGGTTCCAGCGCCGAAGAAGGCAAAAGGCGAGGTTTCCGGCGCTATCTCCTTCTCTCCCCAGAGCTAGTCGCGCAAAGCAAGCCGCTAAGCCGGCGACCGGCAAGAGAGCTACAACGAAGCATGCCGAACGGAGAAAATAGCAGCAGCTCATCTGTTCACACCTTGTTTCTGCCATGTGCTTGAACGCCAAGACGTTCGCGCTTCTGTGAGATGAAAGACGTCCTTCTGCATATGTGGTTGCTCACACCGGTGCACTTGTTAGTGTATCCATTCAGTCCTGGGCTGCTGGGCATTCAGAAGTGGCTCTGTGGAGACGTCTGCATAGAGGCAGCTGTCAGAACACGCACACTCGATTGTTCACCAAAACATATGCAGACGCGTCCTTAGCCTGTAGATTTGGATGCACAGAGTTCCCTGTGTTCGCAAGAGACAAGGGAATCGCGTCTGTACGCACAGAAGCAATAGCGGACCGTTTCCCTCGGAGTGAACGCGAAAGAGCCGTCTATATACTCGCAGACACGGGAACGTGCCTCAATGCGGTCACAGAGGCAGCAGCTTTTGCACAGATGCTCCTGGTGATTCTGGCACTTTCCAGGCACACTCCTGAAAGTCGCGCACACTGCTGTTCACTCGCTAAACGACCTCTTGGGAAACACGTCTCCGGTCGACGGACCGCTCAGATTGCTTCTCGTGTAACTGTGAACTGTGTCAGCGCAGGGAGTCCGTCTCTGTTGAGCAGATGTCAATCCTGCCTCGCTTTTGCTTTGTTGCCTCTACCAAGATGATTTCCCGTTTCTCTCTTCACTGGAGCAGGCAGACACAGCCAACGCACATCAAGTGTCAAGAGACACGCTCTGCTGAGCTCAACGCTTGTGCAGATGCACATGTGCGACGAAGTCAACACACGTGCTTGTGGAGAGAAAGAAAGGGACTCCCAGGCGTGTGGAGCGACGGGGAGAAAGAGCGGGCGCTGAGGAACACAGTTTCAAACAGACTGTCTCCACACAAACAGGCACCTGTCTGCAGGTATCCTAGATCTTGATTCTTGAACTTGAGGAAACACGCGTCTGAGCAAAACTCCCAAACGCTTCCAGGAAAGACACAGGCTCTCCCACAAGCACACAAGTGTTTGCCCTCAGCTATAGATCAGGGACAAGCCTGTGAAGAGATGCCCTGCTATTCTTTCGCCTTATGGCATCATGTGTTTCGTTCCTCTTGGAGATCGATTGTTAAACGTCTTTCCTAGGGCGACTGTGAAGCATTTGCCAGCGGAGGAGAAGTAGCACGGAGCAGCATTCAGTACTGCCTACGAGTGTCTTTGCTACCCTACTAGCGGAGCTCCAAGAACAGGCACACATCTTCAGGTACCTTCCAAATGTGGATTCCCCTGCAGCCCCGTAGGCGGGCGTGCAGTACGCCAACCGTCAACGGACGTTTTTCCCCTCAAGCCTGTCAGGACGTTGCTCGTCCGTCTTTCCCTCAATAGATGGGAGTAGGCGCGCTTGCGGATGTGTGCGTGTGTGTGGCCACGCGTTTGCTTGGGCATCAGTGTGTGAAAAGGTAGGTGCTTTTCTCTAGCTGCGTGTGCGTGCACGTGGTGCTGGGTGCACATCCCTGGGTGCTCGTGGAAAGGTTTCTGCATGGTTTTCGCTGAGGAATCGTGTGTGTGCACATGGACAAAGAGAAGGCGCAGCAACCAGGTTCCAGCGCCGAAGAAGGCAAAAGGCGAGGTTTCCGGCGCTATCTCCTTCTCTCCCCAGAGCTAGTCGCGCAAAGCAAGCCGCTAAGCCGGCGACCGGCAAGAGAGCTACAACGAAGCATGCCGAACGGAGAAAATAGCAGCAGCTCATCTGTTCACACCTTGTTTCTGCCATGTGCTTGAACGCCAAGACGTTCGCGCTTCTGTGAGATGAAAGACGTCCTTCTGCATACGTGGTTGCTCACACCGGTGCACTTGTTAGTGTATCCATTCAGTCCTGGGCTGCGGGGCATTCAGAAGTGGCTCTGTGGAGACGTCTGCATAGAGGCAGCTGTCAGAACACGCACACTCGATTGTTCACCAAAACATATGCAGACGCGTCCTTAGCCTGTAGATTTGGATGCACAGAGTTCCCTGTGTTCGCAAGAGACAAGGGAATCGCGTCTGTGCGCACAGAAGCAATAGCGGACCGTTTCCCTCGGAGTGAACGCGAAAGAGCCGTCTATATACTCGCAGACACGGGAACGTGCCTCAATGCGGTCACAGAGGCAGCAGCTTTTGCACAGATGCTCCTGGTGATTCTGGCACTTTCCAGGCACACTCCTGAAAGTCGCGCACACTGCTGTTCACTCGCTAAACGACCTCTTGGGAAACACGTCTCCGGTCGACGGACCGCTCAGATTGCTTCTCGTGTAACTGTGAACTGTGTCAGCGCAGGGAGTCCGTCTCTGTTGAGCAGATGTCAATCCTGCCTCGCTTTTGCTTTGTTGCCTCTACCAAGATGATTTCCCGTTTCTCTCTTCACTGGAGCACGCAGACACAGCCAACGCACATCAAGTGTCAAGAGACACGCTCTGCTGAGCTCAACGCTTGTGCAGATGCACATGTGCGACGAAGTCAACACACGTGCTTGTGGAGAGAAAGAAAGGGACTCCCAGGCGTGTGGAGCGACGGGGAGAAAGAGCGGGCGCTGAGGAACACAGTTTCAAACAGACTGTCTCCACACAAACAGGCACCTGTCTGCAGGTATCCTAGATCTTGATTCTTGAACTTGAGGAAACACGCGTCTGAGCAAAACTCCCAAACGCTTCCAGGAAAGACACAGGCTCTCCCACAAGCACACAAGTGTTTGCCCTCAGCTATAGATCAGGGACAAGCCTGTGAAGAGATGCCCTGCTATTCTTTCGCCTTATGGCATCATGTGTTTCGTTCCTCTTGGAGATCGATTGTTAAACGTCTTTCCTAGGGCGACTGTGAAGCATTTGCCAGCGGAGGAGAAGTAGCACGGAGCAGCATTCAGTACTGCCTACGAGTGTCTTTGCTACCCTACTAGCGGAGCTCCAAGAACAGGCACACATCTTCAGGTACCTTCCAAATGTGGATTCCCCTGCAGCCCCGTAGGCGGGCGTGCAGTACGCCAACCGTCAACGGACGTTTTTCCCCTCAAGCCTGTCAGGACGTTGCTCGTCCGTCTTTCCCTCAATAGATGGGAGTAGGCGCGCTTGCGGATGTGTGCGTGTGTGTGGCCACGCGTTTGCTTGGGCATCAGTGTGTGAAAAGGTAGGTGCTTTTCTCTAGCTGCGTGTGCGTGCACGTGGTGCTGGGTGCACATCCCTGGGTGCTCGTGGAAAGGTTTCTGCATGGTTTTCGCTGAGGAATCGTGTGTGTGCACATGGACAAAGAGAAGGCGCAGCAACCAGGTTCCAGCGCCGAAGAAGGCAAAAGGCGAGGTTTCCGGCGCTATCTCCTTCTCTCCCCAGAGCTAGTCGCGCAAAGCAAGCCGCTAAGCCGGCGACCGGCAAGAGAGCTACAACGAAGCATGCCGAACGGAGAAAATAGCAGCAGCTCATCTGTTCACACCTTGTTTCTGCCATGTGCTTGAACGCCAAGACGTTCGCGCTTCTGTGAGATGAAAGACGTCCTTCTGCATACGTGGTTGCTCACACCGGTGCACTTGTTAGTGTATCCATTCAGTCCTGGGCTGCGGGGCATTCAGAAGTGGCTCTGTGGAGACGTCTGCATAGAGGCAGCTGTCAGAACACGCACACTCGATTGTTCACCAAAACATATGCAGACGCGTCCTTAGCCTGTAGATTTGGATGCACAGAGTTCCCTGTGTTCGCAAGAGACAAGGGAATCGCGTCTGTGCGCACAGAAGCAATAGCGGACCGTTTCCCTCGGAGTGAACGCGAAAGAGCCGTCTATATACTCGCAGACACGGGAACGTGCCTCAATGCGGTCACAGAGGCAGCAGCTTTTGCACAGATGCTCCTGGTGATTCTGGCACTTTCCAGGCACACTCCTGAAAGTCGCGCACACTGCTGTTCACTCGCTAAACGACCTCTTGGGAAACACGTCTCCGGTCGACGGACCGCTCAGATTGCTTCTCGTGTAACTGTGAACTGTGTCAGCGCAGGGAGTCCGTCTCTGTTGAGCAGATGTCAATCCTGCCTCGCTTTTGCTTTGTTGCCTCTACCAAGATGATTTCCCGTTTCTCTCTTCACTGGAGCACGCAGACACAGCCAACGCACATCAAGTGTCAAGAGACACGCTCTGCTGAGCTCAACGCTTGTGCAGATGCACATGTGCGACGAAGTCAACACACGTGCTTGTGGAGAGAAAGAAAGGGACTCCCAGGCGTGTGGAGCGACGGGGAGAAAGAGCGGGCGCTGAGGAACACAGTTTCAAACAGACTGTCTCCACACAAACAGGCACCTGTCTGCAGGTATCCTAGATCTTGATTCTTGAACTTGAGGAAACACGCGTCTGAGCAAAACTCCCAAACGCTTCCAGGAAAGACACAGGCTCTCCCACAAGCACACAAGTGTTTGCCCTCAGCTATAGATCAGGGACAAGCCTGTGAAGAGATGCCCTGCTATTCTTTCGCCTTATGGCATCATGTGTTTCGTTCCTCTTGGAGATCGATTGTTAAACGTCTTTCCTAGGGCGACTGTGAAGCATTTGCCAGCGGAGGAGAAGTAGCACGGAGCAGCATTCAGTACTGCCTACGAGTGTCTTTGCTACCCTACTAGCGGAGCTCCAAGAACAGGCACACATCTTCAGGTACCTTCCAAATGTGGATTCCCCTGCAGCCCCGTAGGCGGGCGTGCAGTACGCCAACCGTCAACGGACGTTTTTCCCCTCAAGCCTGTCAGGACGTTGCTCGTCCGTCTTTCCCTCAATAGATGGGAGTAGGCGCGCTTGCGGATGTGTGCGTGTGTGTGGCCACGCGTTTGCTTGGGCATCAGTGTGTGAAAAGGTAGGTGCTTTTCTCTAGCTGCGTGTGCGTGCACGTGGTGCTGGGTGCACATCCCTGGGTGCTCGTGGAAAGGTTTCTGCATGGTTTTCGCTGAGGAATCGTGTGTGTGCACATGGACAAAGAGAAGGCGCAGCAACCAGGTTCCAGCGCCGAAGAAGGCAAAAGGCGAGGTTTCCGGCGCTATCTCCTTCTCTCCCCAGAGCTAGTCGCGCAAAGCAAGCCGCTAAGCCGGCGACCGGCAAGAGAGCTACAACGAAGCATGCCGAACGGAGAAAATAGCAGCAGCTCATCTGTTCACACCTTGTTTCTGCCATGTGCTTGAACGCCAAGACGTTCGCGCTTCTGTGAGATGAAAGACGTCCTTCTGCATACGTGGTTGCTCACACCGGTGCACTTGTTAGTGTATCCATTCAGTCCTGGGCTGCGGGGCATTCAGAAGTGGCTCTGTGGAGACGTCTGCATAGAGGCAGCTGTCAGAACACGCACACTCGATTGTTCACCAAAACATATGCAGACGCGTCCTTAGCCTGTAGATTTGGATGCACAGAGTTCCCTGTGTTCGCAAGAGACAAGGGAATCGCGTCTGTGCGCACAGAAGCAATAGCGGACCGTTTCCCTCGGAGTGAACGCGAAAGAGCCGTCTATATACTCGCAGACACGCGAACGTGCCTCAATGCGGTCACAGAGGCAGCAGCTTTTGCACAGATGCTCCTGGTGATTCTGGCACTTTCCAGGCACACTCCTGAAAGTCGCGCACACTGCTGTTCACTCGCTAAACGACCTCTTGGGAAACACGTCTCCGGTCGACGGACCGCTCAGATTGCTTCTCGTGTAACTGTGAACTGTGTCAGCGCAGGGAATCCGTCTCTGTTGAGCAGATGTCAATCCTGCCTCGCTTTTGCTTTGTTGCCTCTACCAAGATGATTTCCCGTTTCTCTCTTCACTGGAGCACGCAGACACAGCCAACGCACATCAAGTGTCAAGAGACACGCTCTGCTGAGCTCAACGCTTGTGCAGATGCACATGTGCGACGAAGTCAACACACGTGCTTGTGGAGAGAAAGAAAGGGACTCCCAGGCGTGTGGAGCGACGGGGAGAAAGAGCGGGCGCTGAGGAACACAGTTTCAAACAGACTGTCTCCACACAAACAGGCACCTGTCTGCAGGTATCCTACATCTTGATTCTTGAACTTGAGGAAACACGCGTCTGAGCAAAACTCCCAAACGCTTCCAGGAAAGACACAGGCTCTCCCACAAGCACACAAGTGTTTGCCCTCAGCTATAGATCAGGGACAAGCCTGTGAAGAGATGCCCTGCTATTCTTTCGCCTTATGGCATCATGTGTTTCGTTCCTCTTGGAGATCGATTGTTAAACGTCTTTCCTAGGGCGACTGTGAAGCATTTGCCAGCGGAGGAGAAGTAGCACGGAGCAGCATTCAGTACTGCCTACGAGTGTCTTTGCTACCCTACTAGCGGAGCTCCAAGAACAGGCACACATCTTCAGGTACCTTCCAAATGTGGATTCCCCTGCAGCCCCGTAGGCGGGCGTGCAGTACGCCAACCGTCAACGGACGTTTTTCCCCTCAAGCCTGTCAGGACGTTGCTCGTCCGTCTTTCCCTCAATAGATGGGAGTAGGCGCGCTTGCGGATGTGTGCGTGTGTGTGGCCACGCGTTTGCTTGGGCATCAGTGTGTGAAAAGGTAGGTGCTTTTCTCTAGCTGCGTGTGCGTGCACGTGGTGCTGGGTGCACATCCCTGGGTGCTCGTGGAAAGGTTTCTGCATGGTTTTCGCTGAGGAATCGTGTGTGTGCACATGGACAAAGAGAAGGCGCAGCAACCAGGTTCCAGCACCGAAGAAGGCAAAAGGCGAGGTTTCCGGCGCTATCTCCTTCTCTCCCCAGAGCTAGTCGCGCAAAGCAAGCCGCTAAGCCGGCGACCGGCAAGAGAGCTACAACGAAGCATGCCGAACGGAGAAAATAGCAGCAGCTCATCTGTTCACACCTTGTTTCTGCCATGTGCTTGAACGCCAAGACGTTCGCGCTTCTGTGAGATGAAAGACGTCCTTCTGCATATGTGGTTGCTCACACCGGTGCACTTGTTAGTGTATCCATTCAGTCCTGGGCTGCGGGGCATTCAGAAGTGGCTCTGTGGAGACGTCTGCATAGAGGCAGCTGTCAGAACACGCACACTCGATTGTTCACCAAAACATATGCAGACGCGTCCTTAGCCTGTAGATTTGGATGCACAGAGTTCCCTGTGTTCGCAAGAGACGAGGGAATCGCGTCTGTGCGCACAGAAGCAATAGCGGACCGTTTCCCTCGGAGTGAACGCGAAAGAGCCGTCTATATACTCGCAGACACGCGAACGTGCCTCAATGCGGTCACAGAGGCAGCAGCTTTTGCACAGATGCTCCTGGTGATTCTGGCACTTTCCAGGCACACTCCTGAAAGTCGCGCACACTGCTGTTCACTCGCTAAACGACCTCTTGGGAAACACGTCTCCGGTCGACGGACCGCTCAGATTGCTTCTCGTGTAACTGTGAACTGTGTCAGCGCAGGGAATCCGTCTCTGTTGAGCAGATGTCAATCCTGCCTCGCTTTTGCTTTGTTGCCTCTACCAAGATGATTTCCCGTTTCTCTCTTCACTGGAGCAGGCAGACACAGCCAACGCACATCAAGTGTCAAGAGACACGCTCTGCTGAGCTCAACGCTTGTGCAGATGCACATGTGCGACGAAGTCAACACACGTGCTTGTGGAGAGAAAGAAAGGGACTCCCAGGCGTGTGGAGCGACGGGGAGAAAGAGCGGGCGCTGAGGAACACAGTTTCAAACAGACTGTCTCCACACAAACAGGCACCTGTCTGCAGGTATCCTAGATCTTGATTCTTGAACTTGAGGAAACACGCGTCTGAGCAAAACTCCCAAACGCTTCCAGGAAAGACACAGGCTCTCCCACAAGCACACAAGTGTTTGCCCTCAGCTATAGATCAGGGACAAGCCTGTGAAGAGATGCCCTGCTATTCTTTCGCCTTATGGCATCATGTGTTTCGTTCCTCTTGGAGATCGATTGTTAAACGTCTTTCCTAGGGCGACTGTGAAGCATTTGCCAGCGGAGGAGAAGTAGCACGGAGCAGCATTCAGTACTGCCTACGAGTGTCTTTGCTACCCTACTAGCGGAGCTCCAAGAACAGGCACACATCTTCAGGTACCTTCCAAATGTGGATTCCCCTGCAGCCCCGTAGGCGGGCGTGCAGTACGCCAACCGTCAACGGACGTTTTTCCCCTCAAGCCTGTCAGGACGTTGCTCGTCCGTCTTTCCCTCAATAGATGGGAGTAGGCGCGCTTGCGGATGTGTGCGTGTGTGTGGCCACGCGTTTGCTTAGGCTTCAGTGTGTGAAAAGGTAGGTGCTTTTCTCTAGCTGCGTGTGCGTGCACGTGGTGCTGGGTGCACATCCCTGGGTGCTCGTGGAAAGGTTTCTGCATGGTTTTCGCTGAGGAATCGTGTGTGTGCACATGGACAAAGAGAAGGCGCAGCAACCAGGTTCCAGCGCCGAAGAAGGCAAAAGGCGAGGTTTCCGGCGCTATCTCCTTCTCTCCCCAGAGCTAGTCGCGCAAAGCAAGCCGCTAAGCCGGCGACCGGCAAGAGAGCTACAACGAAGCATGCCGAACGGAGAAAATAGCAGCAGCTCATCTGTTCACACCTTGTTTCTGCCATGTGCTTGAACGCCAAGACGTTCGCGCTTCTGTGAGATGAAAGACGTCCTTCTGCATATGTGGTTGCTCACACCGGTGCACTTGTTAGTGTATCCATTCAGTCCTGGGCTGCGGGGCATTCAGAAGTGGCTCTGTGGAGACGTCTGCATAGAGGCAGCTGTCAGAACACGCACACTCGATTGTTCACCAAAACATATGCAGACGCGTCCTTAGCCGGTAGATTTGGATGCACAGAGTTCCCTGTGTTCGCAAGAGACAAGGGAATCGCGTCTGTGCGCACAGAAGCAATAGCGGACCGTTTCCCTCGGAGTGAACGCGAAAGAGCCGTCTATATACTCGCAGACACGCGAACGTGCCTCAATGCGGTCACAGAGGCAGCAGCTTTTGCACAGATGCTCCTGGTGATTCTGGCACTTTCCAGGCACACTCCTTGAAAGTCGCGCACACTGCTGTTCACTCGCTAAACGACCTCTTGGGAAACACGTCTCCGGTCGACGGACCGCTCAGATTGCTTCTCGTGTAACTGTGAACTGTGTCAGCGCAGGGAATCCGTCTCTGTTGAGCAGATGTCAATCCTGCCTCGCTTTTGCTTTGTTGCCTCTACCAAGATGATTTCCCGTTTCTCTCTTCACTGGAGCACGCAGACACAGCCAACGCACATCAAGTGTCAAGAGACACGCTCTGCTGAGCTCAACGCTTGTGCAGATGCACATGTGCGACGAAGTCAACACACGTGCTTGTGGAGAGAAAGAAAGGGACTCCCAGGCGTGTGGAGCGACGGGGAGAAAGAGCGGGCGCTGAGGAACACAGTTTCAAACAGACTGTCTCCACACAAACAGGCACCTGTCTGCAGGTATCCTAGATCTTGATTCTTGAACTTGAGGAAACACGCGTCTGAGCAAAACTCCCAAACGCTTCCAGGAAAGACACAGGCTCTCCCACAAGCACACAAGTGTTTGCCCTCAGCTATAGATCAAGGACAAGCCTGTGAAGAGATGCCCTGCTATTCTTTCGCCTTATGGCATCATGTGTTTCGTTCCTCTTGGAGATCGATTGTTAAACGTCTTTCCTAGGGCGACTGTGAAGCATTTGCCAGCGGAGGAGAAGTAGCACGGAGCAGCATTCAGTACTGCCTACGAGTGTCTTTGCTACCCTACTAGCGGAGCTCCAAGAACAGGCACACATCTTCAGGTACCTTCCAAATGTGGATTCCCCTGCAGCCCCGTAGGCGGGCGTGCAGTACGCCAACCGTCAACGGACGTTTTTCCCCTCAAGCCTGTCAGGACGTTGCTCGTCCGTCTTTCCCTCAATAGATGGGAGTAGGCGCGCTTGCGGATGTGTGCGTGTGTGTGGCCACGCGTTTGCTTAGGCATCAGTGTGTGAAAAGGTAGGTGCTTTTCTCTAGCTGCGTGTGCGTGCACGTGGTGCTGGGTGCACATCCCTGGGTGCTCGTGGAAAGGTTTCTGCATGGTTTTCGCTGAGGAATCGTGTGTGTGCACATGGACAAAGAGAAGGCGCAGCAACCAGGTTCCAGCGCCGAAGAAGGCAAAAGGCGAGGTTTCCGGCGCTATCTCCTTCTCTCCCCAGAGCTAGTCGCGCAAAGCAAGCCGCTAAGCCGGCGACCGGCAAGAGAGCTACAACGAAGCATGCCGAACGGAGAAAATAGCAGCAGCTCATCTGTTCACACCTTGTTTCTGCCATGTGCTTGAACGCCAAGACGTTCGCGCTTCTGTGAGATGAAAGACGTCCTTCTGCATATGTGGTTGCTCACACCGGTGCACTTGTTAGTGTATCCATTCAGTCCTGGGCTGCGGGGCATTCAGAAGTGGCTCTGTGGAGACGTCTGCATAGAGGCAGCTGTCAGAACACGCACACTCGATTGTTCACCAAAACATATGCAGACGCGTCCTTAGCCTGTAGATTTGGATGCACAGAGTTCCCTGTGTTCGCAAGAGACAAGGGAATCGCGTCTGTGCGCACAGAAGCAATAGCGGACCGTTTCCCTCGGAGTGAACGCGAAAGAGCCGTCTATATACTCGCAGACACGCGAACGTGCCTCAATGCGGTCACAGAGGCAGCAGCTTTTGCACAGATGCTCCTGGTGATTCTGGCACTTTCCAGGCACACTCCTTGAAAGTCGCGCACACTGCTGTTCACTCGCTAAACGACCTCTTGGGAAACACGTCTCCGGTCGACGGACCGCTCAGATTGCTTCTCGTGTAACTGTGAACTGTGTCAGCGCAGGGAATCCGTCTCTGTTGAGCAGATGTCAATCCTGCCTCGCTTTTGCTTTGTTGCCTCTACCAAGATGATTTCCCGTTTCTCTCTTCACTGGAGCACGCAGACACAGCCAACGCACATCAAGTGTCAAGAGACACGCTCTGCTGAGCTCAACGCTTGTGCAGATGCACATGTGCGACGAAGTCAACACACGTGCTTGTGGAGAGAAAGAAAGGGACTCCCAGGCGTGTGGAGCGACGGGGAGAAAGAGCGGGCGCTGAGGAACACAGTTTCAAACAGACTGTCTCCACACAAACAGGCACCTGTCTGCAGGTATCCTAGATCTTGATTCTTGAACTTGAGGAAACACGCGTCTGAGCAAAACTCCCAAACGCTTCCAGGAAAGACACAGGCTCTCCCACAAGCACACAAGTGTTTGCCCTCAGCTATAGATCAGGGACAAGCCTGTGAAGAGATGCCCTGCTATTCTTTCGCCTTATGGCATCATGTGTTTCGTTCCTCTTGGAGATCGATTGTTAAACGTCTTTCCTAGGGCGACTGTGAAGCATTTGCCAGCGGAGGAGAAGTAGCACGGAGCAGCATTCAGTACTGCCTACGAGTGTCTTTGCTACCCTACTAGCGGAGCTCCAAGAACAGGCACACATCTTCAGGTACCTTCCAAATGTGGATTCCCCTGCAGCCCCGTAGGCGGGCGTGCAGTACGCCAACCGTCAACGGACGTTTTTCCCCTCAAGCCTGTCAGGACGTTGCTCGTCCGTCTTTCCCTCAATAGATGGGAGTAGGCGCGCTTGCGGATGTGTGCGTGTGTGTGGCCACGCGTTTGCTTAGGCATCAGTGTGTGAAAAGGTAGGTGCTTTTCTCTAGCTGCGTGTGCGTGCACGTGGTGCTGGGTGCACATCCCTGGGTGCTCGTGGAAAGGTTTCTGCATGGTTTTCGCTGAGGAATCGTGTGTGTGCACATGGACAAAGAGAAGGCGCAGCAACCAGGTTCCAGCGCCGAAGAAGGCAAAAGGCGAGGTTTCCGGCGCTATCTCCTTCTCTCCCCAGAGCTAGTCGCGCAAAGCAAGCCGCTAAGCCGGCGACCGGCAAGAGAGCTACAACGAAGCATGCCGAACGGAGAAAATAGCAGCAGCTCATCTGTTCACACCTTGTTTCTGCCATGTGCTTGAACGCCAAGACGTTCGCGCTTCTGTGAGATGAAAGACGTCCTTCTGCATATGTGGTTGCTCACACCGGTGCACTTGTTAGTGTATCCATTCAGTCCTGGGCTGCGGGGCATTCAGAAGTGGCTCTGTGGAGACGTCTGCATAGAGGCAGCTGTCAGAACACGCACACTCGATTGTTCACCAAAACATATGCAGACGCGTCCTTAGCCTGTAGATTTGGATGCACAGAGTTCCCTGTGTTCGCAAGAGACAAGGGAATCGCGTCTGTGCGCACAGAAGCAATAGCGGACCGTTTCCCTCGGAGTGAACGCGAAAGAGCCGTCTATATACTCGCAGACACGCGAACGTGCCTCAATGCGGTCACAGAGGCAGCAGCTTTTGCACAGATGCTCCTGGTGATTCTGGCACTTTCCAGGCACACTCCTGAAAGTCGCGCACACTGCTGTTCACTCGCTAAACGACCTCTTGGGAAACACGTCTCCGGTCGACGGACCGCTCAGATTGCTTCTCGTGTAACTGTGAACTGTGTCAGCGCAGGGAATCCGTCTCTGTTGAGCAGATGTCAATCCTGCCTCGCTTTTGCTTTGTTGCCTCTACCAAGATGATTTCCCGTTTCTCTCTTCACTGGAGCAGGCAGACACAGCCAACGCACATCAAGTGTCAAGAGACACGCTCTGCTGAGCTCAACGCTTGTGCAGATGCACATGTGCGACGAAGTCAACACACGTGCTTGTGGAGAGAAAGAAAGGGACTCCCAGGCGTGTGGAGCGACGGGGAGAAAGAGCGGGCGCTGAGGAACACAGTTTCAAACAGACTGTCTCCACACAAACAGGCACCTGTCTGCAGGTATCCTAGATCTTGATTCTTGAACTTGAGGAAACACGCGTCTGAGCAAAACTCCCAAACGCTTCCAGGAAAGACACAGGCTCTCCCACAAGCACACAAGTGTTTGCCCTCAGCTATAGATCAGGGACAAGCCTGTGAAGAGATGCCCTGCTATTCTTTCGCCTTATGGCATCATGTGTTTCGTTCCTCTTGGAGATCGATTGTTAAACGTCTTTCCTAGGGCGACTGTGAAGCATTTGCCAGCGGAGGAGAAGTAGCACGGAGCAGCATTCAGTACTGCCTACGAGTGTCTTTGCTACCCTACTAGCGGAGCTCCAAGAACAGGCACACATCTTCAGGTACCTTCCAAATGTGGATTCCCCTGCAGCCCCGTAGGCGGGCGTGCAGTACGCCAACCGTCAACGGACGTTTTTCCCCTCAAGCCTGTCAGGACGTTGCTCGTCCGTCTTTCCCTCAATAGATGGGAGTAGGCGCGCTTGCGGATGTGTGCGTGTGTGTGGCCACGCGTTTGCTTAGGCATCAGTGTGTGAAAAGGTAGGTGCTTTTCTCTAGCTGCGTGTGCGTGCACGTGGTGCTGGGTGCACATCCCTGGGTGCTCGTGGAAAGGTTTCTGCATGGTTTTCGCTGAGGAATCGTGTGTGTGCACATGGACAAAGAGAAGGCGCAGCAACCAGGTTCCAGCGCCGAAGAAGGCAAAAGGCGAGGTTTCCGGCGCTATCTCCTTCTCTCCCCAGAGCTAGTCGCGCAAAGCAAGCCGCTAAGCCGGCGACCGGCAAGAGAGCTACAACGAAGCATGCCGAACGGAGAAAATAGCAGCAGCTCATCTGTTCACACCTTGTTTCTGCCATGTGCTTGAACGCCAAGACGTTCGCGCTTCTGTGAGATGAAAGACGTCCTTCTGCATATGTGGTTGCTCACACCGGTGCACTTGTTAGTGTATCCATTCAGTCCTGGGCTGCGGGGCATTCAGAAGTGGCTCTGTGGAGACGTCTGCATAGAGGCAGCTGTCAGAACACGCACACTCGATTGTTCACCAAAACATATGCAGACGCGTCCTTAGCCTGTAGATTTGGATGCACAGAGTTCCCTGTGTTCGCAAGAGACAAGGGAATCGCGTCTGTACGCACAGAAGCAATAGCGGACCGTTTCCCTCGGAGTGAACGCGAAAGAGCCGTCTATATACTCGCAGACACGCGAACGTGCCTCAATGCGGTCACAGAGGCAGCAGCTTTTGCACAGATGCTCCTGGTGATTCTGGCACTTTCCAGGCACACTCCTGAAAGTCGCGCACACTGCTGTTCACTCGCTAAACGACCTCTTGGGAAACACGTCTCCGGTCGACGGACCGCTCAGATTGCTTCTCGTGTAACTGTGAACTGTGTCAGCGCAGGGAATCCGTCTCTGTTGAGCAGATGTCAATCCTGCCTCGCTTTTGCTTTGTTGCCTCTACCAAGATGATTTCCCGTTTCTCTCTTCACTGGAGCACGCAGACACAGCCAACGCACATCAAGTGTCAAGAGACACGCTCTGCTGAGCTCAACGCTTGTGCAGATGCACATGTGCGACGAAGTCAACACACGTGCTTGTGGAGAGAAAGAAAGGGACTCCCAGGCGTGTGGAGCGACGGGGAGAAAGAGCGGGCGCTGAGGAACACAGTTTCAAACAGACTGTCTCCACACAAACAGGCACCTGTCTGCAGGTATCCTAGATCTTGATTCTTGAACTTGAGGAAACACGCGTCTGAGCAAAACTCCCAAACGCTTCCAGGAAAGACACAGGCTCTCCCACAAGCACACAAGTGTTTGCCCTCAGCTATAGATCAGGGACAAGCCTGTGAAGAGATGCCCTGCTATTCTTTCGCCTTATGGCATCATGTGTTTCGTTCCTCTTGGAGATCGATTGTTAAACGTCTTTCCTAGGGCGACTGTGAAGCATTTGCCAGCGGAGGAGAAGTAGCACGGAGCAGCATTCAGTACTGCCTACGAGTGTCTTTGCTACCCTACTAGCGGAGCTCCAAGAACAGGCACACATCTTCAGGTACCTTCCAAATGTGGATTCCCCTGCAGCCCCGTAGGCGGGCGTGCAGTACGCCAACCGTCAACGGACGTTTTTCCCCTCAAGCCTGTCAGGACGTTGCTCGTCCGTCTTTCCCTCAATAGATGGGAGTAGGCGCGCTTGCGGATGTGTGCGTGTGTGTGGCCACGCGTTTGCTTAGGCATCAGTGTGTGAAAAGGTAGGTGCTTTTCTCTAGCTGCGTGTGCGTGCACGTGGTGCTGGGTGCACATCCCTGGGTGCTCGTGGAAAGGTTTCTGCATGGTTTTCGCTGAGGAATCGTGTGTGTGCACATGGACAAAGAGAAGGCGCAGCAACCAGGTTCCAGCGCCGAAGAAGGCAAAAGGCGAGGTTTCCGGCGCTATCTCCTTCTCTCCCCAGAGCTAGTCGCGCAAAGCAAGCCGCTAAGCCGGCGACCGGCAAGAGAGCTACAACGAAGCATGCCGAACGGAGAAAATAGCAGCAGCTCATCTGTTCACACCTTGTTTCTGCCATGTGCTTGAACGCCAAGACGTTCGCGCTTCTGTGAGATGAAAGACGTCCTTCTGCATATGTGGTTGCTCACACCGGTGCACTTGTTAGTGTATCCATTCAGTCCTGGGCTGCGGGGCATTCAGAAGTGGCTCTGTGGAGACGTCTGCATAGAGGCAGCTGTCAGAACACGCACACTCGATTGTTCACCAAAACATATGCAGACGCGTCCTTAGCCTGTAGATTTGGATGCACAGAGTTCCCTGTGTTCGCAAGAGACAAGGGAATCGCGTCTGTGCGCACAGAAGCAATAGCGGACCGTTTCCCTCGGAGTGAACGCGAAAGAGCCGTCTATATACTCGCAGACACGGGACCGTGCCTCAATGCGGTCACAGAGGCAGCAGCTTTTGCACAGATGCTCCTGGTGATTCTGGCACTTTCCAGGCACACTCCTGAAAGTCGCGCACACTGCTGTTCACTCGCTAAACGACCTCTTGGGAAACACGTCTCCGGTCGACGGACCGCTCAGATTGCTTCTCGTGTAACTGTGAACTGTGTCAGCGCAGGGAATCCGTCTCTGTTGAGCAGATGTCAATCCTGCCTCGCTTTTGCTTTGTTGCCTCTACCAAGATGATTTCCCGTTTCTCTCTTCACTGGAGCACGCAGACACAGCCAACGCACATCAAGTGTCAAGAGACACGCTCTGCTGAGCTCAACGCTTGTGCAGATGCACATGTGCGACGAAGTCAACACACGTGCTTGTGGAGAGAAAGAAAGGGACTCCCAGGCGTGTGGAGCGACGGGGAGAAAGAGCGGGCGCTGAGGAACACAGTTTCAAACAGACTGTCTCCACACAAACAGGCACCTGTCTGCAGGTATCCTAGATCTTGATTCTTGAACTTGAGGAAACACGCGTCTGAGCAAAACTCCCAAACGCTTCCAGGAAAGACACAGGCTCTCCCACAAGCACACAAGTGTTTGCCCTCAGCTATAGATCAGGGACAAGCCTGTGAAGAGATGCCCTGCTATTCTTTCGCCTTATGGCATCATGTGTTTCGTTCCTCTTGGAGATCGATTGTTAAACGTCTTTCCTAGGGCGACTGTGAAGCATTTGCCAGCGGAGGAGAAGTAGCACGGAGCAGCATTCAGTACTGCCTACGAGTGTCTTTGCTACCCTACTAGCGGAGCTCCAAGAACAGGCACACATCTTCAGGTACCTTCCAAATGTGGATTCCCCTGCAGCCCCGTAGGCGGGCGTGCAGTACGCCAACCGTCAACGGACGTTTTTCCCCTCAAGCCTGTCAGGACGTTGCTCGTCCGTCTTTCCCTCAATAGATGGGAGTAGGCGCGCTTGCGGATGTGTGCGTGTGTGTGGCCACGCGTTTGCTTAGGCATCAGTGTGTGAAAAGGTAGGTGCTTTTCTCTAGCTGCGTGTGCGTGCACGTGGTGCTGGGTGCACATCCCTGGGTGCTCGTGGAAAGGTTTCTGCATGGTTTTCGCTGAGGAATCGTGTGTGTGCACATGGACAAAGAGAAGGCGCAGCAACCAGGTTCCAGCGCCGAAGAAGGCAAAAGGCGAGGTTTCCGGCGCTATCTCCTTCTCTCCCCAGAGCTAGTCGCGCAAAGCAAGCCGCTAAGCCGGCGACCGGCAAGAGAGCTACAACGAAGCATGCCGAACGGAGAAAATAGCAGCAGCTCATCTGTTCACACCTTGTTTCTGCCATGTGCTTGAACGCCAAGACGTTCGCGCTTCTGTGAGATGAAAGACGTCCTTCTGCATATGTGGTTGCTCACACCGGTGCACTTGTTAGTGTATCCATTCAGTCCTGGGCTGCGGGGCATTCAGAAGTGGCTCTGTGGAGACGTCTGCATAGAGGCAGCTGTCAGAACACGCACACTCGATTGTTCACCAAAACATATGCAGACGCGTCCTTAGCCTGTAGATTTGGATGCACAGAGTTCCCTGTGTTCGCAAGAGACAAGGGAATCGCGTCTGTACGCACAGAAGCAATAGCGGACCGTTTCCCTCGGAGTGAACGCGAAAGAGCCGTCTATATACTCGCAGACACGGGACCGTGCCTCAATGCGGTCACAGAGGCAGCAGCTTTTGCACAGATGCTCCTGGTGATTCTGGCACTTTCCAGGCACACTCCTGAAAGTCGCGCACACTGCTGTTCACTCGCTAAACGACCTCTTGGGAAACACGTCTCCGGTCGACGGACCGCTCAGATTGCTTCTCGTGTAACTGTGAACTGTGTCAGCGCAGGGAATCCGTCTCTGTTGAGCAGATGTCAATCCTGCCTCGCTTTTGCTTTGTTGCCTCTACCAAGATGATTTCCCGTTTCTCTCTTCACTGGAGCAGGCAGACACAGCCAACGCACATCAAGTGTCAAGAGACACGCTCTGCTGAGCTCAACGCTTGTGCAGATGCACATGTGCGACGAAGTCAACACACGTGCTTGTGGAGAGAAAGAAAGGGACTCCCAGGCGTGTGGAGCGACGGGGAGAAAGAGCGGGCGCTGAGGAACACAGTTTCAAACAGACTGTCTCCACACAAACAGGCACCTGTCTGCAGGTATCCTAGATCTTGATTCTTGAACTTGAGGAAACACGCGTCTGAGCAAAACTCCCAAACGCTTCCAGGAGAGACACAGGCTCTCCCACAAGCACACAAGTGTTTGCCCTCAGCTATAGATCAGGGACAAGCCTGTGAAGAGATGCCCTGCTATTCTTTCGCCTTATGGCATCATGTGTTTCGTTCCTCTTGGAGATCGATTGTTAAACGTCTTTCCTAGGGCGACTGTGAAGCATTTGCCAGCGGAGGAGAAGTAGCACGGAGCAGCATTCAGTACTGCCTACGAGTGTCTTTGCTACCCTACTAGCGGAGCTCCAAGAACAGGCACACATCTTCAGGTACCTTCCAAACGTGGATTCCCCTGCAGCCCCGTAGGCGGGCGTGCAGTACGCCAACCGTCAACGGACGTTTTTCCCCTCAAGCCTGTCAGGACGTTGCTCGTCCGTCTTTCCCTCAATAGATGGGAGTAGGCGCGCTTGCGGATGTGTGCGTGTGTGTGGCCACGCGTTTGCTTAGGCATCAGTGTGTGAAAAGGTAGGTGCTTTTCTCTAGCTGCGTGTGCGTGCACGTGGTGCTGGGTGCACATCCCTGGGTGCTCGTGGAAAGGTTTCTGCATGGTTTTCGCTGAGGAATCGTGTGTGTGCACATGGACAAAGAGAAGGCGCAGCAACCAGGTTCCAGCGCCGAAGAAGGCAAAAGGCGAGGTTTCCGGCGCTATCTCCTTCTCTCCCCAGAGCTAGTCGCGCAAAGCAAGCCGCTAAGCCGGCGACCGGCAAGAGAGCTACAACGAAGCATGCCGAACGGAGAAAATAGCAGCAGCTCATCTGTTCACACCTTGTTTCTGCCATGTGCTTGAACGCCAAGACGTTCGCGCTTCTGTGAGATGAAAGACGTCCTTCTGCATATGTGGTTGCTCACACCGGTGCACTTGTTAGTGTATCCATTCAGTCCTGGGCTGCGGGGCATTCAGAAGTGGCTCTGTGGAGACGTCTGCATAGAGGCAGCTGTCAGAACACGCACACTCGATTGTTCACCAAAACATATGCAGACGCGTCCTTAGCCTGTAGATTTGGATGCACAGAGTTCCCTGTGTTCGCAAGAGACAAGGGAATCGCGTCTGTGCGCACAGAAGCAATAGCGGACCGTTTCCCTCGGAGTGAACGCGAAAGAGCCGTCTATATACTCGCAGACACGGGACCGTGCCTCAATGCGGTCACAGAGGCAGCAGCTTTTGCACAGATGCTCCTGGTGATTCTGGCACTTTCCAGGCACACTCCTGAAAGTCGCGCACACTGCTGTTCACTCGCTAAACGACCTCTTGGGAAACACGTCTCCGGTCGACGGACCGCTCAGATTGCTTCTCGTGTAACTGTGAACTGTGTCAGCGCAGGGAATCCGTCTCTGTTGAGCAGATGTCAATCCTGCCTCGCTTTTGCTTTGTTGCCTCTACCAAGATGATTTCCCGTTTCTCTCTTCACTGGAGCAGGCAGACACAGCCAACGCACATCAAGTGTCAAGAGACACGCTATGCTGAGCTCAACGCTTGTGCAGATGCACATGTGCGACGAAGTCAACACACGTGCTTGTGGAGAGAAAGAAGGGGACTCCCAGGCGTGTGGAGCGACGGGGAGAAAGAGCGGGCGCTGAGGAACACAGTTTCAAACAGACTGTCTCCACACAAACAGGCACCTGTCTGCAGGTATCCTAGATCTTGATTCTTGAACTTGAGGAAACACGCGTCTGAGCAAAACTCCCAAACGCTTCCAGGAAAGACACAGGCTCTCCCACAAGCACACAAGTGTTTGCCCTCAGCTATAGATCAGGGACAAGCCTGTGAAGAGATGCCCTGCTATTCTTTCGCCTTATGGCATCATGTGTTTCGTTCCTCTTGGAGATCGATTGTTAAACGTCTTTCCTAGGGCGACTGTGAAGCATTTGCCAGCGGAGGAGAAGTAGCACGGAGCAGCATTCAGTACTGCCTACGAGTGTCTTTGCTACCCTACTAGCGGAGCTCCAAGAACAGGCACACATCTTCAGGTACCTTCCAAACGTGGATTCCCCTGCAGCCCCGTAGGCGGGCGTGCAGTACGCCAACCGTCAACGGACGTTTTTCCCCTCAAGCCTGTCAGGACGTTGCTCGTCCGTCTTTCCCTCAATAGATGGGAGTAGGCGCGCTTGCGGATGTGTGCGTGTGTGTGGCCACGCGTTTGCTTAGGCATCAGTGTGTGAAAAGGTAGGTGCTTTTCTCTAGCTGCGTGTGCGTGCACGTGGTGCTGGGTGCACATCCCTGGGTGCTCGTGGAAAGGTTTCTGCATGGTTTTCGCTGAGGAATCGTGTGTGTGCACATGGACAAAGAGAAGGCGCAGCAACCAGGTTCCAGCGCCGAAGAAGGCAAAAGGCGAGGTTTCCGGCGCTATCTCCTTCTCTCCCCAGAGCTAGTCGCGCAAAGCAAGCCGCTAAGCCGGCGACCGGCAAGAGAGCTACAACGAAGCATGCCGAACGGAGAAAATAGCAGCAGCTCATCTGTTCACACCTTGTTTCTGCCATGTGCTTGAACGCCAAGACGTTCGCGCTTCTGTGAGATGAAAGACGTCCTTCTGCATATGTGGTTGCTCACACCGGTGCACTTGTTAGTGTATCCATTCAGTCCTGGGCTGCGGGGCATTCAGAAGTGGCTCTGTGGAGACGTCTGCATAGAGGCAGCTGTCAGAACACGCACACTCGATTGTTCACCAAAACATATGCAGACGCATCCTTAGCCTGTAGATTTGGATGCACAGAGTTCCCTGTGTTCGCAAGAGACAAGGGAATCGCGTCTGTGCGCACAGAAGCAATAGCGGACCGTTTCCCTCGGAGTGAACGCGAAAGAGCCGTCTATATACTCGCAGACACGGGACCGTGCCTCAATGCGGTCACAGAGGCAGCAGCTTTTGCACAGATGCTCCTGGTGATTCTGGCACTTTCCAGGCACACTCCTGAAAGTCGCGCACACTGCTGTTCACTCGCTAAACGACCTCTTGGGAAACACGTCTCCGGTCGACGGACCGCTCAGATTGCTTCTCGTGTAACTGTGAACTGTGTCAGCGCAGGGAATCCGTCTCTGTTGAGCAGATGTCAATCCTGCCTCGCTTTTGCTTTGTTGCCTCTACCAAGATGATTTCCCGTTTCTCTCTTCACTGGAGCACGCAGACACAGCCAACGCACATCAAGTGTCAAGAGACACGCTCTGCTGAGCTCAACGCTTGTGCAGATGCACATGTGCGACGAAGTCAACACACGTGCTTGTGGAGAGAAAGAAGGGGACTCCCAGGCGTGTGGAGCGACGGGGAGAAAGAGCGGGCGCTGAGGAACACAGTTTCAAACAGACTGTCTCCACACAAACAGGCACCTGTCTGCAGGTATCCTAGATCTTGATTCTTGAACTTGAGGAAACACGCGTCTGAGCAAAACTCCCAAACGCTTCCAGGAGAGACACAGGCTCTCCCACAAGCACACAAGTGTTTGCCCTCAGCTATAGATCAGGGACAAGCCTGTGAAGAGATGCCCTGCTATTCTTTCGCCTTATGGCATCATGTGTTTCGTTCCTCTTGGAGATCGATTGTTAAACGTCTTTCCTAGGGCGACTGTGAAGCATTTGCCAGCGGAGGAGAAGTAGCACGGAGCAGCATTCAGTACTGCCTACGAGTGTCTTTGCTACCCTACTAGCGGAGCTCCAAGAACAGGCACACATCTTCAGGTACCTTCCAAACGTGGATTCCCCTGCAGCCCCGTAGGCGGGCGTGCAGTACGCCAACCGTCAACGGACGTTTTTCCCCTCAAGCCTGTCAGGACGTTGCTCGTCCGTCTTTCCCTCAATAGATGGGAGTAGGCGCGCTTGCGGATGTGTGCGTGTGTGTGGCCACGCGTTTGCTTAGGCATCAGTGTGTGAAAAGGTAGGTGCTTTTCTCTAGCTGCGTGTGCGTGCACGTGGTGCTGGGTGCACATCCCTGGGTGCTCGTGGAAAGGTTTCTGCATGGTTTTCGCTGAGGAATCGTGTGTGTGCACATGGACAAAGAGAAGGCGCAGCAACCAGGTTCCAGCGCCGAAGAAGGCAAAAGGCGAGGTTTCCGGCGCTATCTCCTTCTCTCCCCAGAGCTAGTCGCGCAAAGCAAGCCGCTAAGCCGGCGACCGGCAAGAGAGCTACAACGAAGCATGCCGAACGGAGAAAATAGCAGCAGCTCATCTGTTCACACCTTGTTTCTGCCATGTGCTTGAACGCCAAGACGTTCGCGCTTCTGTGAGATGAAAGACGTCCTTCTGCATATGTGGTTGCTCACACCGGTGCACTTGTTAGTGTATCCATTCAGTCCTGGGCTGCGGGGCATTCAGAAGTGGCTCTGTGGAGACGTCTGCATAGAGGCAGCTGTCAGAACACGCACACTCGATTGTTCACCAAAACATATGCAGACGCGTCCTTAGCCTGTAGATTTGGATGCACAGAGTTCCCTGTGTTCGCAAGAGACAAGGGAATCGCGTCTGTGCGCACAGAAGCAATAGCGGACCGTTTCCCTCGGAGTGAACGCGAAAGAGCCGTCTATATACTCGCAGACACGGGACCGTGCCTCAATGCGGTCACAGAGGCAGCAGCTTTTGCACAGATGCTCCTGGTGATTCTGGCACTTTCCAGGCACACTCCTGAAAGTCGCGCACACTGCTGTTCACTCGCTAAACGACCTCTTGGGAAACACGTCTCCGGTCGACGGACCGCTCAGATTGCTTCTCGTGTAACTGTGAACTGTGTCAGCGCAGGGAATCCGTCTCTGTTGAGCAGATGTCAATCCTGCCTCGCTTTTGCTTTGTTGCCTCTACCAAGATGATTTCCCGTTTCTCTCTTCACTGGAGCAGGCAGACACAGCCAACGCACATCAAGTGTCAAGAGACACGCTCTGCTGAGCTCAACGCTTGTGCAGATGCACATGTGCGACGAAGTCAACACACGTGCTTGTGGAGAGAAAGAAGGGGACTCCCAGGCGTGTGGAGCGACGGGGAGAAAGAGCGGGCGCTGAGGAACACAGTTTCAAACAGACTGTCTCCACACAAACAGGCACCTGTCTGCAGGTATCCTAGATCTTGATTCTTGAACTTGAGGAAACACGCGTCTGAGCAAAACTCCCAAACGCTTCCAGGAAAGACACAGGCTCTCCCACAAGCACACAAGTGTTTGCCCTCAGCTATAGATCAGGGACAAGCCTGTGAAGAGATGCCCTGCTATTCTTTCGCCTTATGGCATCATGTGTTTCGTTCCTCTTGGAGATCGATTGTTAAACGTCTTTCCTAGGGCGACTGTGAAGCATTTGCCAGCGGAGGAGAAGTAGCACGGAGCAGCATTCAGTACTGCCTACGAGTGTCTTTGCTACCCTACTAGCGGAGCTCCAAGAACAGGCACACATGTTCAGGTACCTTCCAAATGTGGATTCCCCTGCAGCCCCGTAGGCGGGCGTGCAGTACGCCAACCGTCAACGGACGTTTTTCCCCTCAAGCCTGTCAGGACGTTGCTCGTCCGTCTTTCCCTCAATAGATGGGAGTAGGCGCGCTTGCGGATGTGTGCGTGTGTGTGGCCACGCGTTTGCTTAGGCATCAGTGTGTGAAAAGGTAGGTGCTTTTCTCTAGCTGCGTGTGCGTGCACGTGGTGCTGGGTGCACATCCCTGGGTGCTCGTGGAAAGGTTTCTGCATGGTTTTCGCTGAGGAATCGTGTGTGTGCACATGGACAAAGAGAAGGCGCAGCAACCAGGTTCCAGCGCCGAAGAAGGCAAAAGGCGAGGTTTCCGGCGCTATCTCCTTCTCTCCCCAGAGCTAGTCGCGCAAAGCAAGCCGCTAAGCCGGCGACCGGCAAGAGAGCTACAACGAAGCATGCCGAACGGAGAAAATAGCAGCAGCTCATCTGTTCACACCTTGTTTCTGCCATGTGCTTGAACGCCAAGACGTTCGCGCTTCTGTGAGATGAAAGACGTCCTTCTGCATATGTGGTTGCTCACACCGGTGCACTTGTTAGTGTATCCATTCAGTCCTGGGCTGCGGGGCATTCAGAAGTGGCTCTGTGGAGACGTCTGCATAGAGGCAGCTGTCAGAACACGCACACTCGATTGTTCACCAAAACATATGCAGACGCGTCCTTAGCCTGTAGATTTGGATGCACAGAGTTCCCTGTGTTCGCAAGAGACAAGGGAATCGCGTCTGTGCGCACAGAAGCAATAGCGGACCGTTTCCCTCGGAGTGAACGCGAAAGAGCCGTCTATATACTCGCAGACACGCGAACGTGCCTCAATGCGGTCACAGAGGCAGCAGCTTTTGCACAGATGCTCCTGGTGATTCTGGCACTTTCCAGGCACACTCCTGAAAGTCGCGCACACTGCTGTTCACTCGCTAAACGACCTCTTGGGAAACACGTCTCCGGTCGACGGACCGCTCAGATTGCTTCTCGTGTAACTGTGAACTGTGTCAGCGCAGGGAATCCGTCTCTGTTGAGCAGATGTCAATCCTGCCTCGCTTTTGCTTTGTTGCCTCTACCAAGATGATTTCCCGTTTCTCTCTTCACTGGAGCACGCAGACACAGCCAACGCACATCAAGTGTCAAGAGACACGCTCTGCTGAGCTCAACGCTTGTGCAGATGCACATGTGCGACGAAGTCAACACACGTGCTTGTGGAGAGAAAGAAAGGGACTCCCAGGCGTGTGGAGCGACGGGGAGAAAGAGCGGGCGCTGAGGAACACAGTTTCAAACAGACTGTCTCCACACAAACAGGCACCTGTCTGCAGGTATCCTAGATCTTGATTCTTGAACTTGAGGAAACACGCGTCTGAGCAAAACTCCCAAACGCTTCCAGGAAAGACACAGGCTCTCCCACAAGCACACAAGTGTTTGCCCTCAGCTATAGATCAGGGACAAGCCTGTGAAGAGATGCCCTGCTATTCTTTCGCCTTATGGCATCATGTGTTTCGTTCCTCTTGGAGATCGATTGTTAAACGTCTTTCCTAGGGCGACTGTGAAGCATTTGCCAGCGGAGGAGAAGTAGCACGGAGCAGCATTCAGTACTGCCTACGAGTGTCTTTGCTACCCTACTAGCGGAGCTCCAAGAACAGGCACACATGTTCAGGTACCTTCCAAATGTGGATTCCCCTGCAGCCCCGTAGGCGGGCGTGCAGTACGCCAACCGTCAACGGACGTTTTTCCCCTCAAGCCTGTCAGGACGTTGCTCGTCCGTCTTTCCCTCAATAGATGGGAGTAGGCGCGCTTGCGGATGTGTGCGTGTGTGTGGCCACGCGTTTGCTTAGGCATCAGTGTGTGAAAAGGTAGGTGCTTTTCTCTAGCTGCGTGTGCGTGCACGTGGTGCTGGGTGCACATCCCTGGGTGCTCGTGGAAAGGTTTCTGCATGGTTTTCGCTGAGGAATCGTGTGTGTGCACATGGACAAAGAGAAGGCGCAGCAACCAGGTTCCAGCGCCGAAGAAGGCAAAAGGCGAGGTTTCCGGCGCTATCTCCTTCTCTCCCCAGAGCTAGTCGCGCAAAGCAAGCCGCTAAGCCGGCGACCGGCAAGAGAGCTACAACGAAGCATGCCGAACGGAGAAAATAGCAGCAGCTCATCTGTTCACACCTTGTTTCTGCCATGTGCTTGAACGCCAAGACGTTCGCGCTTCTGTGAGATGAAAGACGTCCTTCTGCATATGTGGTTGCTCACACCGGTGCACTTGTTAGTGTATCCATTCAGTCCTGGGCTGCGGGGCATTCAGAAGTGGCTCTGTGGAGACGTCTGCATAGAGGCAGCTGTCAGAACACGCACACTCGATTGTTCACCAAAACATATGCAGACGCGTCCTTAGCCTGTAGATTTGGATGCACAGAGTTCCCTGTGTTCGCAAGAGACAAGGGAATCGCGTCTGTGCGCACAGAAGCAATAGCGGACCGTTTCCCTCGGAGTGAACGCGAAAGAGCCGTCTATATACTCGCAGACACGCGAACGTGCCTCAATGCGGTCACAGAGGCAGCAGCTTTTGCACAGATGCTCCTGGTGATTCTGGCACTTTCCAGGCACACTCCTGAAAGTCGCGCACACTGCTGTTCACTCGCTAAACGACCTCTTGGGAAACACGTCTCCGGTCGACGGACCGCTCAGATTGCTTCTCGTGTAACTGTGAACTGTGTCAGCGCAGGGAATCCGTCTCTGTTGAGCAGATGTCAATCCTGCCTCGCTTTTGCTTTGTTGCCTCTACCAAGATGATTTCCCGTTTCTCTCTTCACTGGAGCAGGCAGACACAGCCAACGCACATCAAGTGTCAAGAGACACGCTCTGCTGAGCTCAACGCTTGTGCAGATGCACATGTGCGACGAAGTCAACACACGTGCTTGTGGAGAGAAAGAAAGGGACTCCCAGGCGTGTGGAGCGACGGGGAGAAAGAGCGGGCGCTGAGGAACACAGTTTCAAACAGACTGTCTCCACACAAACAGGCACCTGTCTGCAGGTATCCTAGATCTTGATTCTTGAACTTGAGGAAACACGCGTCTGAGCAAAACTCCCAAACGCTTCCAGGAGAGACACAGGCTCTCCCACAAGCACACAAGTGTTTGCCCTCAGCTATAGATCAGGGACAAGCCTGTGAAGAGATGCCCTGCTATTCTTTCGCCTTATGGCATCATGTGTTTCGTTCCTCTTGGAGATCGATTGTTAAACGTCTTTCCTAGGGCGACTGTGAAGCATTTGCCAGCGGAGGAGAAGTAGCACGGAGCAGCATTCAGTACTGCCTACGAGTGTCTTTGCTACCCTACTAGCGGAGCTCCAAGAACAGGCACACATCTTCAGGTACCTTCCAAACGTGGATTCCCCTGCAGCCCCGTAGGCGGGCGTGCAGTACGCCAACCGTCAACGGACGTTTTTCCCCTCAAGCCTGTCAGGACGTTGCTCGTCCGTCTTTCCCTCAATAGATGGGAGTAGGCGCGCTTGCGGATGTGTGCGTGTGTGTGGCCACGCGTTTGCTTAGGCATCAGTGTGTGAAAAGGTAGGTGCTTTTCTCTAGCTGCGTGTGCGTGCACGTGGTGCTGGGTGCACATCCCTGGGTGCTCGTGGAAAGGTTTCTGCATGGTTTTCGCTGAGGAATCGTGTGTGTGCACATGGACAAAGAGAAGGCGCAGCAACCAGGTTCCAGCGCCGAAGAAGGCAAAAGGCGAGGTTTCCGGCGCTATCTCCTTCTCTCCCCAGAGCTAGTCGCGCAAAGCAAGCCGCTAAGCCGGCGACCGGCAAGAGAGCTACAACGAAGCATGCCGAACGGAGAAAATAGCAGCAGCTCATCTGTTCACACCTTGTTTCTGCCATGTGCTTGAACGCCAAGACGTTCGCGCTTCTGTGAGATGAAAGACGTCCTTCTGCATATGTGGTTGCTCACACCGGTGCACTTGTTAGTGTATCCATTCAGTCCTGGGCTGCGGGGCATTCAGAAGTGGCTCTGTGGAGACGTCTGCATAGAGGCAGCTGTCAGAACACGCACACTCGATTGTTCACCAAAACATATGCAGACGCGTCCTTAGCCTGTAGATTTGGATGCACAGAGTTCCCTGTGTTCGCAAGAGACAAGGGAATCGCGTCTGTGCGCACAGAAGCAATAGCGGACCGTTTCCCTCGGAGTGAACGCGAAAGAGCCGTCTATATACTCGCAGACACGCGAACGTGCCTCAATGCGGTCACAGAGGCAGCAGCTTTTGCACAGATGCTCCTGGTGATTCTGGCACTTTCCAGGCACACTCCTGAAAGTCGCGCACACTGCTGTTCACTCGCTAAACGACCTCTTGGGAAACACGTCTCCGGTCGACGGACCGCTCAGATTGCTTCTCGTGTAACTGTGAACTGTGTCAGCGCAGGGAATCCGTCTCTGTTGAGCAGATGTCAATCCTGCCTCGCTTTTGCTTTGTTGCCTCTACCAAGATGATTTCCCGTTTCTCTCTTCACTGGAGCAGGCAGACACAGCCAACGCACATCAAGTGTCAAGAGACACGCTCTGCTGAGCTCAACGCTTGTGCAGATGCACATGTGCGACGAAGTCAACACACGTGCTTGTGGAGAGAAAGAAAGGGACTCCCAGGCGTGTGGAGCGACGGGGAGAAAGAGCGGGCGCTGAGGAACACAGTTTTAAACAGACTGTCTCCACACAAACAGGCACCTGTCTGCAGGTATCCTAGATCTTGATTCTTGAACTTGAGGAAACACGCGTCTGAGCAAAACTCCCAAACGCTTCCAGGAGAGACACAGGCTCTCCCACAAGCACACAAGTGTTTGCCCTCAGCTATAGATCAGGGACAAGCCTGTGAAGAGATGCCCTGCTATTCTTTCGCCTTATGGCATCATGTGTTTCGTTCCTCTTGGAGATCGATTGTTAAACGTCTTTCCTAGGGCGACTGTGAAGCATTTGCCAGCGGAGGAGAAGTAGCACGGAGCAGCATTCAGTACTGCCTACGAGTGTCTTTGCTACCCTACTAGCGGAGCTCCAAGAACAGGCACACATCTTCAGGTACCTTCCAAACGTGGATTCCCCTGCAGCCCCGTAGGCGGGCATGCAGTACGCCAACCGTCAACGGACGTTTTTCCCCTCAAGCCTGTCAGGACGTTGCTCGTCCGTCTTTCCCTCAATAGATGGGAGTAGGCGCGCTTGCGGATGTGTGCGTGTGTGTGGCCACGCGTTTGCTTAGGCATCAGTGTGTGAAAAGGTAGGTGCTTTTCTCTAGCTGCGTGTGCGTGCACGTGGTGCTGGGTGCACATCCCTGGGTGCTCGTGGAAAGGTTTCTGCATGGTTTTCGCTGAGGAATCGTGTGTGTGCACATGGACAAAGAGAAGGCGCAGCAACCAGGTTCCAGCGCCGAAGAAGGCAAAAGGCGAGGTTTCCGGCGCTATCTCCTTCTCTCCCCAGAGCTAGTCGCGCAAAGCAAGCCGCTAAGCCGGCGACCGGCAAGAGAGCTACAACGAAGCATGCCGAACGGAGAAAATAGCAGCAGCTCATCTGTTCACACCTTGTTTCTGCCATGTGCTTGAACGCCAAGACGTTCGCGCTTCTGTGAGATGAAAGACGTCCTTCTGCATATGTGGTTGCTCACACCGGTGCACTTGTTAGTGTATCCATTCAGTCCTGGGCTGCGGGGCATTCAGAAGTGGCTCTGTGGAGACGTCTGCATAGAGGCAGCTGTCAGAACACGCACACTCGATTGTTCACCAAAACATATGCAGACGCGTCCTTAGCCTGTAGATTTGGATGCACAGAGTTCCCTGTGTTCGCAAGAGACAAGGGAATCGCGTCTGTGCGCACAGAAGCAATAGCGGACCGTTTCCCTCGGAGTGAACGCGAAAGAGCCGTCTATATACTCGCAGACACGCGAACGTGCCTCAATGCGGTCACAGAGGCAGCAGCTTTTGCACAGATGCTCCTGGTGATTCTGGCACTTTCCAGGCACACTCCTGAAAGTCGCGCACACTGCTGTTCACTCGCTAAACGACCTCTTGGGAAACACGTCTCCGGTCGACGGACCGCTCAGATTGCTTCTCGTGTAACTGTGAACTGTGTCAGCGCAGGGAATCCGTCTCTGTTGAGCAGATGTCAATCCTGCCTCGCTTTTGCTTTGTTGCCTCTACCAAGATGATTTCCCGTTTCTCTCTTCACTGGAGCAGGCAGACACAGCCAACGCACATCAAGTGTCAAGAGACACGCTCTGCTGAGCTCAACGCTTGTGCAGATGCACATGTGCGACGAAGTCAACACACGTGCTTGTGGAGAGAAAGAAAGGGACTCCCAGGCGTGTGGAGCGACGGGGAGAAAGAGCGGGCGCTGAGGAACACAGTTTCAAACAGACTGTCTCCACACAAACAGGCACCTGTCTGCAGGTATCCTAGATCTTGATTCTTGAACTTGAGGAAACACGCGTCTGAGCAAAACTCCCAAACGCTTCCAGGAGAGACACAGGCTCTCCCACAAGCACACAAGTGTTTGCCCTCAGCTATAGATCAGGGACAAGCCTGTGAAGAGATGCCCTGCTATTCTTTCGCCTTATGGCATCATGTGTTTCGTTCCTCTTGGAGATCGATTGTTAAACGTCTTTCCTAGGGCGACTGTGAAGCATTTGCCAGCGGAGGAGAAGTAGCACGGAGCAGCATTCAGTACTGCCTACGAGTGTCTTTGCTACCCTACTAGCGGAGCTCCAAGAACAGGCACACATCTTCAGGTACCTTCCAAACGTGGATTCCCCTGCAGCCCCGTAGGCGGGCGTGCAGTACGCCAACCGTCAACGGACGTTTTTCCCCTCAAGCCTGTCAGGACGTTGCTCGTCCGTCTTTCCCTCAATAGATGGGAGTAGGCGCGCTTGCGGATGTGTGCGTGTGTGTGGCCACGCGTTTGCTTAGGCATCAGTGTGTGAAAAGGTAGGTGCTTTTCTCTAGCTGCGTGTGCGTGCACGTGGTGCTGGGTGCACATCCCTGGGTGCTCGTGGAAAGGTTTCTGCATGGTTTTCGCTGAGGAATCGTGTGTGTGCACATGGACAAAGAGAAGGCGCAGCAACCAGGTTCCAGCGCCGAAGAAGGCAAAAGGCGAGGTTTCCGGCGCTATCTCCTTCTCTCCCCAGAGCTAGTCGCGCAAAGCAAGCTGCTAAGCCGGCGACCGGCAAGAGAGCTACAATGAAGCATGCCGAACGGAGAAAATAGCAGCAGCTCATCTGTTCACACCTTGTTTCTGCCATGTGCTTGAACGCCAAGACGTTCGCGCTTCTGTGAGATGAAAGACGTCCTTCTGCATATGTGGTTGCTCACACCGGTGCACTTGTTAGTGTATCCATTCAGTCCTGGGCTGCGGGGCATTCAGAAGTGGCTCTGTGGAGACGTCTGCATAGAGGCAGCTGTCAGAACACGCACACTCGATTGTTCACCAAAACATATGCAGACGCGTCCTTAGCCTGTAGATTTGGATGCACAGAGTTCCCTGTGTTCGCAAGAGACAAGGGAATCGCGTCTGTGCGCACAGAAGCAATAGCGGACCGTTTCCCTTGGAGTGAACGCGAAAGAGCCGTCTATATACTCGCAGACACGCGAACGTGCCTCAATGCGGTCACAGAGGCAGCAGCTTTTGCACAGATGCTCCTGGTGATTCTGGCACTTTCCAGGCACACTCCTGAAAGTCGCGCACACTGCTGTTCACTCGCTAAACGACCTCTTGGGAAACACGTCTCCGGTCGACGGACCGCTCAGATTGCTTCTCGTGTAACTGTGAACTGTGTCAGCGCAGGGAATCCGTCTCTGTTGAGCAGATGTCAATCCTGCCTCGCTTTTGCTTTGTTGCCTCTACCAAGATGATTTCCCGTTTCTCTCTTCACTGGAGCACGCAGACACAGCCAACGCACATCAAGTGTCAAGAGACACGCTCTGCTGAGCTCAACGCTTGTGCAGATGCACATGTGCGACGAAGTCAACACACGTGCTTGTGGAGAGAAAGAAAGGGACTCCCAGGCGTGTGGAGCGACGGGGAGAAAGAGCGGGCGCTGAGGAACACAGTTTCAAACAGACTGTCTCCACACAAACAGGCACCTGTCTGCAGGTATCCTAGATCTTGATTCTTGAACTTGAGGAAACACGCGTCTGAGCAAAACTCCCAAACGCTTCCAGGAAAGACACAGGCTCTCCCACAAGCACACAAGTGTTTGCCCTCAGCTATAGATCAGGGACAAGCCTGTGAAGAGATGCCCTGCTATTCTTTCGCCTTATGGCATCATGTGTTTCGTTCCTCTTGGAGATCGATTGTTAAACGTCTTTCCTAGGGCGACTGTGAAGCATTTGCCAGCGGAGGAGAAGTAGCACGGAGCAGCATTCAGTACTGCCTACGAGTGTCTTTGCTACCCTACTAGCGGAGCTCCAAGAACAGGCACACATCTTCAGGTACCTTCCAAATGTGGATTCCCCTGCAGCCCCGTAGGCGGGCGTGCAGTACGCCAACCGTCAACGGACGTTTTTCCCCTCAAGCCTGTCAGGACGTTGCTCGTCCGTCTTTCCCTCAATAGATGGGAGTAGGCGCGCTTGCGGATGTGTGCGTGTGTGTGGCCACGCGTTTGCTTAGGCATCAGTGTGTGAAAAGGTAGGTGCTTTTCTCTAGCTGCGTGTGCGTGCACGTGGTGCTGGGTGCACATCCCTGGGTGCTCGTGGAAAGGTTTCTGCATGGTTTTCGCTGAGGAATCGTGTGTGTGCACATGGACAAAGAGAAGGCGCAGCAACCAGGTTCCAGCGCCGAAGAAGGCAAAAGGCGAGGTTTCCGGCGCTATCTCCTTCTCTCCCCAGAGCTAGTCGCGCAAAGCAAGCCGCTAAGCCGGCGACCGGCAAGAGAGCTACAACGAAGCATGCCGAACGGAGAAAATAGCAGCAGCTCATCTGTTCACACCTTGTTTCTGCCATGTGCTTGAACGCCAAGACGTTCGCGCTTCTGTGAGATGAAAGACGTCCTTCTGCATATGTGGTTGCTCACACCGGTGCACTTGTTAGTGTATCCATTCAGTCCTGGGCTGCGGGGCATTCAGAAGTGGCTCTGTGGAGACGTCTGCATAGAGGCAGCTGTCAGAACACGCACACTCGATTGTTCACCAAAACATATGCAGACGCGTCCTTAGCCTGTAGATTTGGATGCACAGAGTTCCCTGTGTTCGCAAGAGACAAGGGAATCGCGTCTGTGCGCACAGAAGCAATAGCGGACCGTTTCCCTCGGAGTGAACGCGAAAGAGCCGTCTATATACTCGCAGACACGCGAACGTGCCTCAATGCGGTCACAGAGGCAGCAGCTTTTGCACAGATGCTCCTGGTGATTCTGGCACTTTCCAGGCACACTCCTGAAAGTCGCGCACACTGCTGTTCACTCGCTAAACGACCTCTTGGGAAACACGTCTCCGGTCGACGGACCGCTCAGATTGCTTCTCGTGTAACTGTGAACTGTGTCAGCGCAGGGAATCCGTCTCTGTTGAGCAGATGTCAATCCTGCCTCGCTTTTGCTTTGTTGCCTCTACCAAGATGATTTCCCGTTTCTCTCTTCACTGGAGCACGCAGACACAGCCAACGCACATCAAGTGTCAAGAGACACGCTCTGCTGAGCTCAACGCTTGTGCAGATGCACATGTGCGACGAAGTCAACACACGTGCTTGTGGAGAGAAAGAAAGGGACTCCCAGGCGTGTGGAGCGACGGGGAGAAAGAGCGGGCGCTGAGGAACACAGTTTCAAACAGACTGTCTCCACACAAACAGGCACCTGTCTGCAGGTATCCTAGATCTTGATTCTTGAACTTGAGGAAACACGCGTCTGAGCAAAACTCCCAAACGCTTCCAGGAAAGACACAGGCTCTCCCACAAGCACACAAGTGTTTGCCCTCAGCTATAGATCAGGGACAAGCCTGTGAAGAGATGCCCTGCTATTCTTTCGCCTTATGGCATCATGTGTTTCGTTCCTCTTGGAGATCGATTGTTAAACGTCTTTCCTAGGGCGACTGTGAAGCATTTGCCAGCGGAGGAGAAGTAGCACGGAGCAGCATTCAGTACTGCCTACGAGTGTCTTTGCTACCCTACTAGCGGAGCTCCAAGAACAGGCACACATCTTCAGGTACCTTCCAAATGTGGATTCCCCTGCAGCCCCGTAGGCGGGCGTGCAGTACGCCAACCGTCAGCGGACGTTTTTCCCCTCAAGCCTGTCAGGACGTTGCTCGTCCGTCTTTCCCTCAATAGATGGGAGTAGGCGCGCTTGCGGATGTGTGCGTGTGTGTGGCCACGCGTTTGCTTAGGCATCAGTGTGTGAAAAGGTAGGTGCTTTTCTCTAGCTGCGTGTGCGTGCACGTGGTGCTGGGTGCACATCCCTGGGTGCTCGTGGAAAGGTTTCTGCATGGTTTTCGCTGAGGAATCGTGTGTGTGCACATGGACAAAGAGAAGGCGCAGCAACCAGGTTCCAGCGCCGAAGAAGGCAAAAGGCGAGGTTTCCGGCGCTATCTCCTTCTCTCCCCAGAGCTAGTCGCGCAAAGCAAGCCGCTAAGCCGGCGACCGGCAAGAGAGCTACAACGAAGCATGCCGAACGGAGAAAATAGCAGCAGCTCATCTGTTCACACCTTGTTTCTGCCATGTGCTTGAACGCCAAGACGTTCGCGCTTCTGTGAGATGAAAGACGTCCTTCTGCATATGTGGTTGCTCACACCGGTGCACTTGTTAGTGTATCCATTCAGTCCTGGGCTGCGGGGCATTCAGAAGTGGCTCTGTGGAGACGTCTGCATAGAGGCAGCTGTCAGAACACGCACACTCGATTGTTCACCAAAACATATGCAGACGCGTCCTTAGCCTGTAGATTTGGATGCACAGAGTTCCCTGTGTTCGCAAGAGACAAGGGAATCGCGTCTGTGCGCACAGAAGCAATAGCGGACCGTTTCCCTCGGAGTGAACGCGAAAGAGCCGTCTATATACTCGCAGACACGCGAACGTGCCTCAATGCGGTCACAGAGGCAGCAGCTTTTGCACAGATGCTCCTGGTGATTCTGGCACTTTCCAGGCACACTCCTGAAAGTCGCGCACACTGCTGTTCACTCGCTAAACGACCTCTTGGGAAACACGTCTCCGGTCGACGGACCGCTCAGATTGCTTCTCGTGTAACTGTGAACTGTGTCAGTGCAGGGAATCCGTCTCTGTTGAGCAGATGTCAATCCTGCCTCGCTTTTGCTTTGTTGCCTCTACCAAGATGATTTCCCGTTTCTCTCTTCACTGGAGCAGGCAGACACAGCCAACGCACATCAAGTGTCAAGAGACACGCTCTGCTGAGCTCAACGCTTGTGCAGATGCACATGTGCGACGAAGTCAACACACGTGCTTGTGGAGAGAAAGAAAGGGACTCCCAGGCGTGTGGAGCGACGGGGAGAAAGAGCGGGCGCTGAGGAACACAGTTTCAAACAGACTGTCTCCACACAAACAGGCACCTGTCTGCAGGTATCCTAGATCTTGATTCTTGAACTTGAGGAAACACGCGTCTGAGCAAAACTCCCAAACGCTTCCAGGAAAGACACAGGCTCTCCCACAAGCACACAAGTGTTTGCCCTCAGCTATAGATCAGGGACAAGCCTGTGAAGAGATGCCCTGCTATTCTTTCGCCTTATGGCATCATGTGTTTCGTTCCTCTTGGAGATCGATTGTTAAACGTCTTTCCTAGGGCGACTGTGAAGCATTTGCCAGCGGAGGAGAAGTAGCACGGAGCAGCATTCAGTACTGCCTACGAGTGTCTTTGCTACCCTACTAGCGGAGCTCCAAGAACAGGCACACATCTTCAGGTACCTTCCAAATGTGGATTCCCCTGCAGCCCCGTAGGCGGGCGTGCAGTACGCCAACCGTCAGCGGACGTTTTTCCCCTCAAGCCTGTCAGGACGTTGCTCGTCCGTCTTTCCCTCAATAGATGGGAGTAGGCGCGCTTGCGGATGTGTGCGTGTGTGTGGCCACGCGTTTGCTTAGGCATCAGTGTGTGAAAAGGTAGGTGCTTTTCTCTAGCTGCGTGTGCGTGCACGTGGTGCTGGGTGCACATCCCTGGGTGCTCGTGGAAAGGTTTCTGCATGGTTTTCGCTGAGGAATCGTGTGTGTGCACATGGACAAAGAGAAGGCGCAGCAACCAGGTTCCAGCGCCGAAGAAGGCAAAAGGCGAGGTTTCCGGCGCTATCTCCTTCTCTCCCCAGAGCTAGTCGCGCAAAGCAAGCCGCTAAGCCGGCGACCGGCAAGAGAGCTACAACGAAGCATGCCGAACGGAGAAAATAGCAGCAGCTCATCTGTTCACACCTTGTTTCTGCCATGTGCTTGAACGCCAAGACGTTCGCGCTTCTGTGAGATGAAAGACGTCCTTCTGCATATGTGGTTGCTCACACCGGTGCACTTGTTAGTGTATCCATTCAGTCCTGGGCTGCGGGGCATTCAGAAGTGGCTCTGTGGAGACGTCTGCATAGAGGCAGCTGTCAGAACACGCACACTCGATTGTTCACCAAAACATATGCAGACGCGTCCTTAGCCTGTAGATTTGGATGCACAGAGTTCCCTGTGTTCGCAAGAGACAAGGGAATCGCGTCTGTGCGCACAGAAGCAATAGCGGACCGTTTCCCTCGGAGTGAACGCGAAAGAGCCGTCTATATACTCGCAGACACGCGAACGTGCCTCAATGCGGTCACAGAGGCAGCAGCTTTTGCACAGATGCTCCTGGTGATTCTGGCACTTTCCAGGCACACTCCTGAAAGTCGCGCACACTGCTGTTCACTCGCTAAACGACCTCTTGGGAAACACGTCTCCGGTCGACGGACCGCTCAGATTGCTTCTCGTGTAACTGTGAACTGTGTCAGTGCAGGGAATCCGTCTCTGTTGAGCAGATGTCAATCCTGCCTCGCTTTTGCTTTGTTGCCTCTACCAAGATGATTTCCCGTTTCTCTCTTCACTGGAGCAGGCAGACACAGCCAACGCACATCAAGTGTCAAGAGACACGCTCTGCTGAGCTCAACGCTTGTGCAGATGCACATGTGCGACGAAGTCAACACACGTGCTTGTGGAGAGAAAGAAAGGGACTCCCAGGCGTGTGGAGCGACGGGGAGAAAGAGCGGGCGCTGAGGAACACAGTTTCAAACAGACTGTCTCCACACAAACAGGCACCTGTCTGCAGGTATCCTAGATCTTGATTCTTGAACTTGAGGAAACGCGTCTGAGCAAAACTCCCAAACGCTTCCAGGAAAGACACAGGCTCTCCCACAAGCACACAAGTGTTTGCCCTCAGCTATAGATCAGGGACAAGCCTGTGAAGAGATGCCCTGCTATTCTTTCGCCTTATGGCATCATGTGTTTCGTTCCTCTTGGAGATCGATTGTTAAAGGTCTTTCCTCGGGCGACTGTGAAGCATTTGCCAGCGGAGGAGAAGTAGCACGGAGCAGCATTCAGTACTGCCTACGAGTGTCTTTGCTACCCTACTAGCGGAGCTCCAAGAACAGGCACACATCTTCAGGCACCTTCCAAATGTGGATTCCCCTGCAGCCCCGTAGGCGGGCGTGCAGTACGCCAACCGTCAACGGACGTTTTTCCCCTCAAGCCTGTCAGGACGTTGCTCGTCCGTCTTTCCCTCAATAGATGGGAGTAGGCGCGCTTGCGGATGTGTGCGTGTGTGTGGCCACGCGTTTGCTTAGGCATCAGTGTGTGAAAAGGTAGGTGCTTTTCTCTAGCTGCGTGTGCGTGCACGTGGTGCTGGGTGCACATCCCTGGGTGCTCGTGGAAAGGTTTCTGCATGGTTTTCGCTGAGGAATCGTGTGTGTGCACATGGACAAAGAGAAGGCGCAGCAACCAGGTTCCAGCGCCGAAGAAGGCAAAAGGCGAGGTTTCCGGCGCTATCTCCTTCTCTCCCCAGAGCTAGTCGCGCAAAGCAAGCCGCTAAGCCGGCGACCGGCAAGAGAGCTACAACGAAGCATGCCGAACGGAGAAAATAGCAGCAGCTCATCTGTTCACACCTTGTTTCTGCCATGTGCTTGAACGCCAAGACGTTCGCGCTTCTGTGAGATGAAAGACGTCCTTCTGCATATGTGGTTGCTCACACCGGTGCACTTGTTAGTGTATCCATTCAGTCCTGGGCTGCGGGGCATTCAGAAGTGGCTCTGTGGAGACGTCTGCATAGAGGCAGCTGTCAGAACACGCACACTCGATTGTTCACCAAAACATATGCAGACGCGTCCTTAGCCTGTAGATTTGGATGCACAGAGTTCCCTGTGTTCGCAAGAGACAAGGGAATCGCGTCTGTGCGCACAGAAGCAATAGCGGACCGTTTCCCTCGGAGTGAACGCGAAAGAGCCGTCTATATACTCGCAGACACGCGAACGTGCCTCAATGCGGTCACAGAGGCAGCAGCTTTTGCACAGATGCTCCTGGTGATTCTGGCACTTTCCAGGCACACTCCTGAAAGTCGCGCACACTGCTGTTCACTCGCTAAACGACCTCTTGGGAAACACGTCTCCGGTCGACGGACCGCTCAGATTGCTTCTCGTGTAACTGTGAACTGTGTCAGCGCAGGGAATCCGTCTCTGTTGAGCAGATGTCAATCCTGCCTCGCTTTTGCTTTGTTGCCTCTACCAAGATGATTTCCCGTTTCTCTCTTCACTGGAGCAGGCAGACACAGCCAACGCACATCAAGTGTCAAGAGACACGCTCTGCTGAGCTCAACGCTTGTGCAGATGCACATGTGCGACGAAGTCAACACACGTGCTTGTGGAGAGAAAGAAAGGGACTCCCAGGCGTGTGGAGCGACGGGGAGAAAGAGCGGGCGCTGAGGAACACAGTTTCAAACAGACTGTCTCCACACAAACAGGCACCTGTCTGCAGGTATCCTAGATCTTGATTCTTGAACTTGAGGAAACACGCGTCTGAGCAAAACTCCCAAACGCTTCCAGGAAAGACACAGGCTCTCCCACAAGCACACAAGTGTTTGCCCTCAGCTATAGATCAGGGACAAGCCTGTGAAGAGATGCCCTGCTATTCTTTCGCCTTATGGCATCATGTGTTTCGTTCCTCTTGGAGATCGATTGTTAAACGTCTTTCCTCGGGCGACTGTGAAGCATTTGCCAGCGGAGGAGAAGTAGCACGGAGCAGCATTCAGTACTGCCTACGAGTGTCTTTGCTACCCTACTAGCGGAGCTCCAAGAACAGGCACACATCTTCAGGCACCTTCCAAATGTGGATTCCCCTGCAGCCCCGTAGGCGGGCGTGCAGTACGCCAACCGTCAACGGACGTTTTTCCCCTCAAGCCTGTCAGGACGTTGCTCGTCCGTCTTTCCCTCAATAGATGGGAGTAGGCGCGCTTGCGGATGTGTGCGTGTGTGTGGCCACGCGTTTGCTTAGGCATCAGTGTGTGAAAAGGTAGGTGCTTTTCTCTAGCTGCGTGTGCGTGCACGTGGTGCTGGGTGCACATCCCTGGGTGCTCGTGGAAAGGTTTCTGCATGGTTTTCGCTGAGGAATCGTGTGTGTGCACATGGACAAAGAGAAGGCGCAGCAACCAGGTTCCAGCGCCGAAGAAGGCAAAAGGCGAGGTTTCCGGCGCTATCTCCTTCTCTCCCCAGAGCTAGTCGCGCAAAGCAAGCCGCTAAGCCGGCGACCGGCAAGAGAGCTACAACGAAGCATGCCGAACGGAGAAAATAGCAGCAGCTCATCTGTTCACACCTTGTTTCTGCCATGTGCTTGAACGCCAAGACGTTCGCGCTTCTGTGAGATGAAAGACGTCCTTCTGCATATGTGGTTGCTCACACCGGTGCACTTGTTAGTGTATCCATTCAGTCCTGGGCTGCGGGGCATTCAGAAGTGGCTCTGTGGAGACGTCTGCATAGAGGCAGCTGTCAGAACACGCACACTCGATTGTTCACCAAAACATATGCAGACGCGTCCTTAGCCGGTAGATTTGGATGCACAGAGTTCCCTGTGTTCGCAAGAGACAAGGGAATCGCGTCTGTACGCACAGAAGCAATAGCGGACCGTTTCCCTCGGAGTGAACGCGAAAGAGCCGTCTATATACTCGCAGACACGGGAACGCGCCTCAGTGCGGTCACAGAGGCAGCAGCTTTTGCACAGGTGCTCTGGTGATTCTGGCACTTTCCAGGCACACTCCTGAAAGTCGCGCACACTGCTGTTCACTCGCTAAACGACCTCTTGGGAAACACGTCTCCGGTCGATGGAGCGCTCAGATTGCTTCTCGTGTAACTGTGAACTGTGTCAGCGCAGGGAATCCGTCTCTGTTGAGCAGATGTCAATCCTGCCTCGCTTTTGCTTTGTTGCCTCTACCAAGATGATTTCCCGTTTCTCTCTTCACTGGAGCACGCAGACACAGCCAACGCACATCAAGTGTCAAGAGACACACTCTGCTGAGCTCAACGCTTGTGCAGATGCACATGTGCGACGAAGTCAACACACGTGCTTGTGGAGAGAAAGAAAGGGACTCCCAGGCGTGTGGAGCGACGGGGAGAAAGAGCGGGCGCTGAGGAACACAGTTTCAAACAGACTGTCTCCACACAAACAGGCACCTGTCTGCAGGTATCCTAGATCTTGATTCTTGAACTTGAGGAAACACGCGTCTGAGCAAAACTCCCAAACGCTTCCAGGAAAGACACAGGCTCTCCCACAAGCACACAAGTGTTTGCCCTCAGCTATAGATCAGGGACAAGCTTGTGAAGAGATGCCCTGCTATTCTTTCGCCTTATGGCATCATGCGTTTCGTTTCTCTTGGAGATCGATTGTTAAACGTCTTTCCTCGGGCGACTGTGAAGCATTTGCCAGCGGAGGAGAAGTAGCACGGAGCAGCATTCAGTACTGCCTACGAGTGTCTTTGCTACCCTACTAGCGGAGCTCCAAGAACAGGCACACATCTTCAGGTACCTTCCAAATGTGGATTCCCCTGCAGCCCCGTAGGCGGGCGTGCAGTACGCCAACCATCAACGGACGTTTTTCCCCTCAAGCCTGTCAGGACGTTGCTCGTCCGTCTTTCCCTCAATAGATGGGAGTAGGCGCGCTTGCGGATGTGTGCGTGTGTGTGGCCACGCGTTTGCTTAGGCATCAGTGTGTGAAAAGGTAGGTGCTTTTCTCTAGCTGCGTGTGCGTGCACGTGGTCCTGGGTGCACATCCCTGGGTGCTCGAGGTAAGGTTTCTGCATGGTTTTCGCTGAGGAATCGTGTGTGTGCACATGGACAAAGAGAAGGCGCAGCAACCAGGTTCCAGCGCCGAAGAAGGCAAAAGGCAAGGTTTCCGGCGCTATCTCCTTCTCTCCGCAGACCTAGTCGCGCAAAGCAAGCCGCTAAGCCGGCGACCGGCAAGAGAGCTACAACGAAGCATGCCGAACGGAGAAAATAGCAGCAGCTCATCTGTTCACACCTTGTTTCTGCCATGTGCTTGAACGCCAAGACGTTCGCGCTTCTGTGAGATGAAAGACGTCCTTCTGCATATGTGGTTGCTCACACCGGTGCACTTGTTAGTGTATCCATTCAGTCCTGGGCTGCGGGGCATTCAGAAGTGGCTCTGTGGAGACGTCTGCATAGAGGCAGCTGTCAGAACACGCACACTCGATTGTTCACCAAAACATATGCAGACGCGTCCTTAGCCGGTAGATTTGGATGCACAGAGTTCCCTGTGTTCGCAAGAGACAAGGGAATCGCGTCTGTACGCACAGAAGCAATAGCGGACCGTTTCCCTCGGAGTGAACGCGAAAGAGCCGTCTATATACTCGCAGACACGGGAACGTGCCTCAGTGCGGTCACAGAGGCAGCAGCTTTTGCACAGGTGCTCTGGTGATTCTGGCACTTTCCAGGCACACTCCTGAAAGTCGCGCACACTGCTGTTCACTCGCTAAACGACCTCTTGGGAAACACGTCTCCGGTCGATGGACCGCTCAGATTGCTTCTCGTGTAACTGTGAACTGTGTCAGCGCAGGGAATCCGTCTCTGTTGAGCAGATGTCAATCCTGCCTCGCTTTTGCTTTGTTGCCTCTACCAAGATGATTTCCCGTTTCTCTCTTCACTGGAGCACGCAGACACAGCCAACGCACATCAAGTGTCAAGAGACACGCTCTGCTGAGCTCAACGCTTGTGCAGATGCACATGTGCGACGAAGTCAACACACGTGCTTGTGGAGAGAAAGAAAGGGACTCCCAGGCGTGTGGAGCGACGGGGAGAAAGAGCGGGCGCTGAGGAACACAGTTTCAAACAGACTGTCTCCACACAAACAGGCACCTGTCTGCAGGTATCCTAGATCTTGATTCTTGAACTTGAGGAAACACGCGTCTGAGCAAAACTCCCAAACGCTTCCAGGAAAGACACAGGCTCTCCCACAAGCACACAAGTGTTTGCCCTCAGCTATAGATCAGGGACAAGCCTGTGAAGAGATGCCCTGCTATTCTTTCGCCTTATGGCATCATGTGTTTCGTTCCTCTTGGAGATCGATTGTTAAAGGTCTTTCCTCGGGCGACTGTGAAGCATTTGCCAGCGGAGGAGAAGTAGCACGGAGCAGCATTCAGTACTGCCTACGAGTGTCTTTGCTACCCTACTAGCGGAGCTCCAAGAACAGGCACACATCTTCAGGCACCTTCCAAATGTGGATTCCCCTGCAGCCCCGTAGGCGGGCGTGCAGTACGCCAACCGTCAACGGACGTTTTTCCCCTCAAGCCTGTCAGGACGTTGCTCGTCCGTCTTTCCCTCAATAGATGGGAGTAGGCGCGCTTGCGGATGTGTGCGTGTGTGTGGCCACGCGTTTGCTTAGGCATCAGTGTGTGAAAAGGTAGGTGCTTTTCTCTAGCTGCGTGTGCGTGCACGTGGTGCTGGGTGCACATCCCTGGGTGCTCGTGGAAAGGTTTCTGCATGGTTTTCGCTGAGGAATCGTGTGTGTGCACATGGACAAAGAGAAGGCGCAGCAACCAGGTTCCAGTGCCGAAGAAGGCAAAAGGCGAGGTTTCCGGCGCTATCTCCTTCTCTCCGCAGAGCTAGTCGCGCAAAGCAAGCCGCTAAGCCGGCGACCGGCAAGAGAGCTACAACGAAGCATGCCGAACGGAGAAAATAGCAGCAGCTCATCTGTTCACACCTTGTTTCTGCCATGTGCTTGAACGCCAAGACGTTCGCGCTTCTGTGAGATGAAAGACGTCCTTCTGCATATGTGGTTGCTCACACCGGTGCACTTGTTAGTGTATCCATTCAGTCCTGGGCTGCGGGGCATTCAGAAGTGGCTCTGTGGAGACGTCTGCATAGAGGCAGCTGTCAGAACACGCACACTCGATTGTTCACCAAAACATATGCAGACGCGTCCTTAGCCGGTAGATTTGGATGCACAGAGTTCCCTGTGTTCGCAAGAGACAAGGGAATCGCGTCTGTACGCACAGAAGCAATAGCGGACCGTTTCCCTCGGAGTGAACGCGAAAGAGCCGTCTATATACTCGCAGACACGGGAACGCGCCTCAGTGCGGTCACAGAGGCAGAAGCTTTTGCACAGGTGCTCTGGTGATTCTGGCACTTTCCAGGCACACTCCTGAAAGTCGCGCACACTGCTGTTCACTCGCTAAACGACCTCTTGGGAAACACGTCTCCGGTCGATGGAGCGCTCAGATTGCTTCTCGTGTAACTGTGAACTGTGTCAGCGCAGGGAATCCGTCTCTGTTGAGCAGATGTCAATCCTGCCTCGCTTTTGCTTTGTTGCCTCTACCAAGATGATTTCCCGTTTCTCTCTTCACTGGAGCACGCAGACACAGCCAACGCACATCAAGTGTCAAGAGACACACTCTGCTGAGCTCAACGCTTGTGCAGATGCACATGTGCGACGAAGTCAACACACGTGCTTGTGGAGAGAAAGAAAGGGACTCCCAGGCGTGTGGAGCGACGGGGAGAAAGAGCGGGCGCTGAGGAACACAGTTTCAAACAGACTGTCTCCACACAAACAGGCACCTGTCTGCAGGTATCCTAGATCTTGATTCTTGAACTTGAGGAAACACGCGTCTGAGCAAAACTCCCAAACGCTTCCAGGAAAGACACAGGCTCTCCCACAAGCACACAAGTGTTTGCCCTCAGCTATAGATCAGGGACAAGCTTGTGAAGAGATGCCCTGCTATTCTTTCGCCTTATGGCATCATGCGTTTCGTTTCTCTTGGAGATCGATTGTTAAACGTCTTTCCTCGGGCGACTGTGAAGCATTTGCCAGCGGAGGAGAAGTAGCACGGAGCAGCATTCAGTACTGCCTACGAGTGTCTTTGCTACCCTACTAGCGGAGCTCCAAGAACAGGCACACATCTTCAGGTACCTTCCAAATGTGGATTCCCCTGCAGCCCCGTAGGCGGGCGTGCAGTACGCCAACCATCAACGGACGTTTTTCCCCTCAAGCCTGTCAGGACGTTGCTCGTCCGTCTTTCCCTCAATAGATGGGAGTAGGCGCGCTTGCGGATGTGTGCGTGTGTGTGGCCACGCGTTTGCTTAGGCATCAGTGTGTGAAAAGGTAGGTGCTTTTCTCTAGCTGCGTGTGCGTGCACGTGGTGCTGGGTGCACATCCCTGGGTGCTCGAGGTAAGGTTTCTGCATGGTTTTCGCTGAGGAATCGTGTGTGTGCACATGGACAAAGAGAAGGCGCAGCAACCAGGTTCCAGCGCCGAAGAAGGCAAAAGGCAAGGTTTCCGGCGCTATCTCCTTCTCTCCGCAGACCTAGTCGCGCAAAGCAAGCCGCTAAGCCGGCGACCGGCAAGAGAGCTACAACGAAGCATGCCGAACGGAGAAAATAGCAGCAGCTCATCTGTTCACACCTTGTTTCTGCCATGTGCTTGAACGCCAAGACGTTCGCGCTTCTGTGAGATGAAAGACGTCCTTCTGCATATGTGGTTGCTCACACCGGTGCACTTGTTAGTGTATCCATTCAGTCCTGGGCTGCGGGGCATTCAGAAGTGGCTCTGTGGAGACGTCTGCATAGAGGCAGCTGTCAGAACACGCACACTCGATTGTTCACCAAAACATATGCAGACGCGTCCTTAGCCGGTAGATTTGGATGCACAGAGTTCCCTGTGTTCGCAAGAGACAAGGGAATCGCGTCTGTACGCACAGAAGCAATAGCGGACCGTTTCCCTCGGAGTGAACGCGAAAGAGCCGTCTATATACTCGCAGACACGGGAACGTGCCTCAGTGCGGTCACAGAGGCAGCAGCTTTTGCACAGGTGCTCTGGTGATTCTGGCACTTTCCAGGCACACTCCTGAAAGTCGCGCACACTGCTGTTCACTCGCTAAACGACCTCTTGGGAAACACGTCTCCGGTCGATGGACCGCTCAGATTGCTTCTCGTGTAACTGTGAACTGTGTCAGCGCAGGGAATCCGTCTCTGTTGAGCAGATGTCAATCCTGCCTCGCTTTTGCTTTGTTGCCTCTACCAAGATGATTTCCCGTTTCTCTCTTCACTGGAGCACGCAGACACAGCCAACGCACATCAAGTGTCAAGAGACACGCTCTGCTGAGCTCAACGCTTGTGCAGATGCACATGTGCGACGAAGTCAACACACGTGCTTGTGGAGAGAAAGAAAGGGACTCCCAGGCGTGTGGAGCGACGGGGAGAAAGAGCGGGCGCTGAGGAACACAGTTTCAAACAGACTGTCTCCACACAAACAGGCACCTGTCTGCAGGTATCCTAGATCTTGATTCTTGAACTTGAGGAAACACGCGTCTGAGCAAAACTCCCAAACGCTTCCAGGAAAGACACAGGCTCTCCCACAAGCACACAAGTGTTTGCCCTCAGCTATAGATCAGGGACAAGCCTGTGAAGAGATGCCCTGCTATTCTTTCGCCTTATGGCATCATGTGTTTCGTTCCTCTTGGAGATCGATTGTTAAAGGTCTTTCCTCGGGCGACTGTGAAGCATTTGCCAGCGGAGGAGAAGTAGCACGGAGCAGCATTCAGTACTGCCTACGAGTGTCTTTGCTACCCTACTAGCGGAGCTCCAAGAACAGGCACACATCTTCAGGCACCTTCCAAATGTGGATTCCCCTGCAGCCCCGTAGGCGGGCGTGCAGTACGCCAACCGTCAACGGACGTTTTTCCCCTCAAGCCTGTCAGGACGTTGCTCGTCCGTCTTTCCCTCAATAGATGGGAGTAGGCGCGCTTGCGGATGTGTGCGTGTGTGTGGCCACGCGTTTGCTTAGGCATCAGTGTGTGAAAAGGTAGGTGCTTTTCTCTAGCTGCGTGTGCGTGCACGTGGTGCTGGGTGCACATCCCTGGGTGCTCGTGGAAAGGTTTCTGCATGGTTTTCGCTGAGGAATCGTGTGTGTGCACATGGACAAAGAGAAGGCGCAGCAACCAGGTTCCAGTGCCGAAGAAGGCAAAAGGCGAGGTTTCCGGCGCTATCTCCTTCTCTCCGCAGAGCTAGTCGCGCAAAGCAAGCCGCTAAGCCGGCGACCGGCAAGAGAGCTACAACGAAGCATGCCGAACGGAGAAAATAGCAGCAGCTCATCTGTTCACACCTTGTTTCTGCCATGTGCTTGAACGCCAAGACGTTCGCGCTTCTGTGAGATGAAAGACGTCCTTCTGCATATGTGGTTGCTCACACCGGTGCACTTGTTAGTGTATCCATTCAGTCCTGGGCTGCGGGGCATTCAGAAGTGGCTCTGTGGAGACGTCTGCATAGAGGCAGCTGTCAGAACACGCACACTCGATTGTTCACCAAAACATATGCAGACGCGTCCTTAGCCGGTAGATTTGGATGCACAGAGTTCCCTGTGTTCGCAAGAGACAAGGGAATCGCGTCTGTACGCACAGAAGCAATAGCGGACCGTTTCCCTCGGAGTGAACGCGAAAGAGCCGTCTATATACTCGCAGACACGGGAACGCGCCTCAGTGCGGTCACAGAGGCAGAAGCTTTTGCACAGGTGCTCTGGTGATTCTGGCACTTTCCAGGCACACTCCTGAAAGTCGCGCACACTGCTGTTCACTCGCTAAACGACCTCTTGGGAAACACGTCTCCGGTCGATGGAGCGCTCAGATTGCTTCTCGTGTAACTGTGAACTGTGTCAGCGCAGGGAATCCGTCTCTGTTGAGCAGATGTCAATCCTGCCTCGCTTTTGCTTTGTTGCCTCTACCAAGATGATTTCCCGTTTCTCTCTTCACTGGAGCACGCAGACACAGCCAACGCACATCAAGTGTCAAGAGACACACTCTGCTGAGCTCAACGCTTGTGCAGATGCACATGTGCGACGAAGTCAACACACGTGCTTGTGGAGAGAAAGAAAGGGACTCCCAGGCGTGTGGAGCGACGGGGAGAAAGAGCGGGCGCTGAGGAACACAGTTTCAAACAGACTGTCTCCACACAAACAGGCACCTGTCTGCAGGTATCCTAGATCTTGATTCTTGAACTTGAGGAAACACGCGTCTGAGCAAAACTCCCAAACGCTTCCAGGAAAGACACAGGCTCTCCCACAAGCACACAAGTGTTTGCCCTCAGCTATAGATCAGGGACAAGCTTGTGAAGAGATGCCCTGCTATTCTTTCGCCTTATGGCATCATGTGTTTCGTTTCTCTTGGAGATCGATTGTTAAACGTCTTTCCTCGGGCGACTGTGAAGCATTTGCCAGCGGAGGAGAAGTAGCACGGAGCAGCATTCAGTACTGCCTACGAGTGTCTTTGCTACCCTACTAGCGGAGCTCCAAGAACAGGCACACATCTTCAGGTACCTTCCAAATGTGGATTCCCCTGCAGCCCCGTAGGCGGGCGTGCAGTACGCCAACCATCAACGGACGTTTTTCCCCTCAAGCCTGTCAGGACGTTGCTCGTCCGTCTTTCCCTCAATAGATGGGAGTAGGCGCGCTTGCGGATGTGTGCATGTGTGTGGCCACGCGTTTGCTTAGGCATCAGTGTGTGAAAAGATAGGTGCTTTTCTCTAGCTGCGTGTGCGTGCACGTGGTGCTGGGTGCACATCCCTGGGTGCTCGAGGTAAGGTTTCTGCATGGTTTTCGCTGAGGAATCGTGTGTGTGCACATGGACAAAGAGAAGGCGCAGCAACCAGGTTCCAGCGCCGAAGAAGGCAAAAGGCAAGGTTTCCGGCGCTATCTCCTTCTCTCCGCAGACCTAGTCGCGCAAAGCAAGCCGCTAAGCCGGCGACCGGCAAGAGAGCTACAACGAAGCATGCCGAACGGAGAAAATAGCAGCAGCTCATCTGTTCACACCTTGTTTCTGCCATGTGCTTGAACGCCAAGACGTTCGCGCTTCTGTGAGATGAAAGACGTCCTTCTGCATATGTGGTTGCTCACACCGGTGCACTTGTTAGTGTATCCATTCAGTCCTGGGCTGCGGGGCATTCAGAAGTGGCTCTGTGGAGACATCTGCATAGAGGCAGCTGTCAGAACATGCACACTCGATTGTTCACCAAAACATGTGCAGACGCGTCTTTAGCCTGTAGATTTGGATGCACAGAGTTCCCTGTGTTCGCAAGAGACAAGGGAATCGCGTCTGTACGCACAGAAGCAATAGCGGACCGTTTCCCTCGGAGTGAACGCGAAAGAGCCGTCTATATACTCGCAGACACGGGAACGTGCCTCAGTGCGGTCACAGAGGCAGCAGCTTTTGCACAGGTGCTCTGGTGATTCTGGCACTTTCCAGGCACACTCCTGAAAGTCGCGCACACTGCTGTTCACTCGCTAAACGACCTCTTGGGAAACACGTCTCCGGTCGATGGACCGCTCAGATTGCTTCTCGTGTAACTGTGAACTGTGTCAGCGCAGGGAATCCGTCTCTGTTGAGCAGATGTCAATCCTGCCTCGCTTTTGCTTTGTTGCCTCTACCAAGATGATTTCCCGTTTCTCTCTTCACTGGAGCACGCAGACACAGCCAACGCACATCAAGTGTCAAGAGACACACTCTGCTGAGCTCAACGCTTGTGCAGATGCACATGTGCGACGAAGTCAACACACGTGCTTGTGGAGAGAAAGAAAGGGACTCCCAGGCGTGTGGAGCGACGGGGAGAAAGAGCGGGCGCTGAGGAACACAGTTTCAAACAGACTGTCTCCACACAAACAGGCACCTGTCTGCAGGTATCCTAGATCTTGATTCTTGAACTTGAGGAAACACGCGTCTGAGCAAAACTCCCAAACGCTTCCAGGAAAGACACAGGCTCTCCCACAAGCACACAAGTGTTTGCCCTCAGCTATAGATCAGGGACAAGCTTGTGAAGAGATGCCCTGCTATTCTTTCGCCTTATGGCATCATGTGTTTCGTTTCTCTTGGAGATCGATTGTTAAACGTCTTTCCTCGGGCGACTGTGAAGCATTTGCCAGCGGAGGAGAAGTAGCACGGAGCAGCATTCAGTACTGCCTACGAGTGTCTTTGCTACCCTACTAGCGGAGCTCCAAGAACAGGCACACATCTTCAGGTACCTTCCAAATGTGGATTCCCCTGCAGCCCCGTAGGCGGGCGTGCAGTACGCCAACCATCAACGGACGTTTTTCCCCTCAAGCCTGTCAGGACGTTGCTCGTCCGTCTTTCCCTCAATAGATGGGAGTAGGCGCGCTTGCGGATGTGTGCGTGTGTGTGGCCACGCGTTTCCTTAGGCATCAGTGTGTGAAAAGGTAGGTGCTTTTCTCTAGCTGCGTGTGCGTGCACGTGCTGCTGGGTGCACATCCCTGGGTGCTCGAGGTAAGGTTTCTGCATGGTTTTCGCTGAGGAATCGTGTGTGTGCACATGGACAAAGAGAAGGCGCAGCAACCAGGTTCCAGCGCCGAAGAAGGCAAAAGGCAAGGTTTCCGGCGCTATCTCCTTCTCTCCGCAGACCTAGTCGCGCAAAGCAAGCCGCTAAGCCGGCGACCGGCAAGAGAGCTACAACGAAGCATGCCGAACGGAGAAAATAGCAGCAGCTCATCTGTTCACACCTTGTTTCTGCCATGTGCTTGAACGCCAAGACGTTCGCGCTTCTGTGAGATGAAAGACGTCCTTCTGCATATGTGGTTGCTCACACCGGTGCACTTGTTAGTGTATCCATTCAGTCCTGGGCTGCAGGGCATTCAGAAGTGGCTCTGTGGAGACATCTGCATAGAGGCAGCTGTCAGAACACGCACACTCGATTGTTCACCAAAACATGTGCAGACGCGTCTTTAGCCTGTAGATTTGGATGCACAGAGTTCCCTGTGTTCGCAAGAGACAAGGGAATCGCGTCTGTACGCACAGAAGCAATAGCGGACCGTTTCCCTCGGAGTGAACGCGAAAGAGCCGTCTATATACTCGCAGACACGGGAACGTGCCTCAGTGCGGTCACAGAGGCAGCAGCTTTTGCACAGGTGCTCTGGTGATTCTGGCACTTTCCAGGCACACTCCTGAAAGTCGCGCACACTGCTGTTCACTCGCTAAACGACCTCTTGGGAAACACGTCTCCGGTCGATGGACCGCTCAGATTGCTTCTCGTGTAACTGTGAACTGTGTCAGCGCAGGGAATCCGTCTCTGTTGAGCAGATGTCAATCCTGCCTCGCTTTTGCTTTGTTGCCTCTACCAAGATGATTTCCCGTTTCTCTCTTCACTGGAGCACGCAGACACAGCCAACGCACATCAAGTGTCAAGAGACACACTCTGCTGAGCTCAACGCTTGTGCAGATGCACATGTGCGACGAAGTCAACACACGTGCTTGTGGAGAGAAAGAAAGGGACTCCCAGGCGTGTGGAGCGACGGGGAGAAAGAGCGGGCGCTGAGGAACACAGTTTCAAACAGACTGTCTCCACACAAACAGGCACCTGTCTGCAGGTATCCTAGATCTTGATTCTTGAACTTGAGGAAACACGCGTCTGAGCAAAACTCCCAAACGCTTCCAGGAAAGACACAGGCTCTCCCACAAGCACACAAGTGTTTGCCCTCAGCTATAGATCAGGGACAAGCTTGTGAAGAGATGCCCTGCTATTCTTTCGCCTTATGGCATCATGTGTTTCGTTTCTCTTGGAGATCGATTGTTAAACGTCTTTCCTCGGGCGACTGTGAAGCATTTGCCAGCGGAGGAGAAGTAGCACGGAGCAGCATTCAGTACTGCCTACGAGTGTCTTTGCTACCCTACTAGCGGAGCTCCAAGAACAGGCACACATCTTCAGGTACCTTCCAAATGTGGATTCCCCTGCAGCCCCGTAGGCGGGCGTGCAGTACGCCAACCATCAACGGACGTTTTTCCCCTCAAGCCTGTCAGGACGTTGCTCGTCCGTCTTTCCCTCAATAGATGGGAGTAGGCGCGCTTGCGGATGTGTGCGTGTGTGTGGCCACGCGTTTGCTTAGGCATCAGTGTGTGAAAAGGTAGGTGCTTTTCTCTAGCTGCGTGTGCGTGCACGTGCTGCTGGGTGCACATCCCTGGGTGCTCGAGGTAAGGTTTCTGCATGGTTTTCGCTGAGGAATCGTGTGTGTGCACATGGACAAAGAGAAGGCGCAGCAACCAGGTTCCAGCGCCGAAGAAGGCAAAAGGCAAGGTTTCCGGCGCTATCTCCTTCTCTCCGCAGACCTAGTCGCGCAAAGCAAGCCGCTAAGCCGGCGACCGGCAAGAGAGCTACAACGAAGCATGCCGAACGGAGAAAATAGCAGCAGCTCATCTGTTCACACCTTGTTTCTGCCATGTGCTTGAACGCCAAGACGTTCGCGCTTCTGTGAGATGAAAGACGTCCTTCTGCATATGTGGTTGCTCACACCGGTGCACTTGTTAGTGTATCCATTCAGTCCTGGGCTGCAGGGCATTCAGAAGTGGCTCTGTGGAGACATCTGCATAGAGGCAGCTGTCAGAACACGCACACTCGATTGTTCACCAAAACATGTGCAGACGCGTCTTTAGCCTGTAGATTTGGATGCACAGAGTTCCCTGTGTTCGCAAGAGACAAGGGAATCGCGTCTGTACGCACAGAAGCAATAGCGGACCGTTTCCCTCGGAGTGAACGCGAAAGAGCCGTCTATATACTCGCAGACACGGGAACGTGCCTCAGTGCGGTCACAGAGGCAGCAGCTTTTGCACAGGTGCTCTGGTGATTCTGGCACTTTCCAGGCACACTCCTGAAAGTCGCGCACACTGCTGTTCACTCGCTAAACGACCTCTTGGGAAACACGTCTCCGGTCGATGGACCGCTCAGATTGCTTCTCGTGTAACTGTGAACTGTGTCAGCGCAGGGAATCCGTCTCTGTTGAGCAGATGTCAATCCTGCCTCGCTTTTGCTTTGTTGCCTCTACCAAGATGATTTCCCGTTTCTCTCTTCACTGGAGCACGCAGACACAGCCAACGCACATCAAGTGTCAAGAGACACACTCTGCTGAGCTCAACGCTTGTGCAGATGCACATGTGCGACGAAGTCAACACACGTGCTTGTGGAGAGAAAGAAAGGGACTCCCAGGCGTGTGGAGCGACGGGGAGAAAGAGCGGGCGCTGAGGAACACAGTTTCAAACAGACTGTCTCCACACAAACAGGCACCTGTCTGCAGGTATCCTAGATCTTGATTCTTGAACTTGAGGAAACACGCGTCTGAGCAAAACTCCCAAACGCTTCCAGGAAAGACACAGGCTCTCCCACAAGCACACAAGTGTTTGCCCTCAGCTATAGATCAGGGACAAGCTTGTGAAGAGATGCCCTGCTATTCTTTCGCCTTATGGCATCATGTGTTTCGTTTCTCTTGGAGATCGATTGTTAAACGTCTTTCCTCGGGCGACTGTGAAGCATTTGCCAGCGGAGGAGAAGTAGCACGGAGCAGCATTCAGTACTGCCTACGAGTGTCTTTGCTACCCTACTAGCGGAGCTCCAAGAACAGGCACACATCTTCAGGTACCTTCCAAATGTGGATTCCCCTGCAGCCCCGTAGGCGGGCGTGCAGTACGCCAACCATCAACGGACGTTTTTCCCCTCAAGCCTGTCAGGACGTTGCTCGTCCGTCTTTCCCTCAATAGATGGGAGTAGGCGCGCTTGCGGATGTGTGCGTGTGTGTGGCCACGCGTTTCCTTAGGCATCAGTGTGTGAAAAGGTAGGTGCTTTTCTCTAGCTGCGTGTGCGTGCACGTGCTGCTGGGTGCACATCCCTGGGTGCTCGAGGTAAGGTTTCTGCATGGTTTTCGCTGAGGAATCGTGTGTGTGCACATGGACAAAGAGAAGGCGCAGCAACCAGGTTCCAGCGCCGAAGAAGGCAAAAGGCAAGGTTTCCGGCGCTATCTCCTTCTCTCCGCAGACCTAGTCGCGCAAAGCAAGCCGCTAAGCCGGCGACCGGCAAGAGAGCTACAACGAAGCATGCCGAACGGAGAAAATAGCAGCAGCTCATCTGTTCACACCTTGTTTCTGCCATGTGCTTGAACGCCAAGACGTTCGCGCTTCTGTGAGATGAAAGACGTCCTTCTGCATATGTGGTTGCTCACACCGGTGCACTTGTTAGTGTATCCATTCAGTCCTGGGCTGCGGGGCATTCAGAAGTGGCTCTGTGGAGACGTCTGCATAGAGGCAGCTGTCAGAACACGCACACTCGATTGTTCACCAAAACATATGCAGACGCGTCCTTAGCCTGTAGATTTGGATGCACAGAGTTCCCTGTGTTCGCAAGAGACAAGGGAATCGCGTCTGTGCGCACAGAAGCAATAGCGGACCGTTTCCCTCGGAGTGAACGCGGAAGAGCCGTCTATGTACTCGGAGACACGGGAACGTGCCTCAATGCAGTCACAGAGGCAGCAGCTTTTGCACAGATGCTCTGGTGATTCTGGCACTTTCCAGGCACACTCCTGAAAGTCGCGCACACTGCTGTTCACTCGCTAAACGACCTCTTGGGAAACACGTCTCCGGTCGATGGAGCGCTCAGATTGCTTCTCGTGTAACTGTGAACTGTGTCAGCGCAGGGAATCCGTCTCTGTTGAGCAGATGTCAATCCTGCCTCGCTTTTGCTTTGTTGCCTCTACCAAGATGATTTCCCGTTTCTCTCTTCACTGGAGCACGCAGACACAGCCAACGCACATCAAGTGTCAAGAGACACACTCTGCTGAGCTCAACGCTTGTGCAGATGCACATGTGCGACGAAGTCAACACACGTGCTTGTGGAGAGAAAGAAAGGGACTCCCAGGCGTGTGGAGCGACGGGGAGAAAGAGCGGGCGCTGAGGAACACAGTTTCAAACAGACTGTCTCCACACAAACAGGCACCTGTCTGCAGGTATCCTAGATCTTGATTCTTGAACTTGAGGAAACACGCGTCTGAGCAAAACTCCCAAACGCTTCCAGGAAAGACACAGGCTCTCCCACAAGCACACAAGTGTTTGCCCTCAGCTATAGATCAGGGACAAGCTTGTGAAGAGATGCCCTGCTATTCTTTCGCCTTATGGCATCATGTGTTTCGTTTCTCTTGGAGATCGATTGTTAAACGTCTTTCCTCGGGCGACTGTGAAGCATTTGCCAGCGGAGGAGAAGTAGCACGGAGCAGCATTCAGTACTGCCTACGAGTGTCTTTGCTACCCTACTAGCGGAGCTCCAAGAACAGGCACACATCTTCAGGTACCTTCCAAATGTGGATTCCCCTGCAGCCCCGTAGGCGGGCGTGCAGTACGCCAACCATCAACGGACGTTTTTCCCCTCAAGCCTGTCAGGACGTTGCTCGTCCGTCTTTCCCTCAATAGATGGGAGTAGGCGCGCTTGCGGATGTGTGCGTTTGTGTGGCCACGCGTTTGCTTAGGCATCAGTGTGTGAAAAGGTAGGTGCTTTTCTCTAGCTGCGTGTGCGTGCACGTGGTGCTGGGTGCACATCCCTGGGTGCTCGTGGAAAGGTTTCTGCATGGTTTTCGCTGAGGAATCGTGTGTGTGCACATGGACAAAGAGAAGGCGCAGCAACCAGGTTCCAGCGCCGAAGAAGGCAAAAGGCAAGGTTTCCGGCGCTATCTCCTTCTCTCCGCAGACCTAGTCGCGCAAAGCAAGCCGCTAAGCCGGCGACCGGCAAGAGAGCTACAACGAAGCATGCCGAACGGAGAAAATAGCAGCAGCTCATCTGTTCACACCTTGTTTCTGCCATGTGCTTGAACGCCAAGACGTTCGCGCTTCTGTGAGATGAAAGACGTCCTTCTGCATATGTGGTTGCTCACACCGGTGCACTTGTTAGTGTATCCATTCAGTCCTGGGCTGCGGGGCATTCAGAAGTGGCTCTGTGGAGACGTCTGCATAGAGGCAGCTGTCAGAACACGCACACTCGATTGTTCACCAAAACATATGCAGACGCGTCCTTAGCCGGTAGATTTGGATGCACAGAGTTCCCTGTGTTCGCAAGAGACAAGGGAATCGCGTCTGTACGCACAGAAGCAATAGCGGACCGTTTCCCTCGGAGTGAACGCGGAAGAGCCGTCTATGTACTCGGAGACACGGGAACGTGCCTCAATGCAGTCACAGAGGCAGCAGCTTTTGCACAGATGCTCTGGTGATTCTGGCACTTTCCAGGCACACTCCTGAAAGTCGCGCACACTGCTGTTCACTCGCTAAACGACCTCTTGGGAAACACGTCTCCGGTCGATGGAGCGCTCAGATTGCTTCTCGTGTAACTGTGAACTGTGTCAGCGCAGGGAATCCGTCTCTGTTGAGCAGATGTCAATCCTGCCTCGCTTTTGCTTTGTTGCCTCTACCAAGATGATTTCCCGTTTCTCTCTTCACTGGAGCAGGCAGACACAGCCAACGCACATCAAGTGTCAAGAGACACACTCTGCTGAGCTCAACGCTTGTGCAGATGCACATGTGCGACGAAGTCAACACACGTGCTTGTGGAGAGAAAGAAAGGGACTCCCAGGCGTGTGGAGCGACGGGGAGAAAGAGCGGGCGCTGAGGAACACAGTTTCAAACAGACTGTCTCCACACAAACAGGCACCTGTCTGCAGGTATCCTAGATCTTGATTCTTGAACTTGAGGAAACACGCGTCTGAGCAAAACTCCCAAACGCTTCCAGGAAAGACACAGGCTCTCCCACAAGCACACAAGTGTTTGCCCTCAGCTATAGATCAGGGACAAGCTTGTGAAGAGATGCCCTGCTATTCTTTCGCCTTATGGCATCATGTGTTTCGTTTCTCTTGGAGATCGATTGTTAAACGTCTTTCCTCGGGCGACTGTGAAGCATTTGCCAGCGGAGGAGAAGTAGCACGGAGCAGCATTCAGTACTGCCTACGAGTGTCTTTGCTACCCTACTAGCGGAGCTCCAAGAACAGGCACACATCTTCAGGTACCTTCCAAATGTGGATTCCCCTGCAGCCCCGTAGGCGGGCGTGCAGTACGCCAACCATCAACGGACGTTTTTCCCCTCAAGCCTGTCAGGACGTTGCTCGTCCGTCTTTCCCTCAATAGATGGGAGTAGGCGCGCTTGCGGATGTGTGCGTGTGTGTGGCCACGCGTTTGCTTAGGCATCAGTGTGTGAAAAGGTAGGTGCTTTTCTCTAGCTGCGTGTGCGTGCACGTGCTGCTGGGTGCACATCCCTGGGTGCTCGAGGTAAGGTTTCTGCATGGTTTTCGCTGAGGAATCGTGTGTGTGCACATGGACAAAGAGAAGGCGCAGCAACCAGGTTCCAGCGCCGAAGAAGGCAAAAGGCAAGGTTTCCGGCGCTATCTCCTTCTCTCCGCAGACCTAGTCGCGCAAAGCAAGCCGCTAAGCCGGCGACCGGCAAGAGAGCTACAACGAAGCATGCCGAACGGAGAAAATAGCAGCAGCTCATCTGTTCACACCTTGTTTCTGCCATGTGCTTGAACGCCAAGACGTTCGCGCTTCTGTGAGATGAAAGACGTCCTTCTGCATATGTGGTTGCTCACACCGGTGCACTTGTTAGTGTATCCATTCAGTCCTGGGCTGCGGGGCATTCAGAAGTGGCTCTGTGGAGACGTCTGCATAGAGGCAGCTGTCAGAACACGCACACTCGATTGTTCACCAAAACATATGCAGACGCGTCCTTAGCCGGTAGATTTGGATGCACAGAGTTCCCTGTGTTCGCAAGAGACAAGGGAATCGCGTCTGTACGCACAGAAGCAATAGCGGACCGTTTCCCTCGGAGTGAACGCGGAAGAGCCGTCTATGTACTCGGAGACACGGGAACGTGCCTCAATGCAGTCACAGAGGCAGCAGCTTTTGCACAGATGCTCTGGTGATTCTGGCACTTTCCAGGCACACTCCTGAAAGTCGCGCACACTGCTGTTCACTCGCTAAACGACCTCTTGGGAAACACGTCTCCGGTCGATGGAGCGCTCAGATTGCTTCTCGTGTAACTGTGAACTGTGTCAGCGCAGGGAATCCGTCTCTGTTGAGCAGATGTCAATCCTGCCTCGCTTTTGCTTTGTTGCCTCTACCAAGATGATTTCCCGTTTCTCTCTTCACTGGAGCAGGCAGACACAGCCAACGCACATCAAGTGTCAAGAGACACACTCTGCTGAGCTCAACGCTTGTGCAGATGCACATGTGCGACGAAGTCAACACACGTGCTTGTGGAGAGAAAGAAAGGGACTCCCAGGCGTGTGGAGCGACGGGGAGAAAGAGCGGGCGCTGAGGAACACAGTTTCAAACAGACTGTCTCCACACAAACAGGCACCTGTCTGCAGGTATCCTAGATCTTGATTCTTGAACTTGAGGAAACACGCGTCTGAGCAAAACTCCCAAACGCTTCCAGGAAAGACACAGGCTCTCCCACAAGCACACAAGTGTTTGCCCTCAGCTATAGATCAGGGACAAGCTTGTGAAGAGATGCCCTGCTATTCTTTCGCCTTATGGCATCATGTGTTTCGTTTCTCTTGGAGATCGATTGTTAAACGTCTTTCCTCGGGCGACTGTGAAGCATTTGCCAGCGGAGGAGAAGTAGCACGGAGCAGCATTCAGTACTGCCTACGAGTGTCTTTGCTACCCTACTAGCGGAGCTCCAAGAACAGGCACACATCTTCAGGTACCTTCCAAATGTGGATTCCCCTGCAGCCCCGTAGGCGGGCGTGCAGTACGCCAACCATCAACGGACGTTTTTCCCCTCAAGCCTGTCAGGACGTTGCTCGTCCGTCTTTCCCTCAATAGATGGGAGTAGGCGCGCTTGCGGATGTGTGCGTTTGTGTGGCCACGCGTTTGCTTAGGCATCAGTGTGTGAAAAGGTAGGTGCTTTTCTCTAGCTGCGTGTGCGTGCACGTGGTGCTGGGTGCACATCCCTGGGTGCTCGTGGAAAGGTTTCTGCATGGTTTTCGCTGAGGAATCGTGTGTGTGCACATGGACAAAGAGAAGGCGCAGCAACCAGGTTCCAGCGCCGAAGAAGGCAAAAGGCAAGGTTTCCGGCGCTATCTCCTTCTCTCCGCAGACCTAGTCGCGCAAAGCAAGCCGCTAAGCCGGCGACCGGCAAGAGAGCTACAACGAAGCATGCCGAACGGAGAAAATAGCAGCAGCTCATCTGTTCACACCTTGTTTCTGCCATGTGCTTGAACGCCAAGACGTTCGCGCTTCTGTGAGATGAAAGACGTCCTTCTGCATATGTGGTTGCTCACACCGGTGCACTTGTTAGTGTATCCATTCAGTCCTGGGCTGCGGGGCATTCAGAAGTGGCTCTGTGGAGACGTCTGCATAGAGGCAGCTGTCAGAACACGCACACTCGATTGTTCACCAAAACATATGCAGACGCGTCCTTAGCCGGTAGATTTGGATGCACAGAGTTCCCTGTGTTCGCAAGAGACAAGGGAATCGCGTCTGTACGCACAGAAGCAATAGCGGACCGTTTCCCTCGGAGTGAACGCGGAAGAGCCGTCTATGTACTCGGAGACACGGGAACGTGCCTCAATGCAGTCACAGAGGCAGCAGCTTTTGCACAGATGCTCTGGTGATTCTGGCACTTTCCAGGCACACTCCTGAAAGTCGCGCACACTGCTGTTCACTCGCTAAACGACCTCTTGGGAAACACGTCTCCGGTCGACGGACCGCTCAGATTGCTTCTCGTGTAACTGTGAACTGTGTCAGCGCAGGGAATCCGTCTCTGTTGAGCAGATGTCAATCCTGCCTCGCTTTTGCTTTGTTGCCTCTACCAAGATGATTTCCCGTTTCTCTCTTCACTGGAGCAGGCAGACACAGCCAACGCACATCAAGTGTCAAGAGACACGCTCTGCTGAGCTCAACGCTTGTGCAGATGCACATGTGCGACGAAGTCAACACACGTGCTTGTGGAGAGAAAGAAAGGGACTCCCAGGCGTGTGGAGCGACGGGGAGAAAGAGTGGGCGCTGAGGAACACAGTTTCAAACAGACTGTCTCCACACAAACAGGCACCTGTCTGCAGGTATCCTAGATCTTGATTCTTGAACTTGAGGAAACACGCGTCTGAGCAAAACTCCCAAACGCTTCCAGGAAAGACACAGGCTCTCCCACAAGCACACAAGTGTTTGCCCTCAGCTATAGATCAGGGACAAGCTTGTGAAGAGATGCCCTGCTATTCTTTCGCCTTATGGCATCATGTGTTTCGTTTCTCTTGGAGATCGATTGTTAAACGTCTTTCCTCGGGCGACTGTGAAGCATTTGCCAGCGGAGGAGAAGTAGCACGGAGCAGCATTCAGTACTGCCTACGAGTGTCTTTGCTACCCTACTAGCGGAGCTCCAAGAACAGGCACACATCTTCAGGTACCTTCCAAATGTGGATTCCCCTGCAGCCCCGTAGGCGGGCGTGCAGTACGCCAACCATCAACGGACGTTTTTCCCCTCAAGCCTGTCAGGACGTTGCTCGTCCGTCTTTCCCTCAATAGATGGGAGTAGGCGCGCTTGCGGATGTGTGCGTTTGTGTGGCCACGCGTTTGCTTAGGCATCAGTGTGTGAAAAGGTAGGTGCTTTTCTCTAGCTGCGTGTGCGTGCACGTGCTGCTGGGTGCACATCCCTGGGTGCTCGTGGAAAGGTTTCTGCATGGTTTTCGCTGAGGAATCGTGTGTGTGCACATGGACAAAGAGAAGGCGCAGCAACCAGGTTCCAGCGCCGAAGAAGGCAAAAGGCAAGGTTTCCGGCGCTATCTCCTTCTCTCCGCAGACCTAGTCGCGCAAAGCAAGCCGCTAAGCCGGCGACCGGCAAGAGAGCTACAACGAAGCATGCCGAACGGAGAAAATAGCAGCAGCTCATCTGTTCACACCTTGTTTCTGCCATGTGCTTGAACGCCAAGACGTTCGCGCTTCTGTGAGATGAAAGACGTCCTTCTGCATATGTGGTTGCTCACACCGGTGCACTTGTTAGTGTATCCATTCAGTCCTGGGCTGCGGGGCATTCAGAAGTGGCTCTGTGGAGACGTCTGCATAGAGGCAGCTGTCAGAACACGCACACTCGATTGTTCACCAAAACATATGCAGACGCGTCCTTAGCCGGTAGATTTGGATGCACAGAGTTCCCTGTGTTCGCAAGAGACAAGGGAATCGCGTCTGTACGCACAGAAGCAATAGCGGACCGTTTCCCTCGGAGTGAACGCGGAAGAGCCGTCTATGTACTCGGAGACACGGGAACGTGCCTCAATGCAGTCACAGAGGCAGCAGCTTTTGCACAGATGCTCTGGTGATTCTGGCACTTTCCAGGCACACTCCTGAAAGTCGCGCACACTGCTGTTCACTCGCTAAACGACCTCTTGGGAAACACGTCTCCGGTCGATGGAGCGCTCAGATTGCTTCTCGTGTAACTGTGAACTGTGTCAGCGCAGGGAATCCGTCTCTGTTGAGCAGATGTCAATCCTGCCTCGCTTTTGCTTTGTTGCCTCTACCAAGATGATTTCCCGTTTCTCTCTTCACTGGAGCAGGCAGACACAGCCAACGCACATCAAGTGTCAAGAGACACACTCTGCTGAGCTCAACGCTTGTGCAGATGCACATGTGCGACGAAGTCAACACACGTGCTTGTGGAGAGAAAGAAAGGGACTCCCAGGCGTGTGGAGCGACGGGGAGAAAGAGCGGGCGCTGAGGAACACAGTTTCAAACAGACTGTCTCCACACAAACAGGCACCTGTCTGCAGGTATCCTAGATCTTGATTCTTGAACTTGAGGAAACACGCGTCTGAGCAAAACTCCCAAACGCTTCCAGGAAAGACACAGGCTCTCCCACAAGCACACAAGTGTTTGCCCTCAGCTATAGATCAGGGACAAGCTTGTGAAGAGATGCCCTGCTATTCTTTCGCCTTATGGCATCATGTGTTTCGTTTCTCTTGGAGATCGATTGTTAAACGTCTTTCCTCGGGCGACTGTGAAGCATTTGCCAGCGGAGGAGAAGTAGCACGGAGCAGCATTCAGTACTGCCTACGAGTGTCTTTGCTACCCTACTAGCGGAGCTCCAAGAACAGGCACACATCTTCAGGTACCTTCCAAATGTGGATTCCCCTGCAGCCCCGTAGGCGGGCGTGCAGTACGCCAACCATCAACGGACGTTTTTCCCCTCAAGCCTGTCAGGACGTTGCTCGTCCGTCTTTCCCTCAATAGATGGGAGTAGGCGCGCTTGCGGATGTGTGCGTTTGTGTGGCCACGCGTTTGCTTAGGCATCAGTGTGTGAAAAGGTAGGTGCTTTTCTCTAGCTGCGTGTGCGTGCACGTGGTGCTGGGTGCACATCCCTGGGTGCTCGTGGAAAGGTTTCTGCATGGTTTTCGCTGAGGAATCGTGTGTGTGCACATGGACAAAGAGAAGGCGCAGCAACCAGGTTCCAGCGCCGAAGAAGGCAAAAGGCAAGGTTTCCGGCGCTATCTCCTTCTCTCCGCAGACCTAGTCGCGCAAAGCAAGCCGCTAAGCCGGCGACCGGCAAGAGAGCTACAACGAAGCATGCCGAACGGAGAAAATAGCAGCAGCTCATCTGTTCACACCTTGTTTCTGCCATGTGCTTGAACGCCAAGACGTTCGCGCTTCTGTGAGATGAAAGACGTCCTTCTGCATATGTGGTTGCTCACACCGGTGCACTTGTTAGTGTATCCATTCAGTCCTGGGCTGCGGGGCATTCAGAAGTGGCTCTGTGGAGACGTCTGCATAGAGGCAGCTGTCAGAACACGCACACTCGATTGTTCACCAAAACATATGCAGACGCGTCCTTAGCCGGTAGATTTGGATGCACAGAGTTCCCTGTGTTCGCAAGAGACAAGGGAATCGCGTCTGTACGCACAGAAGCAATAGCGGACCGTTTCCCTCGGAGTGAACGCGGAAGAGCCGTCTATGTACTCGCAGACACGGGAACGTGCCTCAATGCGGTCACAGAGGCAGCAGCTTTTGCACAGGTGCTCTGGTGATTCTGGCACTTTCCAGGCACACTCCTGAAAGTCGCGCACACTGCTGTTCACTCGCTAAACGACCTCTTGGGAAACACGTCTCCGGTCGATGGAGCGCTCAGATTGCTTCTCGTGTAACTGTGAACTGTGTCAGCGCAGGGAATCCGTCTCTGTTGAGCAGATGTCAATCCTGCCTCGCTTTTGCTTTGTTGCCTCTACCAAGATGATTTCCCGTTTCTCTCTTCACTGGAGCAGGCAGACACAGCCAACGCACATCAAGTGTCAAGAGACACACTCTGCTGAGCTCAACGCTTGTGCAGATGCACATGTGCGACGAAGTCAACACACGTGCTTGTGGAGAGAAAGAAAGGGACTCCCAGGCGTGTGGAGCGACGGGGAGAAAGAGCGGGCGCTGAGGAACACAGTTTCAAACAGACTGTCTCCACACAAACAGGCACCTGTCTGCAGGTATCCTAGATCTTGATTCTTGAACTTGAGGAAACACGCGTCTGAGCAAAACTCCCAAACGCTTCCAGGAAAGACACAGGCTCTCCCACAAGCACACAAGTGTTTGCCCTCAGCTATAGATCAGGGACAAGCTTGTGAAGAGATGCCCTGCTATTCTTTCGCCTTATGGCATCATGTGTTTCGTTTCTCTTGGAGATCGATTGTTAAACGTCTTTCCTCGGGCGACTGTGAAGCATTTGCCAGCGGAGGAGAAGTAGCACGGAGCAGCATTCAGTACTGCCTACGAGTGTCTTTGCTACCCTACTAGCGGAGCTCCAAGAACAGGCACACATCTTCAGGTACCTTCCAAATGTGGATTCCCCTGCAGCCCCGTAGGCGGGTGTGCAGTACGCCAACCATCAACGGACGTTTTTCCCCTCAAGCCTGTCAGGACATTGCTCGTCCGTCTTTCCCTCAATAGATGGGAGTAGGCGCGCTTGCGGATGTGTGCGTGTGTGTGGCCACGCGTTTGCTTAGGCATCAGTGTGTGAAAAGGTAGGTGCTTTTCTCTAGCTGCGTGTGCGTGCACGTGGTGCTGGGTGCACATCCCTGGATGCTCGTGGAAAGGTTTCTGCATGGTTTTCGCTGAGGAATCGTGTGTGTGCACATGGACAAAGAGAAGGCGCAGCAACCAGGTTCCAGCGCCGAAGAAGGCAAAAGGCGAGGTTTCCGGCGCTATCTCCTTCTCTCCCCAGAGCTAGTCGCGCAAAGCAAGCCGCTAAGCCGGCGACCGGCAAGAGAGCTACAACGAAGCATGCCGAACGGAGAAAATAGCAGCAGCTCATCTGTTCACACCTTGTTTCTGCCATGTGCTTGAACGCCAAGACGTTCGCGCTTCTGTGAGATGAAAGACGTCCTTCTGCATATGTGGTTGCTCACACCGGTGCACTTGTTAGTGTATCCATTCAGTCCTGGGCTGCGGGGCATTCAGAAGTGGCTCTGTGGAGACGTCTGCATAGAGGCAGCTGTCAGAACACGCACACTCGATTGTTCACCAAAACATATGCAGACGCGTCCTTAGCCGGTAGATTTGGATGCACAGAGTTCCCTGTGTTCGCAAGAGACAAGGGAATCGCGTCTGTACGCACAGAAGCAATAGCGGACCGTTTCCCTCGGAGTGAACGCGGAAGAGCCGTCTATGTACTCGGAGACACGGGAACGTGCCTCAATGCGGTCACAGAGGCAGCAGCTTTTGCACAGATGCTCTGGTGATTCTGGCACTTCCCAGGCACACTCCTGAAAGTCGCGCACACTGCTGTTCACTCGCTAAACGACCTCTTGGGAAACACGTCTCCGGTCGATGGACCGCTCAGATTGCTTCTCGTGTAACTGTGAACTGTGTCAGCACAGGGAATCCGTCTCTGTTGAGCAGATGTCAATCCTGCCTCACTTTTGCTTTGTTGCCTCTACCAAGGTGATTTCCCGTTTCTCTCTTCACTGGAGCACGCAGACACAGCCAACGCACATCAAGTGTCAAGAGACACACTCTGCTGAGCTCAACGCTTGTGCAGATGCACATGTGCGACGAAGTCAACACACGTGCTTGTGGAGAGAAAGAAAGGGACTCCCAGGCGTGTGGAGCGACGGGGAGAAAGAGCGGGCGCTGAGGAGCACAGTTTCAAACAGACTGTCTCCACACAAACAGGCACCTGTCTGCAGGTATCCTAGATCTTGATTCTTGAACTTGAGGAAACGCGCGTCTGAGCAAAACTCCCAAACGCTTCCAGGAAAGACACAGGCTCTCCCACAAGCACACAAGTGTTTGCCCTCAGCTATAGATCAGGGACAAGCTTGTGAAGAGATGCCCTGCTATTCTTTCGCCTTATGGCATCATGTGTTTCGTTTCTCTTGGAGATCGATTGTTAAACGTCTTTCCTTGGGCGACTGTGAAGCATTTGCCACTGGAGGAGAAGTAGCACGGAGCAGCATTCAGTACTGCCTACGAGTGTCTTTGCTACCCTACTAGCGGAGCTCCAAGAACAGGCACACATCTTCAGGTACCTTCCAAATGTGGATTCCCCTGCAGCCCCGTAGGCGGGCGTGCAGAACGCCAACCATCAACGGACGTTTTTCCCCTCAAGCCTGTCAGGACGTTGCTCGTCCGTCTTTCCCTCAATAGATGGGAGTAGGCGCGCTTGCGGATGTGTGCGTGTGTGTGGCCACGCGTTTGCTTAGGCATCAGTGTGTGAAAAGGTAGGTGCCTTTCTCTAGCTGCGTGTGCGTGCACGTGGTGCTGGGTGCACATCCCTGGGTGCTCGTGGAAAGGTTTCTGCATGGTTTTCGCTGAGGAATCGTGTGTGTGCACATGGACAAAGAGAAGGCGCAGCAACCAGGTTCCAGCGCCGAAGAAGGCAAAAGGCAAGGTTTCCGGCGCTATCTCCTTCTCTCCGCAGACCTAGTCGCGCAAAGCAAGCCGCTAAGCCGGCGACCGGCAAGAGAACTACAACGAAGCATGCCGAACGGAGAAAATAGCAGCAGCTCATCTGTTCACACCTTGTTTCTGCCATGTGCTTGAACGCCAAGACGTTCGCGCTTCTGTGAGATGAAAGACGTCCTTCTGCATATGTGGTTGCTCACACCGGTGCACTTGTTAGTGTATCCATTCAGTCCTGGGCTGCGGGGCATTCAGAAGTGGCTCTGTGGAGACGTCTGCATAGAGGCAGCTGTCAGAACACGCACACTCGATTGTTCACCAAAACATATGCAGACGCGTCCTTAGCCTGTAGATTTGGATGCACAGAGTTCCCTGTGTTCGCAAGAGACAAGGGAATCGCGTCTGTACGCACAGAAGCAATAGCGGACCGTTTCCCTCGGAGTGAACGCGAAAGAGCCGTCTATGTACTCGGAGACACGGGAACGTGCCTCAATGCGGTCACAGAGGCAGCAGCTTTTGCACAGATGCTCCTGGTGATTCTGGCACTTTCCAGGCACACTCCTGAAAGTCGCGCACACTGCTGTTCACTCGCTAAACGACCTCTTGGGAAACACGTCTCCGGTCGATGGAGCGCTCAGATTGCTTCTCGTGTAACTGTGAACTGTGTCAGCGCAGGGAATCCGTCTCTGTTGAGCAGATGTCAATCCTGCCTCGCTTTTGCTTTGTTGCCTCTACCAAGATGATTTCCCGTTTCTCTCTTCACTGGAGCACGCAGACACAGCCAACGCACATCAAGTGTCAAGAGACACACTCTGCTGAGCTCAACGCTTGTGCAGATGCACATGTGCGACGAAGTCAACACACGTGCTTGTGGAGAGAAAGAAAGGGACTCCCAGGCGTGTGGAGCGACGGGGAGAAAGAGCGGGCGCTGAGGAACACAGTGTCAAACAGACTGTCTCCACACAAACAGGCACCTGTCTGCAGGTATCCTAGATCTTGATTCTTGAACTTGAGGAAACACGCGTCTGAGCAAAACTCCCAAACGCTTCCAGGAAAGACACAGGCTCTCCCACAAGCACACAAGTGTTTGCCCTCAGCTATAGATCAGGGACAAGCTTGTGAAGAGATGCCCTGCTATTCTTTCGCCTTATGGCATCATGTGTTTCGTTTCTCTTGGAGATCGATTGTTAAACGTCTTTCCTCGGGCGACTGTGAAGCATTTGCCAGCGGAGGAGAAGTAGCACGGAGCAGCATTCAGTACTGCCTACGAGTGTCTTTGCTACCCTACTAGCGGAGCTCCAAGAACAGGCACACATCTTCAGGTACCTTCCAAATGTGGATTCCCCTGCAGCCCCGTAGGCGGGCGTGCAGTACGCCAACCATCAACGGACGTTTTTCCCCTCAAGCCTGTCAGGACGTTGCTCGTCCGTCTTTCCCTCAATAGATGGGAGTAGGCGCGCTTGCGGATGTGTGCGTGTGTGTGGCCACGCGTTTGCTTAGGCATCAGTGTGTGAAAAGGTAGGTGCTTTTCTCTAGCTGCGTGTGCGTGCACGTGGTGCTGGGTGCACATCCCTGGGTGCTCGTGGAAAGGTTTCTGCATGGTTTTCGCTGAGGAATCGTGTGTGTGCACATGGACAAAGAGAAGGCGCAGCAACCAGGTTCCAGCGCCGAAGAAGGCAAAAGGCAAGGTTTCCGGCGCTATCTCCTTCTCTCCGCAGACCTAGTCGCGCAAAGCAAGCCGCTAAGCCGGCGACCGGCAAGAGAGCTACAACGAAGCATGCCGAACGGAGAAAATAGCAGCAGCTCATCTGTTCACACCTTGTTTCTGCCATGTGCTTGAACGCCAAGACGTTCGCGCTTCTGTGAGATGAAAGACGTCCTTCTGCATATGTGGTTGCTCACACCGGTGCACTTGTTAGTGTATCCATTCAGTCCTGGGCTGCGGGGCATTCAGAAGTGGCTCTGTGGAGACGTCTGCATAGAGGCAGCTGTCAGAACACGCACACTCGATTGTTCACCAAAACATATGCAGACGCGTCCTTAGCCTGTAGATTTGGATGCACAGAGTTCCCTGTGTTCGCAAGAGACAAGGGAATCGCGTCTGTACGCACAGAAGCAATAGCGGACCGTTTCCCTCGGAGTGAACGCGGAAGAGCCGTCTATATACTCGCAGACACGGGAACGTGCCTCAATGCGGTCACAGAGGCAGCAGCTTTTGCACAGATGCTCTGGTGATTCTGGCACTTTCCAGGCACACTCCTGAAAGTCGCGCACACTGCTGTTCACTCGCTAAACGACCTCTTGGGAAACACGTCTCCGGTCGATGGACCGCTCAGATTGCTTCTCGTGTAACTGTGAACTGTGTCAGCGCAGGGAATCCGTCTCTGTTGAGCAGATGTCAATCCTGCCTCGCTTTTGCTTTGTTGCCTCTACCAAGATGATTTCCCGTTTCTCTCTTCACTGGAGCACGCAGACACAGCCAATGCACATCAAGTGTCAAGAGACACACTCTGCTGAGCTCAACGCTTGTGCAGATGCACATGTGCGACGAAGTCAACACACGTGCTTGTGGAGAGAAAGAAAGGGACTCCCAGGCGTGTGGAGCGACGGGGAGAAAGAGCAGGCGCTGAGGAACACAGTTTCAAGCAGACTATCTCCACACAAACAGGCACCTGTCTGCAGAAGCACGAACGTCTTGGCGTTCAAGCACATGGCAGAAACAAGGTGTGAACATATGTGCTGCTGCTATTTTCTCCGTTCGGCATGCTTCGTTGTAGCTCTCTTGCCGGTCGCCGGCTTAGCGGCTTGCTTTGCGCGACTAGGTCTGCGGAGAGAAGGAGATAGCGCCGGAAACCTTGCCTTTTGCCTTCTTTGGCGCTGGAACCTGGTTGCTGCGCCTTCTCTTTGTCCATGTGCACACACACGATTCCTCAGCGAAAACCATGCAGAAACCTTTCCACGAGCACCCAGGGATGTGCACCCAGCACCATGTGCACGCACACGCAGCTAGAGAAAAGCACCTACCTTTTCACACACTGATGCCTAAGCAAACGCGTGGCCACACACACGCACACATCCGCAAGCGCGCCTACTCCCATCTATTGAGGGAAAGACGGACGAGCAACGTCCTGACAGGCTTGAGGGGAAAAACGTCCGTTGATGGTTGGCGTACTGCACGCCCGCCTACGGGGCTGCAGGGGAATCCACATTTGGAAGGTACCTGAAGATGTGTGCCTGTTCTTGGAGCTCCGCTAGTAGGGTAGCAAAGACACTCGTAGGCAGTACTGAATGCTGCTCCGTGCTACTTCTCCTCCGCTGGCAAATGCTTCACAGTCGCCCGAGGAAAGACGTTTAACAATCGATCTCCAAGAGAAACGAAACACATGATGCCATAAGGCGAAAGAATAGCAGGGCATCTCTTCACAAGCTTGTCCCTGATCTATAGCTGAGGGCAAACACTTGTGTGCTTGTGGGAGAGCCTGTGTCTTTCCTGGAAGCGTTTGGGAGTTTTGCTCAGACGCGTGTTTCCTCAAGTTCAAGAATCAAGATCTAGGATACCTGCAGACAGGTGCCTGTTTGTGTGGAGACAGTCTGTTTGAAACTGTGTTCCAGGGTGTCACCATCGACCTTGGGGAGAAAGTGTGGTCCCCTGAATGTCACAATGGGCCTTGGGGACAATGGGGGGTCCTGGGATGTCACCATGGGCCCTGGGGGCAATGGGTGGTGCTGGGATGTCACAACTTTCCCTGGGGACAAAGGGGGTCCCCATGGTGCCACAAGGGGCCCTGGGACAAAGGGGGGTCCCCAGGATGTCACAATGGTCCCTGAGGACAAGGGGAGGTCCCCATGGTGTCACAATGGGTCCCCAGTGACAAGGGGGTCCCCCATGGTTCACAATGGGCCCTGGGGAGAAGGGGTTAGGGGGTTGGAGGATTAGGTGGTGCAGGATTTGGGGGTGCAAGGCCGGGGGAGCAGGATTTTGCAGGGCCTGATTTGGGGCTACAGGGTCTGGGGTTGCAGGTTCCAGGGGTGCAGGTTTTGGGGGTTCAGGGTGTAGGGCAGTAGGGTCTTTGGGTGCAGGAGTTTGGGGTGCCGGGTTTGGGGGCCAGGATTTGGGGTTGCAGGATTTAGGGGTGCAGTGGTTTGGAGTGCAGTGTTTTGGGGTGCAGGGTTTGGGGAAGGAGGATATGGGGGTGCAGGGTTTAGGGGAGCAGGATCTTGGGGTGCAGGGGTTTGGGGTGGGGGGCTTGGTAGGGCAGGATTTGGGGGTGGAAAGTTTTGGGGGTAGGGCTGGGGGTGCAGGATTTGGGGGTGAAGGGGTTGTGGGGTGCAGGGTTGTGGGGTGCAGGGTTTGGGAGATCGGTACGTGGGGCTGGAGGATTTGGGGGTGCAGGGTTTGGAGCAGCAGGATCTGGGGGTGCAGAGTTGGGGGGTGCAAGATTGGGGGTAGCAGGGTTTTGGGGAGCAGGGTTTCGGGGTCAGGCTTTAGGGGGACAGGGTTTGGGGGGCAGGGCTGGGAGGGATGATTTTGGGGTGCAGGGTTTAGGGCAGCAGGATCTTGGGGTGAAGGGGTTTGGGGTGAAGGGTTTGGTAGGACAGGATTTGGGGTGCAGGTTTTTAGGGTGCAACTTGTGGGGGTCAGGATTTGGGGTACAGGGTTTGGGGTGCAGGGTTTAGTGGTGCAGGGTTTGGGGGTGCAGGTCTTGTGGAGGCAGAATTGGGGGTGCAGGTTTTTGGAGTTAAGGGATTTGGGGGTGCAGATTTTGGGTGTTCAGGACCTGGGGGTGCAGGATTTGGGGATGTAGGTTTGGTGGGGGCAGGGCTTAGGGTTTCAGTATCTTGGGTTGAAGAGGTTTGGGGTGAAGGGTTGTGTACGGCAGGATTTGGGGGTGCAGGGCTTTGGGCTGCAGGTTTGGGGGTGCAGGGTTCGCATGTTCAGGAACTGGGGGTGCAGGATTTGGGTTTGCAGGTTTGGGGAATTTTGGGGTAAAGGATTTGGGGTGTAGGGTTGGGGGACGCAGGATCTGAGGGTGCAGCGTTTGGGGTGCAGAGTTAGCGGCTGCAGGAACTGGGGGTGCAGGGTTTGGGGGGCACTGTGTTGGGGGGAAGGATTTGGGGGATGCAGGGTTTAAGGGTTTAAGATTTGGAGGTGTCGAATTTTGGGGTGCAGGAGGTGCAGGATTTGCAGTTTGCAGGATTTGGGAGAGAACAGTTTGGGGTGCTGGGGTTTTGGGGATGCAAGATTTGAGGCTGCAGGGTTTCGGGGTTTGGGACATGGGGCTGGAGGATTCGGGGGTGCAGGATTTGGGGTGCAGTGTGTGGGGGTGCAAAATCTTGGGGTGTACGAGCTTTGGGTGTGGGATTTGAAGGACAATGATTTGGGGGTGCAGAGATTGGGGGTGCAGGGTTTGGGGTTGCTGCGTTTGGAGATTCGGGATGTGGAGGTCAAGGATTTAGGGGTACAGGGTTTGGTTGCAGGATTTGGGGTGCAGGGTTTGAAGTGCAGGGCTAAAGGGGGCAGGATTTGGAGGTGCAATATTTGGTGGTCTGGGGTATTGGGGTGCAGGGTTTTGGGGTGAGGGATTTGGGGGTCAGGATGTGGGGTGGAGGATTTGAGCGTGCGTGCTGTTGGGGCACAGAGTTTCGGGGGACAGATCTGGGGGTGCAGGGTTTGTGGGGCAGCATTTAGGGCTGTAGGCTTTGGGGGTGGAGTGTTTTGGGGAGGATTTGGGGTGCAGGGTTGAAGGGTTTAGATCTGGAGGTGCAGAGTTCTGGGGTGCAGGGTGTTGGGTGCAGGATCTGGGGCTCCAGGATTTATGGGTGCAGGCTCTTGGGGTTCAGGGTAGGAGGATCGTGGGGTGCGGGGCTGAAGGGTTTGGTAGGGCCGGATTTGGGGCTGCAGGGCTTTAGGGTGAGGCTTTGGGGGTGCAGGTTTCATGTCTTTAGGAACTGGGGGGGCAGGATTTTGTGGTGCGGACTTTTGAGTGCAAGTTTGAGGGGCCTTGATTTTGGGGTGCACGGTTTGGGGGGGCAGGATTCCGGGTGTAAGGTTTTGGGGTGCAGAACTTGGGGGTGTGGGTTTCACACATTAAGGAACTGGGGGCTGCAGAAGTTGGGGGTGCAGCGTTTTGGGGTGCAGGGTTGAAGGGTGCAGGATTCAGGGGTACAGGTTTTGGGAGATAAGGATCTGGGGGTGCAGATTGTAGGGATCAGAATATGGGGGTGCATTGTTTGGGATTGCAGGATATTGGGTGCAGGATCTGAGGGTACAAGGTTTGGGGTAGCAGGGTTTTGGGGAGCAGGGTTTCGGGGTCAGGCTTTAGGGGGACAGGGTTTGGGGGGCAGGGCTGGGAGGGATGATTTGGGGGTGCAGGGTTTAGTTCAGCAGGATCTTGGGGTGAAGGGGTTTGGGGTGAAGGGTTGGGTAGGACAGGATTTGGGGTGCAGGATTTTAGGGTGCAACTTGTGGGGTTCAGGATTTGGGGTACAGGGGATTGGGGGTCCAGGGTTTGTGGGTGCAGGATTTAGTGGAGCAGGGATTGAGTTGCAGATCCTGGGGAGGCAGAATTGGGGGTGCAGGTTTTGGGAGTTAAGGGTTTGGGGGTGCAGATTTTGGGTGTTCAGGACCTGGGGGTGCATTATTTGGGGATGTAGGTTTTGGGGGGTAGATTTTGGGGTGCTGGGTTCGGGACATGGGTCTGGAGGATTTGAGGGTGCAGGGTTAAGGGGTTTAGGATTTTGGGGTGCACGGTTTAGGGTGCACACGTTTTGGGTGTGTATGATTTGAGAGTGCAGGGCTTTGGGGTACAGGATTTGGGGTGCAGGGTTTTGGGGTCAGGATCTGGGGGTGCAGGGTGTTGGGGAGAAGGATTCGGGGTGCAGCATTTTGAAGGGCAGGGTTTGGAGGAGGGAGGTTTTGGAGGTGCAAGGTTTGGTGCTTCAGGTTTTGAGGGTGCAAGATATGGTGGTGCAGGTTTTGGGGGTGCAGTGTTAAGGGGGTGGAGGATTAGAGGTGCAGGATTTGGGGGTGCAGGGTTGGGAGTGCAGGGTTTTTGGGGCCTGATTTGGGGGTACAGGGTCTGGGGGTGCAAGATCCTGGAGTTCAGGATTTGGGGGTTCAGGATGTGGGGGTGCAGGGTATGGGAGGGAAGGATCTGGGGCTTCAGGATTTGGGGGTGCACCGTTTGGGGGTGCAGGGTTTAGAAGTCAGGTCTAAGAGTGCAGGGTTTGGGGTGCAGGGGTTTGGGGGTGCAGGTTTCATGAGTTCAGGAACTGGGGGTGCAGGAATCAAGGGTGCAGGGTTTGGGAAAGAATTTGGGGGATCAGGGTTTTGGGGTGCAGAGTTTCAGAGTTCAGGGTTTGGGGGGAAGTTTAAGGTTGCAGAGTGTTAAGGGTGCAGAGCATTGGGGCAGAGGATTTGGGGGTGCGGGGTTTCAGGGTTCAGGATGTGGAGGGGTGGAGTTTTGGGGGGCAGGGTTTGGGGGTGAAGGATTTGGGGGTGCAGGGTGGTGGGGTACAGGCCTTCCTGTGTCACCTCAGCTGGGTGTTCCTGCTCCACGGGGGGATTGCACCGGATGAGCTTTCCAGGTCCCTTCCAACCCCTGACATTCTGGGACTCTGTGCGGAAGGATTTGGGGGTGAGAGATTTGGGGTGCAGCATTTGGGGGTGCAGAGTTTTGGGAGGCAAGGACCTGGGGCTGCAGGATTTGGGGGTTCATTGTTTAGGGCAGCACAATCTTGGGGTGCAGGAGTTTGCAGTGAAAGGTTTGGTAGGGCAGGATTTGGGGTGCAGGATTCTGGGGTGCTGGGTTTTGGGGCACAGGATTTGGTGTTGCAGGGATGGGGTTGAAGGGCTTGGGTTTCCAGGCCTTGGAGGTGCAGGATTTGGAGGTGCAAGGTTTGGGAGGGAATTCTTTCGGGGTGCTGTGTTTGGGGGTGCAGGGTTTGGGGGTGCAGGGTTTGGGTGTTCAGGACCTGGGGGTGCTGCATTGGGGGTGCAGTGGTTTGGGGAGCAGGGTTTAGGGAGGCAAATTATGGGGGTCCTGGGTTTTAGGAGGACAGGATTTAAAGGCGCGGGATTTGGGGGTGCAGGGTTTGGGGACTCAGGACCTGGGGATGCAGCTTTCAGGGTGCGAGGCTTAGGGGTGCATTATTAGAGGGTGGAATATTAGGGGTGCAGGACTGGGTGGGGAGGATCTGGGGTGCACATTTTGGGCGTTAAGGACGTGGGGGTGCAGGACTTGGGCATTCAGGGATTGGGAGTGCACGGTTTGGGGGTGCAGAGTGCAAGCTGGGGGGCAGGATTTGGGGTGCAGGGTTTGGGGGTGCATTGTTGGGGGACCGGATTTGGGGGTCCAGGGTTTGGGGATGTAGGATTTAGGGTGCAGGACTTGGGGTTGTACGGCTGGGGGGTGAAGGGTTTGAGGGAAAGAATAATGGGGTGCATGGTTTAGGGGTACAGGGGCTTGGGGGGGACAATTTGGGGCTGCAGGGTTTTGAAGTGCAGGGTTTGAGGGGGCAGGATTTGGGGGTGCAAGATTTGGTGGTTCGGGATTCTGGGGTGCCGGGTTTTGAGGTGAAGGATTTGGGGGTGCAGGGTTTGGGGATGGATGATCACGGGGTGCAGACTTTGGAATTCAGGATCTTGGGGTGCAGGGGTCTGCAGTGAAGGGTTTGGTAGAGCAGGGTCTGGGGGTGCAGGACTTTCGGGTGAGGTTTGGGGTGCAGGGTTCGTGTGTTCAGGGTTAGGGGTGCAGGATTTGAGGGTGCAGGGCTCTGGGTGCAGAGTTTGGGAGTTCAGGGTTTGGGGTGCAGGGTTTTTGGCAGGAGCATCTGAGGGTGCAGGATCTGGGGATGCTGGATCTGGGGCTGCAGCGTTTTCAGTGCAGGTTTTGGGGGGACTTGATTTTGAGGTGCTCGCTGTGGGGCTGCAGGATCTGGGGGCAGGATTTGGGGTTTCAGGGTTGAGGGTAACAGGAATTTGGGGTGCAGGGGCTTGGGGTGAAGAGCATGGTAGGGCAGGATTTGGGGGGGCAGGATTGGGGAAAAAAAGGAAGGAAGGAAGGAAGGAAGGAAGGAAGGAAGGAAGGAAGGAAGGAAGGAAGGAAGGAAGGAAGGAAGGAAGGAAGGAAGGAAGGAAGGAAGGAAGGAAGGAAGGAAGGAAGGAAGGAAGGAAGGAAGGAAGGAAGGAAGGAAGGAAGACCTGGGGTTGCAGGGTTTACGGTAGCAGGATCTTGGGGTGCAGGATCTGGGGGTGCAGGGATCAGAATTTGGGGGTACAGGGTTTGGGGTGCAGGATATCAGCGAACAGGGCTTGGGGTGCAGAACCTTGTTGTTCAGGGTTTAGAGGCAGGATTTGGGGGTGCAGGGCTTTGGGGTGAGGGGTTGGGGTGCAGGGTTCAGGGCTCCAGGACCTGGGGGTCGGAGGATTTAGGGGGTTGCAGGATTTGGGGGTGCAGGGCAGGGCAAGGAAGGCTTTGAATGTGCAGTGTTTGAAGTTTCAGCACTTGGGGGTGCAGGATTTGGGGGTACAGGATTAATGGGGGCAGGGTGTCTGGGGGTAGAACTTGGGGTGCACATTTTGTGAGGATGCAAGATTTGAGAGTGCAGGGATTTGGGGTGAGGGATTTCAGGGTGCCGGGTTGGGGGGGGAAGGATCTGCGGGTGCAGGGTTTGTCAGTGCATTGATTGGGGGTCAGAATTTGGGGGTGCAGGGTTCGTGGGGCACGATTTTGGGTGCAGGTTTTGGGGAGCAGGATCTGGGGGTGATGGATTTGGGTGACAAGGTTTGGAGGAGCAGAGTTCAGGGGTTTGGGGGATGGGTTTGGACCTACAAGATTCGGGGGAAATGGTTTGGGGGAAGGATCTGGGGGCGAGATATTTGGGGGGCAGGGTTTGGGATGCCAGGTTTGGGGGTGAAGGGCTTGGGGGCAAGGATCTGGGGTGCAGGATTAGGGGGATTCAGGATTGGGGGGGTTAAGGTTGTATGGGGGACAATTTTGGGGTGCAGGTTTGGGGGGCAGGATTTACAGTGCAGGCTTTTGGGATGCACGGCTTCAGGGTACAGGGCTTGATGAGGCAGGATTTGGGGGTGCAGGATTTGGGGGCTCAGTGTTAGGAGGTGAATGTTTTGGGGGTGAAGGGTTTGGGAGTGTAAAATCTGGGCGTGCAGGATTTTGGAGTGCAGTATTTTGGGGTGCATGGTTTGGGACTGTAGATTTTGGGGTGCAGGGTTTGGGGGGCAGGGTTTGGGGGTACAAAGTTTAGGGGGCAGGGGTTTGGGGTGCAGGATCTTGGGGTGTACGAGTTTTGGGTGTGGGATTTGAAGGAAAATGATTTGTGGTGCAAGGTTTTGGGGTGCAGGGTTTGGGGGGCAGGTTTTGCGTGTTCAGGAACTGGGGGTGCGGGATTTTGCGTTGAAGGGCTCTGGGGTGCCGGGGTTGGCCTGCAGGGGTTGGGGTGCAGTATTTTGGGGTGCAGGGGTTTGGGTTTCAGGACCTGGGGGTGCAGGGTCTCAGGGAACAGGATTTCAGGGGTGCAGCATTTGAGGGGTGACGGCCTTGGGGATGAAGGATTGGGGAGTGCAGGGTTTGGGGGTGCAGATTTGGGGTGCAGGGTTTAGGGGGTGTAGGGTTTTGGAGGGGCAGGATATTGGGGTGCAGGATTTAGAGGAGCCGACTTTTGGGCAGCAGGATTGGGGGGCAAGGATTTGGGGGTGCAGGGTTTAGGGTAGCAGGGACTTTGGGTGCAGGGTTTGGTAGGGCAGGATCTTGGGGTGCAGGGTTTGGGGTTCAGGGTTCGGGATGTACATTTTTGGGAGGCAGGATTTGAGGGCGCAGGGTTTTGGGGCGAAGGGTTTAGAGAGCAGGATTTAGAGTGCAGGGTTTGGGGGTTCAGGGTCTAGGGTGGCAGGAATTTTGGGGTGCAGGCCTTTGGGGCAAAGGGTTCTGTGGTGCTGGGTTTTGGGGTGCAGGATTTGGGTGTGCAGGGTTGGGGGTTGGGGAGAAGGATTTTAGTGTGCAGGATTTTAGGGTGAAGGTTTGGTAGGGCTGAGTTTGGAGGTTCAGGGTTCTGGGGGGCAGGGTGTTGGGTGCAAGATCTGGGGGTACAGGATTTATGGGTGCAGGGTGTTGTGGGGTGCAGGGATTTTGAGTGAGGGATTGGAGGTTCAGAGTTAGGGGGTGCAGGCTTTGGGGGTGCAGGGTGTTCGGGTGAGGGATTTGGGGTTCAGGGTTAGGGGGTGCAAGATTTGAGGGGTGCATGGGTTTTGGGTGAGGGATTTGGGGTTCAGGGTTAGGGGGTGCAGGGTTTGGTGGGCAGGAATTGGGGGTGCAGGGTGTTGGGGGAAGGATTTGCTGGTGCAGGCTTTAGGGTAAAGGGGTTTGCGGTGCAGGGTTGCGGGGTGGAGGATTTGGGGGTGAAGGTTTGGGGGTGCAGGATTTGGGGGAAGGATCTGTTGGTTCAAGATCTGGGGGTTCAGGATTTTCTGGTGCAGAATTGGGGGTGCGGGATTTAGGGTGTAGGGTTGGAGGGTGAAGGGTTTGGGGAATAGAATTTCGACGTGAAGGGTTTGGGGTGAAGGGTTGGTAGGGCAGGATTTTGGGGTGCAGTGCTATGGGGGTGGAGGATCAGGTAGTGCAGGATTTGGGGGTGCAAGGCGTGTGGGGCTGCAGGGTTTTGGGGGGCCTGATTTGGTGCTACAGGGTCTGGGGGTGCAGCTTTTGAGAGTTAAGGGATTTGGGGATGAGAGTTCAGTGGTGCAGGATCTGGGGTGCAGGGTTCAGGGGGGCAGGGTTTGGGGGGGCAGGGTTTGGGGTTGCAGCTTTTGGAGATTCGGGTTGTGGGTGTCAAGGATTTGGGGGTACAGGGTTTGGGTGCAGGATTTGGGGGTACAGGGGTTTGAAGGGGACAGGATTTGCAGGTGCAAGATTTGGTGCGCTGGAGTACTGGGGTGCAGGGTTTGCAGGGTGCAGGGTTTTTGGGTGCACGGTTGTGGAAGGTGGGATTTGGGGGTGCAGCGTTTGGGGTTGCAGGATTTGGGGTGCAGGTTTGTGGAGAGCAGGAACAGAGGAGCAGGGTTGGGGGTGCAGGGTCTGGTGGGGCAGGAATTGGGGGTGCAGGGAGTTGGGGGAAGGATCTGCTGGTGCAGCTTTTAGGGTAAAGGGTTTTGGGGTACAGGGTTTTGGGGTGGAGGATTTGGGGGTGTAGGGTTGGGGGTTGAAGGGTTTGGGGGACAGAGCTGCAGGTGAAGGGTTTGGGGTGAAAGGTTTGCAGTGAAGGTTTTGGGGTGAAGGTTTTGGGGTGCAGAATCTGAGGGTGCAGGGCTTGGTAGGGCAGGATTTTGGGGTGAAGGATTTGGGGGTGTAGAGTTTTCGGGTGCAGGGTTTGGGACTGCAGGTTTTGGGGTGTAGGGTTTGGGGGCAGGGTGTGGGGTACAAAGTTTAGGGGGCAGGGTTTTGGGGTGCAGCATCTTGGGGTGTATGAGTTTTGGGTGTGGGATTTGAAGGAAAGTGATTTGGGCTGCAGGGTTTGGGGTTTCCATTGACAGGAACTGGGGGTGCAGGGCGTCGGGGTGCCGGGGTTGGTCTGCAGGGTTTGGGGTGCAGAATTTAGGGGTGCAGTATTTTGGGGTTCAGGGTTTTGGGGTGCAGGATTGGGGATTCAGGGTTTTGGGGGCATTATCTGGGGGGTCAGGATTTGGGGGTGCAGGGTTTGGGGCTGCAGGTTTTGGGTGGGGAATTTGGGGGTACAGGGTGTTGAGGAAGGATCTGGGGGTGCAATATTTGGGCTTTAAGGGTTACGGGGGGCAGGATCTGGCAGTGCAGAGTTTGGGGACAGGACCTGGGGGTGCAGCGTCTGGGGTTACAGGTTTTGGGGGTGCAGGGTGGAGGGAATTATTTGAGGTGCAGGGTTATGAGAGTACAGGATTTCCAGGTGCAGAGTTTGGGGTGCTGGGTATGGGGCAGCAGCATCTGGGGGTTCAGGTTCTGGGGGTGCATTCACTTGGGGGGATGGATCTAGGGGTGCAGGTTTTGGGGGTCCAAGGTTAGACGGGATTTGGGGCTGCAGGGATTTAGGGTGCAGGGTTTAGGGCTGCAGTGTTCTGGAGGAAGGATTTGGGGTGCAGTGTTTGAGGGGTAGGATTTGGGGTTTCAGTGTTTCAGGGTGTATGATTTTGGAGTGCAGGATTTGGGGTGCAGGGTTTGGGGCTGCAGGGTTTGGGGTACAAAGTTTTGGTAGGGCATGCTTTGGGGTGCAGGACTTTAGGGTGCAGAATTCGGGGGTGTGCAGTTTAAGGGGGCAGGATGTGGCGTTGCAGCGTTCTGGGGTGTCAGGTTTGGGGTGCAGTGGTTTGGGGTGCAGGGTTTGGGGTGCAGGGTTTAGGGAAGGATGATAAGGGGGTGCAGGGTTTAGGGCAGCAGGATCTTGGGGTGCAGGGGTTTGGGGTGGAGGGCTCGGTAGGGCAGAGTTTGGGGGTGGACAGTTTAGGGGGGTAGGGTTTGGGGAGCAGGTTTTGGGGGTTCAGAACCTGGGGGGGCAGGGTATTGGGGTGCAGGATCTAGAAGGGCAGGGTTTGGGGGTGCAGTGTTTGGGGCACAGGGTTTGGGGGTGCAGGATCTTGGGGTGTACAAGTTTTGCAGGTAGGATTTGAAGGAAAATGATTTGGGGTGCAGGGATGGGGGTACAGGGTTTTGGGGTTGCTGGTTCTGGGGATTTGGGCTGTGGGGTTGGAGGATAACGGGAAGCAGGGTTTGGGGGGCAGTGTTTGGGGAGCCAGGGTTAGGGTTCGGTGGGGGCAGAATTTTGGGTGCACAGTTTTGACAGCTAAGTTTGGGGTGCAGGGCCTGGGAATTCAGGGTTTGGGGGTGCAGAGTTTTGGGGAGCAGGGTTTGGGGGTTCATGACGTGGGGATGGAGGAATTGGGGGTGCAGGGTTTGGTGGGGAAGGGTTTGGGGGTGCCTGGCTTAGGGTTGCAGGATTTGGGGGTCAAGGGTTTGGAGGTGCAGGGGTTTGGGGGCAGGATATAGGGGTGCAGGATTTGAGGGTGCAGGGTTGTGGAGTGCAGAGATTTAGGGGTGCAAGATCTGGGCTTGTACGGTTTTGGGGTGCAGGTTTTGGGGAGGGAGGATTTGGGGTGCAGAGTTTGGGCGTGCCAGGTCTGTGGTTGCAGGTTTTAGTACAGGGTTTGGGGGTTCAGGTTGTGGGGGCGGAGTTTTTGGGGGTGCAGGGTTGGGGAGAAGGATTTTGGGGGTGCAGGGTTTTAGGGTGCAGGATCTTAGGGTACAGAATTTGGGCAGGAATGCTTTCGGGATGCAGGTTTGGGGAGTGCAATATTTGAGGGTGCAAGGTTACCAAACCTTGCAGGATTTTGGGGTGCAGGGTTTTGGTATTTGGGGTTCAGGGTTAGGGGGTGCAGGGTGTTGGGGAACGATTTGGGGGTGCAGGGTTTGGAGGTGGAGTGTTTCAGGGATCAGGGTCTGGGAGGCAGAATTATGGGTGCAGGGTTTGGGATGGCAGGGTTTGGGGTGCAGAGTTTGCGTGTTCAGGACCTGGGGGTGCTGCCTTTGGGGGTGCAGGGTTTTGGGGTGCAGGGTTTGGGTGTTCAGGACCTGGGGGTGCTGGGTTTGGGGGTGCAGGGTTTTGGGGAGCAGGGTTTGGGGAGGCAAATTATGGGGGTCCTGGGTTTTAGGAGGACAGGATTTAAAGGCGCGGGATTTGGGGGTGCAGGGTTTGGGGACTCAGGACCTGGGGGTGCAGCTTTCAGGGTGCGAGGCTTAGGGGTGCATTATTAGAGGGTGGAATATTAGGGGTGCAGGACTGGGTGGGGAGGATCTGGGGTGCACATTTTGGGCGCTAAGGACGTGGGGGTGCAGGACTTGGGCGTTCAGGGATTGGGAGTGCACGGTTTGGGGGTGCAGAGTGCAAGCTGGGGGGGCAGGATTTGGGGTGCAGGGTTTGGGAAGACAGGATCGGGGGTGGAGGATTTGGGGGTGCAGGATTGAGGGGCAGGGTTTTGGTACAGGGCTTGGGGTCAGGATCTGGGGCTGCAGGATTTGGGGGTTCAGTGTTTAGGGCAGCACAATCTTGGGGTGCAGGGGTTTGCAGTGAAAGGTTTGGTAGGCAGGATTTGGGGTGCAGGATTCTGGGGTGCTGGGTTTGGGGTACAGGATTTGCTGTTGCAGGGATGGGGTTGAAGGGCTTGGGTTTCCAGGCCTTTGAGGTGCAGGATTTGGAGGTGCAAGGTTTGGGAGGGAATTCTTTGGGGTGCAGGGTTTGGGGGCAGGTTTAGGGGTGTAGGGTATAGGACGGAAGGATTTGGGAATGCAGGGTTTGGGGTGCACGTTTCGGGGTTCAGGAAGGTAGGGAGGGCAGGATTAGGGGGTGCAAGGTTTCAGTTGTAGGGTTTAGGGGTGCAGAGTTTGGTAGGGCCGAATTTGGGGGTGCAGGATTTGGGAAGACAGGATCGGGGGTGGAGGATTTGGGGTGAAGGATTGAGGGGCAGGGTTTTGGTGCAGGGCTTGGGGTCAGGATCTGGGGTGCGGGTTTGAGAAGAGTATTTTGGGGTGCAGGATTTTGGGTGCCGTGTCTGCGGGGCACGTTTGGGGTGATATCCCCCATATCCTGCTCCCCAGATCCTGCACCCCAGAATCCTGCACCCCCATACTGTGATCCCTGCACCCTGCACCCCCAGACCCTTCCCTCCCAAAACCTGTAGCCCCATAACCCTGCACCCCAAAACGCTGCACCTCCAGATCGTGAACCTTTAAACCCTGCACCCCAAATCCTTCCTCCCCAAAACCTGCACCCCAAAACCCTACAATCCCAGATCTTGCACCTGCAAATCTCTGCACTCCACAACCCTGCACCCTCAAATCCTGCACCCCTATATCCTGCCCCCCAAAACCCCGGCACCTCCAAACCCTGCACCCCAGATCCTGCAACCCTAAACCAGGCACCCCAAACCCTTCCCCACCAAACCCTGCACCCCTCAGACCCTGAAGCCCAAATCCCTCTCCCAAAGCCCCTGCACCCCTTAAATCCTGCACCCCTGAAATCCGGTTCCCTAAGACCCTGCACCCCCAGGTCCTGAACCCCAAACCCCTGCACCCCAAAATACTGCACCCCAATCCCTGCAGGCCAACCCCGGCACCCCAGAGCCCTTCAACGCAAAATCCTGCATCCCCAGTTCCTGAACACGCAAAACCTGCCCCCAAACCCTGCACCCCAAAACCTGCCCCCCAACACTGCAGCCCAAAGCCCAGCACCCCAAGACCCTTCATCCCCAAACCCTGAGCCCCCAAATCATGCACCCCCAGATCCTGACCCCCAAAACACTGCACCCCCATATCCTGCACCCCAAGATCCTGCTACCCTAAACCCTGAACCCCCAAATCCTGCACCCCCGATTCCTCTCTCACAAGCCCTGCACCCCAAAACTCTGCACCCCCAAGTCCTCTCCCCCCAAACAATGCACCTGGAACCTTGAACCCGCAAAGCCTGCACGCCCCGGTCCTGAACACCTGAACCCTGCCCCCGCAAATCCTTTAACCCCCAAACCCAGCACCCCAAACCCTGTACCCCCAGATCGTTCCCAAAACACCCTGCACCCCCAAACCCTGCACCCCAAATTCCTGCCCTACCAAGCCCTTCACCCAAACCCCCGCACCCTTAAATCCTGCACCCCTAAACCCTGCACACCAAATCCTGCACCTCCAGATCCTTCTTTCCTTCCTTCCTTCCTAAAGCCTGCACCCCAAATCGTGCCCTACCAAACCCTTCACCCCAAACCCCTGCACCCCACAGTCTTGCTCCCCCTAATCCTGCCATCCCAAACCCTGCACCCCAAATTCTGCCCCCCAAACCCCGGTCCCTGAAACACTGCACCTCCAAACCCTGTACCCCCAAATCCTTCCCCAACACCCTGCACCCCCAAACCCTGCACCCCTAAGCCTGAACCCTAAATCCCTCACCCAAAAGCCCTGCACCCCCAAACCCTGCACCCCAAGATCCTGCTCCCCTAAATCTTGAACACCCTAACCTTAAGCCCCCAAACCCTGCACCCCGAAATCCTGCAGCACCAAACCCTGCCCCCCAAATCCTGCACCCCTATAATTCAGCCCTACCAAGCTTTGCACCCCTAAACCCTGAAATCTCACACCCCCTAATCCTGCCCTCCCAAATCCTGAGCCCTGCACCCCCAAAGCCTGCATTCCCAAACGCAGCACCCCCAGGTCCTGAACACCCAAACACTGCACCCCCAAATTAGGCAGTCCCAAACCCAGCACCCCAAAATCCTCCATTCACAAACTCTGCACCCCCCAAACCTGGACCCCCACATGTGCACCCCCAAAACCATGCCCCCCTGAAACGCTGCACTTCAAAACCCTGCACCCCTAAATCCTTCCCCCAAAACCCTGCCCCCCAAACCCTACACCCCAAGGTCCTTCCCCCACCTCCTGGAACCCCAAACCCTGCACCCCAAAGAATTCCCTCCCAAACCTTGCACCTCCAAATCCTGCACCTCAAAGGCCTGGAAACCCAAGCCCTTCAACCCCATCCCTGCAACACCAAATCCTGTGCCCCAAACCCAGCACCCCAGAATCCTGCACCCCAAATCCTGCCTACCAAACCTTTCACTGCAAACCCCTGCACCCCGAGGTTGTGCTGCCGTAAACACTGAACCCCCAAATCCTGCAGCCCCAGATCCCTGCCTCCCAAAACTCTGCACCCCCACATCCTGCACCCCAAATCTCTCACCCCCAAATCCTCCCCCCACCACCCTGCAGCCTCAAATCCTTCACCCCCATCCCCTGCACCCCAAAACTCCACACCTCCAAATCCTGAACCCTGAAACCTCGCACCCCCAAATCCTGTGCCCCAGTCCTGTGCACCCCACACTCTGCAACCTTAAATTTCCCCCCAAGCCCCTGCACCCCAAACGCTGCACTCTTAGACCTGACTTCTAAACCCTGCACCCCCAAACAGTGCACCCCCAAATCCTGAAGCCCCAGATCCTTCCCTCCCATACCCTGCACCCCCAAATCCTGAACCCCCAGATCCTGAATTCCAGGATCTTGCACCCCCAGACCCTGCACCCCCAAATCAGACACACGAAAACTCTGCACCCCCAAATCTTGCACCTCTAAGCCTCCACCCCTTAACACTGCACCCCCAAATCTTTCACCCCAAAACCTCCACCCAGAACCCTGTACCCCAAAACCCTACACCTCCAAATCCTGAACCCTTAAACCCTGCACCCCCAGATCCTCCCCCCAAATGAATGCACCCCCAAAACCTGCACCCCCAGATCCTGCTGCCCCATACCCAGCACCCCAAACTCTGCACCCAGAAATCCTGCACTCTCATAACCCTGCACCTCAAACAATTCCCTTAACCCTGCACCCCCAAAACCTGTAACCCCAATCGCTGCACCCCCAGATCCTGTCCCCAAACTCTGCACTGCCAGATCCTGCCCCCCTAAGCCCTTAAAGCCCAAATATTGCACCCCCAGATCCTTCCTCATCACCCTGCACCCCCAAATTCCCCACCGCAAACTTGCACCCCCAGATCCTGCACCACCAAGTTCTGTGCCCTGAAGCCCTGCACTGAAAATCCTGCCCCCTAACTCTGCACCCCCAAATCCTGCACCCCCAAATCCTGCATTCCTAAACCCTGCACCCCCAAATCCTTCAACCCCCAAAGCCAATGCACTGCCAAACCCTGGACCCCCAGATACTGCACCCCAGAACCCTGCACGTTGAAATCCTGCACCCCCAAACCCTGCAGCCCAGAACCCTATACCCGATATCCTGCCGCCCCACAACTTGCACCCCCAAACCTGCAACCCCAAATACTGCACCCCAAATCCTGCATCTTGAAACCCTGCACCCCTAAATCCTTCCTCCCAAGCCATGATTCCCCAAAACCTGTAATACCAAATCCTGCACCCCCAAATCCTGCACCCCCAAATCGTTCCCCCAAACCATTCGCCCCCGAATCTTTTATGTCCAAACCTGTCCCCCAAAACCTTGCACCCCTGAACTCTGCTCCCCCAAAGCCGGCACCACGAAACCTTTCAACCAATTCCATCACCCCCAGATCCTGCTCCCCAAACCCTGCACCCAAAATCCTACCCCACAAACCCTGCACCCCCAAATTCTGACCCCCAATCAATGCACTGACAAACCCTGCACCCGCAGATCCTTCCCCCCCAAACCTGGCACCCTGAAATCGCTCACCCCAAATCCCTGCACTCTCAAATCTTGCACACCCCAAAAATGTGCACCCCCAAATCGTTCACCCCATATCCTGCCCCTTTAAACCCTGCACTTCAAAACCCTGCACCCCCAAATCCTTTCCCCAAACACCCTACACCCATTAATCCTGTACCCCCAAATCCTGCACCCCAAGTCCTGAAACTTCAAACCCTGCGCCCTCAGATCCTTCCTTACCCAACCCTGCACCCCCAAATCCTGCAACCCCCAAGTCCTGAACCCTGCACCCGCAACTCCTCACCCCAAAGCCCTGCACCCCCAAATCCTGCCTCTAAACCCTGAACAACAAGGTTCTGCACCCCAAACCCTGCTCCCCGGATCCTACACCCCCAAACCCTACAATCCCAGATCTTGCACCTGCAAATCTCTGCACTTCACAACCCTGCACCCCCAAACCCTGCACCCCAAATTCCTGCCCTACCAAGCCCTTCACCCAAACCCCCGCACCCTTAAATCCTGCACCCCTAAACCCTGCACACCAAATCCTGCACCTCCAGATCCTTCTTTCCTTCCTTCCTTCCTAAAGCCTGCACCCCAAATCGTGCCCTACCAAACCCTTCACCCCAAACCCCTGCACCCCACAGTCTTGCTCCCCCTAATCCTGCCATCCCAAACCCTGCACCCCAAATTCTGCCCCCCAAACCCTGATCCCTGAACGACTGCACCTCCAAACCCTGTACCCCCAAATCCTTCCCCAACACCCTGCACCCCCAAACCCTGCACCCCTAAGCCTGAACCCTAAATCCCTCACCCAAAAGCCCTGCACCCCCAAACCCTGCATCCCAAGATCCTGCTCCCCTAAATCTTGAACACCCAAACCTTGCACCCTCAAATCTTGCACCCCCAAACCCTGCACCCCCAAATCTCACAGCACCAAACCCTACACCCCAAATCCTGCACCCCTAAATTCAGCCCTACCAAACTTTGCACCCCTAAACCCTGAAATCTCACACCCCCTAATCCTGCCCTCCCAAATCCTGAGCCCTGCATTCCCAAAGCCTGCATTCCCAAACGCAGCACCCCCAGGTCCTGAACACCCAAACACTGCACCCCCAAATTAGGCAGTCCCAAACCCTGCACCCCAAAACCCTGAAATCTCACACCCCCTAATCCTGCCCTCCCAAATCCTGAGCCCTGCACCCCCAAAGCCTGCATTCCCAAACGCAGCACCCCCAGGTCCTGAACACCCAAACACTGCACCCCCAAATTAGGCAGTCCCAAACCCTGCACCCCAAAATCCTCCATTCACAAACTCTGCACCCCCCAAACCTGGACCCCACATGTGCACCCCCAAAACCATGCTCCCCTGAAACGCTGCACTTCAAAACCCTGCACCCCTAAATCCTTCCCCCAAAACCCTGCCCCCCAAACCCTACACCCCAAGGTCCTTCCCCCACCTCCTGGAACCCCAAACCCTGCACCCCAAAGAATTCCCTCCCAAACCTTGCACCTCCAAATCCTGCACCTCAAAGGCCTGGAAACCCAAGCCCTTCAACCCCATCCCTGCAACACCAAATCCTGTACCCCAAACCCAGCACCCCAGAATCCTGCAACCCAAATCCTGCCTACCAAACCTTTCACTGCAAACCCCTGCACCCCGAGGTTGTGCTGCCCTAAACACTGAACCCCCAAATCCTGCAGCCCCAGATCCTTGCCTCCCAAAACTCTGCACCCCCAAATCCTGCACCCCAAATTTCTCACCCCCAAATCCTTCCCCCACCACCCTGCAGACTCAAATCCTTCACCCCCAACCCCTGCACCCCAAAACTCCACACCTCCAAATCCTGTGCTCCAGTCCTATGCACCCCACACTCTGCACCCCAAACCCTGCACTCTGAGACCTGACTTCTAAACCCTGCACCCCCAAACGGTACACCCCCAAATCCTGAAGCCCCAGATCCTTCCCTCCGATACCCTGCACCCCCAAATCCTGAACCCCCAAACCCTGCACCCCTAAACTTCCACCCCCTTAACACTGCACCCCCAAAACCTGAACCACCAAATCTTTCACCCCCAAAACCTCCCTCCTCCAAACCCTGCACTTCAAAATGCTGCACCCCCAAATCCTTCTCCCCAACACCCTGCACCCCCAGATCCTGACCCCAAAACCCTGCACCCCAAATCCTGTACCCCAAAGCCCTGCACTCTCAAATCATACAGGCCCAGAACGTGCACCCTAAACTGTGCACCCCAAAATCCTAAACCCCTTAACCCTGCACCCCCAAATCCTCCAGACCCATGTCCCGAACCCAGCACCCCAAAATCTACCCCCCAAAACCTACATCCCCAAATCCTGCACCCCCAGGTCCTGAACACCCAAAATCTGCACCCCCAATTCTGCCTCCACAAGACCTTCACCCCCAGTCCCTGCTCCACTAAATCCTACACCCCAAACCCTGCACCCCCAACCTCCTGTACCCCAAATCCTGCCCCCACAAGTTGCATCCTAAAATCCTGCACCCCCAAATCCTGTCCTACCCACCCTTCAGCCCAAACCCCTTCACCCCAAAATCCTGCTGCCCTAAACCCTGCACCCCCAAATCATCCCTCCCAACCCTGCCCCCCAAACCCTGTCCCCCTAAAGCCTGACCCCGAAACCCTGCTCCCCAAAACCCTGCTACCCCCAATCTTGTACCCCCAGATCCTTCCCCCAACACCCTGCAATCCCAAACCCTGCACCCCCAATTCTGGCGCTAAACCCTGCACCCCCAGAACCCTGCACCACTGAACCTTGCACCCCAAAACCCTGCTCCCCCAATCCTCCCCCCCAAAACTCTGCACCCCAAAACCCTATACCCAAAACCTTGCACCCCACAAGTTGCACCCATATCCCTGCACCCCCAAATTCCTGCACCCCCAAATCCTCCAACCCTCAGGTCCTGCACCCCCAGGTGCTGAACACCTGAACCCCTCACCCCAAACCCTGCACCCCCAAATCCTGCCTCTAAACACTGAACTACAAGGTTCTGTACCCCAACAGCCTGCTCACCCAGATCCTGCACCCCAGAACCCTGCACCCCCAAATTCTGATCCCTACAGTCTGCACCCCCAGCTCCTGCATCCCCAAAACCTGTACCCCTAAATCCTGCACCCTTCAACCCTGCAGCCCACAACGCTGCACCCCCAACCTCTGCAGCCCCAGTTCCTTAACGTGTGAAACCTGCACCCCCAAGTCCTGCACCTCAAAACCTTACACCCGGAATCCTGCCCCCCAAACCATGCACCCCAAAATCAAGGCCCCTCAAACTTGCACTCAAAAGTCCGCACCAAGAAACCCTCCCCGCCCAGTTCCTAAAGACGTGAAACCTGCACCCTGAAATCCCGCACCCCAAAACCCTGCACCCCAGTACCCCAGACCACCAAATCTTGCACCTCCAAATCCTGCCCCCTTTAGCCCTGCACTTCAAACCCTGCACCCCAAATCCTTGACACCCAAGTCACAAATCTCCAAACACAGCAACCCCAAAACCCTACACCCCCAGTCCCTGCACCCCCAAATAATTTTCCTTCAAATCCCACACCCAAAGCTCGTACACCCCAAGATCTTGCACCCCCACACACTGCACCCCAAATCCTGCAACCCCAGACCCTGCACCTCCTGCACCCCAAAATTTTACATCTCCAAATCCTAAAGCCTTAAACCCTGTATCTGACAAATCCTTCCCCCCAAAACAGTGCCCCCCAAACCCTGCACCCCAGATCCTGCAGCCCCTAACTCTGCGTGCCCCAACCACGAACCTCCAAATTCTTCCACCTCCAAACCCTACGCCCCAAATCCTGTACCTCAAATATTCCCCCAACCCTGCACCCCAAAACCCTGCAACCCTGGTTCCTGAACATGTGAACCCTGCAACCCCAAACCCTCAGCCCATAGTCCTGCACCCCCAAATCCTGCCCTACCCAACCCTTCACCCCAAACCCCCTCACCCCAAGACCCTGTACTGACAAACCCTTCACCTCAAAATTCTGTCCCCCAAACCCTTCACCCCCAACCCTACACCCCTAAATCCCACACCCCCAGATCCTGCCCCCCAAACCCTACACCTCAACACCCTGCACCCCCAAACCCTGCACCCCCAAATCCTGCATCCCCAGATCCTTCTCACCCAAACTGCACCTCCAAAAACTGCACCCCCAGATCCAGATACTGTAAGCACTGAACCCTCAAATCCTGCACCCCAAATGCAGCCCCCCCAATCCTGCCTCCCCACACGCCATACTCAAATCCTGCACCCCCAAATCCTGCACCCCCAAATCCTGCTCCTCCAAACCCTTTGCCCTCCCATTTTGTCCCCTAAGACCTTCACCCCCAAGCCCTTCACCCTAAAACCCTACACCCCCATATCCTGCTCACCCAATTCTTGCACCCCCAGATCCTTCCTGCAAGACTCTGCACCCCAAAATAGGGCACCCCAGATCCCGCACTTCAAACCAATGCATCCCTGAACCCTGAAACCCCAAATCCTCCCCCCCAGATCCTGCACCCTCAGATCCTCCTGCCAAAAATCCTGCACCCCAAACCCTGAACTCCCAAACTCGGCACCCAAAGCCCTCAAACCCTGCACCCCCAGTTCCTGAACACATGAACCCTGCACCCCCAAACCCCACCCTAAAGTCCTGCACCCCCATATCCTACTCTACCAAACCCTTCAGTGCAGACCCCTGCACCCCAAGATCCTGAATTCCAAAGTCTGCACCCCCTAATCATCCACCCCCAAACCCTGCACCCCAAACCTTGAACCCCCACATCCTGCAGCCTCAAGTCCTGAACCTTCAAACCCTGCACCTGCAAATTGTGCCCCCAAACCTGGCAGCCACACTCCCTGAACACGGGAACCCTGCACCCCGAAACCCTGCACCCTCAAACCCTGCACCCTGAACCCTCACCCCAAGGTGCTGCTCCCCAAGGTCCTGCTCCCCAGATCCTGCATCCTCAGATCCTGCACCTCTAAATCCTGCACCCCCAGATCCTTCACCTCAAATCCCAGCACCCCAGAATCCCGAACCACCGAACCTTGCACTTCAAACCCTGCCCCCTTAAACCCTGCACTTCAAACCCTGCAGCCCCAAATCGTTCCCCCCAAGCCCCTGTGCCCCTAAACCATGCACCCCAATATTCTTCCCCCCAAAGCCTGCAGCCCCAGCCCTACACCCCCATACCCTGCACCCCAAAACTCCACACCTCCAAATCCTGAACCCTGAACCCCCGCACCCCCAAATCCTGTGCCCCAGTCCTGTGCACCCCACACTCTGCAACCTTAAATTTCCCCCCAAGCCCCTGCACCCCAAACCCTGCACTCTGAGACCTGACTTCTAAACCCTGCACCCCAAACAGTGCAACCCCAAATCCTGAAGCCCCAGATCCTTCCCTCCCATACCCTGCAGCCCCAAATCCTGAACCCCCAAACCCTGCACCCCTAATCCTCCACCCCCTTAACACTGCACCCCCAAAACCTGAACCACCAAATCTTGCACCCCCAAAACCTCCCTCCTCCAAACCCTGCACTTCAAAATGCTGCACCCCCAAATCCTTCTCCCCAACACCCTGCACCCCCAGATCCTGCACCCCAAAGCCCTGCACTCTCAAATCACGCACTCCCAAAACTTGTGCACCCTAAACCATGCTACCCCAAACAGTGCACCCCAAATCCTGACTCTCCAGATCTTGCACCCCCAAAACCTGCAACTTCAAAAGCTGCGCCCCAGATCCTGCCTCCTGCAACCCCAAGTCCTGCACCCCAATACCCTGCACCCCCAGAACACTGCACCCCAGAACCCTGCACCCCTTAACCCTGCACCCCAAGGTCTTGAACACCCAAAATCTACACCCCAATTCTGCCTTCCCAAGACCTGCACTCCCAAACCCCTGTACCCCAAATCCTGCCCCCACAAGTTGCACCCTAAAAACCTGCACCCCAAATCCTGTCCTACCCAACCCTTCGCCCCAAACCCCTTCACCCCAAGATCCTGCTGCCCTAAACCCTGCACCCCCAAATCATCCCTCCCGGCCCTGCCCCCCAAACCCTGTCCCCCTAAAGCCTGACCCCGAAACCCTGCTCCCCAAAACCCTGCTACCCCAAACCTTGTACCCCCAGATCCTTCCCCCAACACCCTGCAATCCCAAACCCTGCACCCCCAATTCTGTCTCCCCAAACCCTTCACCCCCAAACCCCTGCACCACTGAACCTTGCACCCTGAAACCCCGTACTCCACAAGTTGCACCCTAAAAGCCCGAAGCCCCAAAACCTGTACCCCCAGATCCTTCCCTCCCAAACCCGGCACCCTGAAATCCCTCACCCCAAAGCCCTGCACCCCCAAATCCTGCCCTACCGAACCTTGCACTACAAACCCCTACACCCCAAAATACTGCACACTTAAACCCTGCAGCCCCACATCCCACCTAACCCTGCCCCCCAAATCCTTCCCCCTGACCCTGCACCCTGAAACCCTTCACCCCCAGATCATACACCCCCAAACCCTGCCCCTCGAAAGCATTCACCCCCTAACACTGCACCCCCAAATCCTGGAACCCCAAACCTTGATTTCCCAAACCCTGCGCCCCAAAACCCTGCACTTCCAAACCTTGCACCCCCTGATCCTGCACCCCAAAACCCAGCACCCCAGACCCCTGCACACCTAAATTCTTCACCCCCAAGTCCTAAACATGTGAACCCTGCACCCACAAACCCTGCACCCCGAATTCCTCCATCCCCACGTCATGAACCCCCAAACTCTGCTCCCCAAAATCCTGCACCCCCAAACCCTGCCCTTCTAGATCCTGCTCCCCAATACCCTGCACCCTCAGGTTCTGAACCCGCAAATCCTGCTCCCCCAACCCCTGCCCTACCAAACCCTTCAGCCCAAACCCTGCCCCCCCAGATCCTTCTCTCCCAAATCCTGCACCCCACATTGTGCTGTCCAAACTGTGCCCCCCGAGGTCCTGACCCTTCCAAACCTGCACCCCCAAATTCTGCCTCCCCAAGCCTGCACCCCCAAACCCTGTACTCCAAAATCCTGCACTCCCAAGCCCGGATGCCCCGAAATCCTGCCCACCCAGACCCTGCACCCCGAAATTCTGCCCCACACAAACTTATCCCCCCAGCCCTGATTGCCCTAATCCTGCACCCCAGATCCTTGCCCCCAAACCCTTCACCCCAAACCTGGCATCCCAAACCCTGCACCCCAAATATCTCACCCCCAGATCCTTCCCCACTGCCTTTCACCCCCAGATCCTGACCCCCAAACCCCGCACCCCCAAATCCTTCACCCCAAAACCAATGCAACCCACACTGCGCAACGTTAAATTTCCCCCCAAACCCCTGCACCCCAAACCCCTGATCTCCCAAACTCTGCACCCCAGAACCCCGCAGCCCCACATTCTGCCAACAAACCCCTGCCCCCCAGGCTCTGCAGCCCTAAATCGTGCACCTCCTCATCCAGCCCCCCAAACAATGCACCCCCAGATCCTTCCTCAACACCCTGCACCCCAAATTCCCCACCCAAACCCCTGCACCCCCAAGTCCTGTACCCCAAAGCCCTGCACCAAAAATTCTGCCCCCCAACTCTGCACTCCCAAATCCTGCACCCCCACATCCTGCACCCTGAAACCCTGTGTCCCCCAGTCCTCCACCCCCAAAACCAATGCACCACCAAACCCTGCACCCCAAATCCCTGCAACCCCAAATCCCAACTAACCCTGCACCCCAAAATCCTCCACTCCAAAGCCCTGCACCTCCAGATCCTTTCCTCAAACCCTGAACACCTGAACCCTGCACCTCAAAACCCTGCACCCCAAATCCTGACCCCCAGATAATGTCCCCAAAACCCCTACATCTCCGATTCTTCCCCCTAAGCTCTGCACCCTTAAAACGTGCACCCCTAAATTCTGCACCCCCAAATCCTTCCTCCCAAGCCATGAACCCCTCAAACCTGTGATACCAAACCCTGCAACCCTGAACCCTGCGCCCCCAAACCCTGCACATCCCATAATCCTGTACCCCCAGATACTGCTCCCCAAAACCCTGCACCCCCAAACTGTATACCCGAAATGCTGCCATCCCCAAACTCGCACCCCAAACCCTGCACCCTAAAATCAAGTCCTCCCCCAACTTGCACTCAAAACGCTGCCCCCTAAGCTTTGCACCCCCAAATGCTGACCCCCAAACCCCGTGCCCCCAAATCCCACCACCCTAAATCCTTCCCCCTAATCAATGCACTTCCAAACCTTGCACCCCCAAATCCTCAACCCCATGTCCTGAACTCCAAAACCCTGCACCCCCAATTCTGCCTCCCCAAACCCGGTACCCACGGGTTCTGCACCCCAAACTCTGCACCCACAGGTTCTGAACCCCAAACTCCTGCTCCCCCAAGCCCTGCCGCCCAAACTCTGCACCCTCAATTCCCGCACTACCAAACCCTGCACCCCCAGATCCCTCACCCAGACCTGCACCCCAAATCTGGCCTCACCCAGCCCTGTGCCCCAAAACCCAAGATCCTGCTCGCCTACATCTTGAACACCCAAACCTTGCACCATCAGATTTTGCATCCTCAAATCCTGCACCCCGAAAGTATTCATGCCCAAATCCTGCACCCCCAGATCCTGCACCCCAAAACCTTCACTACAAACCCTGCACCCTCCACCACCTTAGCACTGCACGCCCAAACCCTGCACCCCCAAATCCTGCACCCCAAATCCTGCTCCTTCAAACCCTTTGCCCCCAAATTTTACCCCCCTAGACCTGCACCCCCAAGCCTTTCTCCCTAAAACCCTACACCCCCAAATTCTGCACCCTAAACCCTGCACCCCCAGATCCTTCCTGCAAGACTCTGCACCCCAAAATCGAGCACCCCAGATCCCGCACTTCACTGCATCCCTGAACCCCGAACCCTAAATCCTGCACCCAGATCCTGCAGCCCAAAGCGAGCACCCTAAAATCAAGTCCCCCCAAAACCTGCACTGAAAATGCTGAACCCCAAATCCTGCCCCCCAGATCCTGCACCCTCAGATCCTCCTGCCAAAAACCCTGCACCCCAAACCCTGAACTCCCAAACTCTGCACCCAGAGCCCTGCACCCTCAAATCCTGCACCCCCAGTTCCTGAACACATGAACCCTGCACCCCCAAACCTCACCCGAAAGTCCTGCACCCCCAAATCCTGCTCTACCAAACCCTTCAGTGCAGACCCCTGCACCCCAAGATTGTGCTGCCCTAAACACTGAACCCCCAAATCCTGCAGCCCCAGATCCTTGCCTCCCAAAACTCTGCACCCCCAAATCCTGCACCCCAAATCTCTCACCCCCAAATCCTTCCCCCACCACCCTGCAGCCTCAAATCCTTCACCCCATCCCCTGCACCCCAAAACTCCACACCTCCAAATCCTGAACCCTGAAACCCCGCACCCCCAAATCCTGTGCCCCAGTCCTGTGCACCCCACACTCTGCAACCTTAAATTTCCCCCCAAATCCCTGCACCCCAAACTCTGCACTCTTAGACCTGACTTCTAAACCCTGCACCCCCAACAGTGCACCCCCAAATCCTGAAGCCCCAGATCCTTCCCTCCCATACCCTGCAGCCCCAAATCCTGAACCCCACAAATCCTGCACCACTAATCCTCCACGCCCTTAACACTGCACCCCCAAAACCAGCACCACCAAATCCTTCACCCCCAAAACCTCCCTCCTCCAAACCCTGCACTTCAAAATGCTGCACCCCCAAATCCTTCTCCCCAACACCCTGCACCCCCAGATCCTGACCCCAAAACCCTGCACCCCAAATCCTGTACCCCAAAGCCCTGCACTCTCAAATCATACATGCCCAGAACGTGCACCCTAAACTGTGCACCCCAAAATCCTAAACCCCTTAACCCTGCACCCCCAAAACCTGTACCCCAGATCCTTCCCCCCCATAACTGGCACCCTGAAATCCCTCACCCCAAATCCCTGCACCCTCAAATCCTCCAGCCCACAAGTCCTGCACCCCCAGGTCTTGAACACCTGAACCCTGCAGACCCAAATGCTGCACCCAGAACTCTTGGTGCCCAAATCCCTGCACCCAAAAGTCTGTCTCCCGAACCTTCACACCAAAGCCCTGCACCCCAATATCCAAAAGCATCCCCTTGGGACTGGCCCAGATGCTCCGTGCATCCTTGGCATAGAGCACCATCATCATCCAACCACCATCATCATCCAACCACCACCATCATCATCCAACCACCACCATCATCATCCAACCACCATCATCATCATCCAACCAACCAATCCTGAACCCAACCAGTGACCCCATCACCCAATCAGTGACTCCACAACCCAACCAATGACCCCATCATTCAACCAATGACCCCATCACCCAATCAGTGACCCCATGACCCAACCAATGACCCCATCATTCAACCAATGACCCCATTATTCAACTAATGACCCCATCACCCAACCAGTGACTCCATGACCCAACCAATGACCCCAGGGACCACAGTGCTACCATCTGCCATGGGCTGATCCAGACCACGCTGGAGCAAGGTGAAGCTCCAGAACACTTGCAGTATATTGATGACATCATCGTATGGGGCGACACAGCGAAAGAAGTCTTCAAAAAAGGTGAGAGAATAATTCAGATTATTTGGGATGCTGGTTTTGCCATAAAACGAAGCAAGGTCAAGGGACATGCACGGGAGATCCAGTTTTTAGGAATAAAATGGCAAGATGGCCGTCGTCAGATCCCAATGGAGGTGATCAACAAAACTGCAGCAATGTCTCCACCTACTAATAAAAAGGAGACACAGACTTTCTTGGGCGTTGTAGGTTTTTGGAGAATGCACATTCCTGACTACAGCCACATTGTGAGCCTCTCTATCGAGTGACTCGTAAAAAAGAACCAATTTGAGTGGGGCCCTGAACAACAACAAGCCTTTGAACAAATGAAGCGTGAGATAACTCATGCGGTGGCCCTTGGACCAGTTCGAACTGGACTAGATGTTAAAAATGTGCTCTACACCGCAGCCGGAGATAATGGACTTACCTGGAGCCTCTGGCAGAAAGCACCAGGAGAAACCCGAGGTCGACCCTTAGGTTTTTGGAGTCGAGGATACAAAGGATCTGAGGCCAACTGTACTGCAACTGAAAAGGAGATACTGGCAGCATATGAAGGAGTTCGAGCTGCTTCAGAAGTGATGGGCACTGAAGCACAGCTCCTCCTGGTACCTCGACTGCCGGTGCTGAGCTGGGTGTTCAAAGGGACGGTTCCCTCTCCACATCATGCAGCCGAAGTTACATGGAGTAAATGGATTGCACTGATCACGCAATGAGCTCGGATTGGAAGTCCCAACCGTCCAGGGATATTAGAAGTGATTACAGACTGGCCAGAAAGCAAAGACTTTGGGATGTCTCCAGATGAGGAGGAAGTAAAACGTGCTGAAGAAGCACCACCATATAATCCGCTTTCAGAGACTGATAAGCAGTGTGCACTGTTCACAGGTGGATCCTGTCGTCTGTAGGAAAACATCGACGGTGAAAGCTGCTGTGTGGAGTCCCACACGACAAGTTACAGAAGCCACTGAAGGACAAGGTGAATCCAGTCAGTTTGCAGCAGTGAAAGCCATCCAGCTGGCTTTGGACATTGCTGAACGAGAGAAGTGGCCAATGCTTTGTCTCTATACTGACTCATGGATGGGAGCAAATGCCTTGTGGGGGTGGCTACGGCAATGGAAGAAAAGTAACTGGCAGCGCAGAGGTGAAACTATTGGGAACCACGCTGTGGCAAGACATTGCTGCTCGGCTGGAGAGCCTGCCTGGGGAAGTTGGTCATGTAGATGCTCATGTGCCTAAAAGTCAAGCCACCGAGGAACATCGAAACAACCAACAAGCGGATCAAGCTGCTAAGATTAAAGTAGCTGAGGTGGACTTGGGCTGGCAACATAAAGGTGAACTTTTCCTAGCTCGGTGGGCCCATGGTGCTTCAGGGCATCAAGGTAGAGATGCAACATGAAAATGGGCTCGTGATCGAGGGGTGGATTTAACTATGGACACTGTTTCACACGTTATTCATGAATGTGAAACTTGCACCGAAATCAAACAAGCGAAACGGTTAAAGCCTGTATGGTATGGGGGGCGATGGTTAAAGTATAAGTATGGAGAAGCTTGGCAGATTGATTATATTACACTTCCACAAACACGTCAAGGTAAGCGTTATGTACTTACAATGGTGGAAGCAACCACTGGATGGTTGGAAACATCTGCCGTACCTCATGCTACAGCCCGAAATACCATCTTGGGCCTTGAGAAGCAAGTCCTTTGGTGGCCGGGTACGCCAGAAAGAATTGAATCAGACAATGGTACTCATTTCAAAAACAGTATTATAGACAATTGGGCCAAAGAACATGGTATTGAGTGGGTGTATCATATTCCATATCATGCACCAGCCTCTGGGAAAACTGAAAGGTACAATGGTTTGTTAAAAACTACACTAAAGGCACTGGGTGGTGGAGCCTTTAAAAACTGGGATTCACATTTAGCAAAAGCCACTTGGTTGGTCAACACCAGGGGATCAACCAATCGAGCCGGGCCTGCCCAATCAGAAATTCTATGGACTGTAGAAGGAGATAAAGTCCCTGTAGTACACATGAAAAATATCTTAGGAAAGGCAGTCTGGGTTCCTCCTGCCTCAGGCACAGGCAAACCTATTCGTGGGATTGTTTTTGCCCAGGGACCTGGCAGCACCTGGTGGGTGATGCTTAAGGATGGAGAAGTTCGGTGTGCACCTCAAGGGGATTTGATTTTAGGTGAAAATGTGCAATGCTGAACTGTACGATGTGAATTGCCGCACTAACAATGTTTAATAAGTGTCTTTCAGATCAAGACAATGGTGATGAAACCAGCGCTGGCTTCTTCGAGTGGCGCCCGACACCTTCTTGGAAGTTGGTGTCCTTAACCCACCAACAGGGGTCATGAGATGCACTTGGACCATTTTCCCTGCCCTGGGAGACTGTGGTGACAAAATGAACTTAATGAACTTTTCAAAGGATGGTCCACTGATTAATTACTCCTGTGTATATATGTACATATGTATATATATATATATATATATATAGTAGTAGTGATTAATTAGATTGTATTGATAGATTGTATTGATAAGGTTTAAGTATTCAGTGAATGTCATATTATAAGGGGTGGAATGTCCTGGTTTTGTTAAAAACAAGTTTCTCTTTTAGTGAATTTGCCTGTCAGCTCAAGCTTCATATTAGCTGCATTTTCCTGGAGAACCCAACACATGTTTTGGCAAACCCAGCAATGGAATGAAAACTTATTGATAAGCACGGATGGACATCTCGCGAGAGGGGCAACGAGAAACCGGTGACCAACTGTGTATAACATTCCATTCACGTGAATACTTCATATAAAAGCGGGAGATCACGAGGATCTCGGCCCTTTTTTCCTCATGGCTGACATTAGGAGAGGACCTTGCTGGTCGTCCCTGCGAACGGAGGCCAGTGAGAGACTGAATCCAGCTCCGGTTGGCTACAGAGTCCAATCCAGGACTTTGGGTGCTGGCTCCGCAGTTGCTCAGACTTACAAGATTGGTTTTGTATATTTGTATTATTTTCTCTGTTCTTATCAGTAGCATCAGTAAAACATCTTGAACTTTTCCAGCTCTCTCCCCTCTGTGCTTCTTCCCCTCCCAATCGCCTGTGCTGAGTGGGAAGGGGGGAGAGGGAGGGGAAAAAGGGGGAATTGGGGGGGGAGAGGACGTTGACAACACATCTGCCAGGGTTTGATTGTCACCCCGCAATCTTAACCCTCGACAGGGACAAAGGGGGTCCTGGGATGTCACAATGGGCCCTGGGGACAAAGAGTGTCCCCAGGATATCAGAATGGGCCCTGGGGACAAGTTGGGGTCCCCCGAATTTCACAATGGGTCCTGGGGACAATGGGGGGTCCTGAAACGTCACAATGGGCCCTGGGGACAAGGAGGGATCCCCAGGATGTCACAATGGGCCCTGGGGACAATGGGGGGTCCTGGGACGTCACAATGGGCCCTGGGGACAATGGGGGGTCCCCAGGATGTCACAATGGGCCCTGGGGACAAAGAGGGGTCCCCTGAATGTCACAATGGGCCCTGGGGACAAGGGGGTGCAGTGGATGTCACAATGGGCCCTGGGGACAATGGGGGGTGTCCAGGATGTGAGAATGAGTCCTGAGGACAAGGGGGGGTCCCCATGGTGTCACAATGGGTCCCCAGTGACAAGGAGGGGTCCCCATGGTGTCACAATAGGCCCTGGGGACAAAGTGGGGTCCAAGAATGTCACAATGGGCCCTGGGGACAAAAGGGGTTGCCATGGTGCCACAATGGGCCCTGGGGTCAAAGGGGGTCCCCATGGTGCCACAATGGGCCCTGGGGACAAAGCGGGTGTCCCCATGGTGCCACAACGGGCCCTGGGAGCAAGGGGGTGGCCAGGATGTCACAATGGGTCCTGGAGAAAATGGGGGCATCCCCAGGATGTCACAATGGACCCTGAGGACAAGCGGGGGTCTCCATGGTGTCACAATGGGCCCCAGTGACAAAGGGGGTCCCCTGAATGTCACAATAGGTCCTGGGGACAATGGGGGGTCCTGGGACGTCACAATGGGCCCTGGGGACAAGGAGGGATCCCCAGGATGTCACAATGGGCCCTGGGGACAATGGTGGGTCCCCTGAATGTCAAAATGGGCCCTGGGGGCAAAGGGGGGTCCGCAGGATGTCCAAATGGGCACTGGGGACAAAGGGGGGGTCCCCAGGATGTCACAATGGGCCCTGGGGACAATGTGGGGTCCTGGGATGTCACAATGGGCCCCAGTGACAAACGGGGGCCCCTGAATGTCACAATGGGCCCTGGGGACAATGGGGGGTCCTGGGACGTCACAATGGGCCCTGGGGACAAGGAGGGATCCCCAGGATGTCACAATGGGCCCTGGGGACAATGGCGGGTCCTGGAACGTCACAATGGGCCCTGGGGACAAGGGGGGTCCCCAGGATGTCACAATGGGCCCTGGGGACAAAGAGGGGTCCCCTGAATGTCACAATGGGCCCCAGTGACAAACGGGGGCCCCTGAATGTCACAATGGGCCCTGGGGACAATGGGGGGTCCTGGGACGTCACAATGGGCCCTGGGGACAAGGAGGGATCCCCAGGATGTCACAATGGGCCCTGGGGACAATGGCGGGTCCTGGAACGTCACAATGGGCCCTGGGGACAAGGGGGGTCCCCAGGATGTCACAATGGGCCCTGGGGACAAAGAGGGGTCCCCTGAATGTCACAATGGGCCCTGGGGACAAGGGGGTGCCGAGGATGTTACAATGGGCCCTGCGGACAATGGGGGGTCCTGGGACGTCACAATGGGCCCTGAGGACAATTGTGGGTCCCCTGAATGTCACAATGCGCCCTGGGGACAAAGGGGGGTCCGCAGGATGTCACAATGGGAACTGGGGACAAAGGGGGGGTCCCCATGGTGTCACAATGGGCCCAAGTGACAAGGAGGGTCCCCACGGTGCCACGATGGGTCCTGGGGACAAGGGCGTCCCCCAGATGTCACAATGGGCCCTGGGGACAATGGGAGTCCCCAAGGTGTCAGAACGAGCCCCGGGGAAAAAGTGGAATCCTGGAATGTCACAATGGCCCCCAGTGACAAAGGGGTTCCCCATGGTGCCACAATGGGCCCTGGGGACAAAAGGGGTCCCCAGGATTTCACAATAGCACTGGGGACAAAGAGGGGTCATGGAATGTCACAATGGGCCCTGGGGACAAGGGAGATCCCCATGGTGTCACAATAAGCCCTGGGGACAAAGTGGGGTCCTGGGATGTCACAATGGGCCCCAGTGACAAACGGGGTCCCCATGGTGCCACAATGGGCCGTGGGGACAAATGGGGTCCCCAGGATGTCACAATGAACCCTGGGGACAAAGGGTGGTCCTGGGACATTTCAATGGGCCCTGGAGACAAAGGGGGGACCCCAGGATGTCACAATGGGCCCTGGGGACAAAGGGGGGTCCCCAGGATGTCACGATGGGCCCTGGGGAAAAGGGGGGTCCCCATGGTGTCACAATGGGCCCTGGGGACAAGGGGGTCCCCCAGATATCGCAATGGGCCCTGGGGACAAAGTAAGGTCCTGGGCTGTCACAATGGACCATGAGGACAAGCGGGGTCCCCGGGATGTCACAATGGGCCCTGGGGACCAGGGGGGGTCCTGGGATGTCACAATGGGCCCCAGTGACAAAGGGGGTCCTCATGGTGCCACAATGGGCCCTGGGGAGAAAGGGGGTCCCCTGGATGTCACAATGGGCTCTGGGGACAAAGGGGGGTGTCGACGGTGTCAGAATGGGCCCTGGGGACAAAGGGCGTCCCCAGGATGTCACCATGGCCCCTGGAGACAATAGGGGGTCCTGGGATGTCACAATGGGCCCTGCGGACAAGGGTGGTACTCACGGTGTCACAATGGTCACTGGGCACAAGGGGGGGTCCCTATAGTGTCACAATGGGTCCTGGGGACAAGTGGGGTCCCCTGAAAGTCACAATGGGCCCTGGGGACGATGTGGGGTCCTGGGATGTCACAATGGGCCCCAGTGACAAACGGGGGCCCCTGAATGTCACAATGGGCCCCGGGGACAATGGGGGGTCCTGGGACGTCACAATGGGCCCTGGGGACAAGGAGGGCACCCCAGGATGTCACACAGGGCCCTGGGGACAATGGCGGGTCCTGGGACGTCACAATGGGCCCTGGGGACAAGGGGGGGTCCCCAGGATGTCACAATGGGCCCTGGGGACAAAGAGGGGTCCCCTGAATGTCACAATGGGCCCTGGGCACAAGGCGGTGCCGAGGATGTCACAATGGGCCCTGCGGACAATGGGGGGTCCTGGGACCTCACAATGGGCCCTGAGGACAATGGTGGGTCCCCTGAATGTCACAATGGGCCCTGGGGGCAAAGGGGGGTCCGCAGGATGTCACAATGGGCACTGGGGATAAAGGGGGGCGTCCCCATGGTGTCACAATGGGCCCAAGTGACAAGGAGGGTCCCCACGGTGCCACGATGGGTCCTGGGGACAAGGGCGTCCCCCAGATGTCACAATGGGCCCTGGGGACAATGGGGTTGCCCAGGATGTCACAATGGGCCCTGGGGACAATGGGAGTCCCCAAGGTTTCAGAAAGAGCCCTGGGGACAAAGTGGAATCCTGGAATGTCACAATGGCCCCCAGTGAAAAAGGGGTTCCCCATGGTGTCATAATGGGCCCTGGGGACAAAAGGGGTCCCCAGGATTTCACAATAGCACTGGGGACAAAGGGGGGTCATGGGATGTCACAATGGGCTCCAGTGACAAAGAGGGTCCTCATGGTGCCACAATGGGCCCTGGGGACAAAGGGGGTCCCCTGGATGTCACAATGGGCTCTGCGGACAAGGAGGGTCCCCAGGATGTCACAATGGGCCCTGGGGACAAAGAGCGTCCCCAGCATGTCACAATGGGCCCTGGGGACAAAGGTGGTCCCCACGGTATCAGAATGGGCCCTGGGGACAATGGGGGTCCTGGGACGTCACAATGGGCCCTGGGGACAAGGGGGTGCAGAGGATGTCACAATGGGCCCTGGGGACAATGTCGGGTCCTGGGACGTCACAATGGGCCCTGGGGACAAGGGGGGGTCCCCAGGATGTCACAATGGGCCCTGGGGACAAAGAGGGGTCCCCTGAATGTCACAATGGGCCCTGGGGACAAGGGGCTGCCGAGGATGTCACAATGGGCCCTGGGGACAATGGGGAGTCCTGGGACGTCACAATGGGCCCTGGGGACAAGGGGGGGTCCCCAGGATGTCACAATGGGCCCTGGGGACAAGGAGGGATCCCCTGGATGTCAGAATGGGCCCTGGGGACAAGGAGGGATCCCCAGGATGTCACAATGGCCCCTGGGGACAATGGGGGGTCCTGGGATGTCACAATGGGCCCTGGGAACAAGGGTGGGTCCCCAGGATGTCACGATGGGCCTTGGGAACAAGGGGGTCCCCCAGATATCACAATGGGCCCTGGGGACAATGTAAGGTCCTGGGCTGTCACAATGGACCCTGAGGACAAGGGGGGTCCCCAGGATGTCACAATGAAGTCTTGGGACAAAGGGGGTCCCCAGGATGTCACAATGGGGCCTGGGGACCAGGGTGGGTCCTGGGATGTCACAATGGGCCCCAGTGACAAAGGGGGTCCCTATGGTGCCACAATGGGCCCTGGGGACAAAGGGGGTCCCCTGGATGTCACAATGGGCTCTGGGGACAAGGAGGCTCCCCAGGATGTCACAATGGGCCCTGGGGACAAAGAGCGTCCGCAGGATGTCACAATGGGCCCTGGGGACTAGGGGGGGTCCTGGGATGTCACAATGGGCCCTAGTGACAAAGGGGGTCCCTATGGTGCCACAATGGGCCCTGGGGACAAAGGGGGTCCCCTGGATGTCACAATGGGCTCTGGGGACAAGGAGGGTCCCCAGGATGTCACAATGTGCCCTGGGGACAAAGAGCGTCCCCAGCATGTGACAATGGGCCCTGGGGACAAAGGGGGTCCCCACGGTATCAGAATGGGCCCTGGGGACAAAGGGGGGTCCCCTGAATATCACAATGGGCCCTGGGGACAATGGGGGGTCCTGGGATGTCACAATGAGCCCTGCAGACAAGGGTGGTACCCACGGTGTCACAATGGGCCCTGGGCACAGGGGGGGGTCCCCATAGTGTCACAATGGATCCTGGGGACAAGTGGGGTCCCCAGGATGTCACAATGGGCCCTGGGGACAATGTGGGGTCCCCTGAATGTCACAATGGGCCCTGGGGACAAAGGGGGGTCCCGTGAATGTCACAATGGGCCCTAGGGACAAGGGGGTGCCGAGGAGGTCACAATGGGCCCTGGGGACAATGGGGGGTCCTGGGACGTCACAATGGGCCCTGGGGACAAGAGGGGATCCCTAGGATGTCACAATGGGCCCTGGGGACTAATGAGGTCCCCACGGTGTCACAATATGTCCTGGAGACAAAGGGGGGTCCCCAGCATGTCACAATGGGCCCTGGGGACAAGGGGGGGTCCCCAGGATGTCACAATGGGCCCTGGGGACAAAGGGGGGTCCCCTGAATGTCACAATGGGCCCTGGGGACAATGGGGGTCCTGGGACGTCACAATGGGCCCTGGGGACAAGGGGGTGCAGAGGATGTCACAATGGGCCCTGGGGACAAGGGGGGGTCCCCAGGATGTCACAATGGGCCCTGGGGACAAGGGGGGGTCCCCAGGATGTCACAATGGGCCCTGGGGACAAAGAGGGGTCCCCTGAATGTCACAATGGGCCCTGGGGACAAGGGCCTGCCGAGGATGTCACAATGGGCCCTGGGGACAATGGGGGGTCCTGGGACGTCACAATGGGCCCTGGGGACAAGGGGGGGTCCCCAGGATGTCACAATGGGCCCTGGGGACAAGGAGGGATCCCCTGGATGTCACAATGGGCCCTGGGGACAAGGAGGGATCCCCAGGATGTCACAATGGCCCCTGGGGACAATGGGGGGTCCTGGGATGTCACAATGGGCCCTGGGAACAAGGGTGGGTCCCCAGGATGTCACGATGGGCCTTGGGAACAAGGGGGTCCCCCAGATATCACAATGGGCCCTGGGGACAATGTAAGGTCCTGGGCTGTCACAATGGACCCTGAGGACAAGGGGGGTCCCCAGGATGTCACAATGAAGTCTTGGGACAAAGGGGGTCCCCAGGATGTCACAATGGGCCCTGGGGACCAGGGGGGGTCCTGGGATGTCACAATGGGCCCCAGTGACAAAGGGGGTCCCTATGGTGCCACAATGGGCCCTGGGGACAAAGGGGGTCCCCTGGATGTCACAATGGGCTCTGGGGACAAGGAGGGTCCCCAGGATGTCACAATGGGCCCTGGGGACAAAGAGCGTCCCCAGGATGTCACAATGGGCCCTGGGGACTAGGGGGGGTCCTGGGATGTCACAATGGGCCCTAGTGACAAAGGGGGTCCCTATGGTGCCACAATGGGCCCTGGGGACAAAGGGGGTCCCCTGGATGTCACAATGGGCTCTGGGGACAAGGAGGGTCCCCAGGATGTCACAATGGGCCCTGGGGACAAAGAGCGTCCCCAGCATGTGACAATGGGCCCTGGGGACAAAGGGGGTCCCCACGGTATCAGAATGGGCCCTGGGGACAAAGGGGGGTCCCCTGAATATCACAATGGGCCCTGGGGACAATGGGGGGTCCTGGGATGTCACAATGAGCCCTGCAGACAAGGGTGGTACCCACGGTGTCACAATGGGCCCTGGGCACAGGGGGGGGTCCCCATAGTGTCACAATGGATCCTGGGGACAAGTGGGGTCCCCAGGATGTCACAATGGGCCCTGGGGACAATGTGGGGTCCCCTGAATGTCACAATGGGCCCTGGGGACAAAGGGGGGTCCCGTGAATGTCACAATGGGCCCTAGGGACAAGGGGGTGCCGAGGAGGTCACAATGGGCCCTGGGGACAATGGGGGGTCCTGGGACGTCACAATGGGCCCTGGGGACAAGAGGGGATCCCTAGGATGTCACAATGGGCCCTGGGGACTAATGAGGTCCCCACGGTGTCACAATATGTCCTGGAGACAAAGGGGGGTCCCCAGGATGTCACAATGGGCCCTTGGGAAAATGGGGTTCGTTGGATGTCACAATGGGTCCCCAGTGACAAAGGGGGTCCCCAGGATGTCTCAATGGGCCCTGAGGACAATGGGAGGTCCCCATGGTGTCACAATGGGTCCCCAGTGACAAGGGAGGTCTCCACGGTGCCAGGATGGGTCCTGGGGACAAGGAGGTCCCCAGGATGTCACAATGGGCCCTGGGGACAAAGAGGCTCCCCAGGATGTCACAATGGGACCTGGGGACAAGGGGGTCTCCAGGAACTCACAATGGGCTCTGGGGACAATGGAGGTTCCCCAGGATGTTCAAAATAGGCCCTGAGGACAAGGGGTGGTCCCCATGCTGTCACAATGGGTCTCCAGTGACAAGGGGGTCCCCAAGGTGTCACAATGGGCCCTGGGGACAATGGGGGGTCCTGGGACGAAACAATAGGCCCTGGGGACAAGGGGGTTCCCCACAGTGTCACAATGGGTCCTGGGGATAAAGGGGGTCCCCACGGTGTTACAATGGTCCCGGGGGACAAAGGGGGATGCCCAGGATGTCACAATGGGCCCTGAGGACAAGGGGGGGTCCCCATGGTGTCAGAATGGGTCCCCAGTGCCAAGGAGGGTCCCCATGGTGTCATAATGGGTCCTGGGGACAAGGGGGTCCCCAGGATGTAACAATGGACCCTGGGGACAATGGGGGGTCCCCAGGATGTCACAATGGGCCCTGGGGACAACGGGGCGTCCTAAGACGTCACAATGGGCCCTGGGGTCAAGCAGGGATCCCCAGGATGTCACAATGGGCTCTGGACACAATGGGGGGTCCTGGGACGTCACAATGGGTCCCGGTGACAAGGGGGCATCCCCAGGATGTCAAAATGCACCCTGGGGCCAATGGGGGTCCTGCGATGTCACAATTGGCCCTGGGGACAAGGGGGGGTACCCATAGTGTCACAATGGGTCCTGGGGAAAATGGGGTCCCCAGGATGTCACAATGGGCTCTGGGGACAAGGAGGGTCCCCAGGATGTCACAATGGGCCCTGGGGACAATGGGGGTTCCTGGGATGTCTCAATGAGCCCTGTGGACAAGGGTGGTACCCACGGTGTCACAATGGGCCCTGGGCACAACGGGGGGTCCCCATAGTGTCACAATGGGCCCTGGGGACAATGGGGGATCCTGGGACGTCACAATGGGCCCTGGGGACAAGGGGGGGTCCCCAGGACGTCACAATGGGCCCTGGGGACAAAGGGGGGTCCCCATAGTGTCACAATGGGCCCTGGGGACAATGGGGGATCCTGGGACGTCACAATGGGACCTGGGGACAAGGGGGTGCAGTGGATGTCACAATGGGCCCTGGGGACAATGGGGGGTGTCGAGGATGTCAGAATGAGTCCTGAGGACAAGGAGGGGTCCCCATGGTGTCACAATAGGCCCTGGGGACAAAGTGGGGTCCAAGAATGTCACAATGGGCCCTGGGGACAAAAGGGGTTGCCATGGTGCCACAATGGGCCCTGGGGTCAAAGGGGGTCCCCATGGTGCTACAATGGGCCCTGGGGACAAAGGGGGGTCCTAGGATGTCACAATGGGCCCTGGGGACAAAGGGGGTGTCCCCATGGTGCCACAACGGGCCTTGCGAGCAAGGGGGTGGCCAGGATGTCACAATGGGTCCTGGGGAAAATGGGGGGTGCCCAGGATGTCACAATGGACCCTGAGGACAAGCGGGGGTCTCCATGGTGTCACAATGGGCCCCAGTGACAAAGGGGGTCCACTGAATGTCACAATAGGTCCTGGGGACAATGGGGGGTCCTGGGACGTCACAATGGGCCCTGGGGACAAAGGGGGTTCCTGGCACGTCACAATGGGCCCTGGGGACAAGGGGGGGTCCCCAGGATGTCATAATGGGCCCTGGGGACAAGGGGGTGCAGAGGATGTCACAATGGGCCCTGGGGACTAGGGGGGGTCCTGGGATGTCACAATGGGCCCCAGTGACAAAGGGCGTCCCTATGGTGCCACAATGGGCCCTGGGGACAAAGGGGGTCCCCTGGATGTCACAATGGGTTCTGGGGACAAGGAGGGTCCCCAGGATGTCACAATGGGCCCTGGGGACAAAGAGCATCCCCAGCATGTCACAATGGGCCCTGGGGACAAAGGGGGTCCCCATGGTATCAGAATGGGCCCTGGGGACAAAGGGGGGTCCCCTGAATGTCACAATGGGCCCTGGGGACAATGGGGGGTCCTGGGATGTCACAATGAGCCCTGCAGACAAGGGTGGTACCCACAGTGTCACAATGGGCCCTGGGCACAAGGGGGGGTCCCCATAGTGTCACAATGGGCCCTGGGGACAAGGGGGTGCCGAGGATGTCACAATGGGCCCTGGGGACAATGGGGGGTCCTGGGACCTCACAATGGGCCCTGAGGACAATGGTCGGTCCCCTGAATGTCAAAATGGGCCCTGGGGACAAAGGGGGGTCCGCAGGATGTCACAATGGGCACTGGGGACAAAGGGGGGGTCCCCAGGATGTCACAATGGGCCCTGGGGACAATGTGGGGTCCTGGGATTTCACAATGGGCCCCAGTGACAAAGGGGGTCCCCTGAATGTCACAATGGGTCCTGGGGACAATGGGGGGTCCTGGGACGTCACAATGGGCCCTGGGGACAAGGAGGGATTCCCAAAATGTCACAATGGGCCCTGGGGACAAGGGGATGTCCCCAGGATGGCACAATGGGCCCTGCGGACAAGGGTGGTACCCACGGTGTCACAATGGGCACTGGGCACAAGGGGGGGTCCCTATAGTGTCACAATGGGTCCTGGGGACAAGTGGAGTCCCCTGAAAGTCACAGTGGGCCCTTGGGACAATGTGGGGTCCTGGGATATCACAATGGGCCCCAATGACAAACGGGGGCCCCTGAATGTCACAATGGGCCCTGGGGACAATGGGGGGTCCCGGGACGTCACAATGGGCCCTGGGGACAAAGGGCGGTCCTCAGGATATCACAATGGGCCCTGGGGACAAAGGGTGGTCGCCAGGATATCACAATGGGCTCTGGTGACAATGGGGTCCCCAGGATGTCACAATGGGCCCTGAAGACAACAGGCGGTCCTGGGATGTCACAATGGGCCCTGGGGACAAAGAGTGTCCCCAGGATATCAGAATGGGCCCTGAGGACAAGTTGGGGTCCCCTGAATTTCACAATGGGCCCTGGGGACAAAGAGGGCTCCCCAGCATATCACAATGGGCCCTGGGGACAATGGGGGGTCCTGGGACGTCACAATGGGCCCTGGGGACAAGGAGGGATCCACAGGATGTCACAATGGGCCCTGGGGACAATGGGGGGTCCTGGGACATCACAATGGGCCCTGGGGACAATGGGGGGTCCCCAGGATGTCACAATGGGCCCTGGGGACAAAGAGGGGTCCCCTGAATGTCACAATGGGCCCTGGGGACAAGGGGGTGCAGTGGATGTCACAATGGGCCCTGGGGACAATGGGGGGCGTCCAGGATGTCAGAATGAGTCCTGAGGACAAGCGGAGGTCTCCATGGTGTCACAATGGGCCCCAGTGACAAAGGGGGTCCCCTGAATGTCACAATAGGTCCTGGGGACAATGGGGGGTCCTGGGACGTCACAATGGGCCCTGGGGACAAGGAGGGATCCCCAGGATGTCACAATGGGCCCTGGGGACAATGGGGGTTCCTGGGACATCACAACGGGCCCTGGGGACAAGGGGGGGTCCCCAGGATGTCACAATGGGCCCTGGGGACAAAGAGGGGTCCCCTGAATGTCACAATGGGCCCTGGGGACAAGGGGGTGCCGAGGATGTCACAATGGGCCCTGGGGACAATGGGGGGTCCTGGGATGTCACAATGGACCCTGGAAACAAGGAGGCATCCCCAGGATGTCACAATGGGCCCTGGGGACAATGGGGGGTCCTGGGACGTCACAATGGGCCCTGGGGACAAGGGGGGGTCCCCAGGATGTCACAATGGGCCCTGGGGACAAAGTAAGGTCCTGGGATGTCACAATGGGCCCTGGGGACAAGGGGGGGTCCCCAGGATGTCACAATGGGCCTTGGGAACAAGGGGGTCCCCCAGATATCACAATGGGCCCTGGGGACAATGTAAGGTCCTGGGCTGTCACAATGGACCCTGAGAACAAGGGGGGTCCCCAGGATGTCACAATGAAGTCTTGGGACAAAGGGGGTCCCCAGGATGTCACAATGGGCCCTGGGGACCAGGGGGGGTCGTGGGATGTCACAATGGGCCCCAGTGACAAGGGGGGTCCCTATGGTGCCACAATGGGCCCTGGGGACAAAGAGCGTCCCCAGCATGTCACAGTGGGCTCTGGGGACAAAGGGGGTCCCCACGGTATCAGAGTGGGCCCTGGGGACAAGGGGGGTCTCCTGAATGTCACAATGGGCCCTGGGGACAATGGAGGGTCCTGGGATGTCACAATGAGCCCTGCAGACAAGGGTGGTACCCACGGTGTCACAATGGGCCCTGGGCACAAGGGGGGGTCCCCATAGTGTCACAATGGACCCTGGGGACAAGGGGGTGCCGAGGATGTTACAATGGGCCCTGGGGACAATGGGGGGTCCTGGGACCTCACAATGGGCCCTGAGGACAATGGTGGGTCCCCTGAATGTCAAAATGGGCCCTGGGGACAAAGGGGGGTCCGCAGGATGTCACAATGGGCACTGGGGACAAAGGGGGGGTCCCCAGGATGTCACAATGGGCCCTGGGGACAATGTGGGGTCCTGGGATTTCACAATGGGCCCTGGGGACAAGGAGGGATCCCCAGGATGTCACAATGGGCCCTGGGGACAATGGGGGGTCCTGGGATTTCACAATGGGCCCTGGGGACAAGGAGGGATCCCCAGGATGTCACAATGGGCCCTGGGGACAAAGGGGGGGTCCCCTGAATGTCACAATGGGTCCTGGGGACAATGGGGGGTCCTGGGACGTCACAATGGGCCCTGGGGACAAGGAGGGATCCCCAGGATGTCACAATGGGCCCTGGGGACAAGGGGGTGTCCCCAGGATGTCACAATGGGCCCTGCGGACAAGGGTGGTACCCACGGTGTCACAATGGGCACTGGGTACAAGGGGGGGTCCCTATAGTGTCACAATGGGTCCTGGGGACAAGTGGAGTCTCCTGAAAGTCACAATGGGCCCTTGGGACAATGTGGGGTCCTGGGATGTCACAATGGGCCCCAGTGACAAACGGGGGCCCCTGAATGTCATAATGGGCCCTGGGGACAATGGGGGGTCCTGGGACGTCACAATGGGCCCTGGGGACAAAGGGCGGTCCTCAGGATATCACAATGGGCCCTGGGGACAAAGGGTGGTCACCAGGATATCACAATGGGCTCTGGTGGCAATGGGGTCCCCAGGATGTCACAATGGGCCCTGGGGACAACAGGCGGTCCTGGGATGTCACAATGGGCCCTGGGGACAAAGAGTGTCCCCAGGATATCAGAATGGGCCCTGAGGACAAGTTGGGGTCCCCTGAATTTCAAAATGGGCCCTGGGGACAAAGAGGGCTCCCCAGCATATCACAATGGGCCCTGGGGACAATGGGGGGTCCTGGGACGTCACAATGGGCCCTGGGGACAAGGAGGGATCCACAGGATGTCACAATGGGCCCTGGGGACAAGGGGGAGTCCCCAGGATGTCACAATGGGCCCTGGGGACAAAGAGGGGTACCCTGAATGTCAAAATGGGCCCTGGGGACAAGGGGGTGCAGTGGATGTCACAATGGGCCCTGGGGACAATGCGGGGTGTCCAGGATGTGAGAATGAGTCCTGAGGACAAGGGGGGTCCCCATGGTGTCATAATGGGTCCCCAGTGACAAGGAGGGATCCCCATGGTGTCACAATAGGCCCTGGGGACAAAGTGGGGTCCAAGAATGTCACAATGGGCCCTGGGGACAAAAGGGGTTGCCATAGTGCCACAATGGGCCCTGGGGTCAAAGGGGGTCCCCATGGTGCTACAATGGGCCCTGGGGACAAAGGGGGGTCCTGGGATGTCACAATGGGCCCTGGGGACAAAGGGGGTGTCCCCATGGTGCCACAATGGGCCCTGGGAGGAAGGGGATGGCCAGGATGTCACAATGGGTCCTGGGGAAAATGGGGGGTGCCCAGGATGTCACAATGGACCCTGAGGACAATCGGGGGTCTCCATGGTGTCACAATGGGCCCCAGTGACAAAGGGGGTCCCCTGAATGTCACAATAGGTCCTGGGGACAATGGGGGGTCCTGGGACGTCATAATGGGCCCTGCGGACAAGGAGGGATCCCCAGGATGTCACAATGGGCCCTGGGGACAATGGGGGGTCCTGGGACGTCACAATGGGCCCTGGGGACAAGGGGGGGTCCCCTGGATGTCACAATGGACTCTGGGGACAAGGAGGGTCCCCAGGATGTCACAATGGGCCCTGGGGACAAAGGGGGTCCCCACGGTATCAGAATGGGCCCTGGGGACAAGGGGGTGTCCCCAGGATGTCACAATGGGCCCTGCGGACAAGGGTGGTACCCACGGTGTAACAATGGGCCCTGGGCACAAGGGGGGGTCCCCATAGTGTCACAATGGGTCCTGGGGACAAGTGGGGTCCCCAGGATGTCACAATGGGCCCTGGGGACAATGTGGGGTCCCCTGAATGTCACAATGGGCCCGGGGGACAAGGGGGTGCCGAGGATGTCACAGTGGGCCCTCGGGACAATGGGGGGTCCTGGGACCTCACAGTGGGCCCTGAGGACAATGGTGGGTCCCCTGAATGTCAAAATGGGCCCTGGGGACAAAGAGGGGTCCGCAGGATGTCACAATGGGCACTGGGGACAAAGGGGGTGTCCCCAGGATGTCACAGTGGGCCCTGGGGACAATGGCGGGTCCTGGGACGTCACAATGGGCCCTGGGGACAAGGGGGGGTCCCCTGGATGTCACAATGGGCCCTGGGGATAAGGAGGGATTCCCAGGATGTCACAATGGGCCCTGGGGACAAGGGGGGATTCCCAGGATGTCACAATGGGCCCTGGGGACAAGGGTGGTACCCACGGTGTCACAATGGGCACTGGGCACAAGGGGGGGTCCCTATAGTATCACAATGGGTCCTGGGGACAAGTGGGGTCCCCTGAAAGTCACAATGGGCCCTGGGGACAATGTGGGGTCCTGGGATGTCACAATGGGCCCCAGTGACAAACGGGGGCCCCTGAATGTCACAATGGGCCCTGGGGACAAGGGGGTGCAGAGGATGTCACAATGGGCCCTGGGGACAATGGGGGGTCCTGGGACATCACAATAGGCCCTGGGGACAAGGAGGGATCCCCAGGATGTCACAATGGGCCCTGGAGACAATGGGGGGTCATGGGACGTCACAATGGGCCCTGGGGACAAGGGTGGGTCCCCAGGATGTCACAATGGGCCTTGGGGACAAGGTGGTCCCGAGGATGTCACAATGGGCCCTGGGGACAATGGGGGGTCCTGGGATGTCACAATGGGCCCTGGGGACAATGTGGGGTCCCCAGGATGTCACAATGGGTACTGGAGACAAAGAGGGGGTCCCCATGGTGTCACAATGGGCCCAAGTGACAAGGAGGGTCCCCACAGTGCCACGATGGGTCCTGGGGACAAGGGCGTTCCCCAGATGTCACAGTGGGCCCTGGGGACAAAAGGGGTCCCCAGGATTTCACAATAGCACTGGGGATAAAGGGGGGTCATGGGATGTAACAATGGGCCCTGGGGACAAGGGAGATCCCCATGGTGTCACAATAAGCCCTGGGGACAAAGTGGGGTCCTGGGATGTCACAATGGGCCCCAGTGACAAACGGGGTCCCCATGGTGCCACAATGGGCCGTGGGGACAAATGGGGTCGCCAGGATGTCACAATGAACCCTGGGGACAAACGGTGGTCCTGGGACATTTCAATGGGCCCTGGGGACAAAGGGGGGACCCCAGGATGTCACAATGGGCCCTGGGGACAATGGGGTCCTGGGACGTCACAATGGGCCCTGGGGACACAGAGGGGCCCTAGGACGTCACAATCAGCCCTGGGGACAAGGTAGGGTCCCCTGAGAGTCACAATGAGCCCTGGGAAGAGAGGGGGCTCCCACGGACATCACAATGGCTCTGGGAACAATGGGGGGTCCTGGGACGTCACAAGTGGCCCTGGAGACAAGGGCGGGTCTCCAGGATGTCACAATGGGCCCTGGGAACAAGGGGGGGTACCCATAGTGTCACAATGGGTCCTGGGGAAAATGGGGTCCCCAGGATGTCACAATGGGCCCTGGGGACAATGTGGGGTCCTGGGATGTCACAATGGGCCCCAGTGACAAAGGTGGTCCCCTGAATGTTACAATGGGTCCTGAGGACAGTGGGGGGTCCTGGGATGTCACAATGGGCCCTGGGGACAAGGAGGGATCCCCAGGATGTCACAATGCGCCCTGGGGACAAGGGGGGGTCCCCAGGATGTCACAATGGGCCCTGGGGACAACGGGGGGTCCTAAGACATCACAATGGGCCCTGGGGCCAAGCAGGGATCCCCAGGATGTCACAATGGGCCCTGGGGACAAGGGGGGGTCCCCAGGATGTCACAATGGGCCCTGGGGACAACGGGGGGTCCTAAGACGTCACAATGGGCCCTGGGGCCAAGCAGGGATCCCCAGGATGTCACAATGGGCCCTGGACACAATGGGGGGTCCTGGGACGTCACAATGGGCCCCGTTGACAAGGGGGCATCCCCAGGATGTCAAAATGCGCCCTGGGGCCCAGGGGGGTCCTGCGATGTCACAATAGGCCCTGGGGACAAAGGGGGTCCCCTGGATGTCACAATGGACTCTGGGGACAAAGGGGATCCCCACGGTATCAGAATGGGCCCTGGGGAAAAAGGGGGGTCCTGGGATGTCACAATGAGCCCTGCAGACAAGGGTGGTACCCACGGTGTCACAATGGGCCCTGGGGACAAGTGGGGTCCCCAGGATGTGACAATGTGTCCTGGGGACAATGTGGGGTCCTGGGATGTCACAATGGGCCCCAGTGACAAAGGGGCCCCCTGAATGTCACAATGGGTCCTGGGAACAATCGGGGGTCCTGGGACGTCACAATGGGCCCTGGGGACAAGGAGGGATCCCCAGGATGTCACAATGGGCCCTGGGGACAATGGGGGGTCCTGGGACGTCACAATGGGCCCCAGTGACAAGGGGGGGTCCCCAGGATGTCACAGTGTGCCCTGGGTACAAAGAGGCGTCCCCGGAATGTCAAAATCGGCCCTGGGGACAAAGGGCGGTCCTCAGGATATCACAATGGGCCCTGGGGACAAAGGGTGGTCGCCAGGATATCACAATGGGCTCTGGTGACAATGGGGTCCCCAGGATGTCACAATGGGCCCTGGGGCAAGTTGGGGTCCCCTGAATTTCACAATGGGCCCTGGGGACAAAGAGGGCTCCCCAGCATATCACAATGGGCCCTGGGGACAATGGGGGGTCCTGGGACGTCACAATGGGCCCTGGGGACAAGGGGGGGTCCCCAGGACGTCATAATGGGCTCTGGGGACAAGGAGGGTCCCCAGCATGTCACAATGGGCCCTGGGGACAAAGGGGGGGTCCACAGGATGTCACAATGTGCGCTGGGGACAAAGAGAGTCCCCAGCATGTCACAATGGGCCCTGGGGACAAAGGGGGTCCCCACGGTATCAGAATGGGTCCTGGGGACAAGTGGAGTCCCCTGAAAGTCACAATGGACCCTGGGGACAAAGGGGGGTCCTGGGATCTCACAATGGGCCCTGGGGACAAAGGCGGTGTCCCCATGGTGCCACAATGGGCCCTGGGAGCAAGGGGGTGGCCAGGATGTCACAATGGACCCTGAGGACAAGCGGGGGTCTCCATGGTGTCACAATGGGCCCCAGTGACAAAGGGGGTCCCCTGAATGTCACAATAGGTCCTGGGGACAATGGGGGGTCCTGGGACGCAACAATGGGCCCTGGGGAAAAGGAGGGATCCCCAGGATGTCACAATGGGCCCTGGGGACAATGGGGGGTCCTGGGACGTCACAATGGGCCCTGGGGACAAGGGGGGGTCCCCAGGATCTCACAATGGGCCCTGGGGACAAAGAGGGGTCCCCTGAATGTCACAATGGGCCCTGGGGACAAGGGGGTGCAGAGGATGTCACAATGGGCCCTGGGGACAATGGGGGGTCCTGGGACATCACAATGGGCCCTGGGGACAAGGAGGGATCCCCAGGATGTCACAATGGGCCCTGGGGACAATGGGGGGTCCTGGGACGTCACAATGGGCCCTGGGGACAAGGGGGGGTCCCCAGGATGTCACAATGGGCCCTGGGGACAAGGGCGTGCCGAGGATGTCACAATGGGCCCTGGGGACAAGGGGGGGTCCCCAGGAAGTCACAATGGGCCTTGGGAACAAGGGGGTCCCCCAGATATCACAATGGGCCCTGGGGACAATGTAAGGTCCTGGCCTGTCACAATGGACCCTGAGGACAAGGGGGGACCCCAGGATGTCACAATGAAGTCTTGGGACAAAGGGGGTCCCCAGGATGTCACAATGGGCCCTGGGGACAAAGGGGGTCCCCACGGTGTCAGAATGGGCCCTGGGGACAAGGGGGGTCCCCTGAATATCACAATGGGCCATGGGGACAATGGGGGGTCCTGGGATGTCACAATGAGCCCTGGGGACAAGGGTGGTACCCACGGTGTCACAATGGGCCCTGGGCAAAAGGGGGGGTCCCCATAGTGTCACAATGGACCCTGGGGACAAGGGGGTGCCGAGGATGTCACAATGGGCCCTGGGGACAATGGGGGGTCCTGGGACCTCACAATGGGCCCTGACGACAATGGTGGGTCCCCTGAATGTCAAAATGGGCCCTGGGGACAAAGGGGGGTCCGCAGGATGTCACAATGGGCACTGGGGATAAAGGGGGGGTCCCCAAGGTGTCACAATGGGCCCAAGTGACAAGGAGGGTCCCCACGGTGCCACGATGGGTCCTGGGGACAAGGGCGTCCCCCAGATGTCACAATGGGCCCTGGGGACAATGGGGTTGCCCAGGATGTCACAATGGGCCCTGGGGACAATGGGAGTCCCCAAGGTGTCAGAACGAGCCCTGGGGACAAAGTGGAATCCTGGAATGTCACAATGGCCCCCAGTGACAAAGGGGTTCCCCATGGTGCCACAATGGGCCCTGGGGACAAAAGGGGTCCCCAGGATTTCACAATAGCACTGGGGATAAAGGGGGGTCATGGGATGTCACAATGGGCCCTGGGGACAAGGGAGATCCCCATGGTGTCACAATAAGCCCTGGGGACAAAGTGGGGTCCTGGGATGTCACAATGGGCCCCAGTGACAAACGGGGTCTCCATGGTGCCACAATGGGCTGTGGGGACAAATGGGGTCCCCAGGATGTCACAATGAACCCTGGGGACAAAGGGTGGTCCTGGGACATTTCAACGGGCCCTGGGGACAAGGGGGTGTCCCCAGGATGTCACAATGAGCCCTGCAGACAAGGGTGGTACCCACGGTGTCACAATGGGCCCTGGGGACAAGTGGGGTCCCCAGGATGTGACAATGTGTCCTGGGGACAATGTGGGGTCCTGGGATGTCACAATGGGCCCCAGTGACAAAGGGGCCCCCTGAATGTCACAATGGGTCCTGGGAACAATCGGGGGTCCTGGGACGTCACAATGGGCCCTGGGGACAAGGAGGGATCCCCAGGATGTCACAATGGGCCCTGGGGACAATGGGGGGTCCTGGGACGTCACAATGGGCCCCAGTGACAAGGGGGGGTCCCCAGGATGTCACAGTGTGCCCTGGGTACAAAGAGGCGTCCCCGGAATGTCAAAATCGGCCCTGGGGACAAAGGGCGGTCCTCAGGATATCACAATGGGCCCTGGGGACAAAGGGTGGTCGCCAGGATATCACAATGGGCTCTGGTGACAATGGGGTCCCCAGGATGTCACAATGGGCCCTGGGGCAAGTTGGGGTCCCCTGAATTTCACAATGGGCCCTGGGGACAAAGAGGGCTCCCCAGCATATCACAATGGGCCCTGGGGACAATGGGGGGTCCTGGGACGTCACAATGGGCCCTGGGGACAAGGGGGGGTCCCCAGGACGTCATAATGGGCTCTGGGGACAAGGAGGGTCCCCAGCATGTCACAATGGGCCCTGGGGACAAAGGGGGGGTCCACAGGATGTCACAATGTGCGCTGGGGACAAAGAGAGTCCCCAGCATGTCACAATGGGCCCTGGGGACAAAGGGGGTCCCCACGGTATCAGAATGGGTCCTGGGGACAAGTGGAGTCCCCTGAAAGTCACAATGGACCCTGGGGACAAAGGGGGGTCCTGGGATCTCACAATGGGCCCTGGGGACAAAGGCGGTGTCCCCATGGTGCCACAATGGGCCCTGGGAGCAAGGGGGTGGCCAGGATGTCACAATGGACCCTGAGGACAAGCGGGGGTCTCCATGGTGTCACAATGGGCCCCAGTGACAAAGGGGGTCCCCTGAATGTCACAATAGGTCCTGGGGACAATGGGGGGTCCTGGGACGCAACAATGGGCCCTGGGGAAAAGGAGGGATCCCCAGGATGTCACAATGGGCCCTGGGGACAATGGGGGGTCCTGGGACGTCACAATGGGCCCTGGGGACAAGGGGGGGTCCCCAGGATCTCACAATGGGCCCTGGGGACAAAGAGGGGTCCCCTGAATGTCACAATGGGCCCTGGGGACAAGGGGGTGCAGAGGATGTCACAATGGGCCCTGGGGACAATGGGGGGTCCTGGGACATCACAATGGGCCCTGGGGACAAGGAGGGATCCCCAGGATGTCACAATGGGCCCTGGGGACAATGGGGGGTCCTGGGACGTCACAATGGGCCCTGGGGACAAGGGGGGGTCCCCAGGATGTCACAATGGGCCCTGGGGACAAGGGCGTGCCGAGGATGTCACAATGGGCCCTGGGGACAAGGGGGGGTCCCCAGGAAGTCACAATGGGCCTTGGGAACAAGGGGGTCCCCCAGATATCACAATGGGCCCTGGGGACAATGTAAGGTCCTGGCCTGTCACAATGGACCCTGAGGACAAGGGGGGACCCCAGGATGTCACAATGAAGTCTTGGGACAAAGGGGGTCCCCAGGATGTCACAATGGGCCCTGGGGACAAAGGGGGTCCCCACGGTGTCAGAATGGGCCCTGGGGACAAGGGGGGTCCCCTGAATATCACAATGGGCCATGGGGACAATGGGGGGTCCTGGGATGTCACAATGAGCCCTGGGGACAAGGGTGGTACCCACGGTGTCACAATGGGCCCTGGGCAAAAGGGGGGGTCCCCATAGTGTCACAATGGACCCTGGGGACAAGGGGGTGCCGAGGATGTCACAATGGGCCCTGGGGACAATGGGGGGTCCTGGGACCTCACAATGGGCCCTGACGACAATGGTGGGTCCCCTGAATGTCAAAATGGGCCCTGGGGACAAAGGGGGGTCCGCAGGATGTCACAATGGGCACTGGGGATAAAGGGGGGGTCCCCAAGGTGTCACAATGGGCCCAAGTGACAAGGAGGGTCCCCACGGTGCCACGATGGGTCCTGGGGACAAGGGCGTCCCCCAGATGTCACAATGGGCCCTGGGGACAATGGGGTTGCCCAGGATGTCACAATGGGCCCTGGGGACAATGGGAGTCCCCAAGGTGTCAGAACGAGCCCTGGGGACAAAGTGGAATCCTGGAATGTCACAATGGCCCCCAGTGACAAAGGGGTTCCCCATGGTGCCACAATGGGCCCTGGGGACAAAAGGGGTCCCCAGGATTTCACAATAGCACTGGGGATAAAGGGGGGTCATGGGATGTCACAATGGGCCCTGGGGACAAGGGAGATCCCCATGGTGTCACAATAAGCCCTGGGGACAAAGTGGGGTCCTGGGATGTCACAATGGGCCCCAGTGACAAACGGGGTCTCCATGGTGCCACAATGGGCCGTGGGGACAAATGGGGTCCCCAGGATGTCACAATGAACCCTGGGGACAAAGGGTGGTCCTGGGACATTTCAACGGGCCCTGGGGACAAGGGGGGGACCCCAGGATGTCACAATGGGCCCTGGGGACAAAGGGGGGTCCCCATGGTTTCACAATGGGCCCTGGGGACAAGGGGGTCTCCCAGATATCGCAATGGGCCCTGGGGACAAAGTAAGTTCCTGGGCTGTCACAGTGGACCATGAGGACAAGGTGGGTCCCCCGGATGTCACAATGGGCCCTTGGGACCAGGGTGGGTCCTGGGATGTCACAATGGGCCCCAGTGACAAAGAGGGTCCTCATGGTGCCACAATGGGCCCTGGGGACAAAGGGGGTCCCCTGGATGTCACAATGGGCTCTGGGGACAAAGGGGGGTGTCGACGGTGTCAAAATGGGCACTGGGGACAAAGGGCGTCCCCAGGATGTCACCATGGGCCCTGGGGACAACAGGGGGTCCTGGGATGTCACAATGAGCCCTGCGGACAAGGGGGGTACCCACGGTGTCACAATGGGCCCTGGACACAAGGGGGGGTCCGCATAGTGTCACAATGGGTCCTGGGGACAAGTGGGGTCCCCAGGATGTCACAATAGGTCCTTGGGACAATGTGGGGTCCCCTGAATGTCACAATGGGCCCTGGGGACAATGTGGGGTCCTGGGATGTCACAATGGGCCCCCGTGACAAACGGGGTCCCCTGAATGTCACAATGGGCCCTGGGGACAATGGGGGGTCCTGGGACGTCACAATGGGTCCTGGGGACAAGGAGGGATCCCCAGGATGTCACAATGGGCCCTGGGGACAAAGGGGGTCCCCAGCATGTCACAATGGGCCCTGGGGACAAGGTAGTGCAGTGGATGTCACAATGGGCCCTGGGGACAAAGGGTGGTCCTGGGACATTTCAACGGGCCCTGGGGACAAAGGGTGTCCCCTGGATGTCACAATGGGCTCTGGGGACAAGGAGGGTCCCCAGGATGTCACAATGGGCCCTGGGGACAAAGAGCGTCCCCAGCATGTCACAATGGGCCCTGGGGACAAGGTAGTGCAGTGGATGTCACAATGGGCCCTGGGGACAATGGGGGGTGTCCCGGATGTGAGAATGAGTCCTGAGGACAAGGGGGGGTCCCCATGGTGTCACAATGGGTCCCCAAGTGACAAGGAGGGGTCCCCATGGTGTCACAATAGGCCCTGGGGACAAAGTGGGGTCCAAGAATGTCACAATGGGCCCTGGGGACAAAAGGGGTTGCCATGGTGCCACAATGGGCCCTGGGGTCAAAGGGGGTCCCCATGGTGCTACAATGGGCCCTGGGGACAAAGGGGGGTCCTGGGATGTCACAATGGGCCCTGGGGACAAAGGGGGTGTCCCCATGGTGCCACAACAGGCCCTGGGAGCAAGGGGATGGCCAGGATGTCACAATGGGTCCTGGGGAAAATGGGGGGTGCCCAGGATGTCACAATGGACCCTGAGGACAAGCGGGGGTCTCCATGGTGTCACAATGGGCCCCAGTGACAAAGGGGATCCCCTGAATGTCACAATCGGTCCTGGGGACATTGGGGGGTCCTGGGACCTCACAATGGGCCCTGAGGACAATGGTGGGTCCCCTGAAGGTCACAATGGGCCCTGGGGACAAAGGGGGGTCCGCAGAATGTCACAATGGGCACTGGGGACAAAGGGGGGGTCCCCATAGTGTCACAATGGGCCCAAGTGACAAGGAGGGTCCCCACGGTGCCACGATGGGTCCTGGGGACAAGGGCGACCCCCAGATGTCACAATGGGCCCTGGGGACAATGGGGTTGCCCAGGATGTCACAATGGGCCCTGGGGACAATGGGAGTCCCCAAGGTGTCAGAACGAGCCCTGGGGTCAAAGTGGAATCCTGGAATGTCACAATGGCCCCCAGTGACAAAGAGGTTGCCAATGGTGCCACAATGGGCCCTGGGGACAAAAGGGGTCCCCAGGATTTCACAATAGCACTGGGGACAAAGGGGGGTCATGGGATGTCACAATGGGCCCTGGGGACAAGGGAGATCCCCATGGTGTCACAATAAGCCCTGGGGACAAAGTGGGGTCCTGGGATGTCACAATGGGCTCTGGGGACAAGGAGGGTCCCCAGGATGTCACAATGGGCCCTGGGGACAAAGGGGGGTCCTGGGATGTCACAATGGGCTCCAGTGACAAAGAGGGTCCTCATGGTGCCACAATGGGCCCTGGGGACAAAGGGGGTCCCCTGGATGTCACAATGGGCTCTGGGGACAAGGAGGGTCCCCAGGATGTCACAATGGGCCCTGGGGACAAAGAGCGTCCCCAGCATGTCACAATGGGCCCTGGGGACAAAGGGGGTCCCCACGGTATCAGAATGGGCCCTGGGGACAAAGGGGGGTCCCCTGAATGTCACAATGGGCCCTGGGGACAATGGGGGGTCCTGGGACGTCACAATGGGCCCTGGGGACAAGGGGGGGTCCCCAGGATGTCACAATGGGCCCTGGGGAAAAAGAGGGGTCCCCTGAATGTCACAATGGGCCCTGGGGACAAGGGGGTGCAGAGGATGTCACAATGGGCCCTGGGGACAATGGGGGGTCCTGGGACATCACAATGGGGCCTGAGGACAAGGAGGGATCCCCAGGATGTCACAATGGGCCCTGGGGACAATGGGGGGTCCTGGGACGTCACAATGGGCCCTGGGGACAAGGGGGGGTCCCCAGGATGTCACAATGGGCCCTGGGGACAAGGGGGTGCCGAGGATATCACAATGGGCCCTGGGGACAATGGGGGGTCCTGGGACGTCACAATGGGCCCTGGGGACAAGGGGGGGTCCCCAGGATCTCACAATGGGCCCTGGGGACAAAGAGGGGTCCCCTGAATGTCACAATGGGCCCTGGGGACAAGGGGGTGTAGAGGATGTCACAATGGGCCCTGGGGACAATGGGTTGTCCTGGGACATCACAATAGGTCCTGGGGACAAGGAGGGATCACCAGGATGTCACAATGGGCCCTGGAGACAATGGGGGGTCCTGGGACGTCACAATGGGCCCTGGGGACAAGGGTGGGTCCCCAGGATGTCACAATGGGCCTTGGGGACAAGGGGGTCCCAAGGATGTCACAATGGGCCCTGGGGACAATGGGGGGTCCTGGGATGTCACAATGGGCCCTAGGGACAATGTGGGGTCGCCAGGATGTCACAATGAAGTCTTGGGACAAAGGGGGTCCCCAGGATGTCACAATGGGGCCTGGAAACCAGGGGGGGTCCTGGGATGTCACAATGGGTCCCAGTGACAAAAGGGGTCCCTATGGTGCCACAATGGGCCCTGGGGACAAAGGGGGTCCCCTGGATGTCACAATGGACTCTGGGGACAAGGAGGGTCCCCAGGATGTCACAATGGGCCCTGGGGACAAAGGGGGTCCCCACGGTATCAGAATGGGCCCTGGGGACAAGGGGGTGTCCCCAGGATGTCACAATGGGCCCTGCGGACAAGGGTGGTACCCACGGTGTCACAATGGGCCCTGGGCACAAGGGGGGGTCCCCATAGTGTCACAATGGGTCCTGGGGACAAGTGGGGTCCCCAGGATGTCACAATGGGCCCTGGGGACAATGTGGGGTCCCCTGAATGTCACAATGGGCCCTGGGGACAAGGGGGTGCCGAGGATGTCACAATGGGCCCTGGGGACAATGGGGGGTCCTTGGACCTCACAGTGGGCCCTGAGGACAATGGTGGGTCCCCTGAATATCAAAATGGGCCCTGGGGACAAAGGGGGGTCCGCAGGATGTCACAATGGGCACTGGGGACAAAGGGGGTGTCCCCAGGATGTCACAGTGGGCCCTGGGGACAATGGCAGGTCCTGGGACGTCACAATGGGCCCTGGGGACAAGGGGGGGTCCCCTGGATGTCACAATGGGCCCTGGGGATAAGGAGGGATTCCCAGGATGTCACAATGGGCCCTGGGGACAAGGGGGGATTCCCAGGATGTCACAATGGGCCCTGGGGACAAGGGGGTGTCCCCAGGATGTCACAATGGGCCCTGCGGACAAGGGTGGTACCCACGGTGTCACAATGGGCACTGGGCACAAGGGGGGGTCCCTATAGTATCACAATGGGTCCTGGGGACAAGTGGGGTCCCCTGAAAGTCACAATGGGCCCTGGGGACAATGTGGGGTCCTGGGATGTCACAATGGGCCCCAGTGACAAACGGGGGCCCCTGAATGTCACAATGGGCCCTGGGGACAAGGGGGTGCAGAGGATGTCACAATGGGCCCTCCGGACAATGGGGGGTCCTGGGACATCACAATAGGCCCTGGGGACAAGGAGGGATCCCCAGGATGTCACAATGGGCCCTGGAGACAATGGTGGGTCATGGGACGTCACAATGGGCCCTGGGGACAAGGGTGGGTCCCCAGGATGTCACAATGGGCCTTGGGGACAAGGTGGTCCCGAGGATGTCACAATGGGCCCTGGGGACAATGGGTGGTCCTGGGATGTCACAACGGGCCCTAGGGACAATGTGGGGTCGCCAGGATGTCACAATGAAGTCTTGGGACAAAGGGGGTCCCCAGGATGTCACAATGGGGCCTGGAAACCAGGGGGGGTCCTGGGATGTCACAATGGGCCCCAGTGACAAAAGGGGTCCCTATGGTGCCACAATGGGCCCTGGGGACAAAGGGGGTCCCCTGGATGTCACAATGGACTCTGGGGACAAGGAGGGTCCCCAGGATGTCACAATGGGCCCTGGGGACAAAGGGGGTCCCCACGGTATCAGAATGGGCCCTGGGGACAAGGGGGTGTCCCCAGGATGTCACAATGGGCCCTGCGGACAAGGGTGGTACCCACGGTGTCACAATGGGCCCTGGGCACAAGGGGGGGTCCCCATAGTGTCACAATGGGTCCTGGGGACAAGTGGGGTCCCCAGGATGTCACAATGGGCCCTGGGGACAATGTGGGGTCCCCTGAATGTCACAATGGGCCCTGGGGACAAGGGGGTGCCGAGGATGTCACAATGGGCCCTGGGGACAATGGGGGGTCCTTGGACCTCACAGTGGGCCCTGAGGACAATGGTGGGTCCCCTGAATATCAAAATGGGCCCTGGGGACAAAGGGGGGTCCGCAGGATGTCACAATGGGCACTGGGGACAAAGGGGGTGTCCCCAGGATGTCACAGTGGGCCCTGGGGACAATGGCAGGTCCTGGGACGTCACAATGGGCCCTGGGGACAAGGGGGGGTCCCCTGGATGTCACAATGGGCCCTGGGGATAAGGAGGGATTCCCAGGATGTCACAATGGGCCCTGGGGACAAGGGGGGATTCCCAGGATGTCACAATGGGCCCTGGGGACAAGGGGGTGTCCCCAGGATGTCACAATGGGCCCTGCGGACAAGGGTGGTACCCACGGTGTCACAATGGGCACTGGGCACAAGGGGGGGTCCCTATAGTATCACAATGGGTCCTGGGGACAAGTGGGGTCCCCTGAAAGTCACAATGGGCCCTGGGGACAATGTGGGGTCCTGGGATGTCACAATGGGCCCCAGTGACAAACGGGGGCCCCTGAATGTCACAATGGGCCCTGGGGACAAGGGGGTGCAGAGGATGTCACAATGGGCCCTCCGGACAATGGGGGGTCCTGGGACATCACAATAGGCCCTGGGGACAAGGAGGGATCCCCAGGATGTCACAATGGGCCCTGGAGACAATGGTGGGTCATGGGACGTCACAATGGGCCCTGGGGACAAGGGTGGGTCCCCAGGATGTCACAATGGGCCTTGGGGACAAGGTGGTCCCGAGGATGTCACAATGGGCCCTGGGGACAATGGGTGGTCCTGGGATGTCACAACGGGCCCTAGGGACAATGTGGGGTCCCCAGGATGTCACAATGAAGTCTTGGGACAAAGGGGGTCCCCAGAATGTCACAATGGGGCCTGGAAACCAGGGGGGGTCCTGGGATGTCACAATGGGCCCCAGTGACAAAAGGGGTCCCTATGGTGCCACAATGGGCCCTGGGGACAAAGGGGGTCCCCTGGATGTCACAATGGACTCTGGGGACAAGGAGGGTCCCCAGGATGTCACAATGGGCCCTGGGGACAAAGGGGGTCCCCACGGTATCAGAATGGGCCCTGGGGACAAGGGGGTGTCCCCAGGATGTCACAATGGGCCCTGCGGACAAGGGTGGTACCCACGGTGTCACAATGGGCCCTGGGCACAAGGGGGGGTCCCCATAGTGTCACAATGGGTCCTGGGGACAAGTGGGGTCCCCAGGATGTCACAATGGGCCCTGGGGACAATGTGGGGTCCCCTGAATGTCACAATGGGCCCTGGGGACAAGGGGGTGCCGAGGATGTCACAATGGGCCCTGGGGACAATGGGGGGTCCTGGGACCTCACAGTGGGCCCTGAGGACAATGGTGGGTCCCCTGAATGTCAAAATGGGCCCTGGGGACAAAGAGGGGTCCGCAGGATGTCACAATGGGCACTGGGGACAAAGGGGGTGTCCCCAGGATGTCACAGTGGGCCCTGGGGACAATGGCGGGTCCTGGGACGTCACAATGGGCCCTGGGGACAAGGGGGGGTCCCCTGGATGTCACAATGGGCCCTGGGGATAAGGAGGGATTCCCAGGATGTCACAATGGGCCCTGGGGACAAGGGGGGATTCCCAGGATGTCACAATGGGCCCTGGGGACAAGGGGGTGTCCCCAGGATGTCACAATGGGCCCTGCGGACAAGGGTGGTACCCACGGTGTCACAATGGGCACTGGGCACAAGGGGGGGTCCCTATAGTATCACAATGGGTCCTGGGGACAAGTGGGGTCCCCTGAAAGTCACAATGGGCCCTGGGGACAAGGGGGGGTCCCCAGGATGTCACAATGGGCCCTGGGGACAAGGGGGTGCAGAGGATGTCACAATGGGCCCTGGGGACAATGGGGGGTCCTGGGACATCACAATGGGCCCTGGGGACAAGGAGGGATCCCCAGGATGTCACAATGGGCCCTGGGGACAATGGGGGGTCCTGGGACGTCACAATGGGCCCTGGGGACAAGGGGGGGTCCCCAGGATGTCACAATGGGCCCTGAGGACAAGGGCGTGCTGAGGGTATCACAATGGGCCCTGGAGACAATGGGGGGTCCTGGGATGTCACAATGGGCCCTGGGGACAAGGGGGGGTCCCCAGGAAGTCACAATGGGCCTTGGGAACAAGGGGGTCCCCCAGATATCACAATGGGCCCTGGGGACAATGTAAGGTCCTGGCCTGTCACAATGGACCCTGAGGACAAGGGGGGACCCCAGGATGTCACAATGAAGTCTTGGGACAAAGGGGGTCCCCAGGATGTCACAATGGGCCCTGGGGACAAAGGGGGTCCCCACGGTGTCAGAATGGGCCCTGGGGACAAGGGGGGTCCCCTGAATATCACAATGGGCCATGGGGACAATGGGGGGTCCTGGGATGTCACAATGAGCCCTGGGGACAAGGGTGGTACCCACGGTGTCACAATGGGCCCTGGGCAAAAGGGGGGGTCCCCATAGTGTCACAATGGACCCTGGGGACAAGGGGGTGCCGAGGATGTCACAATGGGCCCTCGGGACAATGGGGGGTCCTGGGACCTCACAATGGGCCCTGACGACAATGGTGGGTCCCCTGAATGTCAAAATGGGCCCTGGGGACAAAGGGGGGTCCGCAGGATGTCACAATGGGCACTGGGGATAAAGGGGGGGTCCCCAAGGTGTCACAATGGGCCCAAGTGACAAGGAGGGTCCCCACGGTGCCACGATGGGTCCTGGGGACAAGGGCGTCCCCCAGATGTCACAATGGGCCCTGGGGACAATGGGGTTGCCCAGGATGTCACAATGGGCCCTGGGGACAATGGGAGTCCCCAAGGTGTCAGAACGAGCCCTGGGGACAAAGTGGAATCCTGGAATGTCACAATGGCCCCCAGTGACAAAGGGGTTCCCCATGGTGCCACAATGGGCCCTGGGGACAAAAGGGGTCCCCAGGATTTCACAATAGCACTGGGGATAAAGGGGGGTCATGGGATGTCACAATGGGCCCTGGGGACAAGGGAGATCCCCATGGTGTCACAATAAGCCCTGGGGACAAAGTGGGGTCCTGGGATGTCACAATGGGCCCCAGTGACAAACAGGGTCTCCATGGTGCCACAATGGGCCGTGGGGACAAATGGGGTCCCCAGGATGTCACAATGAACCCTGGGGACAAAGGGTGGTCCTGGGACATTTCAACGGGCCCTGGGGACAAGGGGGGGACCCCAGGATGTCACAATGGGCCCTGGGGACAAAGGGGGGTCCCCATGGTTTCACAATGGGCCCTGGGGACAAGGGGGTCTCCCAGATATCGCAATGGGCCCTGGGGACAAAGTAAGTTCCTGGGCTGTCACAGTGGACCATGAGGACAAGGTGGGTCCCCCGGATGTCACAATGGGCCCTTGGGACCAGGGTGGGTCCTGGGATGTCACAATGGGCCCCAGTGACAAAGAGGGTCCTCATGGTGCCACAATGGGCCCTGGGGACAAAGGGGGTCCCCTGGATGTCACAATGGGCTCTGGGGACAAAGGGGGGTGTCGACGGTGTCAAAATGGGCACTGGGGACAAAGGGCGTCCCCAGGATGTCACCATGGGCCCTGGGGACAACAGGGGGTCCTGGGATGTCACAATGAGCCCTGCGGACAAGGGGGGTACCCACGGTGTCACAATGGGCCCTGGACACAAGGGGGGGTCCGCATAGTGTCACAATGGGTCCTGGGGACAAGTGGGGTCCCCAGGATGTCACAATAGGTCCTGGGGACAATGTGGGGTCCCCTGAATGTCACAATGGGCCCTGGGGACAATGTGGGGTCCTGGGATGTCACAATGGGCCCCCGTGACAAACGGGGGCCCCTGAATGTCACAATGGGCCCTGGGGACAATGGGGGGTCCTGGGACGTCACAATGGGTAATGGGAACAAGGAGGGATCCCCAGGATGTCACAATGGGCCCTGGGGACAATGGCGGGTCCTGGGACGTCACAATGGGCCCTGGGGACAAGGGGGGGTCCCCAGGATGTCACAATGGGCCCTGGGGACAAAGAGGGGTCCCCTGAATGTCACAATGGGCCCTGGGCACAAGGGGGTGCCGAGGATGTCACAATGGGCCCTGGGGACAATGGAGGGTCCTGGGACCTCACAATGGGCCCTGAGGACAATGGTGGGTCCCCTGAATGTCACAATGGGCCCTGGGGACAAAGGGGGGTCCGCAGGATGTCACAATGGGCACTGGGGACAAAGGGGGGCGTCCCCATGGTGTCACAATGGGCTCAAGTGACAAGGAGGGTCCCCACGGTGCCACGATGGGTCCTGGGGACAAGGGCGTCCCCCAGATGTCACAATGGGCCCTGGGGACAATGGGGTTGCCCAGGATGTCACAATGGGCCCTGGGGACAATGGGAGTCCCCAAGGTGTCAGAACGAGCCCTGGGGACAAAGTGGAATCCTGGAATGTCACAATGGCCCCCAGTGACAAAGGGGTTCCCCATGGTGTCATAATAGGCCCTGGGGACAAAAGGGGTCCCCAGGATTTCACAATAGCACTGGGGATAAAGGGGGGTCATGGGATGTCACAATGGGCTCCAGTGACAAAGAGGGTCCTCATGGTGCCACAATGGGCCCTGGGGACAAAGGGGGTCCCCTGGATGTCACAATGGGCTCTGGGGACAAGGAGGGTCCCCAGGATGTCACAATGGGCCCTGGGGACAAACAGCGTCCCCAGCATGTCACAATGGGCCCTGGGGACAAAGGGGGTCCCCACGGTATCAGAATGGGCCCTGGGGACAAAGGGGGGTCCCCTGAATGTCAGAATGGACCGTGGGGACAATGGGGGGTCCTGGGACGTCACAATGGGCCCTTGGGACAAGGGGGGGTCCCTAGGATGTCACAATGGGCCCTGGGGACAAGGTAGTGCAGTGGATGTCACAATGGGCCCTGGGGACAATGGGGGGTGTCCAGGATGTGAGAATGAGTCCTGAGGACAATGGGGGGTCCCCATGGTGTCACAATGGGTCCCCAGTGACAAGGAGGGGTCCCCATGGTGTCACAATAGGCCCTGGGGACAAAGTGGGGTCCAAGAATGTCACAATGGGCCCTGGGGACAAAAGGGGTTGCCATGGTGCCACAATGGGCCCTGGGGTCAAAGGGGGTCCCCATGGTGCTACAATGGGCCCTGGGGACAAAGGGGGGTCCTGGGATGTCACAATGGGCCCTGGGGACAAAGGGGGTGTCCCCATGGTGCCACAACAGGCCCTGGGAGCAAGGGGATGGCCAGGATGTCACAATGTGTCCTGGGGAAAATGGGGGGTGCCCAGGATGTCACAATGGACCCTGAGGACAAGCGGGGGTCTCCATGGTGTCACAATGGGCCCCAGTGACAAAGGGGATCCCCTGAATGTCACAATCGGTCCTGGGGACAATGGGGGGTCCTGGGACCTCACAATGGGCCCTGAGGACAATGGTGGGTCCCCTGAAGATCACAATGGGCCCTGGGGACAAAGGGGGGTCCGCAGAATGTCACAATGGGCACTGGGGACAAAGGGGGGGTCCCCATAGTGTCACAATGGGCCCAAGTGACAAGGAGGGTCCCCACGGTGCCACGATGGGTCCTGGGGACAAGGGCGTCCCCCAGATGTCACAATGGGCCCTGGGGACAATGGGGTTGCCCAGGATGTCACAATGGGCCCTGGGGACAATGGGAGTCCCCAAGGTGTCAGAACGAGCCCTGGGGTCAAAGTGGAATCCTGGAATGTCACAATGGCCCCCAGTGACAAAGAGGTTGCCAATGGTGCCACAATGGGCCGTGGGGACAAAAGGGGTCCCCAGGATTTCACAATAGCACTGGGGACAAAGGGGGGTCATGGGATGTCACAATGGGCCCTGGGGACAAGGGAGATCCCCATGGTGTCACAATAAGCCCTGGGGACAAAGTGGGGTCCTGGGATGTCACAATGGGCTCTAGGGACAAGGAGGGTCCCCAGGATGTCACAATGGGCCCTGGGGACAAAGGGGGGTCCTGGGATGTCACAATGGGCTCCAGTGACAAAGAGGGTCCTCATGGTGCCAAAATGGGCCCTGGGGACAAAGGGGGTCCCCTGGATGTCACAATGGGCTCTGGGGACAAGGAGGGTCCCCAGGATGTCACAATGGGCCCTGGGGACAAAGAGCGTCCCCAGCATGTCACAATGGGCCCTGGGGACAAAGGGGGTCCCCACGGTATCAGAATGGGCCCTGGGGACAAAGGGGGGTCCCCTGAATGTCACAATGGGCCCTGGGGACAATGGGGGGTCCTGGGACGTCACAATGGGCCCTGGGGACAAGGGGGGGTCCCCAGGATGTCACAATGGGCCCTGGGGAAAAAGAGGGGTCCCCTGAATGTCACAATGGGCCCTGGGGACAAGGGGGTGCAGAGGATGTCACAATGGGCCCTGGGGACAATGGGGGGTCCTGGGACATCACAATGGGGCCTGAGGACAAGGAGGGATCCCCAGGATGTCACAATGGGCCCTGGGGACAATGGGGGGTCCTGGGACGTCACAATTGGCCCTGGGGACAAGGGGGGGTCCCCAGGATGTCACAATGGGCCCTGGGGACAAGGGGGTGCCGAGGATATCACAATGGGCCCTGGGGACAATGGGGGGTCCTGGGATGTCACAATGGGCCCTGGGGACAAGGGGGGGTCCCCAGGATCTCACAATGGGCCCTGGGGACAAAGAGGGGTCCCCTGAATGTCACAATGGGCCCTGGGGACAAGGGGGTGCAGAGGATGTCACAATGGGCCCTGGGGACAATGGGGGGTCCTGGGACATCACAATAGGCCCTGGGGACAAGGAGGGATCCCCAGGATGTCACAATGGGCCCTGGAGACAATGGGGGGTCATGGGACGTCACAATGGGCCCTGGGGACAAGGGTGGGTCCCCAGGATGTCACAATGGGCCTTGGGGACAAGGGGGTCCCGAGGATGTCACAATGGGCCCTGGGGACAATGGGGGGTCCTGGGATGTCACAATGGGCCCTAGGGACAATGTGGGGTCCCCAGGATGTCACAATGAAGTCTTGGGACAAAGGGGGTCCCCAGGATGTCACAATGGGGCCTGGAAACCAGGGGGGGTCCTGGGATGTCACAATGGGCCCCAGTGACAAAAGGGGTCCCTATGGTGCCACAATGGGCCCTGGGGACAAAGGGGGTCCCCTGGATGTCACAATGGACTCTGGGGACAAGGAGGGTCCCCAGGATGTCACAATGGGCCCTGGGGACAAAGGGGGTCCCCACGGTATCAGAATGGGCCCTGGGGACAAGGGGGTGTCCCCAGGATGTCACAATGGGCCCTGCGGACAAGGGTGGTACCCACGGTGTCACAATAGGCCCTGGGCACAAGGGGGGGTCCCCATAGTGTCACAATGGGTCCTGGGGACAATGTGGGGTCCCCAGGATGTCACAATGGGCCCTGGGGACAATGTGGGGTCCCCTGAATGTCACAATGGGCCCTGGGGACAAGGGGGTGCCGAGGATGTCACAATGGGCCCTGGGGACAATGTGGGGTCCTGGGACATCACAGTGGGCCCTGAGGACAATGGTGGGTCCCCTGAATGTCAAAATGGGCCCTGGGGACAAAGGTGGGTCCGCAGGATGTCACAATGGGCACTGGGGACAAAGGGGGTGTCCCCAGGATGTTACAGTGGGCCCTGGGGACAATGGCGGGTCCTGGGACGTCACAATGGGCCCTGGGGACAAGGGGGGGTCCCCTGGATGTCACAATGGGCCCTGGGGATAAGGAGGGATTCCCAGGATGTCACAATGGGCCCTGGGGACAAGGGGGGATTCCCAGGATGTCACAATGGGCCCTGGGGACAAGGGGGTGTCCCCAGGATGTCACAATGGGCCCTGCGAACAAGGGTGGTACGCACGGTGTCACAATGGGCACTGGGCACAAGGGGGGGTCCCTATAGTATCACAATGGGCCCCAGTGACAAACGGGGGCCCCTGAATGTCACAATGGGCCCTGGGGACAATGGGGGGTCCTGGGATGTCACAATGGGCCCTGGGGACAAGGGGGTGCAGAGGATGTCACAATGGGCCCTGGGGACAATGGGGGGTCCTGGGACATCACAATAGGCCCTGGGGACATGGAGGGATCCCCAGGATGTCACAATGGGCCCTGGAGACAATGGGGGGTCCTGGGACGTCACAATGGGCCCTGGGGACAAGGGTGGGTCCCCAGGATGTCAATATGGGCCTTGGGGACAAGGGGGTCCCGAGGATGTCACAATGGGCCCTGGGGACAAAGGGGGGTCCTGGGATGTCACAATAGGCCCTGGGGACAAGGAGGGATCCCCAGGATGTCACAATGGGCCCTGGAGACAATGGGGGGTCCTGGGACGTCACAATGGGCCCTGGGGACAAGGGTGGGTCCCCAGGATGTCACAATGGGCCTTGGGGACAAGGGGGTCCCGAGGATGTCACAATGGGCCCTGGGGACAATGGGGGGTCCTGGGATGTCACAATGGGTCCTGGGGACAAGGTGGGGTCCCCAGGATGTCACAATGGGTACTGGAGACAAAGAGGGGGTCCCCATGGTGTCACAATGGGCCCAAGTGACAAGGAGGGTCCCCACAGTGCCACGATGGGTCCTGGGGACAAGGGCGTTCCCCAGATGTCACAGTGGGCCCTGGGGACAAAAGGGGTCCCCAGGATTTCACAATAGCACTGGGGATAAAGGGGGGTCATGGGATGTCACAATGGGCCCTGGGGACAAGGGAGATCCCCATGGTGTCACAATAAGCCCTGGGGACAAAGTGGGGTCCTGGGATGTCACAATGGGCCCCAGTGACAAAGGTGGTCCCCTGAATGTTACAATGGGTCCTGAGGACAGTGGGGGGTCCTGGGACGTCACAATGGGCCCTGGGGACAAGGAGGGATCCCCAGGATGTCACAATGGGCCCTGGGGACAAGGGGGGGTCCCCAGGATGTCACAATGGGCCCTGGGGACAACGGGGCGTCCTAAGACGTCACAATGGGCCCTGGGGCCAAGCAGGGATCCCCAGGATGTCACAATGGGCCCTGGGGACAAGGGGGGGTCCCCAGAATGTCACAATGGGCCCTGGGGACAACGGGGGGTCCTAAGACGTCACAATGGGCCCTGGGGCCAAGCAGGGATCCCCAGGATGTCACAATGGGCCCTGGACACAATGGGGGGTCCTGGGATGTCACAATGGGCCCCGTTGACAAGGGGGCATCCCCAGGATGTCAAAATGCGCCCTGGGGCCCAGGGGGGTCCTGCGATGTCACAATAGGCCCTGGGGACAAAGGGGGTCCCCTGGATGTCACAATGGACTCTGGGGACAAAGGGGATCCCCACGGTATCAGAATGGGCCCTGGGGAAAAAGGGGGGTCCTGGGATGTCACAATGAGCCCTGCGGACAAGGGTGGTACCCACGGTGTCACAATGGGCCCTGGGCACAAGGGGGGGTCCCCATAGTGTCACAATGGGTCCTGGGGACAAGTGGGGTCCCCAGGATGTGACAATGTGTCCTGGGGACAATGTGGGGTCCTGGGATGTCACAATGGGCCCCAGTGACAAAGGGGCCCCCTGAATGTCACAATGGGTCCTGGGAACAATCGGGGGTCCTGGCACGTCACAATGGGCCCTGGGGACAATGGGGGGTCCTGGGATGTCACAATGGGCCCTGGGGACAAGGGGGGGTCCCCAGGATCTCACAATGGGCCCTGGGGACAAAGAGGGGTCCCCTGAATGTCACAATGGGCCCTGGGGACAAGGGGGTGCAGAGGATGTCACAATGGGCCCTGGGGACAATGGGGGGTCCTGGGACATCACAATAGGCCCTGGGGACAAGGAGGGATCCCCAGGATGTCACAATGGGCCCTGGAGACAATGGGGGGTCATGGGACGTCACAATGGGCCCTGGGGACAAGGGTGGGTCCCCAGGATGTCACAATGGGCCTTGGGGACAAGGGGGTCCCGAGGATGTCACAATGGGCCCTGGGGACAATGGGGGGTCCTGGGATGTCACAATGGGCCCTAGGGACAATGTGGGGTCCCCAGGATGTCACAATGAAGTCTTGGGACAAAGGGGGTCCCCAGGATGTCACAATGGGGCCTGGAAACCAGGGGGGGTCCTGGGATGTCACAATGGGCCCCAGTGACAAAAGGGGTCCCTATGGTGCCACAATGGGCCCTGGGGACAAAGGGGGTCCCCTGGATGTCACAATGGACTCTGGGGACAAGGAGGGTCCCCAGGATGTCACAATGGGCCCTGGGGACAAAGGGGGTCCCCACGGTATCAGAATGGGCCCTGGGGACAAGGGGGTGTCCCCAGGATGTCACAATGGGCCCTGGGCACAAGGGTGGTACCCACGGTGTCACAATAGGCCCTGGGCACAAGGGGGGGTCCCCATAGTGTCACAATGGGTCCTGGGGACAATGTGGGGTCCCCAGGATGTCACAATGGGCCCTGGGGACAATGTGGGGTCCCCTGAATGTCACAATGGGCCCTGGGGACAAGGGGGTGCCGAGGATGTCACAATGGGCCCTGGGGACAATGTGGGGTCCTGGGACATCACAGTGGGCCCTGAGGACAATGGTGGGTCCCCTGAATGTCAAAATGGGCCCTGGGGACAAAGGTGGGTCCGCAGGATGTCACAATGGGCACTGGGGACAAAGGGGGTGTCCCCAGGATGTTACAGTGGGCCCTGGGGACAATGGCGGGTCCTGGGACGTCACAATGGGCCCTGGGGACAAGGGGGGGTCCCCTGGATGTCACAATGGGCCCTGGGGATAAGGAGGGATTCCCAGGATGTCACAATGGGCCCTGGGGACAAGGGGGGATTCCCAGGATGTCACAATGGGCCCTGGGGACAAGGGGGTGTCCCCAGGATGTCACAATGGGCCCTGCGAACAAGGGTGGTACGCACGGTGTCACAATGGGCACTGGGCACAAGGGGGGGTCCCTATAGTATCACAATGGGCCCCAGTGACAAACGGGGGCCCCTGAATGTCACAATGGGCCCTGGGGACAATGGGGGGTCCTGGGATGTCACAATGGGCCCTGGGGACAAGGGGGTGCAGAGGATGTCACAATGGGCCCTGGGGACAATGGGGGGTCCTGGGACATCACAATAGGCCCTGGGGACATGGAGGGATCCCCAGGATGTCACAATGGGCCCTGGAGACAATGGGGGGTCCTGGGACGTCACAATGGGCCCTGGGGACAAGGGTGGGTCCCCAGGATGTCAATATGGGCCTTGGGGACAAGGGGGTCCCGAGGATGTCACAATGGGCCCTGGGGACAATGGGGGGTCCTGGGATGTCACAATAGGCCCTGGGGACAAGGAGGGATCCCCAGGATGTCACAATGGGCCCTGGAGACAATGGGGGGTCCTGGGACGTCACAATGGGCCCTGGGGACAAGGGTGGGTCCCCAGGATGTCACAATGGGCCTTGGGGACAAGGGGGTCCCGAGGATGTCACAATGGGCCCTGGGGACAATGGGGGGTCCTGGGATGTCACAATGGGTCCTGGGGACAAGGTGGGGTCCCCAGGATGTCACAATGGGTACTGGAGACAAAGAGGGGGTCCCCATGGTGTCACAATGGGCCCAAGTGACAAGGAGGGTCCCCACAGTGCCACGATGGGTCCTGGGGACAAGGGCGTTCCCCAGATGTCACAGTGGGCCCTGGGGACAAAAGGGGTCCCCAGGATTTCACAATAGCACTGGGGATAAAGGGGGGTCATGGGATGTCACAATGGGCCCTGGGGACAAGGGAGATCCCCATGGTGTCACAATAAGCCCTGGGGACAAAGTGGGGTCCTGGGATGTCACAATGGGCCCCAGTGACAAAGGTGGTCCCCTGAATGTTACAATGGGTCCTGAGGACAGTGGGGGGTCCTGGGACGTCACAATGGGCCCTGGGGACAAGGAGGGATCCCCAGGATGTCACAATGGGCCCTGGGGACAAGGGGGGGTCCCCAGGATGTCACAATGGGCCCTGGGGACAACGGGGCGTCCTAAGACGTCACAATGGGCCCTGGGGCCAAGCAGGGATCCCCAGGATGTCACAATGGGCCCTGGGGACAAGGGGGGGTCCCCAGAATGTCACAATGGGCCCTGGGGACAACGGGGGGTCCTAAGACGTCACAATGGGCCCTGGGGCCAAGCAGGGATCCCCAGGATGTCACAATGGGCCCTGGACACAATGGGGGGTCCTGGGATGTCACAATGGGCCCCGTTGACAAGGGGGCATCCCCAGGATGTCAAAATGCGCCCTGGGGCCCAGGGGGGTCCTGCGATGTCACAATGGGCCCTGGGGACAAAGGGGGTCCCCTGGATGTCACAATGGACTCTGGGGACAAAGGGGATCCCCACGGTATCAGAATGGGCCCTGGGGAAAAAGGGGGGTCCTGGGATGTCACAATGAGCCCTGCGGACAAGGGTGGTACCCACGGTGTCACAATGGGCCCTGGGCACAAGGGGGGGTCCCCATAGTGTCACAATGGGTCCTGGGGACAAGTGGGGTCCCCAGGATGTGACAATGTGTCCTGGGGACAATGTGGGGTCCTGGGATGTCACAATGGGCCCCAGTGACAAAGGGGCCCCCTGAATGTCACAATGGGTCCTGGGAACAATCGGGGGTCCTGGCACGTCACAATGGGCCCTGGGGACAAGGAGGGATCCCCAGGATGTCACAATGGGCCCTGGGGACAATGGGGGGTCCTGGGACGTCACAATGGGCCCCAGTGACAAGGGGGGGTCCCGAGGATGTCACAGTGTGCCCTGGGTACAAAGAGGCGTCCCCGGAATGTCAAAATCGGCCCTGGGGACAAAGGGCGGTCCTCAGGATATCACAATGGGCCCTGGGGACAAAGGGTGGTCGCCAGGATATCACAATGGGCTCTGGTGACAATGGGGTCCCCAGGATGTCACAATGGGCCCTGGGGACAAGTTGGGGTCCCCTGAATTTCACAATGGGCCCTGGGGACAAAGAGGGCTCCCCAGCATATCACAATGGGCCCTGGGGACAATGGGGGGCCCTGGGACGTCACAATGGGCCCTGGGGACAAGGGGGGGTCCCCAGGATGTCACAATGGGCTCTGGGGACAAGGAGGGTCCCCAGCATGTCACTATGGGCCCTGGGGACAAAGGGGGGGTCCCCAGGATGTCACAATGTGCGCTGGGGACAAAGAGAGTCCCCAGCATGTCACAATGGGCCCTGGGGACAAAGGGGGTCCCCACGGTATCAGAATGGGTCCTGGGGACAAGGGGGGTCCCCTGAATATCACAATAGGTCCTGGGGACAATGGGGGGTCCTGGGACGCAACAATGGGCCCTGGGGAAAAGGAGGGATCCCCAGGATGTCACAATGGGCCCTGGGGACAATGGGGGGTCCTGGGACGTCACAATGGGCCCTGGGGACAAGGGGGGGTTCCCAGGATGTCACAATGGGCCCTGGGGACAAAGAGGGGTCCCCTGAATGTCACAATGGGCCCTGGGGACAAGGGGGTGCAGAGGATGTCACAATGGGCCCTGGGGACAATGGGGGGTCCTGGGACATCACAATGGGCCCTGGGGACAAGGAGGGATCCCCAGGATGTCACAATGGGCCCTGGGGACAATGGGGGGTCCTGGGACGTCACAATGGGCCCTGGGGACAAGGGAGGGTCCCCAGGATGTCACAATGGGCCCTGGGGACAAGGGCGTGCCGAGGATGTCACAATGGGCCCTGGAGACAATGGGGGGTCCTGGGATGTCACAATGGGCCCTGGGGACAAGGGGGGGTCCCCAGGAAGTCACAATGGGCCTTGGGAACAAGGGGGTCCCCCAGATATCACAATGGGCCCTGGGGACAATGTAAGGTCCTGGCCTGTCACAATGGACCCTGAGGACAAGGGGGGACCCCAGGATGTCACAATGAAGTCTTGGGACAAAGGGGGTCCCCAGGATGTCACAATGGGCCCTGGGGACAAAGGGGGTCCCCACGGTGTCAGAATGGGCCCTGGGGACAAGGGGGGTCCCCTGAATATCACAATGGGCCATGGGGACAATGGGGGGTCCTGGGATGTCACAATGAGCCCTGGGGACAAGGGTGGTACCCACGGTGTCACAATGGGCCCTGGGCAAAAGGGGGGGTCCCCATAGTGTCACAATGGACCCTGGGGAAAAGGGGGTGCCGAGTATGTCACAATGGGCCCTGGGGACAATGGGGGGTCCTGGGACCTCACAATGGGCCCTGACGACAATGGTGGGTCCCCTGAATGTCAAAATGGGCCCTGGGGACAAAGGGGGGTCCGCAGGATGTCACAATGGGCACTGGGGATAAAGGGGGGGTCCCCAAGGTGTCACAATGGGCCCAAGTGACAAGGAGGGTCCCCACGGTGCCACGATGGGTCCTGGGGACAAGGGCGTCCCCCAGATGTCACAATGGGCCCTGGGGACAATGGGGTTGCCCAGGATGTCACAATGGGCCCTGGGGACAATGGGAGTCCCCAAGGTGTCAGAACGAGCCCTGGGGACAAAGTGGAATCCTGGGATGTCACAATGACCCCCAGTGACAAAGGGGTTCCCCATGGTGCCACAATGGGCCCTGGGGACAAAAGGGGTCCCCAGGATTTCACAATAGCACTGGGGATAAAGGGGGGTCATGGGATGTCACAATGGGCCCTGGGGACAAGGGAGATCCCCATGGTGTCACAATAAGCCCTGGGGACAAAGTGGGGTCCTGGGATGTCACAATGGGCTCTGGGGACAAGGAGGGTCCCCAGGATGTCACAATGGGCCCTGGGGACAAAGGGGGGTCCTGGGATGTCACAATGGGCTCCAGTGACAAAGAGGGTCCTCATGGTGCCACAATGGGCCCTGGGGACAAAGGGGGTCCCCTGGATGTCACAATGGGCTCTGTGGACAAGGAGGGTCCCCAGGATGTCACAATGGGCCCTGGGGACAAAGAGCGTCCCCAGCATGTCACAATGGGCCCTGGGGACAAAGGGGGTCCCCACGGTATCAGAATGGGCCCTGGGGACAAAGGGGGGTCCCCTGAATGTCACAATGGGCCCTGGGGACAATGGGGGGCCCTGGGACGTCACAATGGGCCCTGGGGACAAGGAGGGATCCCCAGGATGTCACAATGGGCCGTGGGGACAAAGAGGCGTCCCCTGAATGTCACAATGGGCCCTGGGGACAAGGGGGTGCCGAGGATGTCACAATGGGCCCTGGGGACAAGGGAGATCCCCATGGTGTCACAATAAGCCCTGGGGACAAAGTGGGGTCCTGGGATGTCACAATGGGCCCTGGGGACACAGGTGGTCCCCAGGATGTCACAATGGGCCCTGGGGACAAAGTGGGGTCCTAAGATGTCACAATGGGCACTGGGGACAAAGGGGGTCCCCATGGTGTCACAATCGGCCTTGAGGACAATGGGGTCTCCCCAGGATGTCACAATGGGCCTTGGGGACAAAGGGGTGTCCCCTGAATGTGCATAATGGGCCCTGGGGACAAAGGGTGGTCGCCAGGATGTCTCAGTGGGCCCTGGGGACAATGGGGTGTCCTGGGATGTCACAATGGGCCCCAGTGACAAATGGGGTCTCCACGGTGTCACAATGGGCCCTGGGGATAAAGGGGGTTCTCCAGGATGTCACAATGGGCCCAAGTGATGAGTCCCCACAGTGCCACTATGGGCCCTGGAGACAAGGGGGTCCCACGGATGTCACAATGGGCCCTGGGGACAAGGGGGGTCCCCAGGATGTCACGATGGGGCCTGGGGACAACGAGGGGTCCTGGGACGTCACAATGAGCCCTGGGGAAAAAGGGTGGTCCCCATGATGTCACAATGGGCACTGGAGACAGTGGGGGGTCCTGGGATGTCACAATGGGCCCTGGGGACAAAGTAAGGTCCTCGGCTGTCACAATGAGCCCTGAGGACAAGGGGGGTTCCCAGAATTTCACAATGAGCACTGGGGACAAAGTGGGGTCCTGGGATGTCAAAATGGGCCCTGGGGACAAAGGGGGTCCCTTAATTGTCACAATGGGCCCTGGGGACAAGGGGGGTCCCTTAATTGTCACAATGGGCCCTGGGGACAAAGTGGGGTCCTGGAATGTCACAATGGGCCCAGAGGACAAAGGGGGTCCCCATGGTGCCACAGTGGGCCCTGGGGACAAAGGGGGTCCTGAGACGTCACAATGGGCCCTGGGGAAAAGGCGGGGTCCCCACGGTGTCACAATGGGCCCTGGGGACAATGGGGGGTCCTGGGATGTCACAATGGGCCCCAGTGACAAAGGGGGTCCCCATGGTGCGACAACGAGCTCTGGGGATAAAGGGGGTCTCCAGGATGTCACAATGGGCCCTGGGGACAAAGGAAGTCCCCAGAATGCCACAATGGGTCCTGGAAAGAAGTGGGGTCCCCACCGTGTCACAATGGGCCTTGGGGACAAAGGGGGGTCCCCAGGATGTCACAATGGGCCCCGGGGACAAAGGGGTCCCCAGGATGTCACAATGGGTACTGGGGACAAAGGCGGGGTCCCCATGGTGTCACAATGGACCCAAGTGACAGGACGAGTCCCCGCGGTACCACTATGGGCCCTGGAGACCAGGGGGTTCCCCGGATTTCACAATGGGCCCTGGGGACTAGGGGGTGGGGGTTCCCTCGGTGCCACGATGGGCCCTGGGGACAAGGGGGTCCCCAGGATGTCACATTGGGCCCTGAGGACAAATTGGGGTTCTGGGATGTCACAATGGGCCCTGGGGACAAAGGGGGTGTCCATGGTGCCACAATGGGCCCAGGGGACAAAGAGGGGTCCCCAGAATGTCACAATGGGCCCTGGGGACATTTGGGGTCCTCAGAATGTCACAATGGGCCGTGGGAACAATAGGGGGTCCTGGGACGTCACAATGGGCCCTGGAGTAAAGGGGGGTCCCCAGGATGTCACAATAGGCCCTGGGGACAAAGAGGAGTCCCCTGAATGTCATAATGGGCCCTGAGGACAAGGAGGGTCTCCACGGTGTCATAATGGGCCCTGGGGACAATGGGGGGTCCTGGGATGTCACAATAGGCCCTGGGGACAAAGAGGAGTCCCCTGAATGTCATAATGGGCCCTGAGGACAAGGAGGGTCTCCACGGTGTCACAATGGGCCCTGGGGACAATGGGGGGTCCTGGGATGTCACAATAGGCCCTGGGGACAAAGGGGGTCCCCATGATTTCACAATGGGCCCAGGGGACAATGGGGCATCCTGGGACGTCACAATGGGCCCTGGGGACAAAGGGGGTCTCCATGGTGTCACAACGGCCCTGGGGATAAAGGGGGACCCCAGGATGTGTATAATGGGGCCTGGGGACAATGGGGGGTCCTGGGATGTCACAATGGGCTCTGGGGACAATAGGGGGTCCTGGGACGTCACAATGGGCCCTGGAGAAAAGGGGGGGTCCTGGCATGTCACAATAGGCCCTGGGGACAAAGGGGGTCTTCAGGATGTCACAATGGGCCCGGGGGACAAAGGGGGTCCCCAGGATGTCACAATAGGCCCTGGGGAAAAAGAGGGCTCCCCAGGATATCACAATGGGCCCTGGGGACAAAGAGGGGTCCACAGGATGTGCACAATGGGCCCTGGGGACAAAGGGGGCTCCCCAGCATATCACAATGGGCTCTGGTGACATAGGGGTCCCCAAGATGTCACAACGGGTCCTGGGGACAAGGGGGGTCCCAAGGATGTCACAATGGGCACTGGAGACAAAGGGGGGGTCCCCACGGTGCCACGATGGGCCCTGGGGACAAGGGGGTCCCCAGGATGTAACAATGTGCCCTTGGGACAATGGGGGCTCCTGCGATGTCACAATGGGCCCTGGGGACAAAGGGAGGCCCCAGGATGTCACAATGGACCCTGGGGACAAAAGGGGTCCCCGGGATGTCACAATGGGCCCAGGGGACAACGAAGCATCCTGGGACGCCACAATGGGCCCGGGGAAAAAGGGGGGTCCCCAGGTTGTTCACAATGGGCCCTGGGGACAATGGGGGTCCTGGGATGTCACAATGAACCCTAGGGACAAAGGGGGTCCCCAGGATGTCACAATGGGCCCTGGGGATAAAGGGGACTCCCCAGGATGTCACAATAGGCCCTGGGGACAAAGGGGGTCCCCAGGATGTCACAACGGGCCCTGGGTACAAGGGGGGTCTCACCCTGTCACAATGAGCACTGGGGACAAAGGGGGTCCCCAGGATGTCACAATGGGCACTGGAGACAAAGGGGGGGTCTCCACGGTGCCACAATGGGCCCTGGGGACAAGAGGGTCCCCACGGTTTCACAATGGGCCCTGGGGACAAGGGGGATCCCCGCCCTGTCACAATGGGCCCTGGGGCCAAAGGGATCCCCAGGATGTCACAATGGGCCCTGGGGACTGCGGGGGGTACTAGGATGTCACAATGGGTCTTGGGGACAAAGGGGGTACCCAGGATGTCACAATGGGCCCTGGGGACAATGGGGGGTCCCTTGAAGGTCACAATGGGCCCATGGGACAAAGAGGGTGCCCACGGTGTCACAGTGGGCCCTGGCGACAAAGGGGGATCCCCAGGATGTCACAATGGGCCCCGGCGACAAAGTAAAATCCTGGAATGTCACAATGGTCCCCAGTGACAAAGGCGCTCCCCATGGTGCCACAATGGGCCCTGGGGACAAAGTGGGTCCCCAGGATTTCACAATGAGCACTGGGGACAAAGGGGGGTCCCAGGATGTCACAATGGCCCCTGGGGACAAGGGGGGGTTCCCATGGAGTCACATTGGGTCCTGGGGACAACGAGGCGTCCTGGGACGTCACAATGGGACTTGGGGACAAAGGGGGTCTTCCACAGTCTCACAATGGGCCCTAGAGACAAGGGGAGATCCCCAGGATGACACAATAGGCCCTGGAGACAAAGAGGAGTCCCCCTAAATGTCACAATGGGCCCTGGGGACAAGGGGGGTCCCCATGGTATCACAATAAGCCCTGGGGACAAAGTGGGGTCCTGGGATGTCACAACTGGCCCCAGTGACAAAGGGTGTCCCCATGGTGCCACAATGGGCCCTGGGGACAAAGAGGGTCCCCAGGATGTCACAATGGGCTTTGGGGACAAGGCGGGGTCCCCAGGATGTCACAATGGGGTCTTGGGACAAAGGGGGTCCCCAGGATGTCACAATGGTCCCTGGGGACAATGGGGGGTCCTGGGACATCACAGTGGGCCCTGGGGACAAAGGCGGTCCCAGGGTGTCACAATAAGCCATGGGGACAAGGGGGGTCCCCAGGATGTCAGAATGGGCCCTGGGGACAACGCGGGGTCCTGGGATGTCACAATGGGCCACGGGGACAAAGGCGATCCCCATGGTGTCACAATGGGCCCTGGGGACAAGGGGTTCCCCAGGATGTCACAATGGGCTCATGGGATAAAGGGGGTACCCACGGTGTCACTATAGGCCCTGGGGACAATGGGGGGTCCCCACGGTGCCACGATGGGTCGTGTGGACAAGGGGGTCCCCAGGATGTTCACAACGGGCCCTGAGGACAAAGGGGGTCCCCACGGTGTCACAATGGTTCCCTGGGGACAACTTGGGGTCCTGGGATGTCACAATGGGCCCTGGGGACAAAGGCGGTCCCCAGGATGTCACAATAAGCCCTGGGGACAAGGGGGGTCCCCAGGATGTCACAATGGGCACTGGGGACAAAGGGGGTACCCACGGTGTCACTATAGGCCCTGGGGACAACGGGGGGTCCCCACGGTGCCACGATGGGCCCTGGGGACAAGGGGGTCCCCAGGATGTTCACAATGGGCCCTGGAGACAATGGGGTGTCCCCAGGATGTCACAATGGGCCCTGGGGACAAAGAGGGTCCCCAGGATGTCACAATCGGCCCTGGGCACAAAGGGGGGTGCACATGGTGTCAAAATGGGCCCTGGGGACAAAGGGCGTCCCCAGGATGTCACAGTGGGCCCTGGGGACAAAGTGGTCCCCATGGTATCAGAATGGGCCCTGGGGACAAAGAGGGGTGCCCTGAATGTCACAATGGGCCCTGAGGACAAAGGGGGGTCCCCAGGATGTCGCAATGGGCCTTGGGGACAATGGGGGGTCCTAGGATGTCACAATGCGCCCGAGTGACAAATGGGGTCTCCATGGTGTCACAATGGGACCTGAAGACAAAGGGGGTCCCCTGAATGTCACAATGGGCCCTGAGGACAATGGGGGTTCCTGGAACGTCACAATGGGCCCTGGGGAGAAAGGGAGGTCCCCAGGATGTCACAATGGGCCCTGGAGACAATTGGGGGTTTTGGGATGTCTCGATGGGCTCTGACGACAAGGGGAGGTGCCCATGGTGTCACAATGGGTCCTCAGTGACAAGGGGGGTCCCTATAGTGTCACAATGGGCTCTGCAGACAATGGGGGGTCCTGGGATGTCACAATGGGCACCAGTGACAAAGGGGGTCGTCATGGTGCCACAATGGGCCCTGGGGAGTAAGTGGGGTCCTGGGATGTCACAATGGGTCCTGGGGACAAAGGGTGATCCTTTGATGTCACAAGGGGCCCTGGAGGCAAGGGGGTCCCCAGGATGTTACAATGGGCCCTGGGCACAAAGGGGGGTCCCCATAGTGTCACAATGGGTCCCCAGTGACAAGGGGGTCCCCACGGTGCCACGATGGGCCCTGGGGACAAGAGGGGGTCCCCATGGTGTCACAATGGACCCTGGGGTCAAAGGGGGTTCCCAGGACATCACAATGGGCTCTGGGGACAATGGGGATCCTGGGACATCACAATGAGCCCTGGGGACAAGGGGGGGTCCTGGGACGTCACAATGGGTCCTGGGGACAAAGCGGTTCCCCAGGATGTCACAATGGGCCCCGGGGACAAAGCAGGGTCCTGGGACGTCACAATGGGCCCTGGAGACAAAGGGATTCCCCAGGATGTCACAATGGGCCCTGGGGACAAAGGGGGTCCCCACAGTGTCACAATGGTCCCTGGGGACAAAGGAGATCCCCACAGTGTCACAATGGGCCCAGGGGACAAAAGGGGGACCCCAGGATGTCACAATGGGCCCAGGGGACAATGGGGGGTCCTGGGACGTTATAATGGGCCCTCGGGAAAAAGGGGGTCCACATGGTGCCACAATGGGCCCTGGGGACAACGGGGGTCCCAGGATGCCACAATGGACACTGGGGACAAGGGGGTCCCCAGGATGTCACAATGGGCCCTGGGGACAACGGTGGCTCCTGGGATGTCACAATGGGCCCTGGGGACACAGCTGGTCCCCAGGATGTCACAATGGGCCCTGGGGACAAAGTGGGGTCCTAAGATGTCACAATGGGCACTGGGGACAAAGGGGGTCCCCATGGTGCCACAATGGGCCTTGGGGACAATGGGGTCTCCCCAGGATGTCACAATGGGCCTTGGGGACAAAGGGGTGTCCCCTGAATGTGCATAATGGGCCCTGAAGACAAAGGGTGGTCGCCGGGATGTCTCAGTGGGCCCTGGGGACAATGGGGTGTCCTGGGATGTCACAATGGGCCCCAGTGACAAATGGGGTCTCCACGGTGTCACAATGGGCCCTGGAGTAAAGGGGCGTCCCCAGGATGTCACAATAGTCCCTGGGGACAAAGAGGAGTCCCCTGAATGTCATAATGGGCCCTGAGGACAAGGAGGGTCTCCACGGTGTCACAATGGGCCCTGGGGACAATGGGGGGTCCTGGGATGTCACAATAGGCCCTGGGGACAAAGGGGGTCCCCATGATTTCACAATGGGCCCAGGGGACAATGGGGCATCCTGGGACGTCACAATGGGCCCTGGGGACAAAGGGGGTCTCCATGGTGTCACAATGGCCCTGGGGATAAAGGGGGACCCCAGGATGTGTATAATGGGGCCTGGGGACAATGGGGGGTCCTGGGATGTCACAATGGGCTCTGGGGACAATAGGGGGTCCTGGGACGTCACAATGGGCCCTGGAGAAAAGGGGGGGTCCTGGCATGTCACAATAGGCCCTGGGGACAAAGGGGGTCTTCAGGATGTCACAATGGGCCCGGGGGACAAAGGGGGTCCCCAGGATGTCACAATAGGCCCTGGGGAAAAAGAGGGCTCCCCAGGATATCACAATGGGCCCTGGGGACAAAGAGGGGTCCACAGGATGTGCACAATGGGCCCTGGGGACAAAGGGGGCTCCCCAGCATATCACAATGGGCTCTGGTGACATAGGGGTCCCCAAGATGTCACAACGGGTCCTGGGGACAAGGGGGGTCCCAAGAGTGTCACAATGGGAACTGGAGACAAAGGGGGAGTCCCCACGGTGCCACGATGGGCCCTGGGGACAAGGGGGTCCCCAGGATGTAACAATGTGCCCTTGGGACAATGGGGGCTCCTGCGATGTCACAATGGGCCCCGGGGACAAAGGGAGGCCCCAGGATGTCACAATGGACCCTAGGGACAAAAGGGGTCCCCGGGATGTCACAATGGGCCCAGGGGACAACGAAGCATCCTGGGACGCCACAATGGGCCCGGGGAAAAAGGGGGGTCCCCAGGTTGTTCACAATGGGCCCTGGGGACAATGGGGGTCCTGGGATGTCACAATGAACCCTAGGGACAAAGGGGGTCCCCAGGATGTCACAATGGGCCCTGGGGATAAAGGGGACTCCCCAGGATGTCACAATAGGCCCTGGGGACAAAGGGGGTCCCCAGGATGTCACAACGGGCCCTGGGTACAAGGGGGGTCCCACCCTGTCACAATGAGCACTGGGGACAAAGGGGGTCCCCAGGATGTCACAATGGGCACTGGAGACAAAGGGGGGGTCTCCACGGCGCCACAATGGGCCCTGGGGACAAGAGGGTCCCCACGGTTTCACAATGGGCCCTGGGGACAAGGGGGATCCCCGCCCTGTCACAATGGGCCCTGGGGCCAAAGGGATCCCCAGGATGTCACAATGGGCCCTGGGGACTGCGGGGGGTACTAGGATGTCACAATGGGTCTTGGGGACAAAGGGGGTACCCAGGATGTCACAATGGGCCCTGGGGACAATGGGGGGTCCCTTGAAGGTCACAATGGGCCCATGGGACAAAGAGGGTGCCCACGGTGTCACAGTGGGCCCTGGCGACAAAGGGGGATCCCCAGGATGTCACAATGGGCCCTGGGGACAAGGGGGGGTTCCCATGGAGTCACAATGGGTCCTGGGGACAACGAGGCGTCCTGGGACGTCACAATGGGACTTGGGGACAAAGGGGGTCTTCCACAGTCTCACAATGGGCCCTAGAGACAAGGGGAGATCCCCAGGATGACACAATAGGCCCTGGGGACAAAGAGGAGTCCCCCTGAATGTCACAATGGGCCCTGGGGACAAGGGGGGTCCCCATGGTATCACAATAAGCCCTGGGGACAAAGTGGGGTCCTGGGATGTCACAACTGGCCCCAGTGACAAAGGGTGTCCCCATGGTGCCACAATGGGCCCTGGGGACAAAGAGGGTCCCCAGGATGTCACAATGGGCTTTGGGGACAAGGCGGGGTCCCCAGGATGTCACAATGGGGTCTTGGGACAAAGGGGGTCCCCAGGATGTCACAATGGTCCCTGGGGACAATGGGGGTTCCTGGGACATCACAGTGGGCCCTGGGGACAAAGGCGGTCCCAGGGTGTCACAATAAGCCATGGGGACAAGGGGGGTCCCCAGGATGTCAGAATGGGCCCTGGGGACTGCGGGGGGTACTAGGATGTCACAATGGGTCTTGGGGACAAAGGAGGTACCCAGGATGTCACAATGGGCCCTGGGGACAATGGGGGGTCCCTTGAAGGTCACAATGGGCCCATGGGACAAAGAGGGTGCCCACGGTGTCACAGTGGGCCCTGGCGACAAAGGGGGATCCCCAGGATGTCACAATGGGCCCCGGGGACAAAGTAAAATCCTGGAATGTCACAATGGTCCCCAGTGACAAAGGCGCTCCCCATGGTGCCACAATGGGCCCTGGGGACAAAGTGGGTCCTCAGGATTTCACAATGAGCACTGGGGACAAAGGGGGGTCCCAGGATGTCACAATGGGCCCTGGGGACAAGGGGGGGTTCCCATGGAGTCACAATGGGTCCTGGGGACAACGAGGCGTCCTGGGACGTCACAATGGGACTTGGGGACAAAGGGGGTCTTCCACAGTCTCACAATGGGCCCTAGAGACAAGGGGAGATCCCCAGGATGACACAATAGGCCCTGGGGACAAAGAGGAGTCCCCCTGAATGTCACAATGGGCCCTGGGGACAAGGGGGGTCCCCATGGTATCACAATAAGCCCTGGGGACAAAGTGGGGTCCTGGGATGTCACAACTGGCCCCAGTGACAAAGGGTGTCCCCATGGTGCCACAATGGGCCCTGGGGACAAAGAGGGTCCCCAGGATGTCACAATGGGCTTTGGGGACAAGGCGGGGTCCCCAGGATGTCACAATGGGGTCTTGGGACAAAGGGGGTCCCCAGGATGTCACAATGGTCCCTGGGGACAATGGGGGGTCCTGGGACGTCACAATGGGCCCTGGGGACAAAGGCGGTCCCAGGGTGTCACAATAAGCCATGGGGACAAGGGGGGTCCGCAGGATGTCACAATGGGCCCTGGGGACAAAGGGGGGTCCCCATGGTGCCATGATGGGCCCTGGCGACAAGGGGGTCCCCAGGATGTCACAATGGGCCCATGGGACAAAGGGGGTACCCATGGTGTCACAATGGGCCCTGGGGACGACTTGGGGTCCTGGGATGTCACAATGGGCCCCGGTGACAAAGGGGGTCCCCGTGGTGCCACAATGTACCCCTGGGACAAAGGGGGTCCCCAGAATGTCATAATGGGCACTGGGGACAAGGGGGGTCCCCAGGATGTCACAAGTGGCCCTGGGGAGAAGGGGGGTCCCCAGGATGTCAGAATGGGCCCTGGGGACAACGCGGGGTCCTGGGATGTCACAATGGGCCACGGGAACAAAGGCGATCCCCATGGTGTCACAATGGGCCCTGGGGACTGCGGGGGGTACTAGGATGTCACAATGGGTCTTGGGGACAAAGCGGGTACTCAGGATGTCACAATGGGCCCTGGGGACAATGGGGGGTCCCTTGAAGGTCACAATGGGCCCATGGGACAAAGAGGGTGCCCACGGTGTCACAGTGGGCCCTGGCGACAAAGGGGGATCCCCAGGATGTCACAATGGGCCCCGGGGACAAAGTAAAATCCTGGAATGTCACAATGGTCCCCAGTGACAAAGGCGCTCCCCATGGTGCCACAATGGGCCCTGGGGACAAAGTGGGTCCCCAGGATGTCACAATGGGGTCTTGGGACAAAGAGGGTCCCCAGGATGTCACAATGGGCTCTGGGGACAATAGGGGGTCCTGGGACGTCACAATGGGCCCTGGAGAAAAGGGGGGGTCCTGGCATGTCTCAATAGGCCCTGGGGACAAAGGGGGTCTTCAGGATGTCACAATGGGCCCGGGGGACAAAGGGGGTCCCCAGGATGTCACAATAGGCCCTGGGGAAAAAGAGGGCTCCCCAGGATATCACAATGGGCCCTGGGGACAAAGAGGGGTCCACAGGATGTGCACAATGGGCCCTGGGGACAAAGGGGGCTCCCCAGGATATCACAATGGGCTCTGGTGACATAGGGGTCCCCAAGATGTCACAACGGGTCCTGGGGACAAGGGGGGTCCCAAGGATGTCACAATGGGCACTGGAGACAAAGGGGGGGTCCCCACGGTATCAGAATGGGCCATGGGGACAAAGGGGGGTCCCCTGAATGTCACAATGGGCCCTGGGGACAATGGGGGGTCCTGGGACGTCACAATGGGCCCTGGGGACAAGGGGGGGTCCCCTGGATGTCACAATGGGCCCTGGGGATAAGGAGGGATTCCCAGGATGTCACAATGGGCCCTGGGGACAAGGGGGGATTCCCAGGATGTCACAATGGGCCCTGGGGACAAGGGGGTGTCCCCAGGATGTCACAATGGGCCCTGCGGACAAGGGTGGTACCCACGGTGTCACAATGGGCACTGGGCACAAGGGGGGGTCCCTATAGTATCACAATGGGTCCTGGGGACAAGTGGGGTCCCCTGAAAGTCACAATGGGCCCTGGGGACAATGTGGGGTCCTGGGATGTCACAATGGGCCCCAGTGACAAACGGGGGCCCCTGAATGTCACAATGGGCCCTGGGGACAAGGGGGTGCAGAGGATGTCACAATGGGCCCTCCGGACAATGGGGGGTCCTGGGACATCCCAATAGGCCCTGGGGACAAGGAGGGATCCCCAGGATGTCACAATGGGCCCTGGAGACAATGGTGGGTCATGGGACGTCACAATGGGCCCTGGGGACAAGGGTGGGTCCCCAGGATGTCACAATGGGCCTTGGGGACAAGGTGGTCCCGAGGATGTCACAATGGGCCCTGGGGACAATGGGTGGTCCTGGGATGTCACAACGGGCCCTAGGGACAATGTGGGGTCCCCAGGATGTCACAATGAAGTCTTGGGACAAAGGGGGTCCCCAGGATGTCACAATGGGGCCTGGAAACCAGGGGGGGTCCTGGGATGTCACAATGGGCCCCAGTGACAAAAGGGGTCCCTATGGTGCCACAATGGGCCCTGGGGACAAAGGGGGTCCCCTGGATGTCACAATGGACTCTGGGGACAAGGAGGGTCCCCAGGATGTCACAATGGGCCCTGGGGACAAAGGGGGTCCCCACGGTATCAGAATGGGCCCTGGGGACAAGGGGGTGTCCCCAGGATGTCACAATGGGCCCTGCGGACAAGGGTGGTACCCACGGTGTCACAATGGGCCCTGGGCACAAGGGGGGGTCCCCATAGTGTCACAATGGGTCCTGGGGACAAGTGGGGTCCCCAGGATGTCACAATGGGCCCTGGGGACAATGTGGGGTCCCCTGAATGTCACAATGGGCCCTGGGGACAAGGGGGTGCCGAGGATGTCACAATGGGCCCTGGGGACAATGGGGGGTCCTGGGACCTCACAGTGGGCCCTGAGGACAATGGTGGGTCCCCTGAATGTCAAAATGGGCCCTGGGGACAAAGGGGGGTCCGCAGGATGTCACAATGGGCACTGGGGACAAAGGGGGTGTCCCCAGGATGTCACAGTGGGCCCTGGGGACAATGGCGGGTCCTGGGACGTCACAATGGGCCCTGGGGACAAGGGGGGGTCCCCTGGATGTCACAATGGGCCCTGGGGATAAGGAGGGATTCCCAGGATGTCACAATGGGCCCTGGGGACAAGGGGGGATTCCCAGGATGTCACAATGGGCCCTGGGGACAAGGGGGTGTCCCCAGGATGTCACAATGGGCCCTGCGGACAAGGGTGGTACCCACGGTGTCACAATGGGCACTGGGCAAAAGGGGGGGTCCCTATAGTATCACAATGGGTCCTGGGGACAAGTGGGGTCCCCTGAAAGTCACAATGGGCCCTGGGGACAAGGGGGGGTCCCCAGGATGTCACAATGGGCCCTGGGGACAAGGGGGTGCAGAGGATGTCACAATGGGCCCTGGGGACAATGGGGGGTCCTGGGACATCACAATGGGCCCTGGGGACAAGGAGGGATCCCCAGGATGTCACAATGGGCCCTGGGGACAATGGGGGGTCCTGGGACGTCACAATGGGCCCTGGGGACAAGGGGGGGTCCCCAGGATGTCACAATGGGCCCTGAGGACAAGGGCGTGCTGAGGGTGTCACAATGGGCCCTGGAGACAATGGGGGGTCCTGGGATGTCACAATGGGCCCTGGGGACAAGGGGGGGTCCCCAGGAAGTCACAATGGGCCTTGGGAACAAGGGGGTCCCCCAGATATCACAATGGGCCCTGGGGACAATGTAAGGTCCTGGCCTGTCACAATGGACCCTGAGGACAAGGGGGGACCCCAGGATGTCACAATGAAGTCTTGGGACAAAGGGGGTCCCCAGGATGTCACAATGGGCCCTGGGGACAAAGGGGGTCCCCACGGTGTCAGAATGGGCCCTGGGGACAAGGGGGGTCCCCTGAATATCACAATGGGCCATGGGGACAATGGGGGGTCCTGGGATGTCACAATGAGCCCTGGGGACAAGGGTGGTACCCACGGTGTCACAATGGGCCCTGGGCAAAAGGGGGGGTCCCCATAGTGTCACAATGGACCCTGGGGACAAGGGGGTGCCGAGGATGTCACAATGGGCCCTCGGGACAATGGGGGGTCCTGGGACCTCACAATGGGCCCTGACGACAATGGTGGGTCCCCTGAATGTCAAAATGGGCCCTGGGGACAAAGGGGGGTCCGCAGGATGTCACAATGGGCACTGGGGATAAAGGGGGGGTCCCCAAGGTGTCACAATGGGCCCAAGTGACAAGGAGGGTCCCCACGGTGCCACGATGGGTCCTGGGGACAAGGGCGTCCCCCAGATGTCACAATGGGCCCTGGGGACAATGGGGTTGCCCAGGATGTCACAATGGGCCCTGGGGACAATGGGAGTCCCCAAGGTGTCAGAACGAGCCCTGGGGACAAAGTGGAATCCTGGAATGTCACAATGGCCCCCAGTGACAAAGGGGTTCCCCATGGTGCCACAATGGGCCCTGGGGACAAAAGGGGTCCCCAGGATTTCACAATAGCACTGGGGATAAAGGGGGGTCATGGGATGTCACAATGGGCCCTGGGGACAAGGGAGATCCCCATGGTGTCACAATAAGCCCTGGGGACAAAGTGGGGTCCTGGGATGTCACAATGGGCCCCAGTGACAAACAGGGTCTCCATGGTGCCACAATGGGCCGTGGGGACAAATGGGGTCCCCAGGATGTCACAATGAACCCTGGGGACAAAGGGTGGTCCTGGGACATTTCAACGGGCCCTGGGGACAAGGGGGGGACCCCAGGATGTCACAATGGGCCCTGGGGACAAAGGGGGGTCCCCATGGTTTCACAATGGGCCCTGGGGACAAGGGGGTCCCCCAGATATCGCAATGGGCCCTGGGGACAAAGTAAGTTCCTGGGCTGTCACAGTGGACCATGAGGACAAGGTGGGTCCCCCGGATGTCACAATGGGCCCTTGGGACCAGGGTGGGTCCTGGGATGTCACAATGGGCCCCAGTGACAAAGAGGGTCCTCATGGTGCCACAATGGGCCCTGGGGACAAAGGGGGTCCCCTGGATGTCACAATGGGCTCTGGGGACAAAGGGGGGTGTCGACGGTGTCAAAATGGGCACTGGGGACAAAGGGCGTCCCCAGGATGTCACCATGGGCCCTGGGGACAACAGGGGGTCCTGGGATGTCACAATGAGCCCTGCGGACAAGGGGGGTACCCACGGTGTCACAATGGGCCCTGGACACAAGGGGGGGTCCGCATAGTGTCACAATGGGTCCTGGGGACAAGTGGGGTCCCCAGGATGTCACAATAGGTCCTGGGGACAATGTGGGGTCCCCTGAATGTCACAATGGGCCCTGGGGACAATGTGGGGTCCTGGGATGTCACAATGGGCCCCCGTGACAAACGGGGGCCCCTGAATGTCACAATGGGCCCTGGGGACAATGGGGGGTCCTGGGACGTCACAATGGGTAATGGGAACAAGGAGGGATCCCCAGGATGTCACAATGGGCCCTGGGGACAATGGCGGGTCCTGGGACGTCACAATGGGCCCTGGGGACAAGGGGGGGTCCCCAGGATGTCACAATGGGCCCTGGGGACAAAGAGGGGTCCCCTGAATGTCACAATGGGCCCTGGGCACAAGGGGGTGCCGAGGATGTCACAATGGGCCCTGGGGACAATGGAGGGTCCTGGGACCTCACAATGGGCCCTGAGGACAATGGTGGGTCCCCTGAATGTCACAATGGGCCCTGGGGACAAAGGGGGGTCCGCAGGATGTCACAATGGGCACTGGGGACAAAGGGGGGCGTCCCCATGGTGTCACAATGGGCTCAAGTGACAAGGAGGGTCCCCACGGTGCCACGATGGGTCCTGGGGACAAGGGCGTCCCCCAGATGTCACAATGGGCCCTGGGGACAATGGGGTTGCCCAGGATGTCACAATGGGCCCTGGGGACAATGGGAGTCCCCAAGGTGTCAGAACGAGCCCTGGGGACAAAGTGGAATCCTGGAATGTCACAATGGCCCCCAGTGACAAAGGGGTTCCCCATGGTGTCATAATAGGCCCTGGGGACAAAAGGGGTCCCCAGGATTTCACAATAGCACTGGGGATAAAGGGGGGTCATGGGATGTCACAATGGGCTCCAGTGACAAAGAGGGTCCTCATGGTGCCACAATGGGCCCTGGGGACAAAGGGGGTCCCCTGGATGTCACAATGGGCTCTGGGGACAAGGAGGGTCCCCAGGATGTCACAATGGGCCCTGGGGACAAACAGCGTCCCCAGCATGTCACAATGGGCCCTGGGGACAAAGGGGGTCCCCACGGTATCAGAATGGGCCCTGGGGACAAAGGGGGGTCCCCTGAATGTCACAATGGACTGTGGGGACAATGGGGGGTCCTGGGACGTCACAATGGGCCCTTGGGACAAGGGGGGGTCCCTAGGATGTCACAATGGGCCCTGGGGACAAGGTAGTGCAGTGGATGTCACAATGGGCCCTGGGGACAATGGGGGGTGTCCAGGATGTGAGAATGAGTCCTGAGGACAATGGGGGGTCCCCATGGTGTCACAATGGGTCCCCAGTGACAAGGAGGGGTCCCCATGGTGTCACAATAGGCCCTGGGGACAAAGTGGGGTCCAAGAATGTCACAATGGGCCCTGGGGACAAAAGGGGTTGCCATGGTGCCACAATGGGCCCTGGGGTCAAAGGGGGTCCCCATGGTGCTACAATGGGCCCTGGGGACAAAGGGGGGTCCTGGGATGTCACAATGGGCCCTGGGGACAAAGGGGGTGTCCCCATGGTGCCACAACAGGCCCTGGGAGCAAGGGGATGGCCAGGATGTCACAATGTGTCCTGGGGAAAATGGGGGGTGCCCAGGATGTCACAATGGACCCTGAGGACAAGCGGGGGTCTCCATGGTGTCACAATGGGCCCCAGTGACAAAGGGGATCCCCTGAATGTCACAATCGGTCCTGGGGACAATGGGGGGTCCTGGGACCTCACAATGGGCCCTGAGGACAATGGTGGGTCCCCTGAAGATCACAATGGGCCCTGGGGACAAAGGGGGGTCCGCAGAATGTCACAATGGGCACTGGGGACAAAGGGGGGGTCCCCATAGTGTCACAATGGGCCCAAGTGACAAGGAGGGTCCCCACGGTGCCACGATGGGTCCTGGGGACAAGGGCGTCCCCCAGATGTCACAATGGGCCCTGGGGACAATGGGGTTGCCCAGGATGTCACAATGGGCCCTGGGGACAATGGGAGTCCCCAAGGTGTCAGAACGAGCCCTGGGGTCAAAGTGGAATCCTGGAATGTCACAATGGCCCCCAGTGACAAAGAGGTTGCCAATGGTGCCACAATGGGCCGTGGGGACAAAAGGGGTCCCCAGGATTTCACAATAGCACTGGGGACAAAGGGGGGTCATGGGATGTCACAATGGGCCCTGGGGACAAGGGAGATCCCCATGGTGTCACAATAAGCCCTGGGGACAAAGTGGGGTCCTGGGATGTCACAATGGGCTCTAGGGACAAGGAGGGTCCCCAGGATGTCACAATGGGCCCTGGGGACAAAGGGGGGTCCTGGGATGTCACAATGGGCTCCAGTGACAAAGAGGGTCCTCATGGTGCCAAAATGGGCCCTGGGGACAAAGGGGGTCCCCTGGATGTCACAATGGGCTCTGGGGACAAGGAGGGTCCCCAGGATGTCACAATGGGCCCTGGGGACAAAGAGCGTCCCCAGCATGTCACAATGGGCCCTGGGGACAAAGGGGGTCCCCACGGTATCAGAATGGGCCCTGGGGACAAAGGGGGGTCCCCTGAATGTCACAATGGGCCCTGGGGACAATGGGGGGTCCTGGGACGTCACAATGGGCCCTGGGGACAAGGGGGGGTCCCCAGGATGTCACAATGGGCCCTGGGGAAAAAGAGGGGTCCCCTGAATGTCACAATGGGCCCTGGGGACAAGGGGGTGCAGAGGATGTCACAATGGGCCCTGGGGACAATGGGGGGTCCTGGGACATCACAATGGGGCCTGAGGACAAGGAGGGATCCCCAGGATGTCACAATGGGCCCTGGGGACAATGGGGGGTCCTGGGACGTCACAATTGGCCCTGGGGACAAGGGGGGGTCCCCAGGATGTCACAATGGGCCCTGGGGACAAGGGGGTGCCGAGGATATCACAATGGGCCCTGGGGACAATGGGGGGTCCTGGGATGTCACAATGGGCCCTGGGGACAAGGGGGGGTCCCCAGGATCTCACAATGGGCCCTGGGGACAAAGAGGGGTCCCCTGAATGTCACAATGGGCCCTGGGGACAAGGGGGTGCAGAGGATGTCACAATGGGCCCTGGGGACAATGGGGGGTCCTGGGACATCACAATAGGCCCTGGGGACAAGGAGGGATCCCCAGGATGTCACAATGGGCCCTGGAGACAATGGGGGGTCCTGGGACGTCACAATGGGCCCTGGGGACAAGGGTGGGTCCCCAGGATGTCACAATGGGCCTTGGGGACAAGGGGGTCCCGAGGATGTCACAATGGGCCCTGGGGACAATGGGGGGTCCTGGGATGTCACAATGGGCCCTAGGGACAATGTGGGGTCCCCAGGATGTCACAATGAAGTCTTGGGACAAAGGGGGTCCCCAGGATGTCACAATGGGGCCTGGAAACCAGGGGGGGTCCTGGGATGTCACAATGGGCCCCAGTGACAAAAGGGGTCCCTATGGTGCCACAATGGGCCCTGGGGACAAAGGGGGTCCCCTGGATGTCACAATGGACTCTGGGGACAAGGAGGGTCCCCAGGATGTCACAATGGGCCCTGGGGACAAAGGGGGTCCCCACGGTATCAGAATGGGCCCTGGGGACAAGGGGGTGTCCCCAGGATGTGACAATGGGCCCTGGGCACAAGGGTGGTACCCACGGTGTCACAATAGGCCCTGGGCACAAGGGGGGGTCCCCATAGTGTCACAATGGGTCCTGGGGACAATGTGGGGTCCCCAGGATGTCACAATGGGCCCTGGGGACAATGTGGGGTCCCCTGAATGTCACAATGGGCCCTGGGGACAAGGGGGTGCCGAGGATGTCACAATGGGCCCTGGGGACAAAGGGGGGTCCGCAGGATGTCACAATGGGCACTGGGGACAAAGGGGGTGTCCCCAGGATGTTACAGTGGGCCCTGGGGACAATGGCGGGTCCTGGGACGTCACAATGGGCCCTGGGGACAAGGGGGGGTCCCCTGGATGTCACAATGGGCCCTGGGGATAAGGAGGGATTCCCAGGATGTCACAATGGGCCCTGGGGACAAGGGGGGATTCCCAGGATGTCACAATGGGCCCTGGGGACAAGGGGGTGTCCCCAGGATGTCACAATGGGCCCTGCGAACAAGGGTGGTACGCACGGTGTCACAATGGGCACTGGGCACAAGGGGGGGTCCCTATAGTATCACAATGGGCCCCAGTGACAAACGGGGGCCCCTGAATGTCACAATGGGCCCTGGGGACAATGGGGGGTCCTGGGATGTCACAATGGGCCCTGGGGACAAGGGGGTGCAGAGGATGTCACAATGGGCCCTGGGGACAATGGGGGGTCCTGGGACATCACAATAGGCCCTGGGGACAAGGAGGGATCCCCAGGATGTCACAATGGGCCCTGGAGACAATGGGGGGTCCTGGGACGTCACAATGGGCCCTGGGGACAAGGGTGGGTCCCCAGGATGTCAATATGGGCCTTGGGGACAAGGGGGTCCCGAGGATGTCACAATGGGCCCTGGGGACAATGGGGGGTCCTGGGATGTCACAATAGGCCCTGGGGACAAGGAGGGATCCCCAGGATGTCACAATGGGCCCTGGAGACAATGGGGGGTCCTGGGACGTCACAATGGGCCCTGGGGACAAGGGTGGGTCCCCAGGATGTCACAATGGGCCTTGGGGACAAGGGGGTCCCGAGGATGTCACAATGGGCCCTGGGGACAATGGGGGGTCCTGGGATGTCACAATGGGTCCTGGGGACAAGGTGGGGTCCCCAGGATGTCACAATGGGTACTGGAGACAAAGAGGGGGTCCCCATGGTGTCACAATGGGCCCAAGTGACAAGGAGGGTCCCCACAGTGCCACGATGGGTCCTGGGGACAAGGGCGTTCCCCAGATGTCACAGTGGGCCCTGGGGACAAAAGGGGTCCCCAGGATTTCACAATAGCACTGGGGATAAAGGGGGGTCATGGGATGTCACAATGGGCCCTGGGGACAAGGGAGATCCCCATGGTGTCACAATAAGCCCTGGGGACAAAGTGGGGTCCTGGGATGTCACAATGGGCCCCAGTGACAAAGGTGGTCCCCTGAATGTTACGATGGGTCCTGAGGACAGTGGGGGGTCCTGGGACGTCACAATGGGCCCTGGGGACAAGGAGGGATCCCCAGGATGTCACAATGGGCCCTGGGGACAAGGGGGGGTCCCCAGGATGTCACAATGGGCCCTGGGGACAACGGGGCGTCCTAAGACGTCACAATGGGCCCTGGGGCCAAGCAGGGATCCCCAGGATGTCACAATGGGCCCTGGGGACAAGGGGGGGTCCCCAGGATGTCACAATGGGCCCTGGGGACAACGGGGGGTCCTAAGACGTCACAATGGGCCCTGGGGCCAAGCAGGGATCCCCAGGATGTCACAATGGGCCCTGGACACAATGGGGGGTCCTGGGATGTCACAATGGGCCCCGTTGACAAGGGGGCATCCCCAGGATGTCAAAATGCGCCCTGGGGCCCAGGGGGGTCCTGCGATGTCACAATGGGCCCTGGGGACAAAGGGGGTCCCCTGGATGTCACAATGGACTCTGGGGACAAAGGGGATCCCCACGGTATCAGAATGGGCCCTGGGGAAAAAGGGGGGTCCTGGGATGTCACAATGAGCCCTGCGGACAAGGGTGGTACCCACGGTGTCACAATGGGCCCTGGGCACAAGGGGGGGTCCCCATAGTGTCACAATGGGTCCTGGGGACAAGTGGGGTCCCCAGGATGTGACAATGTGTCCTGGGGACAATGTGGGGTCCTGGGATGTCACAATGGGCCCCAGTGACAAAGGGGCCCCCTGAATGTCACAATGGGTCCTGGGAACAATCGGGGGTCCTGGCACGTCACAATGGGCCCTGGGGACAAGGAGGGATCCCCAGGATGTCACAATGGGCCCTGGGGACAATGGGGGGTCCTGGGACGTCACAATGGGCCCCAGTGACAAGGGGGGGTCCCCAGGATGTCACAGTGTGCCCTGGGTACAAAGAGGCGTCCCCGGAATGTCAAAATCGGCCCTGGGGACAAAGGGCGGTCCTCAGGATATCACAATGGGCCCTGGGGACAAAGGGTGGTCGCCAGGATATCACAATGGGCTCTGGTGACAATGGGGTCCCCAGGATGTCACAATGGGCCCTGGGGACAAGTTGGGGTCCCCTGAATTTCACAATGGGCCCTGGGGACAAAGAGGGCTCCCCAGCATATCACAATGGGCCCTGGGGACAATGGGGGGCCCTGGGACGTCACAATGGGCCCTGGGGACAAGGGGGGGTCCCCAGGATGTCACAATGGGCTCTGGGGACAAGGAGGGTCCCCAGCATGTCACTATGGGCCCTGGGGACAAAGGGGGGGTCCCCAGGATGTCACAATGTGCGCTGGGGACAAAGAGAGTCCCCAGCATGTCACAATGGGCCCTGGGGACAAAGGGGGTCCCCACGGTATCAGAATGGGTCCTGGGGACAAGGGGGGTCCCCTGAATATCACAATAGGTCCTGGGGACAATGGGGGGTCCTGGGACGCAACAATGGGCCCTGGGGAAAAGGAGGGATCCCCAGGATGTCACAATGGGCCCTGGGGACAATGGGGGGTCCTGGGACGTCACAATGGGCCCTGGGGACAAGGGGGGGTTCCCAGGATGTCACAATGGGCCCTGGGGACAAAGAGGGGTCCCCTGAATGTCACAATGGGCCCTGGGGACAAGGGGGTGCAGAGGATGTCACAATGGGCCCTGGGGACAATGGGGGGTCCTGGGACATCACAATGGGCCCTGGGGACAAGGAGGGATCCCCAGGATGTCACAATGGGCCCTGGGGACAATGGGGGGTCCTGGGACGTCACAATGGGCCCTGGGGACAAGGGAGGGTCCCCAGGATGTCACAATGGGCCCTGGGGACAAGGGCGTGCCGAGGATGTCACAATGGGCCCTGGAGACAATGGGGGGTCCTGGGATGTCACAATGGGCCCTGGGGACAAGGGGGGGTCCCCAGGAAGTCACAATGGGCCTTGGGAACAAGGGGGTCCCCCAGATATCACAATGGGCCCTGGGGACAATGTAAGGTCCTGGCCTGTCACAATGGACCCTGAGGACAAGGGGGGACCCCAGGATGTCACAATGAAGTCTTGGGACAAAGGGGGTCCCCAGGATGTCACAATGGGCCCTGGGGACAAAGGGGGTCCCCACGGTGTCAGAATGGGCCCTGGGGACAAGGGGGGTCCCCTGAATATCACAATGGGCCATGGGGACAATGGGGGGTCCTGGGATGTCACAATGAGCCCTGGGGACAAGGGTGGTACCCACGGTGTCACAATGGGCCCTGGGCAAAAGGGGGGGTCCCCATAGTGTCACAATGGACCCTGGGGAAAAGGGGGTGCCGAGTATGTCACAATGGGCCCTGGGGACAATGGGGGGTCCTGGGACCTCACAATGGGCCCTGAGGACAATGGTGGGTCCCCTGAATGTCAAAATGGGCCCTGGGGACAAAGGGGGGTCCGCAGGATGTCACAATGGGCACTGGGGATAAAGGGGGGGTCCCCAAGGTGTCACAATGGGCCCAAGTGACAAGGAGGGTCCCCACGGTGCCACGATGGGTCCTGGGGACAAGGGCGTCCCCCAGATGTCACAATGGGCCCTGGGGACAATGGGGTTGCCCAGGATGTCACAATGGGCCCTGGGGACAATGGGAGTCCCCAAGGTGTCAGAACGAGCCCTGGGGACAAAGTGGAATCCTGGGATGTCACAATGACCCCCAGTGACAAAGGGGTTCCCCATGGTGCCACAATGGGCCCTGGGGACAAAAGGGGTCCCCAGGATTTCACAATAGCACTGGGGATAAAGGGGGGTCATGGGATGTCACAATGGGCCCTGGGGACAAGGGAGATCCCCATGGTGTCACAATAAGCCCTGGGGACAAAGTGGGGTCCTGGGATGTCACAATGGGCTCTGGGGACAAGGAGGGTCCCCAGGATGTCACAATGGGCCCTGGGGACAAAGGGGGGTCCTGGGATGTCACAATGGGCTCCAGTGACAAAGAGGGTCCTCATGGTGCCACAATGGGCCCTGGGGACAAAGGGGGTCCCCTGGATGTCACAATGGGCTCTGTGGACAAGGAGGGTCCCCAGGATGTCACAATGGGCCCTGGGGACAAAGAGCGTCCCCAGCATGTCACAATGGGCCCTGGGGACAAAGGGGGTCCCCACGGTATCAGAATGGGCCCTGGGGACAAAGGGGGGTCCCCTGAATGTCACAATGGGCCCTGGGGACAATGGGGGGCCCTGGGACGTCACAATGGGCCCTGGGGACAAGGAGGGATCCCCAGGATGTCACAATGGGCCGTGGGGACAAAGAGGCGTCCCCTGAATGTCACAATGGGCCCTGGGGACAAGGGGGTGCCAAGGATGTCGCAATGGGCCCTGGGGACAAGGGAGATCCCCATGGTGTCACAATAAGCCCTGGGGACAAAGTGGGGTCCTGGGATGTCACAATGGGCCCTGGGGACACAGGTGGTCCCCAGGATGTCACAATGGGCCCTGGGGACAAAGTGGGGTCCTAAGATGTCACAATGGGCACTGGGGACAAAGGGGGTCCCCATGGTGTCACAATCGGCCTTGAGGACAATGGGGTCTCCCCAGGATGTCACAATGGGCCTTGGGGACAAAGGGGTGTCCCCTGAATGTGCATAATGGGCCCTGGGGACAAAGGGTGGTCGCCAGGATGTCTCAGTGGGCCCTGGGGACAATGGGGTGTCCTGGGATGTCACAATGGGCCCCAGTGACAAATGGGGTCTCCACGGTGTCACAATGGGCCCTGGGGATAAAGGGGGTTCTCCAGGATGTCACAATGGGCCCAAGTGATGAGTCCCCACAGTGCCACTATGGGCCCTGGAGACAAGGGGGTCCCACGGATGTCACAATGGGCCCTGGGGACAAGGGGGGTCCCCAGGATGTCACGATGGGGCCTGGGGACAACGAGGGGTCCTGGGACGTCACAATGAGCCCTGGGGAAAAAGGGTGGTCCCCATGATGTCACAATGGGCACTGGAGACAGTGGGGGGTCCTGGGATGTCACAATGGGCCCTGGGGACAAAGTAAGGTCCTCGGCTGTCACAATGAGCCCTGAGGACAAGGGGGGTTCCCAGAATTTCACAATGAGCACTGGGGACAAAGTGGGGTCCTGGGATGTCAAAATGGGCCCTGGGGACAAAGGGGGTCCCTTAATTGTCACAATGGGCCCTGGGGACAAGGGGGGTCCCTTAATTGTCACAATGGGCCCTGGGGACAAAGTGGGGTCCTGGAATGTCACAATGGGCCCAGAGGACAAAGGGGGTCCCCATGGTGCCACAGTGGGCCCTGGGGACAAAGGGGGTCCTGAGACGTCACAATGGGCCCTGGGGAAAAGGCGGGGTCCCCACGGTGTCACAATGGGCCCTGGGGACAATGGGGGGTCCTGGGATGTCACAATGGGCCCCAGTGACAAAGGGGGTCCCCATGGTGCGACAACGAGCTCTGGGGATAAAGGGGGTCTCCAGGATGTCACAATGGGCCCTGGGGACAAAGGAAGTCCCCAGAATGCCACAATGGGTCCTGGAAAGAAGTGGGGTCCCCACCGTGTCACAATGGGCCTTGGGGACAAAGGGGGGTCCCCAGGATGTCACAATGGGCCCCGGGGACAAAGGGGTCCCCAGGATGTCACAATGGGTACTGGGGACAAAGGCGGGGTCCCCATGGTGTCACAATGGACCCAAGTGACAGGACGAGTCCCCGCGGTACCACTATGGGCCCTGGAGACCAGGGGGTTCCCCGGATTTCACAATGGGCCCTGGGGACTAGGGGGTGGGGGTTCCCTCGGTGCCACGATGGGCCCTGGGGACAAGGGGGTCCCCAGGATGTCACATTGGGCCCTGAGGACAAATTGGGGTTCTGGGATGTCACAATGGGCCCTGGGGACAAAGGGGGTGTCCATGGTGCCACAATGGGCCCAGGGGACAAAGAGGGGTCCCCAGAATGTCACAATGGGCCCTGGGGACATTTGGGGTCCTCAGAATGTCACAATGGGCCGTGGGAACAATAGGGGGTCCTGGGACGTCACAATGGGCCCTGGAGTAAAGGGGGGTCCCCAGGATGTCACAATAGGCCCTGGGGACAAAGAGGAGTCCCCTGAATGTCATAATGGGCCCTGAGGACAAGGAGGGTCTCCACGGTGTCATAATGGGCCCTGGGGACAATGGGGGGTCCTGGGATGTCACAATAGGCCCTGGGGACAAAGAGGAGTCCCCTGAATGTCATAATGGGCCCTGAGGACAAGGAGGGTCTCCACGGTGTCACAATGGGCCCTGGGGACAATGGGGGGTCCTGGGATGTCACAATAGGCCCTGGGGACAAAGGGGGTCCCCATGATTTCACAATGGGCCCAGGGGACAATGGGGCATCCTGGGACGTCACAATGGGCCCTGGGGACAAAGGGGGTCTCCATGGTGTCACAACGGCCCTGGGGATAAAGGGGGACCCCAGGATGTGTATAATGGGGCCTGGGGACAATGGGGGGTCCTGGGATGTCACAATGGGCTCTGGGGACAATAGGGGGTCCTGGGACGTCACAATGGGCCCTGGAGAAAAGGGGGGGTCCTGGCATGTCACAATAGGCCCTGGGGACAAAGGGGGTCTTCAGGATGTCACAATGGGCCCGGGGGACAAAGGGGGTCCCCAGGATGTCACAATAGGCCCTGGGGAAAAAGAGGGCTCCCCAGGATATCACAATGGGCCCTGGGGACAAAGAGGGGTCCACAGGATGTGCACAATGGGCCCTGGGGACAAAGGGGGCTCCCCAGCATATCACAATGGGCTCTGGTGACATAGGGGTCCCCAAGATGTCACAACGGGTCCTGGGGACAAGGGGGGTCCCAAGGATGTCACAATGGGCACTGGAGACAAAGGGGGGGTCCCCACGGTGCCACGATGGGCCCTGGGGACAAGGGGGTCCCCAGGATGTAACAATGTGCCCTTGGGACAATGGGGGCTCCTGCGATGTCACAATGGGCCCTGGGGACAAAGGGAGGCCCCAGGATGTCACAATGGACCCTGGGGACAAAAGGGGTCCCCGGGATGTCACAATGGGCCCAGGGGACAACGAAGCATCCTGGGACGCCACAATGGGCCCGGGGAAAAAGGGGGGTCCCCAGGTTGTTCACAATGGGCCCTGGGGACAATGGGGGTCCTGGGATGTCACAATGAACCCTAGGGACAAAGGGGGTCCCCAGGATGTCACAATGGGCCCTGGGGATAAAGGGGACTCCCCAGGATGTCACAATAGGCCCTGGGGACAAAGGGGGTCCCCAGGATGTCACAACGGGCCCTGGGTACAAGGGGGGTCTCACCCTGTCACAATGAGCACTGGGGACAAAGGGGGTCCCCAGGATGTCACAATGGGCACTGGAGACAAAGGGGGGGTCTCCACGGTGCCACAATGGGCCCTGGGGACAAGAGGGTCCCCACGGTTTCACAATGGGCCCTGGGGACAAGGGGGATCCCCGCCCTGTCACAATGGGCCCTGGGGCCAAAGGGATCCCCAGGATGTCACAATGGGCCCTGGGGACTGCGGGGGGTACTAGGATGTCACAATGGGTCTTGGGGACAAAGGGGGTACCCAGGATGTCACAATGGGCCCTGGGGACAATGGGGGGTCCCTTGAAGGTCACAATGGGCCCATGGGACAAAGAGGGTGCCCACGGTGTCACAGTGGGCCCTGGCGACAAAGGGGGATCCCCAGGATGTCACAATGGGCCCCGGCGACAAAGTAAAATCCTGGAATGTCACAATGGTCCCCAGTGACAAAGGCGCTCCCCATGGTGCCACAATGGGCCCTGGGGACAAAGTGGGTCCCCAGGATTTCACAATGAGCACTGGGGACAAAGGGGGGTCCCAGGATGTCACAATGGCCCCTGGGGACAAGGGGGGGTTCCCATGGAGTCACATTGGGTCCTGGGGACAACGAGGCGTCCTGGGACGTCACAATGGGACTTGGGGACAAAGGGGGTCTTCCACAGTCTCACAATGGGCCCTAGAGACAAGGGGAGATCCCCAGGATGACACAATAGGCCCTGGAGACAAAGAGGAGTCCCCCTAAATGTCACAATGGGCCCTGGGGACAAGGGGGGTCCCCATGGTATCACAATAAGCCCTGGGGACAAAGTGGGGTCCTGGGATGTCACAACTGGCCCCAGTGACAAAGGGTGTCCCCATGGTGCCACAATGGGCCCTGGGGACAAAGAGGGTCCCCAGGATGTCACAATGGGCTTTGGGGACAAGGCGGGGTCCCCAGGATGTCACAATGGGGTCTTGGGACAAAGGGGGTCCCCAGGATGTCACAATGGTCCCTGGGGACAATGGGGGGTCCTGGGACATCACAGTGGGCCCTGGGGACAAAGGCGGTCCCAGGGTGTCACAATAAGCCATGGGGACAAGGGGGGTCCCCAGGATGTCAGAATGGGCCCTGGGGACAACGCGGGGTCCTGGGATGTCACAATGGGCCACGGGGACAAAGGCGATCCCCATGGTGTCACAATGGGCCCTGGGGACAAGGGGGTCCCCAGGATGTCACAATGGGCTCATGGGATAAAGGGGGTACCCACGGTGTCACTATAGGCCCTGGGGACAATGGGGGGTCCCCACGGTGCCACGATGGGTCGTGTGGACAAGGGGGTCCCCAGGATGTTCACAACGGGCCCTGAGGACAAAGGGGGTCCCCACGGTGTCACAATGGTTCCCTGGGGACAACTTGGGGTCCTGGGATGTCACAATGGGCCCTGGGGACAAAGGCGGTCCCCAGGATGTCACAATAAGCCCTGGGGACAAGGGGGGTCCCCAGGATGTCACAATGGGCACTGGGGACAAAGGGGGTACCCACGGTGTCACTATAGGCCCTGGGGACAACGGGGGGTCCCCACGGTGCCACGATGGGCCCTGGGGACAAGGGGGTCCCCAGGATGTTCACAATGGGCCCTGGAGACAATGGGGTGTCCCCAGGATGTCACAATGGGCCCTGGGGACAAAGAGGGTCCCCAGGATGTCACAATCGGCCCTGGGCACAAAGGGGGGTGCACATGGTGTCAAAATGGGCCCTGGGGACAAAGGGCGTCCCCAGGATGTCACAGTGGGCCCTGGGGACAAAGTGGTCCCCATGGTATCAGAATGGGCCCTGGGGACAAAGAGGGGTGCCCTGAATGTCACAATGGGCCCTGAGGACAAAGGGGGGTCCCCAGGATGTCGCAATGGGCCTTGGGGACAATGGGGGGTCCTAGGATGTCACAATGCGCCCGAGTGACAAATGGGGTCTCCATGGTGTCACAATGGGACCTGAAGACAAAGGGGGTCCCCTGAATGTCACAATGGGCCCTGAGGACAATGGGGGTTCCTGGAACGTCACAATGGGCCCTGGGGAGAAAGGGAGGTCCCCAGGATGTCACAATGGGCCCTGGAGACAATTGGGGGTTTTGGGATGTCTCGATGGGCTCTGACGACAAGGGGAGGTGCCCATGGTGTCACAATGGGTCCTCAGTGACAAGGGGGGTCCCTATAGTGTCACAATGGGCTCTGCAGACAATGGGGGGTCCTGGGATGTCACAATGGGCACCAGTGACAAAGGGGGTCGTCATGGTGCCACAATGGGCCCTGGGGAGTAAGTGGGGTCCTGGGATGTCACAATGGGTCCTGGGGACAAAGGGTGATCCTTTGATGTCACAAGGGGCCCTGGAGGCAAGGGGGTCCCCAGGATGTTACAATGGGCCCTGGGCACAAAGGGGGGTCCCCATAGTGTCACAATGGGTCCCCAGTGACAAGGGGGTCCCCACGGTGCCACGATGGGCCCTGGGGACAAGAGGGGGTCCCCATGGTGTCACAATGGACCCTGGGGTCAAAGGGGGTTCCCAGGACATCACAATGGGCTCTGGGGACAATGGGGATCCTGGGACATCACAATGGGCCCTGGGGACAATGGGGGGTCCCTTGAAGGTCACAATGGGCCCATGGGACAAAGAGGGTGCCCACGGTGTCACAGTGGGCCCTGGCGACAAAGGGGGATCCCCAGGATGTCACAATGGGCCCCGGGGACAAAGTAAAATCCTGGAATGTCACAATGGTCCCCAGTGACAAAGGCGCTCCCCATGGTGCCACAATGGGCCCTGGGGACAAAGTGGGTCCTCAGGATTTCACAATGAGCACTGGGGACAAAGGGGGGTCCCAGGATGTCACAATGGGCCCTGGGGACAAGGGGGGGTTCCCATGGAGTCACAATGGGTCCTGGGGACAACGAGGCGTCCTGGGACGTCACAATGGGACTTGGGGACAAAGGGGGTCTTCCACAGTCTCACAATGGGCCCTAGAGACAAGGGGAGATCCCCAGGATGACACAATAGGCCCTGGGGACAAAGAGGAGTCCCCCTGAATGTCACAATGGGCCCTGGGGACAAGGGGGGTCCCCATGGTATCACAATAAGCCCTGGGGACAAAGTGGGGTCCTGGGATGTCACAACTGGCCCCAGTGACAAAGGGTGTCCCCATGGTGCCACAATGGTCCCTGGGGACAATGGGGGGTCCTGGGACGTCACAATGGGCCCTGGGGACAAAGGCGGTCCCAGGGTGTCACAATAAGCCATGGGGACAAGGGGGGTCCGCAGGATGTCACAATGGGCCCTGGGGACAAAGGGGGGTCCCCATGGTGCCATGATGGGCCCTGGCGACAAGGGGGTCCCCAGGATGTCACAATGGGCCCATGGGACAAAGGGGGTACCCATGCTGTCACAATGGGCCCTGGGGACGACTTGGGGTCCTGGGATGTCACAATGGGCCCCGGTGACAAAGGGGGTCCCCGTGGTGCCACAATGTACCCCTGGGACAAAGGGGGTCCCCAGAATGTCATAATGGGCACTGGGGACAAGGGGGGTCCCCAGGATGTCACAAGTGGCCCTGGGGAGAAGGGGGGTCCCCAGGATGTCAGAATGGGCCCTGGGGACAACGCGGGGTCCTGGGATGTCACAATGGGCCACGGGAACAAAGGCGATCCCCATGGTGTCACAATGGGCCCTGGGGACTGCGGGGGGTACTAGGATGTCACAATGGGTCTTGGGGACAAAGCGGGTACTCAGGATGTCACAATGGGCCCTGGGGACAATGGGGGGTCCCTTGAAGGTCACAATGGGCCCATGGGACAAAGAGGGTGCCCACGGTGTCACAGTGGGCCCTGGCGACAAAGGGGGATCCCCAGGATGTCACAATGGGCCCCGGGGACAAAGTAAAATCCTGGAATGTCACAATGGTCCCCAGTGACAAAGGCGCTCCCCATGGTGCCACAATGGGCCCTGGGGACAAAGTGGGTCCCCAGGATGTCACAATGGGGTCTTGGGACAAAGAGGGTCCCCAGGATGTCACAATGGGCTCTGGGGACAATAGGGGGTCCTGGGACGTCACAATGGGCCCTGGAGAAAAGGGGGGGTCCTGGCATGTCTCAATAGGCCCTGGGGACAAAGGGGGTCTTCAGGATGTCACAATGGGCCCTGGGGGACAAAGGGGGTCCCCAGGATGTCACAATAGGCCCTGGGGAAAAAGAGGGCTCCCCAGGATATCACAATGGGCCCTGGGGACAAAGAGGGGTCCACAGGATGTGCACAATGGGCCCTGGGGACAAAGGGGGCTCCCCAGGATATCACAATGGGCTCTGGTGACATAGGGGTCCCCAAGATGTCACAACGGGTCCTGGGGACAAGGGGGGTCCCAAGGATGTCACAATGGGCACTGGAGACAAAGGGGGGGTCCCCACGGTATCAGAATGGGCCATGGGGACAAAGGGGGGTCCCCTGAATGTCACAATGGGCCCTGGGGACAATGGGGGGTCCTGGGACGTCACAATGGGCCCTGGGGACAAGGGGGGGTCCCCTGGATGTCACAATGGGCCCTGGGGATAAGGAGGGATTCCCAGGATGTCACAATGGGCCCTGGGGACAAGGGGGGATTCCCAGGATGTCACAATGGGCCCTGGGGACAAGGGGGTGTCCCCAGGATGTCACAATGGGCCCTGCGGACAAGGGTGGTACCCACGGTGTCACAATGGGCACTGGGCACAAGGGGGGGTCCCTATAGTATCACAATGGGTCCTGGGGACAAGTGGGGTCCCCTGAAAGTCACAATGGGCCCTGGGGACAATGTGGGGTCCTGGGATGTCACAATGGGCCCCAGTGACAAACGGGGGCCCCTGAATGTCACAATGGGCCCTGGGGACAATGGGGGGTCCTGGGACGTCACAATGGGCCCTGGGGACAAGGAGGGATCCCCAGGATGTCACAATGGGCCCTGGGGACAAAGAGGCGTCCCCTGAATGTCACAATGGGCCCTGGGGACAAGGGGGTGCCGAGGATGTCACAATGGGCCCTGGGGACAAGGGAGATCCCCATGGTGTCACAATAAGCCCTGGGGACAAAGTGGGGTCCTGGGATGTCACAATGGGCCCTGGGGACACAGGTGGTCCCCAGGATGTCACAATGGGCCCTGGGGACAAAGTGGGGTCCTAAGATGTCACAATGGGCACTGGGGACAAAGGGGGTCCCCATGGTGTCACAATGGGCCTTGAGGACAATGGGGTCTCCCCAGGATGTCACAATGGGCCTTGGGGACAAAGGGGTGTCCCCTGAATGTGCATAATGGGCCCTGGGGACAAAGGGGGTCCCTTAATTGTCACAATGGGCCCTGGGGACAAGGGGGGTCCCTTAATTGTCACAATGGGCCCTGGGGACAAAGTGGGGTCCTGGAATGTCACAATGGGCCCAGAGGACAAAGGGGGTCCCCATGGTGCCACCGTGGGCCCTGGGGACAAAGGGGGTCCTGAGACGTCACAATGGGCCCTGGGGAAAAGGCGGGGTCCCCACGGTGTCACAATGGGCCCTGGGGACAATGGGGGGTCCTGGGATGTCACAATGGGCCCCAGTGACAAAGGGGGTCCCCATGGTGCGACAATGAGCTCTGGGGATAAAGGGGGTCTCCAGGATGTCACAATGGGCCCTGGGGACAAAGGAAGTCCCCAGAATGCCACAATGGGTCCTGGAAAGAAGTGGGGTCCCCACCGTGTCACAATGGGCCTTGGGGACAAAGGGGGGTCCCCAGGATGTCACAATGGGCCCCGGGGACAAAGGGGTCCCCAGGATGTCACAATGGGTACTGGGGACAAAGGCGGGGTCCCCATGGTGTCACAATGGACCCAAGTGACAGGACGAGTCCCCACGGTACCACTATGGGCCCTGGAGACCAGGGGGTTCCCCGGATTTCACAATGGGCCCTGGGGACTGGGGGGGGGGGTTCCCTCGGTGCCACGATGGGCCCTGGGGACAAGGGGGTCCCCAGGATGTCACAATGGGCCCTGAGGACAAATTGGGGTTCTGGGATGTCACAATGGGCCCTGGGGACAAAGGGGGTGTCCATGGTGCCACAATGGGCCCTGGGGACAAAGAGGGGTCCCCAGAATGTCACAATGGGCCCTGGGGACATTTGGGATCCTCAGAATGTCACAATGGGCCGTGGGAACAATAGGGGGTCCTGGGACGTCACAATGGGCCCTGGAGTAAAGGGGGGTCCCCAGGATGTCACAATAGGCCCTGGGGACAAAGAGGAGTCCCCTGAATGTCATAATGGGCCCTGAGGACAAGGAGGGTCTCCACGGTGTCACAATGGGCCCTGGGGACAATGGGGGGTCCTGGGATGTCACAATAGGCCCTGGGGACAAAGGGGGTCCCCATGATTTCACAATGGGCCCAGGGGACAATGGGGCATCCTGGGACGTCACAATGGGCCCTGGGGACAAAGGGGGTCCCCATGGTGTCACAACGGCCCTGGGGATAAAGGGGGACCCCAGGATGTGTATAATGGGGCCTGGGGACAATGGGGGGTCCTGGGATGTCACAATGGGCTCTGGGGACAATAGGGGGTCCTGGGACGTCACAATGGGCCCTGGAGAAAAGGGGGGGTCCTGGCATGTCACAATAGGCCCTGGGGACAAAGGGGGTCTTCAGGATGTCACAATGGGCCCGGGGGACAAAGGGGGTCCCCAGGATGTCACAATAGGCCCTGGGGCAAAAGAGGGCTCCCCAGGATATCACAATGGGCCCTGGGGACAAAGAGGGGTCCACAGGATGTGCACAATGGGCCCTGGGGACAAAGGGGGCTCCCCAGGATATCACAATGGGCTCTGGTGACATAGGGGTCCCCAAGATGTCACAACGGGTCCTGGGGACAAGGGGGGTCCCAAGGATGTCACAATGGGCACTGGAGACAAAGGGGGGGTCCCCACGGTGCCACAATGGGCCCTGGGGACAAGGGGGTCCCCAGGATGTAACAATGTGCCCTTGGGACAATGGGGGCTCCTGCGATGTCACAATGGGCCCTGGGGACAAAGGGAGGCCCCAGGATGTCACAATGGACCCTGGGGACAAAAGGGGTCCCCGGGATGTCACAATGGGCCCAGGGGACAACGAAGCATCCTGGGATGCCACAATGGGCCCGGGGAAAAAGGGGGGTCCCCAGGTTGTTCACAATGGGCCCTGGGGACAATGGGGGTCCTGGGATGTCACAATGAACCCTAGGGACAAAGGGGGTCCCCAGGATGTCACAATGGGCCCTGGGGATAAAGGGTACTCCCCAGGATGTCACAATAGGCCCTGGGGACAAAGGGGGTCCCCAGGATGTCACAACGGGCCCTGGGTACAAGGGGGGTCCCACCCTGTCACAATGAGCACTGGGGACAAAGGGGGTCCCCAGGATGTCACAATGGGCACTGGAGACAAAGGGGGGGTCTCCACGGTGCCACAATGGGCCCTGGGGACAAGAGGGTCCCCACGGTTTCACAATGGGCCCTGGGGACAAGGGGGATCCCCGCCCTGTCACAATGGGCCCTGGGGCCAAAGGGATCCCCAGGATGTCACAATGGGCCCTGGGGACTGCGGGGGGTACTAGGATGTCACAATGGGTCTTGGGGACAAAGGGGGTACCCAGGATGTCACAATGGGCCCTGGGGACAATGGGGGGTCCCTTGAAGGTCACAATGGGCCCATGGGACAAAGAGGGTGCCCACGGTGTCACAGTGGGCCCTGGCGACAAAGGGGGATCCCCAGGATGTCACAATGGGCCCCGGGGACAAAGTAAAATCCTGGAATGTCACAATGGTCCCCAGTGACAAAGGCGCTCCCCATGGTGCCACAATGGGCCCTGGGGACAAAGTGGGTCCCCAGGATTTCACAATGAGCACTGGGGACAAAGGGGGGTCCCAGGATGTCACAATGGGCCCTGGGGACAAGGGGGGGTTCCCATGGAGTCACAATGGGTCCTGGGGACAATGAGGCGTCCTGGGACGTCACAATGGGACTTGGGGACAAAGGGGGTCTTCCACAGTCTCACAATGGGCCCTAGAGACAAGGGGAGATCCCCAGGATGACACAATAGGCCCTGGGGACAAAGAGGAGTCCCCCTGAATGTCACAATGGGCCCTGGGGACAAGGGGGGTCCCCATGGTATCACAATAAGCCCTGGGGACAAAGTGGGGTCCTGGGATGTCACAACTGGCCCCAGTGACAAAGGGTGTCCCCATGGTGCCACAATGGGCCCTCGGGACAAAGAGGGTCCCCAGGATGTCACAATGGGCTTTGGGGACAAGGCGGGGTCCCCAGGATGTCACAATGGGGTCTTGGGACAAAGGGGGTCCCCAGGATGTCACAATGGTCCCTGGGGACAATGGGGGGTCCTGGGACATCACAATGGGCCCTGGGGACAAAGGCGGTCCCAGGGTGTCACAATAAGCCATGGGGACAAGGGGGGTCCCCAGGATGTCAGAATGGGCCCTGGGGACAACGCGGGGTCCTGGGATGTCACAATGGGCCACGGGGAGAAAGGCGATCCCCATGGTGTCACAATGGGCCCTGGGGACAATGGGGGGTCCTGGGACATCACAATGGGCCCTGGGGACAAAGGCGGTCCCAGGGTGTCACAATAAGCCATGGGGACAAGGGGGGTCCCCAGGATGTCACAATGGGCCCTGGGGACAAGGGGGTGTCCCCAGGATGTCACAATGGTCCCTGGGGACAATGGGGGGTCCTGGGACATCACAATGGGCCCTGGGGACAAAGGCGGTCCCAGGGTGTCACAATAAGCCATGGGGACAAGGGGGGTCCCCAGGATGTCACAATGGGCCCTGGGGACAAGGGGGTGTCCCCAGGATGTCACAATGGGCCCTGCGGACAAGGGTGGTACCCACGGTGTCACAATGGGCACTGGGCACAAGGGGGGGTCCCTATAGTATCACAATGGGTCCTGGGGACAAGTGGGGTCCCCTGAAAGTCACAATGGGCCCTGGGGACAATGTGGGGTCCTGGGATGTCACAATGGGCCCTGGTGACAAACGGGGGCCCCTGAATGTCACAATGGGCCCTGGGGACAATGGGGGGTCCTGGGACGTCACAATGGGCCCTGGGGACAAGGAGGGATCCCCAGGATGTCACAATGGGCCCTGGGGACAAAGAGGCGTCCCTTGAATGTCACAATGGGCCCTGGGGACAAGGGGGTGCCGAGGATGTCACAATGGGCCCTGGGGACAAGGGAGATCCCCATGGTGTCACAATAAGCCCTGGGGACAAAGTGGGGTCCTGGGATGTCACAATGGGCCCTGGGGACACAGGTGGTCCCCAGGATGTCACAATGGACCCTGGGGACAAAGTGGGGTCCTAAGATGTCACAATGGGCACTGGGGACAAAGGGGGTCCCCATGGTGTCACAATGGGCCTTGAGGACAATGGGGTCTCCCCAGGATGTCACAATGGGCCTTGGGGACAAAGGGGTGTCCCCTGAATGTGCATAATGGGCCCTGGGGACAAAGGGTGGTCGCCAGGATGTCTCAGTGGGCCCTGGGGACAATGGGGTGTCCTGGGATGTCACAATGGGCCCCAGTGACAAATGGGGTCTCCACGGTGTCACAATGGGCCCTGGGGATAAAGGGGGTTCTCCAGGATGTCACAATGGGCCCAAGTGATGAGTCCCCACAGTGCCACTATGGGCCCTGGAGACAAGGGGGTCCCACGGATGTCACAATGGGCCCTGGGGACAAGGGGGGTCCCCAGGATGTCACGATGGGGCCTGGGGACAACGAGGGGTCCTGGGACGTCACAATGAGCCCTGGGGAAAAAGGGTGGTCCCCATGATGTCACAATGGGCACTGGAGACAGTGGGGGGTCCTGGGATGTCACAATGGGCCCTGGGGACAAAGTAAGGTCCTCGGCTGTCACAATGAGCCCTGAGGACAAGGGGGGTTCCCAGAATTTCACAATGAGCACTGGGGACAAAGTGGGGTCCTGGGATGTCAAAATGGGCCCTGGGGACAAAGGGGGTCCCTTAATTGTCACAATGGGCCCTGGGGACAAGGGGGGTCCCTTAATTGTCACAATGGGCCCTGGGGACAAAGTGGGGTCCTGGAATGTCACAATGGGCCCAGAGGACAAAGGGGGTCCCCATGGTGCCACAGTGGGCCCTGGGGACAAAGGGGGTCCTGAGACGTCACAATGGGCCCCAGTGACAAAGGGGGTCCCCATGGTGCGACAACGAGCTCTGGGGATAAAGGGGGTCTCCAGGATGTCACAATGGGCCCTGGGGACAAAGGAAGTCCCCAGAATGCCACAATGGGTCCTGGAAAGAAGTGGGGTCCCCACCGTGTCACAATGGGCCTTGGGGACAAAGGGGGGTCCCCAGGATGTCACAATGGGCCCCGGGGACAAAGGGGTCCCCAGGATGTCACAATGGGTACTGGGGACAAAGGCGGGGTCCCCATGGTGTCACAATGGACCCAAGTGACAGGACGAGTCCCCACGGTACCACTATGGGCCCTGGAGACCAGGGGGTTCCCCGGATTTCACAATGGGCCCTGGGGACTAGGGGGGGGGGTTCCCTCGGTGCCACGATGGGCCCTGGGGACAATGTGGGGTCCTGGGATGTCACAATGGGCCCCAGTGACAAACGGGGGCCCCTGAATGTCACAATGGGCCCTGGGGACAATGGGGGGTCCTGGGACGTCACAATGGGCCCTGGGGACAAGGAGGGATCCCCAGGATGTCACAATGGGCCCTGGGGACAAAGAGGCATCCCTTGAATGTCACAATGGGCTCTGGGGACAAGGGGGTGCCGAGGATGTCACAATGGGCCCTGGGGACAAGGGAGATCCCCATGGTGTCACAATAAGCCCTGGGGACAAAGTGGGGTCCTAAGATGTCACAATGGGCACTGGGGACAAAGGGGGTCCCCATGGTGTCACAATGGGCCTTGAGGACAATGGGGTCTCCCCAGGATGTCACAATGGGCCTTGGGGACAAAGGGGTGTCCCCTGAATGTGCATAATGGGCCCTGGGGACAAAGGGTGGTCGCCAGGATGTCTCAGTGGGCCCTGGGGACAATGGGGTGTCCTGGGATGTCACAATGGGCCCCAGTGACAAATGGGGTCTCCACGGTGTCACAATGGGCCCTGGGGATAAAGGGGGTTCTCCAGGATGTCACAATGGGCCCAAGTGATGAGTCCCCACAGTGCCACTATGGGCCCTGGAGACAAGGGGGTCCCACGGATGTCACAATGGGCCCTGGGGACAAGGGGGGTCCCCAGGATGTCACGATGGGGCCTGGGGACAACGAGGGGTCCTGGGACGTCACAATGAGCCCTGGGGAAAAAGGGTGGTCCCCATGATGTCACAATGGGCACTGGAGACAGTGGGGGGTCCTGGGATGTCACAATGGGCCCTGGGGACAAAGTAAGGTCCTCGGCTGTCACAATGAGCCCTGAGGACAAGGGGGGTTCCCAGAATTTCACAATGAGCACTGGGGACAAAGTGGGGTCCTGGGATGTCAAAATGGGCCCTGGGGACAAAGGGGGTCCCTTAATTGTCACAATGGGCCCTGGGGACAAGGGGGGTCCCTTAATTGTCACAATGGGCCCTGGGGACAAAGTGGGGTCCTGGAATGTCACAATGGGCCCAGAGGACAAAGGGGGTCCCCATGGTGCCACAGTGGGCCCTGGGGACAAAGGGGGTCCTGAGACGTCACAATGGGCCCCAGTGACAAAGGGGGTCCCCATGGTGCGACAACGAGCTCTGGGGATAAAGGGGGTCTCCAGGATGTCACAATGGGCCCTGGGGACAAAGGAAGTCCCCAGAATGCCACAATGGGTCCTGGAAAGAAGTGGGGTCCCCACCGTGTCACAATGGGCCTTGGGGACAAAGGGGGGTCCCCAGGATGTCACAATGGGCCCCGGGGACAAAGGGGTCCCCAGGATGTCACAATGGGTACTGGGGACAAAGGCGGGGTCCCCATGGTGTCACAATGGACCCAAGTGACAGGACGAGTCCCCACGGTACCACTATGGGCCCTGGAGACCAGGGGGTTCCCCGGATTTCACAATGGGCCCTGGGGACTAGGGGGGGGGGTTCCCTCGGTGCCACGATGGGCCCTGGGGACAAGGGGGTCCCCAGGATGTCACAATGGGCCCTGAGGACAAATTGGGGTTCTGGGATGTCACAATGGGCCCTGGGGACAAAGGGGGTGTCCATGGTGCCACAATGGGCCCTGGGGACAAAGAGGGGTCCCCAGAATGTCACAATGGGCCCTGGGGACATTTGGGGTCCTCAGAATGTCACAATGGGCCGTGGGAACAATAGGGGGTCCTGGGACGTCACAATGGGCCCTGGAGTAAAGGGGGGTCCCCAGGATGTCACAATAGGCCCTGGGGACAAAGAGGAGTCCCCTGAATGTCATAATGGGCCCTGAGGACAAGGAGGGTCTCCACGGTGTCACAATGGGCCCTGGGGACAATGGGGGGTCCTGGGATGTCACAATAGGCCCTGGGGACAAAGGGGGTCCCCATGATTTCACAATGGGCCCAGGGGACAATGGGGCATCCTGGGACGTCACAATGGGCCCTGGGGACAAAGGGGGTCCCCATGGTGTCACAACGGCCCTGGGGATAAAGGGGGACCCCAGGATGTGTATAATGGGGCCTAGGGACAATGGGGGGTCCTGGGATGTCACAATGGGCTCTGGGGACAAAGGGGGTCCCCACGGTATCAGAATGGGCCCTGGGGACAAGGGGGTCCCCAGGATGTCACAATGGGCCTTGGGGACAAGGGGGCCCCGAGGATGTCACAATGGGCCCTGGGGACAATGGGGGGTCCTGGGATGTCACAATGGGCCCTGGGGACAATGTGGGGTCCCCAGGATGTCACAATGAAGTCTTGGGACAAATGGGGTCCCCAGGATGTCACAATGGGGCCTGGAAACCAGGGGGGGTCCTGGGATGTCACAATGGGCCCCAGTGACAAAAGGGGTCCCTATGGTGCCACAATGGGCCCTGGGGACAAAGGGGGTCCCCTGGATGTCACAATGGACTCTGGGGACAAGGAGGGTCCCCAGGATGTCACAATGGGCCCTAGGGACAAAGGGGGTCCCCACGGTATCAGAATGGGCCCTGGGGACAAGGGGGGTCCCCAGGATGTCACATTGGGCCCTGGGGACAAGGGGGTGTCCCCAGGATGTCACAATGGGCCCTGGGGACAATGTGGGGTCCCCTGAATGTCACAATGGGCCCTGGGGACAAGGGGGTGCCGAGGATGTCACAATGGGCCCTGGGGACAATGGGGGGTCCTGGGACCTCACAGTGGGCCCTGAGGACAATGGTGGGTCCCCTGAATGTCAAAATGGGCCCCGGGGACAAAGGGGGGTCCGCAGGATGTCACAATGGGCACTGGGGACAAAGGGGGTGTCCCCAGGATGTCACAGTGGGCCCTGGGGACAATGGCGGGTCCTGGGACGTCACAATGGGCCCTGGGGACAAGGGGGGGTCCCCTGGATGTCACAATGGGCCCTGGGGATAAGGAGGGATTCCCAGGATGTCACAATGGGCCCTGGGGACAAGGGGGGATTCCCAGGATGTCACAATGGGCCCTGGGGACAAGGGGGTGTCCCCAGGATGTCACAATGGGCCCTGCGGACAAGGGTGGTACCCACGGTGTCACAATGGGCACTGGGCACAAGGGGGGGTCCCTATAGTATCACAATGGGTCCTGGGGACAAGTGGGGTCCCCTGAAAGTCACAATGGGCCCTGGGGACAATTTGGGGTCCTGGGATGTCACAATGGGCCCCAGTGACAAACGGGGGCCCCTGAATGTCACAATGGGCCCTGGGGACAATGGGGGGTCCTGGGACGTCACAATGGGCCCTGGGGACAAGGAGGGATCCCCAGGATGTCATAATGGGCCCTGGGGACAAAGAGGCGTCCCTTGAATGTCACAATGGGCCCTGGGGACAAGGGGGTGCCGAGGATGTCACAATGGGCCCTGGGGACAAGGGAGATCCCCATGGTGTCACAATAAGCCCTGGGGACAAAGTGGGGTCCTGGGATGTCACAATGGGCCCTGGGGACACAGGTGGTCCCCAGGATGTCACAATGGGCCCTGGGGACAAAGTGGGGTCCTAAGATGTCACAATGGGCACTGAGGACAAAGGGGGTCCCCATGGTGTCACAATGGGCCTTGAGGACAATGGGGTCTCCCCAGGATGTCACAATGGGCCTTGGGGACAAAGGGGTGTCCCCTGAATGTGCATAATGGGCCCTGGGGACAAAGGGTGGTCGCCAGGATGTCTCAGTGGGCCCTGGGGACAATGGGGTGTCCTGGGATGTCACAATGGGCCCCAGTGACAAATGGGGTCTCCACGGTGTCACAATGGGCCCTGGGGATAAAGGGGGTTCTCCAGGATGTCACAATGGGCCCAAGTGATGAGTCCCCACAGTGCCACTATGGGCCCTGGAGACAAGGGGGTCCCACGGATGTCACAATGGGCCCTGGGGACAAGGGGGGTCCCCAGGATGTCACGATGGGGCCTGGGGACAACGAGGGGTCCTGGGACGTCACAATGAGCCCTGGGGAAAAAGGGTGGTCCCCATGATGTCACAATGGGCACTGGAGACAGTGGGGGGTCCTGGGATGTCACAATGGGCCCTGGGGACAAAGTAAGGTCCTCGGCTGTCACAATGAGCCCTGAGGACAAGGGGGGTTCCCAGAATTTCACAATGAGCACTGGGGACAAAGTGGGGTCCTGGGATGTCAAAATGGGCCCTGGGGACAAAGGGGGTCCCTTAATTGTCACAATGGGCCCTGGGGACAAGGGGGGTCCCTTAATTGTCACAATGGGCCCTGGGGACAAAGTGGGGTCCTGGAATGTCACAATGGGCCCAGAGGACAAAGGGGGTCCCCATGGTGCCACAGTGGGCCCTGGGGACAAAGGGGGTCCTGAGACGTCACAATGGGCCCCAGTGACAAAGGGGGTCCCCATGGTGCGACAACGAGCTCTGGGGATAAAGGGGGTCTCCAGGATGTCACAATGGGCCCTGGGGACAAAGGAAGTCCCCAGAATGCCACAATGGGTCCTGGAAAGAAGTGGGGTCCCCACCGTGTCACAATGGGCCTTGGGGACAAAGGGGGGTCCCCAGGATGTCACAATGGGCCCCGGGGACAAAGGGGTCCCCAGGATGTCACAATGGGTACTGGGGACAAAGGCGGGGTCCCCATGGTGTCACAATGGACCCAAGTGACAGGACGAGTCCCCACGGTACCACTATGGGCCCTGGAGACCAGGGGGTTCCCCGGATTTCACAATGGGCCCTGGGGACTAGGGGGGGGGGTTCCCTCGGTGCCACGATGGGCCCTGGGGACAAGGGGGTCCCCAGGATGTCACAATGGGCCCTGAGGACAAATTGGGGTTCTGGGATGTCACAATGGGCCCTGGGGACAAAGGGGGGTCCCCAGGATGTCACAATGGGCCCCGGGGACAAAGGGGTCCCCAGGATGTCACAATGGGTACTGGGGACAAAGGCGGGGTCCCCATGGTGTCACAATGGACCCAAGTGACAGGACGAGTCCCCACGGTACCACTATGGGCCCTGGAGACCAGGGGGTTCCCCGGATTTCACAATGGGCCCTGGGGACTAGGGGGGGGGGGTTCCCTCGGTGCCACGATGGGCCCTGGGGACAAGGGGGTCCCCAGGATGTCACAATGGGCCCTGAGGACAAATTGGGGTTCTGGGATGTCACAATGGGCCCTGGGGACAAAGGGGGTGTCCATGGTGCCACAATGGGCCCTGGGGACAAAGAGGGGTCCCCAGAATGTCACAATGGGCCCTGGGGACATTTGGGATCCTCAGAATGTCACAATGGGCCGTGGGAACAATAGGGGGTCCTGGGACGTCACAATGGGCCCTGGAGTAAAGGGGCGTCCCCAGGATGTCACAATAGGCCCTGGGGACAAAGAGGAGTCCCCTGAATGTCATAATGGGCCCTGAGGACAAGGAGGGTCTCCACGGTGTCACAATGGGCCCTGGGGACAATGGGGGGTCCTGGGATGTCACAATAGGCCCTGGGGACAAAGGGGGTCCCCATGATTTCACAATGGGCCCAGGGGACAATGGGGCATCCTGGGACGTCACAATGGGCCCTGGGGACAAAGGGGGTCCCCATGGTGTCACAACGGCCCTGGGGATAAAGGGGGACCCCAGGATGTGTATAATGGGGCCTGGGGACAATGGGGGGTCCTGGGATGTCACAATGGGCTCTGGGGACAATAGGGGGTCCTGGGACGTCACAATGGGCCCTGGAGAAAAGGGGGGGTCCTGGCATGTCACAATAGGCCCTGGGGACAAAGGGGGTCTTCAGGATGTCACAATGGGCCCGGGGGACAAAGGGGGTCCCCAGGATGTCACAATAGGCCCTGGGGCAAAAGAGGGCTCCCCAGGATATCACAATGGGCCCTGGGGACAAAGAGGGGTCCACAGGATGTGCACAATGGGCCCTGGGGACAAAGGGGGCTCCCCAGGATATCACAGTGGGCTCTGGTGACATAGGGGTCCCCAAGATGTCACAACGGGTCCTGGGGACAAGGGGGGTCCCAAGGATGTCACAATGGGCACTGGAGACAAAGGGGGGGTCCCCACGGTGCCACAATGGGCCCTGGGGACAAGGGGGTCCCCAGGATGTAACAATGTGCCCTTGGGACAATGGGGGCTCCTGCGATGTCACAATGGGCCCTGGGGACAAAGGGAGGCCCCAGGATGTCACAACGGACCCTGGGGACAAAAGGGGTCCCCGGGATGTCACAATGGGCCCAGGGGACAACGAAGCATCCTGGGATGCCACAATGGGCCCGGGGAAAAAGGGGGGTCCCCAGGTTGTTCACAATGGGCCCTGGGGACAATGGGGGTCCTGGGATGTCACAATGAACCCTAGGGACAAAGGGGGTCCCCAGGATGTCACAATGGGCCCTGGGGATAAAGGGTACTCCCCAGGATGTCACAATAGGCCCTGGGGACAAAGGGGGTCCCCAGGATGTCACAACGGGCCCTGGGTACAAGGGGGGTCCCACCCTGTCACAATGAGCACTGGGGACAAAGGGGGTCCCCAGGATGTCACAATGGGCACTGGAGACAAAGGGGGGGTCTCCACGGTGCCACAATGGGCCCTGGGGACAAGAGGGTCCCCACGGTTTCACAATGGGCCCTGGGGACAAGGGGGATCCCCGCCCTGTCACAATGGGCCCTGGGGCCAAAGGGATCCCCAGGATGTCACAATGGGCCCTGGGGACTGCGGGGGGGTACTAGGATGTCACAATGGGTCTTGGGGACAAAGGGGGTACCCAGGATGTCACAATGGGCCCTGGGGACAATGGGGGGTCCCTTGAAGGTCACAATGGGCCCATGGGACAAAGAGGGTGCCCACGGTGTCACAGTGGGCCCTGGCGACAAAGGGGGATCCCCAGGATGTCACAATGGGCCCCGGGGACAAAGTAAAATCCTGGAATGTCACAATGGTCCCCAGTGACAAAGGCGCTCCCCATGGTGCCACAATGGGCCCTGGGGACAAAGTGGGTCCCCAGGATTTCACAATGAGCACTGGGGACAAAGGGGGGTCCCAGGATGTCACAATGGGCCCTGGGGACAAGGGGGGGTTCCCATGGAGTCACAATGGGTCCTGGGGACAATGAGGCGTCCTGGGACGTCACAATGGGACTTGGGGACAAAGGGGGTCTTCCACAGTCTCACAATGGGCCCTAGAGACAAGGGGAGATCCCCAGGATGACACAATAGGCCCTGGGGACAAAGAGGAGTCCCCCTGAATGTCACAATGGGCCCTGGGGACAAGGGGGGTCCCCATGGTATCACAATAAGCCCTGGGGACAAAGTGGGGTCCTGGGATGTCACAACTGGCCCCAGTGACAAAGGGTGTCCCCATGGTGCCACAATGGGCCCTCGGGACAAAGAGGGTCCCCAGGATGTCACAATGGGCTTTGGGGACAAGGCGGGGTCCCCAGGATGTCACAATGGGGTCTTGGGACAAAGGGGGTCCCCAGGATGTCACAATGGTCCCTGGGGACAATGGGGGGTCCTGGGACATCACAATGGGCCCTGGGGACAAAGGCGGTCCCAGGGTGTCACAATAAGCCATGGGGACAAGGGGGGTCCCCAGGATGTCAGAATGGGCCCTGGGGACAACGCGGGGTCCTGGGATGTCACAATGGGCCACGGGGAGAAAGGCGATCCCCATGGTGTCACAATGGGCCCTGGGGACAATGGGGGGTCCTGGGACATCACAATGGGCCCTGGGGACAAAGGCGGTCCCAGGGTGTCACAATAAGCCATGGGGACAAGGGGGGTCCCCAGGATGTCACAATGGGCCCTGGGGACAAGGGGGTGTCCCCAGGATGTCACAATGGTCCCTGGGGACAATGGGGGGTCCTGGGACATCACAATGGGCCCTGGGGACAAAGGCGGTCCCAGGGTGTCACAATAAGCCATGGGGACAAGGGGGGTCCCCAGGATGTCACAATGGGCCCTGGGGACAAGGGGGTGTCCCCAGGATGTCACAATGGGCCCTGCGGACAAGGGTGGTACCCACGGTGTCACAATGGGCACTGGGCACAAGGGGGGGTCCCTATAGTATCACAATGCGTCCTGGGGACAAGTGGGGTCCCCTGAAAGTCACAATGGGCCCTGGGGACAATGTGGGGTCCTGGGATGTCACAATGGGCCCCAGTGACAAACGGGGGCCCCTGAATGTCACAATGGGCCCTGGGGACAATGGGGGGTCCTGGGACGTCACAATGGGCCCTGGGGACAAGGAGGGATCCCCAGGATGTCACAATGGGCCCTGGGGACAAAGAGGCGTCCCTTGAATGTCACAATGGGCCCTGGGGACAAGGGGGTGCCGAGGATGTCACAATGGGCCCTGGGGACAAGGGAGATCCCCATGGTGTCACAATAAGCCCTGGGGACAAAGTGGGGTCCTGGGATGTCACAATGGGCCCTGGGGACACAGGTGGTCCCCAGGATGTCACAATGGGCCCTGGGGACAAAGTGGGGTCCTAAGATGTCACAATGGGCACTGGGGACAAAGGGGGTCCCCATGGTGTCACAATGGGCCTTGAGGACAATGGGGTCTCCCCAGGATGTCACAATGGGCCTTGGGGACAAAGGGGTGTCCCCTGAATGTGCATAATGGGCCCTGGGGACAAAGGGTGGTCGCCAGGATGTCTCAGTGGGCCCTGGGGACAATGGGGTGTCCTGGGATGTCACAATGGGCCCCAGTGACAAATGGGGTCTCCACGGTGTCACAATGGGCCCTGGGGATAAAGGGGGTTCTCCAGGATGTCACAATGGGCCCAAGTGATGAGTCCACACAGTGCCACTATGGGCCCTGGAGACAAGGGGGTCCCACGGATGTCACAATGGGCCCTGGGGACAAGGGGGGTCCCCAGGATGTCACGATGGGGCCTGGGGACAACGAGGGGTCCTGGGACGTCACAATGAGCCCTGGGGAAAAAGGGTGGTCCCCATGATGTCACAATGGGCACTGGAGACAGTGGGGGGTCCTGGGATGTCACAATGGGCCCTGGGGACAAAGTAAGGTCCTCGGCTGTCACAATGAGCCCTGAGGACAAGGGGGGTTCCCAGAATTTCGCAATGAGCACTGGGGACAAAGTGGGGTCCTGGGATGTAAAAATGGGCCCTGGGGACAAAGGGGGTCCCTTAATTGTCACAATGGGCCCTGGGGACAAGGGGGGTCCCTTAATTGTCACAATGGGCCCTGGGGACAAAGTGGGGTCCTGGAATGTCACAATGGGCCCAGAGGACAAAGGGGGTCCCCATGGTGCCACAGTGGGCCCTGGGGACAAGGGGGTCCCCAGGATGTCACAATGGGCCTTGGGGACAAGGGGGTCCCGAGGATGTCACAATGGGCCCTGGGGACAATGGGGGGTCCTGGGATGTCACAATGGGCCCTGGGGACAATGTGGGGTCCCCAGGATGTCACAATGAAGTCTTGGGACAAATGGGGTCCCCAGGATGTCACAATGGGGCCTGGAAACCAGGGGGGGTCCTGGGATGTCACAATGGGCCCCAGTGACAAAAGGGGTCCCTATGGTGCCACAATGGGCCCTGGGGACAAAGGGGGTCCCCTGGATGTCACAATGGACTCTGGGGACAAGGAGGGTCCCCAGGATGTCACAATGGGCCCTGGGGACAAAGGGGGTCCCCACGGTATCAGAATGGGCCCTGGGGACAAGGGGGGTCCCCAGGATGTCACAATGGGCCCTGGGGACAAGGGGGTGTCCCCAGGATGTCACAATGGGCCCTGCGGACAAGGGTGGTACCCACGGTGTCACAATGGGCCCTGGGAACAAGGGGGGGTCCCCATAGTGTCACAATGGGTCCTGGGGACAAGTGGGGTCCCCAGGATGTCACAATGGGCCCTGGAGACAATGTGGGGTCCCCTGAATGTCACAATGGGCCCTGGGGACAAGGGGGTGCCGAGGATGTCACAATGGGCCCTGGGGACAATGGGGGGTCCTGGGACCTCACAGTGGGCCCTGAGGACAATGGTGGGTCCCCTGAATGTCAAAATGGGCCCTGGGGACAAAGGGGGGTCCGCAGGATGTCACAATGGGCACTGGGGACAAAGGGGGTGTCCCCAGGATGTCACAGTGGGCCCTGGGGACAATGGCGGGTCCTGGGACGTCACAATGGGCCCTGGGGACAAGGGGGGGTCCCCTGGATGTCACAATGGGCCCTGGGGATAAGGAGGGATTCCCAGGATGTCACAATGGGCCCTGGGGACAAGGGGGGATTCCCAGGATGTCACAATGGGCCCTGGGGACAAGGGGGTGTCCCCAGGATGTCACAATGGGCCCTGCGGACAAGGGTGGTACCCACGGTGTCACAATGGGCACTGGGCACAAGGGGGGGTCCCTATAGTATCACAATGGGTCCTGGGGACAAGTGGGGTCCCCTGAAAGTCACAATGGGCCCTGGGGACAATGTGGGGTCCTGGGATGTCACAATGGGCCCCAGTGACAAACGGGGGCCCCTGAATGTCACAATGGGCCCTGGGGACAATGGGGGGTCCTGGGACGTCACAATGGGCCCTGGGGACAAGGAGGGATCCCCAGGATGTCACAATGGGCCCTGGGGACAAAGAGGCGTCCCTTGAATGTCACAATGGGCCCTGGGGACAAGGGGGTGCCGAGGATGTCACAATGGGCCCTGGGGACAAGGGAGATCCCCATGGTGTCACAATAAGCCCTGGGGACAAAGTGGGGTCCTGGGATGTCACAATGGGCCCTGGGGACACAGGTGGTCCCCAGGATGTCACAATGGGCCCTGGGGACAAAGTGGGGTCCTAAGATGTCACAATGGGCACTGGGGACAAAGGGGGTCCCCATGGTGCCACAATGGGCCTTGAGGACAATGGGGTCTCCCCAGGATGTCACAATGGGCCTTGGGGACAAAGGGGTGTCCCCTGAATGTGCATAATGGGCCCTGGGGACAAAGGGTGGTCGCCAGGATGTCTCAGTGGGCCCTGGGGACAATGGGGTGTCCTGGGATGTCACAATGGGCCCCAGTGACAAATGGGGTCTCCACGGTGTCACAATGGGCCCTGGGGATAAAGGGGGTTCTCCAGGATGTCACAATGGGCCCAAGTGATGAGTCCCCACAGTGCCACTATGGGCCCTGGAGACAAGGGGGTCCCACGGATGTCACAATGGGCCCTGGGGACAAGGGGGGTCCCCAGGATGTCACGATGGGGCCTGGGGACAACGAGGGGTCCTGGGACGTCACAATGAGCCCTGGGGAAAAAGGGTGGTCCCCATGATGTCACAATGGGCACTGGAGACAGTGGGGGGTCCTGGGATGTCACAATGGGCCCTGGGGACAAAGTAAGGTCCTCGGCTGTCACAATGAGCCCTGAGGACAAGGGGGGTTCCCAGAATTTCACAATGAGCACTGGGGACAAAGTGGGGTCCTGGGATGTCAAAATGGGCCCTGGGGACAAAGGGGGTCCCTTAATTGTCACAATGGGCCCTGGGGACAAGGGGGGTCCCTTAATTGTCACAATGGGCCCTGGGGACAAAGTGGGGTCCTGGAATGTCACAATGGGCCCAGAGGACAAAGGGGGTCCCCATGGTGCCACAGTGGGCCCTGGGGACAAAGGGGGTCCTGAGACGTCACAATGGGCCCCAGTGACAAAGGGGGTCCCCATGGTGCGACAACGAGCTCTGGGGATAAAGGGGGTCTCCAGGATGTCACAATGGGCCCTGGGGACAAAGGAAGTCCCCAGAATGCCACAATGGGTCCTGGAAAGAAGTGGGGTCCCCACCGTGTCACAATGGGCCTTGGGGACAAAGGGGGGTCCCCAGGATGTCACAATGGGCCCCGGGGACAAAGGGGTCCCCAGGATGTCACAATGGGTACTGGGGACAAAGGCGGGGTCCCCATGGTGTCACAATGGACCCAAGTGACAGGACGAGTCCCCACGGTACCACTATGGGCCCTGGAGACCAGGGGGTTCCCCGGATTTCACAATGGGCCCTGGGGACTAGGGGGGGGGGTTCCCTCGGTGCCACGATGGGCCCTGGGGACAAGGGGGTCCCCAGGATGTCACAATGGGCCCTGAGGACAAATTGGGGTTCTGGGATGTCACAATGGGCCCTGGGGACAAAGGGGGTGTCCATGGTGCCACAATGGGCCCTGGGGACAAAGAGGGGTCCCCAGAATGTCACAATGGGCCCTGGGGACATTTGGGGTCCTCAGAATGTCACAATGGGCCGTGGGAACAATAGGGGGTCCTGGGACGTCACAATGGGCCCTGGAGTAAAGGGGGGTCCCCAGGATGTCACAATAGGCCCTGGGGACAAAGAGGAGTCCCCTGAATGTCATAATGGGCCCTGAGGACAAGGAGGGTCTCCACGGTGTCACAATGGGCCCTGGGGACAATGGGGGGTCCTGGGATGTCACAATAGGCCCTGGGGACAAAGGGGGTCCCCATGATTTCACAATGGGCCCAGGGGACAATGGGGCATCCTGGGACGTCACAATGGGCCCTGGGGACAAAGGGGGTCCCCATGGTGTCACAACGGCACTGGGGATAAAGGGGGACCCCAGGATGTGTATAATGGGGCCTAGGGACAATGGGGGGTCCTGGGATGTCACAATGGGCTCTGGGGACAAAGGGGGTCCCCACGGTATCAGAATGGGCCCTGGGGACAAGGGGGTCCCCAGGATGTCACAATGGGCCTTGGGGACAAGGGGGTCCCGAGGATGTCACAATGGGCCCTGGGGACAATGGGGGGTCCTGGGATGTCACAATGGGCCCTGGGGACAATGTGGGGTCCCCAGGATGTCACAATGAAGTCTTGGGACAAATGGGGTCCCCAGGATGTCACAATGGGGCCTGGAAACCAGGGGGGGTCCTGGGATGTCACAATGGGCCCCAGTGACAAAAGGGGTCCCTATGGTGCCACAATGGGCCCTGGGGACAAAGGGGGTCCCCTGGATGTCACAATGGACTCTGGGGACAAGGAGGGTCCCCAGGATGTCACAATGGGCCCTGGGGACAAAGGGGGTCCCCACGGTATCAGAATGGGCCCTGGGGACAAGGGGGGTCCCCAGGATGTCACAATGGGCCCTGGGGACAAGGGGGTGTCCCCAGGATGTCACAATGGGCCCTGCGGACAAGGGTGGTACCCACGGTGTCACAATGGGCCCTGGGCACAAGGGGGGGTCCCCATAGTGTCACAATGGGTCCTGGGGACAAGTGGGGTCCCCAGGATGTCACAATGGGCCCTGGGGACAATGTGGGGTCCCCTGAATGTCACAATGGGCCCTGGGGACAAGGGGGTGCCGAGGATGTCACAATGGGCCCTGGGGACAATGGGGGGTCCTGGGACCTCACAGTGGGCCCTGAGGACAATGGTGGGTCCCCTGAATGTCAAAATGGGCCCCGGGGACAAAGGGGGGTCCGCAGGATGTCACAATGGGCACTGGGGACAAAGGGGGTGTCCCCAGGATGTCACAGTGGGCCCTGGGGACAATGGCGGGTCCTGGGACGTCACAATGGGCCCTGGGGACAAGGGGGGGTCCCCTGGATGTCACAATGGGCCCTGGGGATAAGGAGGGATTCCCAGGATGTCACAATGGGCCCTGGGGACAAGGGGGGATTCCCAGGATGTCACAATGGGCCCTGGGGACAAGGGGGTGTCCCCAGGATGTCACAATGGGCCCTGCGGACAAGGGTGGTACCCACGGTGTCACAATGGGCACTGGGCACAAGGGGGGGTCCCTATAGTATCACAATGGGTCCTGGGGACAAGTGGGGTCCCCTGAAAGTCACAATGGGCCCTGGGGACAATTTGGGGTCCTGGGATGTCACAATGGGCCCCAGTGACAAACGGGGGCCCCTGAATGTCACAATGGGCCCTGGGGACAATGGGGGGTCCTGGGACGTCACAATGGGCCCTGGGGACAAGGAGGGATCCCCAGGATGTCATAATGGGCCCTGGGGACAAAGAGGCGTCCCTTGAATGTCACAATGGGCCCTGGGGACAAGGGGGTGCCGAGGATGTCACAATGGGCCCTGGGGACAAGGGAGATCCCCATGGTGTCACAATAAGCCCTGGGGACAAAGTGGGGTCCTGGGATGTCACAATGGGCCCTGGGGACACAGGTGGTCCCCAGGATGTCACAATGGGCCCTGGGGACAAAGTGGGGTCCTAAGATGTCACAATGGGCACTGAGGACAAAGGGGGTCCCCATGGTGTCACAATGGGCCTTGAGGACAATGGGGTCTCCCCAGGATGTCACAATGGGCCTTGGGGACAAAGGGGTGTCCCCTGAATGTGCATAATGGGCCCTGGGGACAAAGGGTGGTCGCCAGGATGTCTCAGTGGGCCCTGGGGACAATGGGGTGTCCTGGGATGTCACAATGGGCCCCAGTGACAAATGGGGTCTCCACGGTGTCACAATGGGCCCTGGGGATAAAGGGGGTTCTCCAGGATGTCACAATGGGCCCAAGTGATGAGTCCCCACAGTGCCACTATGGGCCCTGGAGACAAGGGGGTCCCACGGATGTCACAATGGGCCCTGGGGACAAGGGGGGTCCCCAGGATGTCACGATGGGGCCTGGGGACAACGAGGGGTCCTGGGACGTCACAATGAGCCCTGGGGAAAAAGGGTGGTCCCCATGATGTCACAATGGGCACTGGAGACAGTGGGGGGTCCTGGGATGTCACAATGGGCCCTGGGGACAAAGTAAGGTCCTCGGCTGTCACAATGAGCCCTGAGGACAAGGGGGGTTCCCAGAATTTCACAATGAGCACTGGGGACAAAGTGGGGTCCTGGGATGTCAAAATGGGCCCTGGGGACAAAGGGGGTCCCTTAATTGTCACAATGGGCCCTGGGGACAAGGGGGGTCCCTTAATTGTCACAATGGGCCCTGGGGACAAAGTGGGGTCCTGGAATGTCACAATGGGCCCAGAGGACAAAGGGGGTCCCCATGGTGCCACAGTGGGCCCTGGGGACAAAGGGGGTCCTGAGACGTCACAATGGGCCCCAGTGACAAAGGGGGTCCCCATGGTGCGACAACGAGCTCTGGGGATAAAGGGGGTCTCCAGGATGTCACAATGGGCCCTGGGGACAAAGGAAGTCCCCAGAATGCCACAATGGGTCCTGGAAAGAAGTGGGGTCCCCACCGTGTCACAATGGGCCTTGGGGACAAAGGGGGGTCCCCAGGATGTCACAATGGGCCCCGGGGACAAAGGGGTCCCCAGGATGTCACAATGGGTACTGGGGACAAAGGCGGGGTCCCCATGGTGTCACAATGGACCCAAGTGACAGGACGAGTCCCCACGGTACCACTATGGGCCCTGGAGACCAGGGGGTTCCCCGGATTTCACAATGGGCCCTGGGGACTAGGGGGGGGGGTTCCCTCGGTGCCACGATGGGCCCTGGGGACAAGGGGGTCCCCAGGATGTCACAATGGGCCCTGAGGACAAATTGGGGTTCTGGGATGTCACAATGGGCCCTGGGGACAAAGGGGGTGTCCATGGTGCCACAATGGGCCCTGGGGACAAAGAGGGGTCCCCAGAATGTCACAATGGGCCCTGGGGACATTTGGGGTCCTCAGAATGTCACAATGGGCCGTGGGAACAATAGGGGGTCCTGGGACGTCACAATGGGCCCTGGAGTAAAGGGGGGTCCCCAGGATGTCACAATAGGCCCTGGGGACAAAGAGGAGTCCCCTGAATGTCATAATGGGCCCTGAGGACAAGGAGGGTCTCCACGGTGTCACAATGGGCCCTGGGGACAATGGGGGGTCCTGGGATGTCACAATAGGCCCTGGGGACAAAGGGGGTCCCCATGATTTCACAATGGGCCCAGGGGACAATGGGGCATCCTGGGACGTCACAATGGGCCCTGGGGACAAAGGGGGTCCCCATGGTGTCACAACGGCCCTGGGGATAAAGGGGGACCCCAGGATGTGTATAATGGGGCCTGGGGACAATGGGGGGTCCTGGGATGTCACAATGGGCTCTGGGGACAATAGGGGGTCCTGGGACGTCACAATGGGCCCTGGAGAAAAGGGGGGGTCCTGGCATGTCACAATAGGCCCTGGGGACAAAGGGGGTCTTCAGGATGTCACAATGGGCCCAGGGGACAAAGGGGGTCCCCAGGATGTCACAATAGGCCCTGGGGAAAAAGGGGGCTCCCCAGGATATCACAATGGGCTCTGGTGACATAGGGGTCCCCAAGATGTCACAACGGGTCCTGGGGACAAGGGGGGTCCCAAGGATGTCACAATGGGCACTGGAGACAAAGGGGGGGTCCCCACGGTGCCACGATGGGCCCTGGGGACAAGGGGGTCCCCAGGATGTAACAATGTGCCCTTGGGACAATGGGGGCTCCTGCGATGTCACAATGGGCCCTGGGGACAAAGGGAGGCCCCAGGATGTCACAATGGACCCTGGGGACAAAAGGGGTCCCCGGGATGTCACAATGGGCCCAGGGGACAACGAAGCATCCTGGGACGCCACAATGGGCCCGGGGAAAAAGGGGGGTCCCCAGGTTGTTCACAATGGGCCCTGGGGACAATGGGGGTCCTGGGATGTCACAATGAACCCTAGGGACAAAGGGGGTCCCCAGGATGTCACAATGGGCCCTGGGGATAAAGGGGACTCCCCAGGATGTCACAATAGGCCCTGGGGACAAAGGGGGTCCCCAGGATGTCACAACGGGCCCTGGGTACAAGGGGGGTCCCACCCTGTCACAATGAGCACTGGGGACAAAGGGGGTCCCCAGGATGTCACAATGGGCACTGGAGACAAAGGGGGGGTCTCCACGGTGCCACAATGGGCCCTGGGGACAAGAGGGTCCCCACGGTTTCACAATGGGCCCTGGGGACAAGGGGGATCCCCGCCCTGTCACAATGGGCCCTGGGGCCAAAGGGATCCCCAGGATGTCACAATGGGCCCTGGGGACTGCGGGGGGTACTAGGATGTCACAATGGGTCTTGGGGACAAAGGGGGTACCCAGGATGTCACAATGGGCCCTGGGGACAATGGGGGGTCCCTTGAAGGTCACAATGGGCCCATGGGACAAAGAGGGTGCCCACGGTGTCACAGTGGGCCCTGGCGACAAAGGGGGATCCCCAGGATGTCACAATGGGCCCCGGGGACAAAGTAAAATCCTGGAATGTCACAATGGTCCCCAGTGACAAAGGCGCTCCCCATGGTGCCACAATGGGCCCTGGGGACAAAGTGGGTCCCCAGGATTTCACAATGAGCACTGGGGACAAAGGGGGGTCCCAGGATGTCACAATGGGCCCTGGAGACAAGGGGGGGTTCCCATGGAGTCACAATGGGTCCTGGGGACAACGAGGCGTCCTGGGACGTCACAATGGGACTTGGGGACAAAGGGGGTCTTCCACAGTCTCACAATGGGCCCTAGAGACAAGGGGAGATCCCCAGGATGACACAATAGGCCCTGGGGACAAAGAGGAGTCCCCCTGAATGTCACAATGGGCCCTGGGGACAAGGGGGGTCCCCATGGTATCACAATAAGCCCTGGGGACAAAGTGGGGTCCTGGGATGTCACAACTGGCCCCAGTGACAAAGGGTGTCCCCATGGTGCCACAATGGGCCCTCGGGACAAAGAGGGTCCCCAGGATGTCACAATGGGCTTTGGGGACAAGGCGGGGTCCCCAGGATGTCACAATGGGGTCTTGGGACAAAGGGGGTCCACAGGATGTCACAATGGTCCCTGGGGACAATGGGGGTTCCTGGGACATCACAGTGGGCCCTGGGGACAAAGGCGGTCCCAGGGTGTCACAATAAGCCATGGGGACAAGGGGGGTCCCCAGGATGTCAGAATGGGCCCTGGGGACAACGCGGGGTCCTGGGATGTCACAATGGGCCACGGGGACAAAGGCGATCCCCATGTTGTCACAATGGGCCCTGGGGACAAGGGGGTCCCCAGGATGTCACAATGGGCTCATGGGATAAACGGGGTACCCACGGTGTCACTATAGGCCCTGGGGACAATGGGGGGTCCCCACGGTGCCACGATGGGTCGTGTGGACAAGGGGGTCTCCAGGATGTTCACAACGGGCCCTGAGGACAAAGGGGGTCCCCACGGTGTCACAATGGTCCCTGGGGACAACTTGGGGTCCTGGGATGTCACAATGGGCCCTGGGGACAAAGGCGGTCCCCAGGATGTCACAATAAGCCCTGGGGACAAGGGGGGTCCCCAGGATGTCACAATGGGCACTGGGGACAAAGGGGGTACCCACAGTGTCACTATAGGCCCTGGGGACAATGGGGGGTCCCCACGGTGCCACGATGGGCCCTGGGGACAAGGGGATCCCCAGGATGTTCACAATGGGCCCTGGAGACAATGGGGTGTCCCCAGGATGTCACAATGGGCCCTGGGGACAAAGAGGGTCCCCAGGATGTCACAATCGGCCCTGGGCACAAAGGGGGGTGCACATGGTGTCAAAATGGGCCCTGGGGACAAAGGGCGTCCCCAGGATGTCACAGTGGGCCCTGGGGACAAAGTGGTCCCCATGGTATCAGAATGGGCCCTGGGGACAAAGAGGGGTGCCCTGAATGTCACAATGGGCCCTGAGGACAAAGGGGGGTCCCCAGGATGTCGCAATGGGCCTTGGGGACAATGGGGGGTCCTAGGATGTCACAATGCGCCCGAGTGACAAATGGGGTCTCCATGGTGTCACAATGGGACCTGAAGACAAAGGGGGTCCCCTGAATGTCACAATGGGCCCTGAGGACAATGGGGGTTCCTGGAACGTCACAATGGGCCCTGGGGAGAAAGGGAGGTCCCCAGGATGTCACAATGGGCCCTGGAGACAATTGGGGGTTTTGGGATGTCACGATGGGCTCTGACGACAAGGGGAGGTGCCCATGGTGTCACAATGGGTCCTCAGTGACAAGGGGGGTCCCTATAGTGTCACAATGGGCTCTGCAGACAATGGGGGGTCCTGGGATGTCACAATGGGCACCAGTGACAAAGGGGGTCCTCATGGTGCCACAATGGGCCCTGGGGAGTAAGTGGGGTCCTGGGATGTCACAATGGGTCCTGGGGACAAAGGGTGATCCTTTGATGTCACAAGGGGCCCTGGAGGCAAGGGGGTCCCCAGGATGTTACAATGGGCCCTGGGCACAAAGGGGGGTCCCCATAGTGTCACAATGGGTCCCCAGTGACAAGGGGGTCCCCACGGTGCCACGATGGGCCCTGGGGACAAGAGGGGGTCCCCATGGTGTCACAATGGACCCTGGGGTCAAAGGGGGTTCCCAGGACATCACAATGGGCTCTGGGGACAATGGGGATCCTGGGACATCACAATGAGCCCTGGGGACAAGGGGGGGTCCTGGGACGTCACAATGGGTCCTGGGGACAAAGCGGTTCCCCAGGATGTCACAATGGGCCCCGGGGACAAAGCAGGGTCCTGGGACGTCACAATGGGCCCTGGAGACAAAGGGATTCCCCAGGATGTCACAATGGGCCCTGGGGACAAAGGGGGTCCCCACAGTGTCACAATGGTCCCTGGGGACAAAGGAGATCCCCACAGTGTCACAATGGGCCCAGGGGACAAAAGGGGGACCCCAGGATGTCACAATGGGCCCAGGGGACAATGGGGGGTCCTGGGACGTTATAATGGGCCCTCGGGAAAAAGGGGGTCCACATGGTGCCACAATGGGCCCTGGGGACAACGGGGGTCCCAGGATGCCACAATGGACACTGGGGACAAGGGGGTCCCCAGGATGTCACAATGGGCCCTGGGGACAACGGTGGCTCCTGGGATGTCACAATGGGCCCTGGGGACACAGCTGGTCCCCAGGATGTCACAATGGGCCCTGGGGACAAAGTGGGGTCCTAAGATGTCACAATGGGCACTGGGGACAAAGGGGGTCCCCATGGTGCCACAATGGGCCTTGGGGACAATGGGGTCTCCCCAGGATGTCACAATGGGCCTTGGGGACAAAGGGGTGTCCCCTGAATGTGCATAATGGGCCCTGGGGACAAAGGGTGGTCGCCGGGATGTCTCAGTGGGCCCTGGGGACAATGGGGTGTCCTGGGATGTCACAATGGGCCCCAGTGACAAATGGGGTCTCCACGGTGTCACAATGGGCCCTGGAGTAAAGGGGCGTCCCCAGGATGTCACAATAGTCCCTGGGGACAAAGAGGAGTCCCCTGAATGTCATAATGGGCCCTGAGGACAAGGAGGGTCTCCACGGTGTCACAATGGGCCCTGGGGACAATGGGGGGTCCTGGGATGTCACAATAGGCCCTGGGGACAAAGGGGGTCCCCATGATTTCACAATGGGCCCAGGGGACAATGGGGCATCCTGGGACGTCACAATGGGCCCTGGGGACAAAGGGGGTCTCCATGGTGTCACAATGGCCCTGGGGATAAAGGGGGACCCCAGGATGTGTATAATGGGGCCTGGGGACAATGGGGGGTCCTGGGATGTCACAATGGGCTCTGGGGACAATAGGGGGTCCTGGGACGTCACAATGGGCCCTGGAGAAAAGGGGGGGTCCTGGCATGTCACAATAGGCCCTGGGGACAAAGGGGGTCTTCAGGATGTCACAATGGGCCCGGGGGACAAAGGGGGTCCCCAGGATGTCACAATAGGCCCTGGGGAAAAAGAGGGCTCCCCAGGATATCACAATGGGCCCTGGGGACAAAGAGGGGTCCACAGGATGTGCACAATGGGCCCTGGGGACAAAGGGGGCTCCCCAGGATATCACAATGGGCTCTGGTGACATAGGGGTCCCCAAGATGTCACAACGGGTCCTGGGGACAAGGGGGTCCCCAGGATGTAACAATGTGCCCTTGGGACAATGGGGGCTCCTGCGATGTCACAATGGGCCCTGGGGACAAAGGGAGGCCCCAGGATGTCACAATGGACCCTGGGGACAAAAGGGGTCCCCGGGATGTCACAATGGGCCCAGGGGACAACGAAGCATCCTGGGACGCCACAATGGGCCCGGGGAAAAAGGGGGGTCCCCAGGTTGTTCACAATGGGCCCTGGGGACAATGGGGGTCCTGGGATGTCACAATGAACCCTAGGGACAAAGGGGGTCCCCAGGATGTCACAATGGGCCCTGGGGATAAAGGGGACTCCCCAGGATGTCACAATAGGCCCTGGGGACAAAGGGGGTCCCCAGGATGTCACAACAGGCCCTGGGTACAAGGGGGGTCCCACCCTGTCACAATGAGCACTGGGGACAAAGGGGGTCCCCAGGATGTCACAATGGGCACTGGAGACAAAGGGGGGGTCTCCACGGCGCCACAATGGGCCCTGGGGACAAGAGGGTCCCCACGGTTTCACAATGGGCCCTGGGGACAAGGGGGATCCCCGCCCTGTCACAATGGGCCCTGGGGCCAAAGGGATCCCCAGGATGTCACAATGGGCCCTGGGGACTGCGGGGGGTACTAGGATGTCACAATGGGTCTTGGGGACAAAGGGGGTACCCAGGATGTCACAATGGGCCCTGGGGACAATGGGGGGTCCCTTGAAGGTCACAATGGGCCCATGGGACAAAGAGGGTGCCCACGGTGTCACAGTGGGCCCTGGCGACAAAGGGGGATCCCCAGGATGTCACAATGGGCCCCGGGGACAAAGTAAAATCCTGGAATGTCACAATGGTCCCCAGTGACAAAGGCGCTCCCCATGGTGCCACAATGGGCCCTGGGGACAAAGTGGGTCCCCAGGATTTCACAATGAGCACTGGGGACAAAGGGGGGTCCCAGGATGTCACAATGGGCCCTGGGGACAAGGGGGGGTTCCCATGGAGTCACAATGGGTCCTGGGGACAACGAGGCGTCCTGGGACGTCACAATGGGACTTGGGGACAAAGGGGGTCTTCCACAGTCTCACAATGGGCCCTAGAGACAAGGGGAGATCCCCAGGATGACACAATAGGCCCTGGGGACAAAGAGGAGTCCCCCTGAATGTCACAATGGGCCCTGGGGACAAGGGGGGTCCCCATGGTATCACAATAAGCCCTGGGGACAAAGTGGGGTCCTGGGATGTCACAACTGGCCCCAGTGACAAAGGGTGTCCCCATGGTGCCACAATGGGCCCTGGGGACAAAGAGGGTCCCCAGGATGTCACAATGGGCTTTGGGGACAAGGCAGGGTCCCCAGGATGTCACAATGGGGTCTTGGGACAAAGGGGGTCCCCAGGATGTCACAATGGTCCCTGGGGACAAGGGGGGTCCCCATGGTATCACAATAAGCCCTGGCGACAAAGTGGGGTCCTGGGATGTCACAACTGGCCCCAGTGACAAAGGGTGTCCCCATGGTGCCACAATGGGCCCTGGGGACAAAGAGGGTCCCCAGGATGTCACAATGGGCTTTGGGGACAAGGCGGGGTCCCCAGGATGTCACAATGGGGTCTTGGGACAAAGGGGGTCCCCAGGATGTCACAATGGTCCCTGGGGACAATGGGGGGTCCTGGGACGTCACAATGGGCCCTGGGGACAAAGGCGGTCCCAGGGTGTCACAATAAGCCATGGGGACAAGGGGGGTCCCCAGGATGTCACAATGGGCACTGGGGACAAAGGGGGGTCCCCACGGTGCCATGATGGGCCCTGGCGACAAGGGGGTCCCCAAGATGTCACAATGGGCCCATGGGACAAAGGGGGTACCCATGGTGTCACAATGGGCACTGGGGACAAGGGGGGTCCCCAGGATGTCACAAGTGGCCCTGGGGATAAAGGGGGTCCCCATGGTGCCACAATGTGCCCCTGGGACAAAGGGGTCCCCAGGATGTCACAATAAGCCCTGGGGAGAAAGGGGGTCCCCAGGATGTCACAATGGGCACTGGGGACAAAGGGGGTACCCACGGTGTCACTATAGGCCCTGGGGACAACGGGGGGTCCCCACGGTGCCACGATGGGCCCTGGGGACAAGGGGATCCCCAGGATGTTCACAATGGGCCCTGGAGACAATGGGGTGTCCCCAGGATGTCACAATGGGCCCTGGGGACAAAGAGGGTCCCCAGGATGTCACAATCGGCCCTGGGCACAAAGGGGGGTGCACATGGTGTCAAAATGGGCCCTGGGGACAAAGGGCGTCCCCAGGATGTCACAGTGGGCCCTGGGGACAAAGTGGTCCCCATGGTATCAGAATGGGCCCTGGGGACAAAGAGGGGTGCCCTGAATGTCACAATGGGCCCTGAGGACAAAGGGGGGTCCCCAGGATGTCGCAATGGGCCTTGGGGACAATGGGGGGTCCTAGGATGTCACAATGGGCCTGAGTGACAAATGGGGTCTCCATGGTGTCACAATGGGACCTGAAGACAAAGGGGGTCCCCTGAATGTCACAATGGGCCCTGAGGACAATGGGGGTTCCTGGAACGTCACAATGGGCCCTGGGGAGAAAGGGAGGTCCCCAGGATGTCACAATGGGCCCTGGAGACAATTGGGGGTTTTGGGATGTCACGATGGGCTCTGACGACAAGGGGAGGTGCCCATGGTGTCACAATGGGTCCTCAGTGACAAGGGGGGTCCCTATAGTGTCACAATGGGCTCTGCAGACAATGGGGGGTCCTGGGATGTCACAATGGGCACCAGTGACAAAGGGGGTCCTCATGGTGCCACAATGGGCCCTGGGGAGTAAGTGGGGTCCTGGGATGTCACAATGGGTCCTGGGGACAAAGGGTGATCCTTTGATGTCACAAGGGGCCCTGGAGGCAAGGGGGTCCCCAGGATGTTACAATGGGCCCTGGGCACAAAGGGGGGTCCCCATAGTGTCACAATGGGTCCCCAGTGACAAGGGGGTCCCCACGGTGCCACGATGGGCCCTGGGGACAAGAGGGGGTCCCCATGGTGTCACAATGGACCCTGGGGTCAAAGGGGGTTCCCAGGACATCACAATGGGCTCTGGGGACAATGGGGATCCTGGGACATCACAATGAGCCCTGGGGACAAGGGGGGGTCCTGGGACGTCACAATGGGTCCTGGGGACAAAGCGGTTCCCCAGGATGTCACAATGGGCCCCGGGGACAAAGCAGGGTCCTGGGACGTCACAATGGGCCCTGGAGACAAAGGGATTCCCCAGGATGTCACAATGGGCCCTGGGGACAAAGGGGGTCCCCACAGTGTCACAATGGTCCCTGGGGACAAAGGAGATCCCCACAGTGTCACAATGGGCCCAGGGGACAAAAGGGGGACCCCAGGATGTCACAATGGGCCCAGGGGACAATGGGGGGTCCTGGGACGTTATAATGGGCCCTCGGGAAAAAGGGGGTCCACATGGTGCCACAATGGGCCCTGGGGACAACGGGGGTCCCAGGATGCCACAATGGACACTGGGGACAAGGGGGTCCCCAGGATGTCACAATGGGCCCTGGGGACAACGGTGGCTCCTGGGATGTCACAATGGGCCCTGGGGACACAGGTGGTCCCCAGGATGTCACAACGGGTCCTGGGGACAAGGGGGGTCCCAAGGATGTCACAATGGGCACTGGAGACAAAGGGGGGGTCCCCACGGTGCCACGATGGGCCCTGGGGACAAGGGGGTCCCCAGGATGTCACAATGTGCCCTTGGGACAATGGGGGCTCCTGCGATGTCACAATGGGCCCTGGGGACAAAGGGAGGCCCCAGGATGTCACAATGGACCCTGGGGACAAAAGGGGTCCCCGGGATGTCACAATGGGCCCAGGGGACAACGAAGCATCCTGGGACGCCACAATGGGCCCGGGGAAAAAGGGGGGTCCCCAGGTTGTTCACAATGGGCCCTGGGGACAATGGGGGTCCTGGGATGTCACAATGAACCCTAGGGACAAAGGGGGTCTCCAGGATGTCACAATGGGCCTTGGGGACAAAGGGGTGTCCCCTGAATGTGCATAATGGGCCCTGGGGACAAAGGGTGGTCGCCGGGATGTCTCAGTGGGCCCTGGGGACAATGGGGTGTCCTGGGATGTCACAATGGGCCCCAGTGACAAATGGGGTCTCCACGGTGTCACAATGGGCCCTGGGGACAAAGGGGGGTCTCCAGGATGTCACAATGGGCCCCAGTGACAAATGGGGTCTCCACGGTGTCACAATGGGCCCTGGGGATAAAGGGGGGTCTCCAGGATGTCACAATGGGCCCAAGTGATGAGTCCCCACAGTGCCACTATGGGCCCTGGAGACAAGGGGGGTCCCCAGGATGTCACGATGGGGCCTGGGGACAACGAGGGGTCCTGGGACGTCACAATGAGCCCTGGGGAAAAAGGGTGGTCCCCATGATGTCACAATGGGCACTGGAGACAGTGGGGGGTCATGGGATGTCACAATGGGCCCTGGGGACAAAGTAAGGTCCTCGGCTGTCACAATGAGCCGGGAGGACAAGGGGGGGTCCCCAGAATTTCACAATGAGCACTGGGGACAAAGTGGGGTCCTGGGATGTCAAAATGGGCCCTGGGGACAAAGGGGGTCCCTTAATTGTCACAATGGGCCCTGGGGACAAGGGGGGTCCCCACGGTGTCACAATGGGCCCTGGGGACAAAGTGGGGTCCTGGAATGTCACAATGGGCCCAGAGGACAAAGGGGGTCCCCATGGTGCCACAGTGGGCCCTGGGGACAAAGGGGGTCCTGAGACGTCACAATGGGCCCTGGGGAAAAGGCGGGGTCCCCACGGTGTCACAATGGGCCCTGGGGACAATGGGGGGTCCTGGGATGTCACAATGGGCCCCAGTGACAAAGGGGGTCCCCATGGTGCGACAACGAGCTCTGGGGATAAAGGGGGTCTCCAGGATGTCACAATGGGCCCTGGGGACAAAGGAAGTCCCCAGAATGCCACAATGGGTCCTGGAAAGAAGTGGGGTCCCCACCGTGTCACAATGGGCCTTGGGGACAAAGGGGGGTCCCCAGGATGTCACAATGGGCCCCGGGGACAAAGGGGTCCCCAGGATGTCACAATGGGTACTGGGGACAAAGGCGGGGTCCCCATGGTGTCACAATGGACCCAAGTGACAGGACGAGTCCCCACGGTACCACTATGGGCCCTGGAGACAAGGGGGTTCCCCGGATTTCACAATGGCCCTGGGGACAAGGGGGGTCCCCAGGATGTCACAATGGGCACTGGGGACGAGGGGTCCTGGGACGTCACAATGAGCCCTGGGGAGAAAGGGGGGTCCCCACCCTGTCAGAAGGGACCCTGGGGACAAGGTGGGGTCCTGGGATGTCACAATGGGCCCTGGGGACAAAGGGGGTGTCCATGGTGCCACGATGGGCCCTGGGGACAAGGGGGTCCCCAGGATATCACAATGGGCCCTGGGGACAAGGGGGTCCCCAGGATGTCACAATGGGCCCTGAGGACAAATTGGGGTTCTGGGATGTCACAATGGGCCCTGGGGACAAAGGGGTTCCCCATGGTGCCACAATGGGCCCTGGGGACAAAGAGGGGTCCCCAGAATGTCACAATGGGCCCTGGGGACATTTGGGGTCCCCAGAATGTCACAATGGGCCCTGGGAACAATAGGGGGTCCTGGGACGTCACAATGGGCCCTGGAGTAAAGGGGGGTCCCCAGGATGTCACAATAGGCCCTGGGGACAAAGAGGAGTCCCCTGAATGTCATAATGGGCCTGAGGACAAGGAGGGTCTCCACGGTGTCACAATGGGCCCTGGGGACAATGGGGGGTCCTGGGATGTCACAATAGGCCCTGGGGACAAAGGGGGTCTTCAGGATGTCACAATGGGCCCGGGGGACAAAGGGGGTCCCCAGGATGTCACAATAGGCCCTGGGGAAAAAGAGGGCTCCCCAGGATATCACAATGGGCCCTGGGGACAAAGAGGGGTCCACAGGATGTGCACAATGGGCCCTGGGGACAAAGGGGGCTCCCCAGGATATCACAATGGGCTCTGGTGACATAGGGGTCCCCAAGATGTCACAACGGGTCCTGGGGACAAGAGGGGTCCCAAGGATGTCACAATGGGCACTGGAGACAAAGGGGGGGTCCCCACGGTGCCACGATGGGCCCTGGGGACAAGGGGGTCCCCAGGATGTAACAATGTGCCCTTGGGACAATGGCGGCTCCTGCGATGTCACAATGGGCCCTGGGGACAAAGGGAGGCCCCAGGATGTCACAATGGACCCTGGGGACAAAAGGGGTCCCCGGGATGTCACAATGGGCCCAGGGGACAACGAAGCATCTTGGGACGCCACAATGGGCCCGGGGAAAAAGGGGGGTCCCCAGGTTGTTCACAATGGGCCCTGGGGACAATGGGGGTCCTGGGATGTCACAATGAACCCTAGGGACAAAGGGGGTCCCCAGGATGTCACAATGGGCCCTGGGGATAAAGGGGACTCCCCAGGATGTCACAATAGGCCCTGAAGACAAAGGGGGTCCCCAGGATGTCACAACGGGCCCTGGGTACAAGGGGGGTCCCACCCTGTCACAATGAGCACTGGGGACAAAGGGGGTCCCCAGGATGTCACAATGGGCACTGGAGACAAAGCGGGGGTCTCCACGGTGACACAATGGGCCCTGGGGACAAGAGGGTCCCCACGGTTTCACAATGGGCCCTGGGGACAAGGAGGATCCCCGCCCTGTCACAATGGGCCCTGGGGCCAAAGGGATCCCCAGGATGTCACAATGGGCCCTGGGGACTGCGGGGGGTCCCTTGAAGGTCACAATGGGCCCATGGGACAAAGAGGGTGCCCACGGTGTCACAGTGGGCCCTGGCGACAAAGGGGGTTCCCCAGGATGTCACAATGGGCCCCGGGGACAAAGTAAAATCCTGGAATGTCACAATGGTCCCCAGTGACAAAGGCGCTCCCCATGGTGCCACAATGGGCCCTGGGGACAAAGTGGGTCCCCAGGATTTCACAATGAGCACTGGGGACAAAGGGGGGTCCCAGGATGTCACAATGGGCCCTGGGGACAAGGGGGGGTTCCCATGGAGTCACAATGGGTCCTGGGGACAACGAGGCGTCCTGGGACGTCACAATGGGACTTGGGGACAAAGGGGGTCTTCCACAGTCTCACAATGGGCCCTAGAGACAAGGGGAGATCCCCAGGATGACACAATAGGCCCTGGGGACAAAGAGGAGTCCCCCTGAATGTCACAATGGGCCCTGGGGACAAGGGGGGTCCCCATGGTATCACAATAAGCCCTGGGGACAAAGTGGGGTCCTGGGATGTCACAACTGGCCCCAGTGACAAAGGGTGTCCCCATGGTGCCACAATGGGCCCTGGGGACAAAGAGGGTCCCCAGGATGTCACAATGGGCTTTGGGGACAAGGCAGGGTCCCCAGGATGTCACAATGGGGTCTTGGGACAAAGGGGGTCCCCAGGATGTCACAATGGTCCCTGGGGACAATGGGGGGTCCTGGGACGTCACAATGGGCCCTGGGGACAAAGGCGGTCCCAGGGTGTCACAATAAGCCATGGGGACAAGGGGGGTCCCCAGGATGTCACAATGGGCACTGGGGACAAAGGGGGGTCCCCACGGTGCCATGATGGGCCCTGGCGACAAGGGGGTCCCCAAGATGTCACAATGGGCCCATGGGACAAAGGGGGTGCCCATGGTGTCACAATGGGCACTGGGGACAAGGGGGGTCCCCAGGATGTCACAAGTGGCCCTGGGGATAAAGGGGGTCCCCATGGTGCCACAATGTGCCCCTGGGACAAAGGGGTCCCCAGGATGTCACAATAAGCCCTGGGGAGAAGGGGGGTCCCCAGGATGTCAGAATGGGCCCTGGGGACAACGCGGGGTCCTGGGATGTCACAATGGGCCACGGGGACAAAGGCGATCCCCATGGTGTCATAATGGGCCCTGGGGACTGCGGGGGGTACTAGGATGTCACAATGGGTCTTGGGGACAAAGCGGGTACTCAGGATGTCACAATGGGCCCTGGGGACAATGGGGGGTCCCTTGAAGGTCACAATGGGCCCTTGGGACAAAGAGGGTGCCCACGGTGTCACAGTGGGCCCTGGCGACAAAGGGGGATCCCCAGGATGTCACAATGGGCCCCGGGGACAAAGTAAAATCCTGGAATGTCACAATGGTCCCCAGTGACAAAGGCGCTCCCCATGGTGCCACAATGGGCCCTGGGGACAAAGTGGGTCCCCAGGATTTCACAATGGGCACTGGGGACAAAGGGGGGTCCCAGTATGTCACAATGGGCCCTGGGGACAAGGGGGGGTTCCCATGGAGTCACAATGGGTCCTGGGGACAACGAGGCGTCCTGGGACGTCACAATGGGACTTGGGGACAAAGGGGGTCTTCCACAGTCTCACAATGGGCCCTAGAGACAAGGGGAGATCCCCAGGATGACACAATAGGCCCTGGGGACAAAGAGGAGTCCCCCTGAATGTCACAATGGGCCCTGGGGACAAAGAGGGTCCCCAGGATGTCACAATCGGCCCTGGGCACAAAGGGGGGTGCACATGGTGTCAAAATGGGCCCTGGGGACAAAGGGCGTCCCCAGGATGTCACAGTGGGCCCTGGGGACAAAGTGGTCCCCATGGTATCAGAATGGGCCCTGGGGACAAAGAGGGGTGCCCTGAATGTCACAATGGGCCCTGAGGACAAAGGGGGGTCCCCAGGATGTCGCAATGGGCCTTGGGGACAATGGGGGGTCCTAGGATGTCACAATGGGCCTGAGTGACAAATGGGGTCTCCATGGTGTCACAATGGGACCTGAAGACAAAGGGGGTCCCCTGAATGTCACAATGGGCCTGGAGGACAATGGGGGTTCCTGGAACGTCACAATGGGCCCTGGGGAGAAAGGGAGGTCCCCAGGATGTCACAATGGGCCCTGGAGACAATTGGGGGTTTTGGGATGTCACGATGGGCTCTGACGACAAGGGGAGGTGCCCATGGTGTCACAATGGGTCCTCAGTGACAAGGGGGGTCCCTATAGTGTCACAATGGGCTCTGCAGACAATGGGGGGTCCTGGGATGTCACAATGGGCACCAGTGACAAAGGGGGTCCTCATGGTGCCACAATGGGCCCTGGGGAGTAAGTGGGGTCCTGGGATGTCACAATGGGTCCTGGGGACAAAGGGTGATCCTTTGATGTCACAAGGGGCCCTGGAGGCAAGGGGGTCCCCAGGATGTTACAATGGGCCCTGGGCACAAAGGGGGGTCCCCATAGTGTCACAATGGGTCCCCAGTGACAAGGGGGTCCCCACGGTGCCACGATGGGCCCTGGGGACAAGAGGGGGTCCCCATGGTGTCACAATGGACCCTGGGGTCAAAGGGGGTTCCCAGGACATCACAATGGGCTCTGGGGACAATGGGGATCCTGGGACATCACAATGAGCCCTGGGGACAAGGGGGGGTCCTGGGACGTCACAATGGGTCCTGGGGACAAAGCGGTTCCCCAGGATGTCACAATGGGCCCCGGGGACAAAGCAGGGTCCTGGGACGTCACAATGGGCCCTGGAGACAAAGGGATTCCCCAGGATGTCACAATGGGCCCTGGGGACAAAGGGGGTCCCCACAGTGTCACAATGGTCCCTGGGGACAAAGGAGATCCCCACAGTGTCACAATGGGCCCAGGGGACAAAAGGGGGACCCCAGGATGTCACAATGGGCCCAGGGGACAATGGGGGGTCCTGGGACGTTATAATGGGCCCTCGGGAAAAAGGGGGTCCACATGGTGCCACAATGGGCCCTGGGGACAACGGGGGTCCCAGGATGCCACAATGGACACTGGGGACAAGGGGGTCCCCAGGATGTCACAATGGGCCCTGGGGACAACGGTGGCTCCTGGGATGTCACAATGGGCCCTGGGGACACAGGTGGTCCCCAGGATGTCACAATGGGCCCTGGGGACAAAGTGGGGTCCTAAGATGTCACAATGGGCACTGGGGACAAAGGGGGTCCCCATGGTGCCACAATGGGCCTTGGGGACAATGGGGTCTCCCCAGGATGTCACAATGGGCCTTGGGGACAAAGGGGTGTCCCCTGAATGTGCATAATGGGCCCTGAAGACAAAGGGTGGTCGCCGGGATGTCTCAGTGGGCCCTGGGGACAATGGGGTGTCCTGGGATGTCACAATGGGCCCCAGTGACAAATGGGGTCTCCACGGTGTCACAATGGGCCCTGGAGTAAAGGGGCGTCCCCAGGATGTCACAATAGTCCCTGGGGACAAAGAGGAGTCCCCTGAATGTCATAATGGGCCCTGAGGACAAGGAGGGTCTCCACGGTGTCACAATGGGCCCTGGGGACAATGGGGGGTCCTGGGATGTCACAATAGGCCCTGGGGACAAAGGGGGTCCCCATGATTTCACAATGGGCCCAGGGGACAATGGGGCATCCTGGGACGTCACAATGGGCCCTGGGGACAAAGGGGGTCTCCATGGTGTCACAATGGCCCTGGGGATAAAGGGGGACCCCAGGATGTGTATAATGGGGCCTGGGGACAATGGGGGGTCCTGGGATGTCACAATGGGCTCTGGGGACAATAGGGGGTCCTGGGACGTCACAATGGGCCCTGGAGAAAAGGGGGGGTCCTGGCATGTCACAATAGGCCCTGGGGACAAAGGGGGTCTTCAGGATGTCACAATGGGCCCGGGGGACAAAGGGGGTCCCCAGGATGTCACAATAGGCCCTGGGGAAAAAGAGGGCTCCCCAGGATATCACAATGGGCCCTGGGGACAAAGAGGGGTCCACAGGATGTGCACAATGGGCCCTGGGGACAAAGGGGGCTCCCCAGGATATCACAATGGGCTCTGGTGACATAGGGGTCCCCAAGATGTCACAACGGGTCCTGGGGACAAGGGGGGTCCCAAGAGTGTCACAATGGGAACTGGAGACAAAGGGGGAGTCCCCACGGTGCCACGATGGGCCCTGGGGACAAGGGGGTCCCCAGGATGTAACAATGTGCCCTTGGGACAATGGGGGCTCCTGCGATGTCACAATGGGCCCTGGGGACAAAGGGAGGCCCCAGGATGTCACAATGGACCCTGGGGACAAAAGGGGTCCCCGGGATGTCACAATGGGCCCAGGGGACAACGAAGCATCCTGGGACGCCACAATGGGCCCGGGGAAAAAGGGGGGTCCCCAGGTTGTTCACAATGGGCCCTGGGGACAATGGGGGTCCTGGGATGTCACAATGAACCCTAGGGACAAAGGGGGTCCCCAGGATGTCACAATGGGCCTTGGGGACAAAGGGGTGTCCCCTGAATGTGCATAATGGGCCCTGGGGACAAAGGGTGGTCGCCGGGATGTCTCAGTGGGCCCTGGGGACAATGGGGTGTCCTGGGATGTCACAATGGGCCCCAGTGACAAATGGGGTCTCCACGGTGTCACAATGGGCCCTGGGGATAAAGGGGGGTCTCCAGGATGTCACAATGGGCCCAAGTGATGAGTCCCCACAGTGCCACTATGGGCCCTGGAGACAAGGGGGGTCCCCAGGATGTCACGATGGGGCCTGGGGACAACGAGGGGTCCTGGGACGTCACAATGAGCCCTGGGGAAAAAGGGTGGTCCCCATGATGTCACAATGGGCACTGGAGACAGTGGGGGGTCCTGGGATGTCACAATGGGCCCTGGGGACAAAGTAAGGTCCTCGGCTGTCACAATGAGCCCTGAGGACAAGGGGGGTCCCCAGAATTTCACAATGAGCACTGGGGACAAAGTGGGGTCCTGGGATGTCAAAATGGGCCCTGGGGACAAAGGGGGTCCCTTAATTGTCACAATGGGCCCTGGGGACAAGGGGGGTCCCCACGGTGTCACAATGGGCCCTGGGGACAAAGTGGGGTCCTGGAATGTCACAATGGGCCCAGAGGACAAAGGGGGTCCCCATGGTGCCACAGTGGGCCCTGGGGACAAAGGGGGTCCTGAGACGTCACAATGGGCCCTGGGGAAAAGGCGGGGTCCCCACGGTGTCACAATGGGCCCTGGGGACAATGGGGGGTCCTGGGATGTCACAATGGGCCCCAGTGACAAAGGGGGTCCCCATGGTGCGACAACGAGCTCTGGGGATAAAGGGGGTCTCCAGGATGTCACAATGGGCCCTGGGGACAAAGGAAGTCCCCAGAATGCCACAATGGGTCCTGGAAAGAAGTGGGGTCCCCACCGTGTCACAATGGGCCTTGGGGACAAAGGGGGGTCCCCAGGATGTCACAATGGGCCCCGGGGACAAAGGGGTCCCCAGGATGTCACAATGGGTACTGGGGACAAAGGCGGGGTCCCCATGGTGTCACAATGGACCCAAGTGACAGGACGAGTCCCCACGGTACCACTATGGGCCCTGGAGACAAGGGGGTTCCCCGGATTTCACAATGGCCCTGGGGACAAGGGGGGTCCCCAGGATGTCACAATGGGCCCTGGGGACACAGGTGGTCCCCAGGATGTCACAATGGGCCCTGGGGACAAAGTGGGGTCCTAAGATGTCACAATGGGCACTGGGGACAAAGGGGGTCCCCATGGTGCCACAATGGGCCTTGGGGACAATGGGGTCTCCCCAGGATGTCACAATGGGCCTTGGGGACAAAGGGGTGTCCCCTGAATGTGCATAATGGGCCCTGAAGACAAAGGGTGGTCGCCGGGATGTCTCAGTGGGCCCTGGGGACAATGGGGTGTCCTGGGATGTCACAATGGGCCCCAGTGACAAATGGGGTCTCCACGGTGTCACAATGGGCCCTGGAGTAAAGGGGCGTCCCCAGGATGTCACAATAGTCCCTGGGGACAAAGAGGAGTCCCCTGAATGTCATAATGGGCCCTGAGGACAAGGAGGGTCTCCACGGTGTCACAATGGGCCCTGGGGACAATGGGGGGTCCTGGGATGTCACAATAGGCCCTGGGGACAAAGGGGGTCCCCATGATTTCACAATGGGCCCAGGGGACAATGGGGCATCCTGGGACGTCACAATGGGCCCTGGGGACAAAGGGGGTCTCCATGGTGTCACAATGGCCCTGGGGATAAAGGGGGACCCCAGGATGTGTATAATGGGGCCTGGGGACAATGGGGGGTCCTGGGATGTCACAATGGGCTCTGGGGACAATAGGGGGTCCTGGGACGTCACAATGGGCCCTGGAGAAAAGGGGGGGTCCTGGCATGTCACAATAGGCCCTGGGGACAAAGGGGGTCTTCAGGATGTCACAATGGGCCCGGGGGACAAAGGGGGTCCCCAGGATGTCACAATAGGCCCTGGGGAAAAAGAGGGCTCCCCAGGATATCACAATGGGCCCTGGGGACAAAGAGGGGTCCACAGGATGTGCACAATGGGCCCTGGGGACAAAGGGGGCTCCCCAGGATATCACAATGGGCTCTGGTGACATAGGGGTCCCCAAGATGTCACAACGGGTCCTGGGGACAAGGGGGGTCCCAAGAGTGTCACAATGGGAACTGGAGACAAAGGGGGAGTCCCCACGGTGCCACGATGGGCCCTGGGGACAAGGGGGTCCCCAGGATGTAACAATGTGCCCTTGGGACAATGGGGGCTCCTGCGATGTCACAATGGGCCCTGGGGACAAAGGGAGGCCCCAGGATGTCACAATGGACCCTGGGGACAAAAGGGGTCCCCGGGATGTCACAATGGGCCCAGGGGACAACGAAGCATCCTGGGACGCCACAATGGGCCCGGGGAAAAAGGGGGGTCCCCAGGTTGTTCACAATGGGCCCTGGGGACAATGGGGGTCCTGGGATGTCACAATGAACCCTAGGGACAAAGGGGGTCCCCAGGATGTCACAATGGGCCTTGGGGACAAAGGGGTGTCCCCTGAATGTGCATAATGGGCCCTGGGGACAAAGGGTGGTCGCCGGGATGTCTCAGTGGGCCCTGGGGACAATGGGGTGTCCTGGGATGTCACAATGGGCCCCAGTGACAAATGGGGTCTCCACGGTGTCACAATGGGCCCTGGGGATAAAGGGGGGTCTCCAGGATGTCACAATGGGCCCAAGTGATGAGTCCCCACAGTGCCACTATGGGCCCTGGAGACAAGGGGGGTCCCCAGGATGTCACGATGGGGCCTGGGGACAACGAGGGGTCCTGGGACGTCACAATGAGCCCTGGGGAAAAAGGGTGGTCCCCATGATGTCACAATGGGCACTGGAGACAGTGGGGGGTCCTGGGATGTCACAATGGGCCCTGGGGACAAAGTAAGGTCCTCGGCTGTCACAATGAGCCCTGAGGACAAGGGGGGTCCCCAGAATTTCACAATGAGCACTGGGGACAAAGTGGGGTCCTGGGATGTCAAAATGGGCCCTGGGGACAAAGGGGGTCCCTTAATTGTCACAATGGGCCCTGGGGACAAGGGGGGTCCCCACGGTGTCACAATGGGCCCTGGGGACAAAGTGGGGTCCTGGAATGTCACAATGGGCCCAGAGGACAAAGGGGGTCCCCATGGTGCCACAGTGGGCCCTGGGGACAAAGGGGGTCCTGAGACGTCACAATGGGCCCTGGGGAAAAGGCGGGGTCCCCACGGTGTCACAATGGGCCCTGGGGACAATGGGGGGTCCTGGGATGTCACAATGGGCCCCAGTGACAAAGGGGGTCCCCATGGTGCGACAACGAGCTCTGGGGATAAAGGGGGTCTCCAGGATGTCACAATGGGCCCTGGGGACAAAGGAAGTCCCCAGAATGCCACAATGGGTCCTGGAAAGAAGTGGGGTCCCCACCGTGTCACAATGGGCCTTGGGGACAAAGGGGGGTCCCCAGGATGTCACAATGGGCCCCGGGGACAAAGGGGTCCCCAGGATGTCACAATGGGTACTGGGGACAAAGGCGGGGTCCCCATGGTGTCACAATGGACCCAAGTGACAGGACGAGTCCCCACGGTACCACTATGGGCCCTGGAGACAAGGGGGTTCCCCGGATTTCACAATGGCCCTGGGGACAAGGGGGGTCCCCAGGATGTCACAATGGGCACTGGGGACGAGGGGTCCTGGGACGTCACAATGAGCCCTGGGGAGAAAGGGGGGTCCCCACCCTGTCAGAAGGGACCCTGGGGACAAGGTGGGGTCCTGGGATGTCACAATGGGCCCTGGGGACAAAGGGGGTGTCCATGGTGCCACGATGGGCCCTGGGGACAAGGGGGTCCCCAGGATATCACAATGGGCCCTGGGGACAAGGGGGTCCCCAGGATGTCACAATGGGCCCTGAGGACAAATTGGGGTTCTGGGATGTCACAATGGGCCCTGGGGACAAAGGGGTTCCCCATGGTGCCACAATGGGCCCTGGGGACAAAGAGGGGTCCCCAGAATGTCACAATGGGCCCTGGGGACATTTGGGGTCCCCAGAATGTCACAATGGGCCCTGGGAACAATAGGGGGTCCTGGGACGTCACAATGGGCCCTGGAGTAAAGGGGGGTCCCCAGGATGTCACAATAGGCCCTGGGGACAAAGAGGAGTCCCCTGAATGTCATAATGGGCCTGAGGACAAGGAGGGTCTCCACGGTGTCACAATGGGCCCTGGGGACAATGGGGGGTCCTGGGATGTCACAATAGGCCCTGGGGACAAAGGGGGTCTTCAGGATGTCACAATGGGCCCGGGGGACAAAGGGGGTCCCCAGGATGTCACAATAGGCCCTGGGGAAAAAGAGGGCTCCCCAGGATATCACAATGGGCCCTGGGGACAAAGAGGGGTCCACAGGATGTGCACAATGGGCCCTGGGGACAAAGGGGGCTCCCCAGGATATCACAATGGGCTCTGGTGACATAGGGGTCCCCAAGATGTCACAACGGGTCCTGGGGACAAGAGGGGTCCCAAGGATGTCACAATGGGCACTGGAGACAAAGGGGGGGTCCCCACGGTGCCACGATGGGCCCTGGGGACAAGGGGGTCCCCAGGATGTAACAATGTGCCCTTGGGACAATGGCGGCTCCTGCGATGTCACAATGGGCCCTGGGGACAAAGGGAGGCCCCAGGATGTCACAATGGACCCTGGGGACAAAAGGGGTCCCCGGGATGTCACAATGGGCCCAGGGGACAACGAAGCATCTTGGGACGCCACAATGGGCCCGGGGAAAAAGGGGGGTCCCCAGGTTGTTCACAATGGGCCCTGGGGACAATGGGGGTCCTGGGATGTCACAATGAACCCTAGGGACAAAGGGGGTCCCCAGGATGTCACAATGGGCCCTGGGGATAAAGGGGACTCCCCAGGATGTCACAATAGGCCCTGAAGACAAAGGGGGTCCCCAGGATGTCACAACGGGCCCTGGGTACAAGGGGGGTCCCACCCTGTCACAATGAGCACTGGGGACAAAGGGGGTCCCCAGGATGTCACAATGGGCACTGGAGACAAAGCGGGGGTCTCCACGGTGACACAATGGGCCCTGGGGACAAGAGGGTCCCCACGGTTTCACAATGGGCCCTGGGGACAAGGAGGATCCCCGCCCTGTCACAATGGGCCCTGGGGCCAAAGGGATCCCCAGGATGTCACAATGGGCCCTGGGGACTGCGGGGGGTCCCTTGAAGGTCACAATGGGCCCATGGGACAAAGAGGGTGCCCACGGTGTCACAGTGGGCCCTGGCGACAAAGGGGGTTCCCCAGGATGTCACAATGGGCCCCGGGCACAAAGTAAAATCCTGGAATGTCACAATGGTCCCCAGTGACAAAGGCGCTCCCCATGGTGCCACAATGGGCCCTGGGGACAAAGTGGGTCCCCAGGATTTCACAATGAGCACTGGGGACAAAGGGGGGTCCCAGGATGTCACAATGGGCCCTGGGGACAAGGGGGGGTTCCCATGGAGTCACAATGGGTCCTGGGGACAACGAGGCGTCCTGGGACGTCACAATGGGACTTGGGGACAAAGGGGGTCTTCCACAGTCTCACAATGGGCCCTAGAGACAAGGGGAGATCCCCAGGATGACACAATAGGCCCTGGGGACAAAGAGGAGTCCCCCTGAATGTCACAATGGGCCCTGGGGACAAGGGGGGTCCCCATGGTATCACAATAAGCCCTGGGGACAAAGTGGGGTCCTGGGATGTCACAACTGGCCCCAGTGACAAAGGGTGTCCCCATGGTGCCACAATGGGCCCTGGGGACAAAGAGGGTCCCCAGGATGTCACAATGGGCTTTGGGGACAAGGCGGAGTCCCCAGGATGTCACAATGGGGTCTTGGGACAAAGGGGGTCCCCAGGATGTCACAATGGTCCCTGGGGACAATGGGGGTTCCTGGGACATCACAGTGGGCCCTGGGGACAAAGGCGGTCCCAGGGTGTCACAATAAGCCATGGGGACAAGGGGGGTCCCCAGGATGTCAGAATGGGCCCTGGGGACAACACGGGGTCCTGGGATGTCACAATGGGCCACGGGGACAAAGGCGATCCCCATGGTGTCACAATGGGCCCTGGGGACAAGGGGGTCCCCAGGATGTCACAATGGGCTCATGGGATTAAGGGGGTACCCACGGTGTCACTATGGGCCCTGGGGACAACGGGGGGTCCCCACGGTGCCACGATGGGCCCTGGGGACAAGGGGGTCCCCAGGATGTCACAATGGGCCCTGAGGACAAATTGGGATTCTGGGATGTCACAATGGGCCCTGGGGACAAAGGGGGTCCCCATGGTGCCACAATGGGCCCTGGGGACAAAGAGGGGTCCCCAGAATGTCACAATGGGCCCTGGGGACATTTGGGGTCCCCAGAATGTCACAATGGGCCCTGGGAACAATAGGGGGTCCTGGGACGTCACAATGGGCCCTGGAGTAAAGGGGGGTCCCCAGGATGTCACAATAGGCCCTGGGGACAAAGAGGAGTCCCCTGAATGTCATAATGGGCCCTGAGGACAAGGAGGGTCTCCACGGTGTCACAATGGGCCCTGGGGACAATGGGGGGTCCTGGGATGTCACAATAGGCCCTGGGGACAAAGGGGGTCTTCAGGATGTCACAATGGGCCCGGGGGACAAAGGGGGTCCCCAGGATGTCACAATAGGCCCTGGGGAAAAAGAGGGCTCCCCAGGATATCACAATGGGCCCTGGGGACAAAGAGGGGTCCACAGGATGTGCACAATGGGCCCTGGGGACAAAGGGGGCTCCCCAGGATATCACAATGGGCTCTGGTGACATAGGGGTCCCCAAGATGTCACAACGGGTCCTGGGGACAAGGGGGGTCCCAAGGATGTCACAATGGGCACTGGAGACAAAGGGGGATCCCCACGGTGCCACGATGGGCCCTGGGGACAAGGGGGTCCCCAGGATGTAACAATGTGCCCTTGGGACAATGGGGGCTCCTGCGATGTCACAATGGGCCCTGGGGACAAAGGGAGGCCCCAGGATGTCACAATGGACCCTGGGGACAAAAGGGGTCCCCGGGATGTCACAATGGGCCCAGGGGACAACGAAGCATCCTGGGACGCCACAATGGGCCCGGGGAAAAAGGCGGGTCCCCAGGTTGTTCACAATGGGCCCTGTGGACAATGGGGGTCCTGGGATGTCACAATGAACCCTAGGGACAAAGGGGGTCCCCAGGATGTTACAATGGGCCCTGGGGATAAAGGGGACTCCCCAGGATGTCACAATAGGCCCTGGGGACAAAGGGGGTCCCCAGGATGTCACAACGGGCCCTGGGTACAAGGGGGGTCCCACCCTGTCACAATGAGCACTGGGGACAAAGGGTGTCCCCAGGATGTCACAATGGGCACTGGGGACGAGGGGTCCTGGGACGTCACAACGAGCCCTGGGGAGAAAGGGGGGTCCCCACCCTGTCAGAAGGGACCCTGGGGACAAGGTGGGGTCCTGGGATGTCACAATGGGCCCTGGGGACAAAGGGGGTGTCCATGGTGCCACGATGGGCCTGGGGACAAGGGGGTCCCCAGGATATCACAATGGGCCCTGGGGACAAGGGGGTCCCCAGGATGTCACAATGGGCCCTGAGGACAAATTGGGGTTCTGGGATGTCACAATGGGCCCTGGGGACAAAGGGGTTCCCCATGGTGCCACAATGGGCCCTGGGGACAAAGAGGGGTCCCCAGAATGTCACAATGGGCCCTGGGGACATTTGGGGTCCCCAGAATGTCACAATGGGCCCTGGGAACAATAGGGGGTCCTGGGACGTCACAATGGGCCCTGGAGTAAAGGGGGGTCCCCAGGATGTCACAATAGGCCCTGGGGACAAAGAGGAGTCCCCTGAATGTCATAATGGGCCTGAGGACAAGGAGGGTCTCCACGGTGTCACAATGGGCCCTGGGGACAATGGGGGGTCCTGGGATGTCACAATAGGCCCTGGGGACAAAGGGGGTCTTCAGGATGTCACAATGGGCCCGGGGGACAAAGGGGGTCCCCAGGATGTCTCAATAGGCCCTGGGGAAAAAGAGGGCTCCCCAGGATATCACAATGGGCCCTGGGGACAAAGAGGGGTCCACAGGATGTGCACAATGGACCCTGGGGACAAAGGGGGCTCCCCAGGATATCACAATGGGCTCTGGTGACATAGGGGTCCCCAAGATGTCACAACGGGTCCTGGGGACAAGGGGGGTCCCAAGGATGTCACAATGGGCACTGGAGACAAAGGGGGGGTCCCCACGGTGCCACGATGGGCCCTGGGGACAAGGGGGTCCCCAGGATGTAACAATGTGCCCTTGGGACAACGGGGGCTCCTGCGATGTCACAATGGGCCCTGGGGACAAAGGGAGGCCCCAGGATGTCACAATGGACCCTGGGGACAAAAGGGGTCCCCGGGATGTCACAATGGGCCCAGGGGACAACGAAGCATCCTGGGACGCCACAATGGGCCCGGGGAAAAAGGGGGGTCCCCAGGTTGTTCACAATGGGCCCTGGGGACAATGGGGGTCCTGGGATGTCACAATGAACCCTAGGGACAAAGGGGGTCCCCAGGATGTCACAATGGGCCCTGGGGATAAAGGGTACTCCCCAGGATGTCACAATAGGCCCTGGGGACAAAGGGGGTCCCCAGGATGTCACAACGGGCCCTGGGTACAAGGGGGGTCCCACCCTGTCACAATGAGCACTGGGGACAAAGGGGGTCCCCAGGATGTCACAATGGGCACTGGAGACAAAGGGGGGGTCTCCACGGTGCCACAATGGGCCCTGGGGACAAGAGGGTCCCCACGGTTTCACAATGGGCCCTGGAGACAAGGGGGATCCCCGCCCTGTCACAATGGGCCCTGGGGCCAAAGGGATCCCCAGGATGTCCCAATGGGCCCTGGGGACTGCGGGGGGTACTAGGATGTCACAATGGGTCTTGGGGACAAAGGGGGTACCCAGGATGTCACAATGGGCCCTGGGGACAATGGGGGGTCCCTTGAAGGTCACAATGGGCCCATGGGACAAAGAGGGTGCCCACGGTGTCACAGTGGGCCCTGGCGACAAAGGGGGATCCCCAGGATGTCACAATGGGCCCCGGGGACAAAGTAAAATCCTGGAATGTCACAATGGTCCCCAGTGACAAAGGCGCTCCCCATGGTGCCACAATGGGCCCTGGGGACAAAGTGGGTCCCCAGGATTTCACAATGAGCACTGGGGACAAAGGGGGGTCCCAGGATGTCACAATGGGCCCTGGGGACAAGGGGGGGTTCCCATGGAGTCACAATGGGTCCTGGGGACAACGAGGCGTCCTGGGACGTCACAATGGGACTTGGGGACAAAGGGGGTCTTCCACAGTCTCACAATGGGCCCTAGAGACAAGGGGAGATCCCCAGGATGACACAATAGGCCCTGGGGACAAAGAGGAGTCCCCCTGAATGTCACAATGGGCCCTGGGGACAAGGGGGGGTCCCCATGGTATCACAATAAGCCCTGGGGACAAAGTGGGGTCCTGGGATGTCACAACTGGCCCCAGTGACAAAGGGTGTCCCCATGGTGCCACAATGGGCCCTGGGGACAAAGAGGGTCCCCAGGATGTCACAATGGGCTTTGGGGACAAGGCGGGGTCCCCAGGATGTCACAATGGGGTCTTGGGACAAAGGGGGTCCCCAGGATGTCACAATGGTCCCTGGGGACAATGGGGGGTCCTGGGACATCACAATGGGCCCTGGGGACAAAGGCGGTCCCAGGGTGTCACAATAAGCCATGGGGACAAGGGGGGTCCCCAGGATGTCAGAATGGGCACTGGGGACAACGCAGGGTCCTGGGATGTCACAATGGGCCACGGGGACAAAGGCGATCCCCATGGTGTCACAATGGGCCCTGGGGACAACTTGGGGTCCTGGGATGTCACAATGGGCCCCGGTGACAAAGGGGGTCCCCGTGCTGCCACAATGTGCCCCTGGGACAAAGGGGGTCCCCAGAATGTCATAATGGGCACTGGGGACAAGGGGTGTCCCCAGGATGTCACAAGTGGCCCTGGGGATAAAGGGGGTCCCCATGGTGCCACAATGTGCCCCTAGGACAAAGGGGTCCCCAGGATGTCACAATAAGCCCTGGGGACAAGGGGGGTCCCCAGGATGTCAGAATGGGCCCTGGGGACAACGCGGGGTCCTGGGATGTCACAATGGGCCACGGGGACAAAGGCGATCCCCATGGTGTCACAATGGGCCCTGGGGACAAGGGGGTCCCCAGGATGTCACAATGGGCTCATGGGATAAAGGGGGTACTCACGGTGCCACTATAGGCCCTGGGGACAACGGGGGGTCCCCACGGTGCCACGATGGGCCCTGGGGACAAGGGGGTCCCCAGGATGTTCACAACGGGCCCTGAGGACAAAGGGGGTCCCCACGGTGTCACAATGGTCCCTGGGGACAACTTGGGGTCCTGGGATGTCACAATGGGCCCTGGGGACAAAGGCGGTCCCCAGGATGTCACAATAAGCCCTGGGGACAAGGGGGGTCCCCAGGATGTCACAATGGGCACTGGGGACAAAGGGGGTACCCACGGTGTCACTATAGGCCCTGGGGACAACGGGGGGTCCCCACGGTGCCACGATGGGCCCTGGGGACAAGGGGGTCCCCAGGATGTTCACAATGGGCCCTGGAGACAATGGGGTGTCCCCAGGATGTCACAATCGGCCCTGGGCACAAAGGGGGGTGCACATGGTGTCAAAATGGGCCCTGGGGACAAAGGGCGTCCCCAGGATGTCACAGTGGGCCCTGGGGACAAAGTGGTCCCCATGGTATCAGAATGGGCTCTGGGGACAAAGAGGGGTGCCCTGAATGTCACAATGGGCCCTGAGGACAAAGGGGGGTCCCCAGGATGTCGCAATGGGCCTTGGGGACAATGGGGGGTCCTAGGATGTCACAATGGGCCCGAGTGACAAATGGGGTCTCCATGGTGTCACAATGGGCCCTGAAGACAAAGGGGGTCCCCTGAATGTCACAATGGGCCCTGAGGACAATCGGGGTTCCTGGAACGTCACAATGGGCCCTGGGGAGAAAGGGAGGTCCCCAGGATGTCACAATGGGCCCTGGAGACAATTGGGGGTTTTGGGATGTCACGATGGGCTCTGACGACAAGGGGAGGTGCCCATGGTGTCACAATGGGTCCTCAGTGACAAGGGGGGTCCCTATAGTGTCACAATGGGCTCTGCAGACAATGGGGGGTCCTGGGATGTCACAATGGGCACCAGTGACAAAGGGGGTCCTCATGGTGCCACAATGGGCCCTGGGGAGTAAGTGGGGTCCTGGGATGTCACAATGGGTCCTGGGGACAAAGGGTGATCCTTTGATGTCACAAGGGGCCCTGGAGGCAAGGGGGTCCCCAGGATGTTACAATGGGCCCTGGGCACAAAGGGGGGCTCCCCATAGTGTCACAATGGGTCCCCAGTGACAAGGGGGTCCCCACGGTGCCACGATGGGCCCTGGGGACAAGAGGGGGTCCCCATGGTGTCACAATGGACCCTGGGGTCAAAGGGGGTTCCCAGGACATCACAATGGGCTCTGGGGACAATGGGGATCCTGGGACATCACAATGAGCCCTGGGGACAAGGGGGGGTCCTGGGACGTCACAATGGGTCCTGGCGACAAAGCGGTTCCCCAGGATGTCACAATGGGCCCCGGGGACAAAGCAGGGTCCTGGGACGTCACAATGGGCCCTGGAGACAAAGGGATTCCCTAGGATGTCACAATGGGCCCTGGGGACAAAGGGGGTCCCCACAGTGTCACAATGGTCCCTGGGGACAAAGGAGATCCCCACAGTGTCACAATGGGCCCAGGGGACAAAAGGGGGACCCCAGGATGTCACAATGGGCCCAGGGGACAATGGGGGGTCCTGGGACGTTATAATGGGCCCTCGGGAAAAAGGGGGTCCACATGGTGCCACAATGGGCCCTGGGGACAACGGGGGTCCCAGGATGCCACAATGGACACTGGGGACACTGGGGGTCCCCAGGATGTCACAATGGGCCCTGGGGACACAGGTGGTCCCCAGGATGTCACAATGGGCCCTGGGGACAAAGTGGGGTCCTAAGATGTCACAATGGGCACTGGGGACAAAGGGGGTCCCCATGGTGCCACAATGGGCCTTGGGGACAATGGGGTCTCCCCAGGATGTCACAATGGGCCTTGGGGACAAAGGGGTGTCCCCTGAATGTGCATAATGGGCCCTGGGGACAAAGGGTGGTCGCCGGGATGTCTCAGTGGGCCCTGGGGACAATGGGGGGTCCTGGGATGTCACAATGGGCCCCAGTGACAAAGGGGGTCCCCATGGTGCGACAACGAGCTCTGGGGATAAAGACGGTCTCCAGGATGTCACAATGGGCCCAAGTGATGAGTCCCCACAGTGCCACTATGGGCCCTGGAGACAAGGGGGGTCCCCAGGATGTCACGATGGGGCCTGGGGACAACGAGGGGTCCTGGGACGTCACAATGAGCCCTGGGGAAAAAGGGTGGTCCCCATGATGTCACAATGGGCACTGGAGACAGTGGGGTGTCCTGGGATGTCAAAATGGGCCCTGGGGACAAAGGGGGTCCCTTAATTGTCACAATGGGCCCTGGGGACAAGGGGGGTCCCCACGGTGTCACAATGGGCCCTGGGGACAAAGTGGGGTCCTGGAATGTCACAATGGGCCCAGAGGACAAAGGGGGTCCCCATGGTGCCACAGTGGGCCCTGGGGACAAAGGGGGTCCTGAGACGTCACAATGGGCCCTGGGTAAAAGGCGGGGTCCCCACGGTGTCACAATGGGCCCTGGGGACAATGGGGGGTCCTGGGATGTCACAATGGGCCCCAGTGACAAAGGGGGTCCCCATGGTGCGACAACGAGCTCTGGGGATGAAGGGGGTCTCCAGGATGTCACAATGGGCCCTGGGGACAAAGGAAGTCCCCAGAATGCCACAATGGGTCCTGGAAAGAAGTGGGGTCCCCAGGATGTCACAATGGGCACTGGGGACAACGAGGGGTCCTGGGACGTCACAATGAGCCCTGGGGAGAAAGGGGGGTCCCCACCCTGTCAGAAGGGACCCTGGGGACAAGGTGGGGTCCTGGGATGTCACAATGGGCCCTGGGGACAAAGGGGGTGTCCATGGTGCCACAATGGGCCCTGGGGACTAGGGGGGGGGGTCCCCTCGGTGCCACGATGGGCCCTGGGGACAAGGGGGTCCCGAGGATGTCACAATGGGCCCTGGGGACAAAGGGGGTCCCCATGGTGCCACAATGGGCCCTGGGGACAAAGAGGGGTCCCCAGAATGTCACAATGGGCCCTGGGGACATTTGGGGTCCCCAGAATGTCACAATGGGCCCTGGGAACTATAGGGGGTCCTGGGACGTCACAATGGGCCCTGGAGTAAAGGGGGGTCCCCAGGATGTCACAATAGGCCCTGGGGACAAAGAGGAGTCCCCTGAATGTCATAATGGGCCCTGAGGACAAGGAGGGTCTCCACGGTGTCACAATGGGCCCTGGGGACAATGGGGGGTCCTGGGATGTCACAATAGGCCCTGGGGACAAAGGGGGTCCCCATGATTTCACAATGGGCCCAGGGGACAATGGGGCATCCTGGGACGTCACAATGGGCCCTGGGGACAAAGGGGGTCTCCATGGTGTCACAATGGCCCTGGGGATAAAGGGGGACCCCAGGATGTGTATAATGGGGCCTGGGGACAATGGGGGGTCCTGGGATGTCACAATGGGCTCTGGGGACAATAGGGGGTCCTGGGACGTCACAATGGGCCCTGGAGAAAAGGGGGGGTCCTGGCATGTCACAATAGGCCCTGGGGACAAAGGGGGTCTTCAGGATGTCACAATGGGCCCGGGGGACAAAGGGGGTCCCCAGGATGTCACAATAGGCCCTGGGGAAAAAGAGGGCTCCCCAGGATATCACAATGGGCCCTGGGGACAAAGAGGGGTCCACAGGATGTGCACAATGGGCCCTGGGGACAAAGGGGGCTCCCCAGGATATCACAATGGGCTCTGGTGACATAGGGGTCCCCAAGATGTCACAACGGGTCCTGGGGACAAGGGGGGTCCCAAGGATGTCACAATGGGCACTGGAGACAAAGGGGGGGTCCCCACGGTGCCACGATGGGCCCTGGGGACAAGGGGGTCCCCAGGATGTAACAATGTGCCCTTGGGACAATGGGGGCTCCTGCGATGTCACAATGGGCCCTGGGGACAAAGGGAGGCCCCAGGATGTCACAATGGACCCTGGGGACAAAAGGGGTCCCCGGGATGTCACAATGGGCCCAGGGGACAACGAAGCATCCTGGGACGCCACAATGGGCCCGGGGAAACAGGGGGGTCCCCAGGTTGTTCACAATGGGCCCTGGGGACAATGGGGGTCCTGGGATGTCACAATGAACCCTAGGGACAAAGGGGGTCCCCAGGATGTCACAATGGGCCCTGGGAACAATAGGGGGTCCTGGGACGTCACAATGGGCCCTGGAGTGAAGGGGCGTCCCCAGGATGTCACAATAGGCCCTGGGGACAAAGAGGAGTCCCCTGAATGTCATAATGGGCCCTGAGGACAAGGAGGGTCTCCACGGTGTCACAATGGGCCCTGGGGACAATGGGGGGTCCTGGGATGTCACAATAGGCCCTGGGGACAAAGGGGGTCCCCATGATTTCACAATGGGCCCAGGGGACAATGGGGCATCCTGGGACGTCACAATGGGTCCTGGGGACAAAGTGGGTGTCCATGGTGTCACAATGGCCCTGGGGATAAAGGGGGACCCCAGGATGTGTATAATGGGGCCTGGGGACAATGGGGGGTCCTGGGATGTCACAATGGGCTCTGGGGACAATAGGGGGTCCTGGGACGTCACAATGGGCCCTGGAGAAAAGGGGGGGTCCTGGCATGTCACAATAGGCCCTGGGGACAAAGGGGGTCTTCAGGATGTCACAATGGGCCCGGGGGACAAAGGGGGTCCCCAGGATGTCACAATAGGCCCTGGGGAAAAAGAGGGCTCCCCAGGATATCACAATGGGCCCTGGGGACAAAGAGGGGTCCACAGGATGTGCACAATGGGCCCTGGGGACAAAGGGGGCTCCCCAGGATATCACAATGGGCTCTGGTGACATAGGGGTCCCCAAGATGTCACAACGGGTCCTGGGGACAAGGGGGGTCCCAAGGATGTCACAATGGGCACTGGAGACAAAGGGGGGGTCCCCACAGTGCCACGATGGGCCCTGGGGACAAGGGGGTCCCCAGGATGTAACAATGTGCCCTTGGGACAACGGGGGCTCCTGCGATGTCACAATGGGCCCTGGGGACAAAGGGAGGCCCCAGGATGTCACAATGGACCCTGGGGACAAAAGGGGTCCCCGGGATGTCACAATGGGCCCAGGGGACAACGAAGCATCCTGGGACGCCACAATGGGCCCGGGGAAAAAGGGGGGTCCCCAGGTTGTTCACAATGGGCCCTGGGGACAATGGGGGTCCTGGGATGTCACAATGAACCCTAGGGACAAAGGGGGTCCCCAGGATGTCACAATGGGCCCTGGGGATAAAGGGTACTCCCCAGGATGTCACAATGGGCCCTGGGGACAAAGGCGGTCCCAGGGTGTCACAATAAGCCATGGGGACAAGGGGGGTCCCCAGGATGTCACAATGGGCACTGGGGACAAAGGGGGGTCCCCACGGGGCCATGATGGGCCCTGGCGACAAGGGGGTCCCCAGGATGTCACAATGGGCCCATGGGACAAAGGGGGTACCCATGGTGTCACAATGGGCCCCGGTGACAAAGGGGGTCCCCGTGGTGCCACAATGTGCCCCTGGGACAAAGGGGGTCCCCAGAATTTCATAATGGGCACTGGGGACAAGGGGGGTCCCCAGGATGTCACAAGTGGCCCTGGGGATAAAGGGGGTCCCCATGGTGCCACAATGTGCCCCTGGGACAAAGGGGTCCCCAGGATGTCACAATAAGCCCTGGGGACAAGGGGGGTCCCCAGGATGTCAGAATGGGCCCTGGGGACAACGCGGGGTCCTGGGATGTCACAATGGGCCACGGGGACAAAGGCGATCCCCATGGTGTCACAATGGGCCCTGGGGACAAGGGGGTCCCCAGGATGTCACAATGGGCTCATGGGATAAAGGGGGTACCCACGGTGTCACTATAGGCCCTGGGGACAACGGGGGGTCCCCACGGTGCCACGATGGGTCGTGTGGACAAGGGGGTCCCCAGGATGTTCACAACGGGCCCTGAGGACAAAGGGGGTCCCCACGGTGTCACAATGGTCCCTGGGGACAACTTGGGGTCCTGGGATGTCACAATGGGCCCTGGGGACAAAGGCGGTCCCCAGGATGTCACAATAAGCCCTGGGGACAAGGGGGGTCCCCAGGATGTCACAATGGGCACTGGGGACAAAGGGGGTACCCACGGTGTCACTATAGGCCCTGGGGACAACGGGGGGTCCCCACGGTGCCACGATGGGCCCTGGGGACAAGGGGGTCCCCAGGATGTTCACAATGGGCCCTGGAGACAATGGGGTGTCCCCAGGATGTCACAATGGGCCCTGGGGACAAAGAGGGTCCCCAGGATGTCACAATCGGCCCTGGGCACAAAGCGGGGTGCACATGGTGTCAAAATGGGCCCTGGGGACAAAGGGCGTCCCCAGGATGTCACAGTGGGCCCTGGGGACAAAGTGGTCCCCATGGTATCAGAATGGGCCCTGGGGACAAAGAGGAGTGCCCTGAATGTCACAATGGGCCCTGAGGACAAAGGGGGGTCCCCAGGATGTCGCAATGGGCCTTGGGGACAATGGGGGGTCCTAGGATGTCACAATGCGCCCGAGTGACAAATGGGGTCTCCATGGTGTCACAATGGGACCTGAAGACAAAGGGGGTCCCCTGAATGTCACAATGGGCCCTGAGGACAATGGGGGTTCCTGGAACGTCACAATGGGCCCTGGGGAGAAAGGGAGGTCCCCAGGATGTCACAATGGGCCCTGGAGACAATTGGGGGTTTTGGGATGTCACGATGGGCTCTGACGACAAGGGGAGGTGCCCATGGTGTCACAATGGGTCCTCAGTGACAAGGGGGGTCCCTATAGTGTCACAATGGGCTCTGCAGACAATGGGGGGTCCTGGGATGTCACAATGGGCACCAGTGACAAAGGGGGTCCTCATGGTGCCACAATGGGCCCTGGGGAGTAAGTGGGGTCCTGGGATGTCACAATGGGTCCTGGGGACAAAGGGTGATCCTTTGATGTCACAAGGGGCCCTGGAGGCAAGGGGGTCCCCAGGATGTTACAATGGGCCCTGGGCACAAAGGGGGGTCCCCATAGTGTCACAATGGGTCCCCAGTGACAAGGGGGTCCCCACGGTGCCACGATGGGCCCTGGGGACAAGAGGGGGTCCCCATGGTGTCACAATGGACCCTGGGGTCAAAGGGGGTTCCCAGGACATCACAATGGGCTCTGGGGACAATGGGGATCCTGGGACATCACAATGAGCCCTGGGGACAAGGGGGGGGTCCTGGGACGTCACAATGGGTCCTGGGGACAAAGCGGTTCCCCAGGATGTCACAATGGGCCCCGGGGACAAAGCAGGGTCCTGGGACGTCACAATGGGCCCTGGAGACAAAGAGATTCCCCAGGATGTCACAATGGGCCCTGGGGACAAAGGGGGTCCCCACAGTGTCACAATGGTCCCTGGGGACAAAGGAGATCCCCACAGTGTCACAATGGGCCCAGGGGACAAAAGGGGGACCCCAGGATGTCACAATGGGCCCAGGGGACAATGGGGGGTCCTGGGACGTTATAATGGGCCCTCGGGAAAAAGGGGGTCCACATGGTGCCACAATGTGCCCCTGGGACAAAGGGGTCCCCAGGATGTCACAATAAGCCCTGGGGACAAGGGGGGTCCCCAGGATGTCAGAATGGGCCCTGGGGACAACGCGGGGTCCTGGGATGTCACAATGGGCCACGGGGACAAAGGCGATCCCCATGGTGTCACAATGGGCCCTGGGGACAAGGGGGTCCCCAGGATGTCACAATGGGCTCATGGGATAAAGGGGGTACCCACGGTGTCACTATAGGCCCTGGGGACAACGGGGGGTCCCCACGGTGCCACGATGGGTCGTGTGGACAAGGGGGTCCCCAGGATGTTCACAACGGGCCCTGAGGACAAAGGGGGTCCCCACGGTGTCACAATGGTCCCTGGGGACAACTTGGGGTCCTGGGATGTCACAATGGGCCCTGGGGACAAAGGCGGTCCCCAGGATGTCACAATAAGCCCTGGGGACAAGGGGGGTCCCCAGGATGTCACAATGGGCACTGGGGACAAAGGGGGTACCCACGGTGTCACTATAGGCCCTGGGGACAACGGGGGGTCCCCACGGTGCCACGATGGGCCCTGGGGACAAGGGGGTCCCCAGGATGTTCACAATGGGCCCTGGAGACAATGGGGTGTCCCCAGGATGTCACAATGGGCCCTGGGGACAAAGAGGGTCCCCAGGATGTCACAATCGGCCCTGGGCACAAAGCGGGGTGCACATGGTGTCAAAATGGGCCCTGGGGACAAAGGGCGTCCCCAGGATGTCACAGTGGGCCCTGGGGACAAAGTGGTCCCCATGGTATCAGAATGGGCCCTGGGGACAAAGAGGAGTGCCCTGAATGTCACAATGGGCCCTGAGGACAAAGGGGGGTCCCCAGGATGTCGCAATGGGCCTTGGGGACAATGGGGGGTCCTAGGATGTCACAATGCGCCCGAGTGACAAATGGGGTCTCCATGGTGTCACAATGGGACCTGAAGACAAAGGGGGTCCCCTGAATGTCACAATGGGCCCTGAGGACAATGGGGGTTCCTGGAACGTCACAATGGGCCCTGGGGAGAAAGGGAGGTCCCCAGGATGTCACAATGGGCCCTGGAGACAATTGGGGGTTTTGGGATGTCACGATGGGCTCTGACGACAAGGGGAGGTGCCCATGGTGTCACAATGGGTCCTCAGTGACAAGGGGGGTCCCTATAGTGTCACAATGGGCTCTGCAGACAATGGGGGGTCCTGGGATGTCACAATGGGCACCAGTGACAAAGGGGGTCCTCATGGTGCCACAATGGGCCCTGGGGAGTAAGTGGGGTCCTGGGATGTCACAATGGGTCCTGGGGACAAAGGGTGATCCTTTGATGTCACAAGGGGCCCTGGAGGCAAGGGGGTCCCCAGGATGTTACAATGGGCCCTGGGCACAAAGGGGGGTCCCCATAGTGTCACAATGGGTCCCCAGTGACAAGGGGGTCCCCACGGTGCCACGATGGGCCCTGGGGACAAGAGGGGGTCCCCATGGTGTCACAATGGACCCTGGGGTCAAAGGGGGTTCCCAGGACATCACAATGGGCTCTGGGGACAATGGGGATCCTGGGACATCACAATGAGCCCTGGGGACAAGGGGGGGGTCCTGGGACGTCACAATGGGTCCTGGGGACAAAGCGGTTCCCCAGGATGTCACAATGGGCCCCGGGGACAAAGCAGGGTCCTGGGACGTCACAATGGGCCCTGGAGACAAAGAGATTCCCCAGGATGTCACAATGGGCCCTGGGGACAAAGGGGGTCCCCACAGTGTCACAATGGTCCCTGGGGACAAAGGAGATCCCCACAGTGTCACAATGGGCCCAGGGGACAAAAGGGGGACCCCAGGATGTCACAATGGGCCCAGGGGACAATGGGGGGTCCTGGGACGTTATAATGGGCCCTCGGGAAAAAGGGGGTCCACATGGTGCCACAATGGGCCCTGGGGACAACGGGGGTCCCAGGATGCCACAATGGACACTGGGGACAAGGGGGTCCCCAGGATGTCACAATGGGCCCTGGGGACAACGGTGGCTCCTGGGATGTCACAATGGGCCCTGGGGACACAGGTGGTCCCCAGGATGTCACAATGGGCCCTGGGGACAAAGTGGGGTCCTAAGATGTCACAATGGGCACTGGGGACAAAGGGGGTCCCCATGGTGCCACAATGGGCCTTGGGGACAATGGGGTCTCCCCAGGATGTCACAATGGGCCTTGGGGACAAAGGGGTGTCCCCTGAATGTGCATAATGGGCCCTGGGGACAAAGGGTGGTCGCCGGGATGTCTCAGTGGGCCCTGGGGACAATGGGGTGTCCTGGGATGTCACAATGGGCCCCAGTGACAAATGGGGTCTCCACGGTGTCACAATGGGCCCTGGGGATAAAGGGGGGTCTCCAGGATGTCACAATGGGCCCAAGTGATGAGTCCCCACAGTGCCACTATGGGCCCTGGAGACAAGGGGGGTCCCCAGGATGTCACGATGGGGCCTGGGGACAACGAGGGGTCCTGGGACGTCACAATGAGCCCTGGGGAAAAAGGGTGGTCCCCATGATGTCACAATGGGCACTGGAGACAGTGGGGGGTCCTGGGATGTCACAATGGGCCCTGGGGACAAAGTAAGGTCCTCGGCTGTCACAATGAGCCCTGAGGACAAGGGGGGTCCCCAGAATTTCACAATGAGCACTGGGGACAAAGTGGGGTCCTGGGATGTCAAAATGGGCCCTGGGGACAAAGGGGGTCCCTTAATTGTCACAATGGGCCCTGGGGACAAGGGGGGTCCCCACGGTGTCACAATGGGCCCTGGGGACAAAGTGGGGTCCTGGAATGTCACAATGGGCCCAGAGGACAAAGGGGGTCCCCATGGTGCCACAGTGGGCCCTGGGGACAAAGGGGGTCCTGAGACGTCACAATGGGCCCTGGGGAAAAGGCGGGGTCCCCACGGTGTCACAATGGGCCCTGGGGACAATGGGGGGTCCTGGGATGTCACAATGGGCCCCAGTGACAAAGGGGGTCCCCATGGTGCGACAACGAGCTCTGGGGATAAAGGGGGTCTCCAGGATGTCACAATGGGCCCTGGGGACAAAGGAAGTCCCCAGAATGCCACAATGGGTCCTGGAAAGAAGTGGGGTCCCCACGGTGTCACAATGGGCCTTGGGGACAAAGGGGGGTCCCCAGGATGTCACAATGGGCCCTGGGGAGAAAGGGGGGTCCCCACCCTGTCAGAAGGGACCCTGGGGACAAGGTGGGGTCCTGGGATGTCACAATGGGCCCTGGGGACAAAGGGGGTGTCCATGGTGCCACAATGGGCCCTGGGGACTGGGGGGGGGGTCCCCTCGGTGCCACGATGGGCCCTGGGGACAAAGGGGGTCCCCAGAATGTCACAATGGGCCCTGGGGACATTTGGGGTCCCCAGAATGTCACAATGGGCCCTGGGGACAATGGGGGATCCTGAGACGTCACAATGGGCCCTGGGGACAAAGTGGGTCCCCATGGTGTCACAACACCCTGGGGACAATGCAGGGTCCCCAGGATGTCACAATGGCCCCTGGGGACATTAGGGGTCCCCACGGTTTCACGATCTTAACCCTTGACACCCCCCAACTACTGGGTCCTTAGGGTTACTCCCGGGTCCCTCCTGAACTGAATCCCCGCCCGAACTCCTGGGTCTGATAGAGGGCACGAACATTTTAAGGGTTAACAAAACATAATTGGGTGCCCACTAACGAGCCAACACTTTAGGGCTGAGCCACACGAGCCCTTAGTTCAGAGCTTTAGGTGAACTCATGGTAAGGAAACCAGAACCCAGCAGTGCCAGGATCAGGAGTTTTACGGCACCAGCTGTGAACGCGAGGGGACGAGAGAACCGAGATTTACAGCAAAAAGGGGGCGCCAGGCTGGGTTCAACCGACCTGGAGCTTGGGTCCCAGTCCATTCAACACAAGGAGCCAAACCTGAGGAAGCTGAAGGAGCCTTCATCCAAAGACCCCTCCTCCAGAGCACCAGGTGGCGCCGCGCAGGCGAACAGGGGGCGTCCAGGCGGAGACTACGGCAGTGATGAGCGGGAAAGGTTCTGGATGTGTGCGGGCGCTCTGGGGTCGTTGGGACACGAGCACCTCGCTGTATTTAAACGCAGCTCCTGCCGCTCGGAGCGGCGCACGAGGGGTGGAACCATCGCTCCCCTTGCGCCCGACGGCGAAACGAACGCAGCTGCTCTGGAGCCCTGCGGGGTGTGAAGGTTCATGGCTCCGGAGGCTGTAAAGTTGTTTCTGCGCCTCCGTTCCCCTCATGCCCCCCCATTCCCTTCACACCGACCCTCAATCCACCCCCCACCCGACCCCCAGCTCCCCCCAAACCCCGACCCCCAGCTCCCCCCCACCGACCCCCAAATGCCCCCCCGACCCCCAATTCCTCCCCAGACTGACCCCCAATGCCCCCTCACACCGACCCCCAAGGCCGCCCCCGCACACCAACCCCCCAGTTCCCCCCTCAAACACCGACCCCCAATCCCCCCCCGGACCCTAATTCCCCCTCGCACTGACCCCCAACGCCCCCCACACCAACCCCTAATGCCCCTCACATCGACCCCCAAATCCTCCCCAGACTGACCCCTCAAATCCTCCCCAGACCAACCCCCAACTTCCCCCCCACACCGACCCCCAATTCCCCCTCACACCGACCCCCAATGTCCCCCCCCCCACACCAGACCCCAATTCCCCCCCACACCGACCCCCAATTCCCCCCCACACTGATCCCCAATGCCCCCCCCCACACCGACCCCCAATTCCCCCCCACACTGATCCCCAATGCCCCCCCACACACCGACCCCCAATTCCTCCCCAGACTGACCCCCAATGCCCCCTCACACCGACCCCCAAGGCCCCCCCTGCACTGACCCCCCCACACCGACCCCCCAATTCCCCCCTCAAACACCGACCCCCAGTGCCCCCCCACTGGACCCTAATTCCCCCTCGCACCGACCCCCAATGCCCCCCCACACACTGACCCCCAGTTCCTGCCCCCCACACCAACCCCTAATGCCCCTCACATCGACCCCCAAATCCTCCCCACACTGACCCCTCAAATCCTCCCCAGACCAACCCCCAACTTCCCCCACACCGACCCCCAATTCCCCCTCACACCGACCCCCCAAGCCCCCCCCACCGATCCTCAATTCCTCCCCACACCGACCCCCAATGTCCCGCTCACACCGACCCTCAGTTCCTCCCCCACACCGCCCCCCAATTCCCCCCTCACACCGACCCCAAATCCCCACCACCACACTGCCCCCCAAATCCCCCCCTCACACCGACCCCCAATGCCCCTCACGCCGACCCCAATTCCTCCCCCCACACCGACCCCCAATGCCCCTCACGCCGACCCCCAGTTCCCCTCACAACCTCCACCAAAACGGCAGCGCCTCCCTCTCCTCCCTCCCGCCTTTTCCCGCCACACACTCCCGGACGTGACGCCGGCGAGGGGGCGTGGCCGGCGGCGAGGGGGCGTGGCCGCGGCGCCGGCGGGCGGGAAGCGCCGGGGCGGGAAACACCGGGTGGGGAGATCGCGTCCCCTCGGGTCCCTCGTGTCCCTTCATGTCCCCTCGTGTCCCCTCGTGTCCCCTCGTGTCCCTCGGGTCCCCTCATCGTCCCCTCGTGTCCCTCGGGGCCCCTCGTGTCCCCTCATCTCCTCAGCACCCCCGCTGGAGCCCGCCCGTCCCTCCCCTCCAGGAGAGACCCCGGGGCTGGGGCGGATCCGCCATCAATCCCCCCACAGACTTTTTCTCTCTTTCATCCCCCTTTTCCCTCTTTTCCCTCTTTCCCCCTTTATCCCTCTTTCCCCCCTTTTTCCCTTCCCCCCCTTTTTCCCTCTTTTCCCTCTTTCCACCGTTTTTCCCTCTTTTCCCTCTTTCCCCCCTTTTCCCTCTTCCCCCTTTTCCCCCCCTTTTTCCCTCTTTTCCCTCTTTCCCCCTTTATCCCTGTTTCCCCCCTTTTTCTCCCTTTCCCCCCTTTTTCCCTCTTCCCCCTCTTTTCCCCCTTTTTCTCCCTTTTTCCTTCTTCCCCCCCTTTTCCGCCTTTTCCCTCTTTCCCCCTTTATCCCTCTTTTCCCTCTTTCCGCCCTTTTCCCTCTTCCCCCCTTTTTCCCTCTTTTCCCTCTTTCCCCTTTATCCCTCTTTGCCCCCTTTTTCCCTCTTTTTCCTCTTCACCCCCTCTTCCCCCTCTTCCCCCTTTTTCCCTTTTCCCCCCTTTTCCCCCTTTTTCCTCTTTCCCCCCTTTTCTCCCCTTTTCCCTCTTCCCTCTTTTCCCTTCTTTCCCCCCTTTCCCTCTTCCCCCCTCTTTCCATCTTATCCCTCTTTTCCCCCTTTATCCCTGTTTCTTCCCTTTTCCCCCCCTTTCCCTCTTTCCTCGCTTTTTCCCTATTTTTCCCTCTTTCCCCCCTTTTTCCCTCTTTTCCCTCTTTCCTCGCTTTTTCCCTCTTTTTCCCTCTTTCCCCCCTTTTTCCCTCTTTCCCCCCTTTTTCCCCCTTTTCCCTCTTTCCTTGCTTTTTCCCCCTTTTCCCTCTTTCCCCCCTTTTCCCCCCTTTTCCCTTTTTCCCCCTTTTCCCCCTTTTTCCCTCTTTCCCCCCTTTTTCCCCCTTTTCCCTCTTTCCTTGCTTTTTCCCCCTTTTCCTTCTTTCCCCCCTTTTCCCCTCTTTTCCCTTTTTCCCCCTTTTCCCTCTTTCCCCCCTTTTTCCCCCTTTCCCCCCTTTTCCCTCTTCCCCGTTTCCCTCTCCCGTTTTCCCGTCCCTCCTCCCATTCCCGTGCAGCCCAACCCCTTCCCCCCTTTTCCCCAGAGCAGTTTTCATACAGATCCCCCCTTTCCCCCCAGCCCCGAACCCCCGGGGGTTTCTCAGCATCAGCAGCCACTTCACTCCCCCCAATTTAACTCTTTGTGTCCCTTTTCCAGGCTCTTTGGGAGCCCGGGTGTCCTGGGGCCGCTCTGGTTTTTGCTCCGGGGTGTTTGGAGCCCGGTGACCATGGACCTGTTTCCCTTGGGCGACGAGCTGCGTGGCTTTGCCCAGAGCCCCGGGCTGCTCTGCGGGGAAGCGCTGGACCTGAGCCTGGAGCCCAGTCTGAGCCTGGAGCCCGACCTGGAGCCCAACCTGAGCCTGGAGCCTGACCTGAGCCTGGAGCCCAACCTGGAGCCCAACCTGAACCTGGAGCCCAACCTGAGCCTTGAGCCTGACCTGGAGCCCAACCTGAGCCTGGAACCCAACCTAGAGCCCAACCTGAGCCTGGAGCCCAATCTGAGCCTTGAGCCCAACCTGGAGCCCAACCTGAGCCTGGTTACTAATGATCAGTATTTACCAATGATGGTCATAATTTATTAATAGTGATCAGTATTTATTAATAACAACCAGTATTTATTAATGATGGTTAGTATTTATTAATGACAATTAGTATTTATTAATAACCACCAGTATTTATTAATAACGGCCAGTATTTATTAATGGCGGTCAGTATTTCTTAATGACAATCAGTATTGATTAATGATGGTATTTATTAAGGATGATTATTATTTATTAATGATGATCAGTATTTGTTAATGGTGATCGGCATTTATTAATAATGGTTAGTATTTATTAATGACGATCAGTATTTATTAATGACCGTCACTATTAATGATGATCAGTATTGATTAATGATGGTATTTATTAATGATGATCAGTATTTATTAATAACAGTCAGTATTTCTTAATGACAATCAGTATTGATTAATGATTGTGAGTATTTATTAATGATGATCAGTATTTATTAATGATGGTCAGTATTTATTAATAACGATCAGTATTTATTAGTGACGGTCACTATTTATTAATGACAATCAGTAATTATTAATGAGGGTCAGTATTTATTAATCCTTGCTATTTAACCCTTTTGGGTTGAAACCTTTGAGACCGAACGCCGATTGATTCCACCGGGCAAGCTCCACCTGCCTGGAGCTTCAGTGCCGACTACGCCATCTGTTCTAAAAGCGCCGCGGCTTTATCATGTTGATTTTTTTACCTATTTATCCTGATTTTTGTCACTTCAGCCACTTGGCGGCTGCTCCGGTTGAGGATGGCGGCGTCTCCATGTGCCGGAACCACGGGTGGTCGGTGGACGCCGAGAGGGGGCAGGTAACGGGCACCCATGGGTGCTGCTCATTGAGCGGGGATCTGAGCGAAGGCGGCGGGGGGGACGGCGGTGCCGTCGAAGCCCTTTGCGGGGGTCGTTACCAAATTGTGCGTAACTGGATGATTTGTGAAAGTCGCTGCCGATTGAGTGGAGACGACGGGGTGAGAAAACGAGAAACAGGGAATCGCTGCGGTGTAAAGATTCGCGTTGCGCGCTCCCGCCCGGTTTGGGTCGTGTTTAGCGTAGCGGGTTTTATTATCCTCGTTATATAATGGAGAAATAATTGGGAAGAGCAGTTTGCAAAGCGCTTTGATATCCTCCAGCGCCACCGACGCTCCCGGTTCCGTTTGTGCTCAGGTGCGCGACGCGGGCGATGCAAACACCGCGAAACCATCGTTGGGAGATGGAAACGGCGCCTCCGAACCCCCGACGCTGTCCGAAAACCCCCCTGGTGATCCCGGTGTTGGTTCCGGTGACAAGAAACAAGGTGGGTGAGGAGTACTTGGATGGTTGTGCGATGATTCGGCAACCGGCGGTGCCGGAGTCGCTTCCCGGAGCACCCGTGTGTGTGTCCCTGGCTGAACCAAGGGTGCTACGTGCCCCCAAACCCCCCATATTACACCCAAATAACGCTATGGGGACGCGCTCGGCGGCCGCTACCCCAGGGACGGGCTCTGGGAGGCTCCAGGCTCCCGCTGGGTTATTGATCCGAAATATGGAACCCGGCGATCGCCTCGAGTTGGGTGGAAGGGAGGAAGCATCAGCAGGACTGGAGGGTCCCCAGACCCCTCATTTTGGGGTTCGCCGCTTGCTTTTGAGCCAAAAAAGGAGGAAAAGCAGATAAACGCCCGTGTGATTTTGTGCGTTTTCCACCTTTAACCCTTTTCTCGTTCGATGTTGCCCAGATCACCGAAAATGCGTCTCCGGATGGGAAGATCTCGCAGCAAAAAGGCGACGGAGGCCGAAACCCCTCGTGATCCCGACACTGGGATTGAAGCGCTTTCGGCCGCCCCGCGGGGTTAATTCGGTGCGATGCGGATGTCCCCACGTAGCGCTTTGGGGGGAACACCCCGCTTTATGGTTGTGGTTTACGGGGGGTTTATCTCAACCCGGGCCGAGCGATCCCGGTGTAAAACCGCCCGGTGAACCCGGTTTGGGTTCGGCGTCCCCTCGCTGGTTTGTGGTGACAAACGCAGAGCTTGTGCTCCCCAAAAACCCCCAAAATGGGTGATTTTGTGGAATATGGGATGGAAACAACCCCCCCAGGGTTTCGCTGTGATATCGGGTGTAAAAACCACCCGAGTGCTGCGATCGACTGCAAAACCCCATTGGGATGATCCATCAGCGACCGATTTCACCAAAACGATGGGAATTGGGACAATTTGTGGTTGTGACGCCGAGGAACGGTCTCGGCACGATGATTTTGATCCCGAGCGTTGCTTTTCCCCTCTATTTCTCAATATCCCGCAGGCAGAATGGACGGCGACTTGGGATTGTGCCTGGTGAAGGACGCCCCCAAAATCAGCGTCCGGCCGTGAGTCCCCAAACCACCAAAAACGGGCGCAAAACGGGTGCGTCGCGCTTTTCCTGCCCCTCGTTTGGCCCACCAGGACCCATTGACGTCCATTCCGAACGGAACACGAGGCGCTGATGTCACCGGCGGCGCTGATGTCGCGGCGGAACCCCGGCAACGCTTTGTTGTTCCGAGCCCTCGCAGGGCGTCTCTCCCACTCTGCCGCGTCTCGGAGCGAATCCCTGTGGTTTTCGGCCGAACCGCGCGGTTTCGGTGCCGATCGGAGGGGACATGGACACCGACCCGCAGGCGCCCGACCCAGGTATCGCACGCATTGGGTGCCTGGCCCACCCCACCTGGGCCCCGGGGGGGTCGTCGCTGCTCTTGGGGCTCCCAACGCTGCCTTTTGGGTAGAAATAGTGACGTTTCTCCGTGTCTTTCTTGCTCTCCGCTCCACCTGGTTGGCTCGTTTTCCGCTGTCCCGTATCGCGCCTTTTGTCCCCAAAACCCAACTTTTCCTTCTCGTATCGTACCCATTATCATGTCGCACCTTTTCTTGACCAACCCCAACGTTTCCATTGTCCTATCGCACCTTTTCTTGACAAAACCCAACTTTTCCTTGTTGTAGCGCGTCTTTTCTTGACATAAACCCAACTTTTCCTTCTCGTATCGTACCCATTGTTGTATCGCACCTTTTCTTGACGAAACCTGACGTTTCCATTGTCCTATCGCATCTTTTCTCAACAAAACCCAACTTTTCCTTGTCCTATCGCATCTTTTCTCAACAAAACCCAACTTTTCCTTGTCTTATCACGTCTTTTCTTGACAGAACCCAACGTTTCTGTTGTCCTATCGCGTCTTTTCTTGACATACACCCAACTTTTCCTTGTCCTATTGGTTCTTATTTTGACCAACTCCAACTCTTCCTTGACCTATCGTGTCTTTTCTTGACAAAAGCCAACTTTTCCTTGTCCTATTGCACCTTTTCTTGACAAAAGCCAACTTTTCCTTGTCCTATTGTCTTTTCTTGACATAAACCCAACTTTTGCTTGTCCTATCGTGTCTTTTCTTGACAAAACCCAACGTTTCCATTGTCCTATCACGTCTTTTCTCAACAAAACCCAACTTTTCCTTGTCCTATTGCACCTTTTCTTGACAAACCCCAACATTTCCTTTATCATATCGCATCTTTTCTTGACCAACTCCAACTTTTCCTTGAATCGTACCCATTGTCGTATCACGCTTTTCCTTGAAAAACCCCAGCTTTTCCTTGTTGGATCCCATATTTCCACCCCCAAACCCCAACACCCCCATGTCACATCCCCCTTTCCCCAAACCCCAACACCCCCATGTCACATCCCCCTTTCCCCAAACCCCAACACCCCCATGTCACATCCCCCTTTCCCCCAACACCCCCATGTCACATCCCCCTTTCCCCAAACCCCAACACCCCCATGTCACATCCCCCTTTCCCCCCAACACCCCCATGTCACATCCCCCTTTCCCCCCCAAACCCCAACATCCCCACCTCATATCACCCCATTTCCCCCCCGAACCCCAACATCCCCATGTCCCATCACCCCGTTTCCCCCACCCCGTGTCGGTTGCAGTGTTGACCCTGCTGTCCATGGCAAGCTCCAGCACCATCCCCGGGAGCTCCAGCACCGTCCCCGGGAGCTCCAGCACCGTCCCCGGGAGCTCCAGCGCCATCCCCAGGAGCTCCAACGCCATCCTCAGGAGCTCCAGTGCCGTCCCTGGGAGCTCCAGTGCCATCCTCGGGAGCTCCAGTGCCATCCCTGGAAACTCCAGTGCCATCCCCAGGAGCTCCAGTGCCATCCCCGGGAGCTCCAGTGCCATCCCTGGGAGCTCCAGTGCCATCCCTGGAAACACGAGCGCCATCCCTGGGAGCTCCAGTGCCATCCTCGGGAGCTCCAGTGCTGTTCCCGGGAGCTCCAGTGCCGTCCCCGGGAGCTCCAGTGCCATCCCTGGGAGCTCCAGTGCCATCCCCAGGAGCTCCAGTGCCATCCCCAGGAGCTCCACTGCCATCCCTGGGAGCTCCAGTGCCATCCTCGGGAGCTCCAGTGCCATCCCTGGAAACTCCAGCGCCATCCCCAGGAGCTCCAGTGCCATCCCCGGGAGCTCCAGTGCCATCCCTGGGAGCTCCAGTGCCATCCCTGGAAACTCGAGCGCCATCCCCGGGAGCTCCAGTGCCATCCCTGGGAGCTCCAGTGCTGTCCCCGGGAGCTCCAGTGCCGTCCCCGGGAGCTCCAGTGCCATCCTCGGGAGCTCCAGTGCCATCCTCGGGAGCTCCAGTGCCGTCCCCGGGAGCTCCAGTGCCGTCCCCGGAAGCTCCAGTGCCATGCTTGGGAGTGTGTGTGAAGATTGAGGAGAAAGCAGCTGAAATGGAGATGCCGGAGCCAGAGCCGCAGGCCGGGACTGAGCCACCACCAAAGTGCCTGAATATTGAGGAGAAACCAGCTAAAATGGAGATTGTGGTGCCAGCACCAGAGCCACCGGCCGGGACCGAGCCGCCCCCAAAATGCGTTAAAATTGAGGAGAAAGCAGCTGAAATGGTGATTGCAGCGCTGGTGCTGGAGCCGCAGGCCGGGACCAAGCAGCCCCCAAAACGCTGGAGAATTGAGGACAAACCATCCGAAATGGCGATGCCGGAGCCGCAAGCCGGGACCGAGCCGCCCCCGAAGCGCCTTAAAATGGAGGAACCAGCCGAAATGGGGATCGCGGCGCCGGAGCAGCGCCCGGGGTAGGTTTGCGCCCTCAGGAAACCCCCGCGCCGAAACCACCGTCGGCTTTCCCACCGGACGGCGCATCCAGAGGGGGTTTTTGGGGAGAAAAGGGGTGAATCTGCGCGTGTGTTTGAAGAAGCGACCGCGGGGGGTTTGGTTTCTCGGCATCGGGTTTGATGGGAAGAGCTGGCGCCCGATCGTCATCTCCGGCACCAGGGGGCGCACGGAACGGGGCCGGAATTGGGCTGAAATCCTGCGAGATTGGGAAAAAACGCCGCTGTGAGATCAACGGGCAGCGGCTGCTCGCGGTGGGAAGAACCGGAAAGGGAAATGGTGGCAAAATGGTGCCGTAAAGCGCCCCGATCTGAGCCGAGAAACAGGGGTTTTGGTGTTTTTCTTTCTATTTAACGCGCTTTCTGCTTTGCTTAATAAACTGGGTTCTGGAATGAGTTGAAGTTCGTTAATGCAGCGATTTGTGACAACGGGGGGGTTGAGTTGTTTGATTAATGAAATGTTAATTAAGGGTCTTGTCACACCAGGAGGGATGGAAGGGGGATTTATTTTGGGAGGTCTTGAGATTTATTGCTGTCACGATACCGGGGCCGTCGGTGCCACCCATTGCGATACCGGGGCTGTCGGTGCCACCCATCGCGATACCGGGGCTGTCGGTGCCACCCATTGCGATACCAGGGCCGTCGGTGCCACCCATTGCGATACCGGGGCTGTCGGTGCCACCCATTGCGATACCAGGGCCGTCGGTGCCACCCATTGCGATACCAGGGCCGTCGGTGCCACCCATTGCGATACCGGGGCTGTCGGTGCCACCCATCGCGATACCAGGGCCGTCGGTGCCACCCATTGCGATACCAGGGCCGTCGGTGCCACCCATCGCGCTACCAGGACCATCGTCGCTGCCCATCACGATACTGGGGCCGTCGTCACTGCTGTTGTGACGATACCAGCGCTGTTGTTGCCACCTGTCGCGATACCAGGACCATCAGTGCTCCCTATTGCGATACTGGGGCCGTCGGTGCCACCCTTCGCGATACCGGGGCTGTCGGTGCCACCCATCACGATACCGGGGCTGTCGGTGCCACCCATCGCAATACCGGGGCTGTCGGTGCCACCCATCGCGATACCGGGGCCGTCGGTGCCACCCATCGCGATACCGGGGCCGTCGGTGCCACCCATCGCGATACCGGGGCCGTCGGTGCCACCCATCGCGATACCGGGGCCGTCGGTGCCACCCATCGCGATACCGGGGCTGTCGGTGCCACCCATCGCGATACTGGGGCCGTTGGTGCCACCCATCGCGATACCGGGGCTGTCGGTGCCACCCATCGCGATACCGGGGCCGTTGGTGCCACCCATCGCGATACCGGGGCCGTTGGTGCCACCCATCGCGATACCGGGGCCGTCGGTGCCACCCATCGCGATACCGGGGCCGTCGGTGCCACCCATCGCGATAGCGGGGCTGTTGGTGCCACCCATCGCGATAGCGGGGCGATACCGGCCCCTCCTGGGGCAGCAGGGGTCCAGTACCAGCACGGTTTGGGGGTGGACCCGCTGGAAAGCAGCTCTGCAAGAAGGACTTGGGAGTTCTGGGTGACATCAGGTTGGCCACAAGTCACCAATGTGTCCTTGTGGTCACGAGGCCGAGGGTACCTGGGGGATATTTATTAAGAAGAGTGTGAGCAGCAGGTGAGAGAGGTGAATCCTCCCCCTCTGCTCCACCCTGGGGAAGCTGCATCTGCAGTTCTGGGTCCAGTTCTGGGCTCCCCAGTTGAAGAAGGACAAGGAGTTACTGGAGGGAGTCCAGTGGAGGGACACAGAGATGCTGAGGGGTCTGGAGCATCATTCTGATCAGGAGAGACTGAGAGAGATGGGGCTGTTGAGCTGGAGAAGAGAAGCTGAGAGGGATGTGATCAATGGGATCAATATCTCAGGTGGGTGTCAGGATGGAGCAGACTCTGTTCAGTGGTGCCCAGCGCCGGGGTGAGGGGCATCGGGCACAGACTGAAACCCAGGAGGCTCCATCTGAACGTAAGGAGAAACTTGCTTGCTGGGAGGTGCCAGAGCGCGGCCCAGGCTGCCCAGAGCGGGTGTGGAGTCTCCTTCTGTGAGACATTCAGACCCCTGGGATCCTGTGTGATCTGCTCTGGGACCCCGCGGGAGCAGGGGGGTTGGACTGGATGATCTGCAGAGATCCCTTCATCCCAAACCAGAATGGGGTTCTGAGGGAAGGGGAGGGAAGGAAGGGGAGGGAAGGAAGGGGAGGGAAGGAAGGGGAGGGAAGGAAGGGGAGAGAAGAGAAGCCTCCGGGGAGACCCCATTGTGTCCCATGTTGGGCACATCTCCAGGACCGCCACGGCAACGCATTTTCAGCCCACTTGGTCCTGTCCTGAGAATTCAGATTTGCGGTTGACAGGACAGAACTAACTCCATCAGCTCAGCCAAGAAATAGATTCATTTTATGAATATACAGAATTCTATATGAATATATAGAATATGTGAATATGGATATATATTAATTACATATGGAGGAGAGGAGGAGATGGAAAGGGAGAGGGAGATGGAGAGAGGATGATGAAGACAGGAGGGAAGATGGGATCAAAAAACAGAAAGGAGAGAGGAAGAAAGAAGAGATGACAGCAGGGAAAGAGACTTGAGAGGGGTATAAGGCAGAAAAAGGGGAAATGATGAAGGAAAGGAAGAGGGGAGGAAATGAGAAAAAAGATACCTGTATGGGAGGAGCAGCAGGGGAGGATGAGACGCTCGCCCAGCAGCATCACGAGGCTGTGACCAGCACGGCACCAGGACCCAGGGGCTCCTCAGGGCTCCGTGCCGGCCTGTCCAGGAGAGCAGCGAGCGCCTGCTGGCCGCGTCCTGCCCGCTGGCTCCGTCCTGCCCAGTGTTCCTGAACCACGTTCTCCAGCCGCCTGACACGAGCTGGGCGATCAGCGGGGCGGGAGGTGCTGGTGATGAAGGAGAAGGTGCGGAGCACAGCCGGGAGGGAGCTCGGGGGAAGCCGGATGTGGCATCTCGGGGCTGTCATCGTGTTTTCGGGATCTTTTCCTTCCCACGTGCCCTCGATCACCTCTTTGCCCCAGGAACCGTCGTCCACCTCGCGCTGGGGGACATCAGTGGCCGTTCTCTCCCTTCCCTCGGGCGCCTTCCTCCCAGCGAGTGACGAAGAGGATCAGCAGCAGCACGGTCCTTGACTCTTGGCCCCATTTCCCACGGGATCCAGCCCTCCCTTTCCGTTTTCCCTCGGCTCCCATCACGGCCGTGACCAACCCAGAGGTGTCGATCGTCTGGTGCCCTGCAGCAAAACGGCCGGGAAGGGACGAGGGACATCAGGCGCATGAAGGTGGTTTCCACAGCTTCCCCTTGCGCCAGAGCTGGGACGGTATCAGTGTCTGGAGTTACTTTTGCTTTCTCGGAGAGAACGCGGATAATGAGACGTCGACATCAACACCTCGTGAATGCATTACCACTATGGGGCCTGGAGACCAGGGGGTTCCCCGGATTTCACAATGGGCCCTGGGGACTAGGGGGGGGGGGTCCCCTCGGTGCCACGATGGGCCCTGGGGACAAGGGGGTCCCCAGGATGTCACAATGGGCCCTGAGGACAAATTGGGGTTCTGGGATGTCACAATGGGCCCTGGGGACAAAGGGGGTGTCCATGGTGCCACAATGGGCCCTGGGGACAAAGAGGGGTCCCCAGAATGTCACAATGGGCCCTGGGGACATTTGGGGTCCCCAGAATGTCACAATGGGCCCTGGGAACAATAGGGGGTCCTGGGACGTCACAATGGGCCCTGGAGTAAAGGGGGGTCCCCAGGATGTCACAATAGGCCCTGGGGACAAAGAGGAGTCCCCTGAATGTCATAATGGGCCCTGAGGACAAGGAGGGTCTCCACGGTGTCACAATGGGCCCTGGGGACAATGGGGGGTCCTGGGATGTCACAATAGGCCCTGGGGACAAAGGGGGTCCCCATGATTTCACAATGGGCCCAGGGGACAATGGGGCATCCTGGGACGTCACAATGGGCCCTGGGGACAAAGGGGGTCCCCATGGTGTCACAATGGCCCTGGGGATAAAGGGGGACCCCAGGATGTGTATAATGGGGCCTGGGGACAATGGGGGGTCCTGGGATGTCACAATGGGCTCTGGGGACAATAGGGGGTCCTGGGACGTCACAATGGGCCCTGGAGAAAAGGGGGGGTCCTGGCATGTCACAATAGGCCCTGGGGACAAAGGGGGTCTTCAGGATGTCACAATGGGCCCGGGGGACAAAGGGGGTCCCCAGGATGTCACAATAGGCCCTGGGGAAAAAGAGGGCTCCCCAGGATATCACAATGGGCTCTGGTGACATAGGGGTCCCCAAGATGTCACAACGGGTCCTGGGGACAAGGGGGGTCCCAAGGATGTCACAATGGGCACTGGAGACAAAGGGGGGGTCCCCACGGTGCCACGATGGGCCCTGGGGACAAGGGGGTCCCCAGGATGTAACAATGTGCCCTTGGGACAATGGGGGCTCCTGCGATGTCACAATGGGCCCTGGGGACAAAGGGAGGCCCCAGGATGTCACAATGGACCCTGGGGACAAAAGGGGTCCCCGGGATGTCACAATGGGCCCAGGGGACAACGAAGCATCCTGGGACGCCACAATGGGCCCGGGGAAAAAGGGGGGTCCCCAGGTTGTTCACAATGGGCCCTGGGGACAATGGGGGTCCTGGGATGTCACAATGAACCCTAGGGACAAAGGGGGTCCCCAGGATGTCACAATGGGCCCTGGGGATAAAGGGGACTCCCCAGGATGTCACAATAGGCCCTGGGGACAAAGGGGGTCCCCAGGATGTCACAACGGGCCCTGGGTACAAGGGGGGTCCCACCCTGTCACAATGAGCACTGGGGACAAAGGGGGTCCCCAGGATGTCACAATGGGCACTGGAGACAAAGGGGGGGTCTCCACGGTGCCACAATGGGCCCTGGGGACAAGAGGGTCCCCACGGTTTCACAATGGGCCCTGGGGACAAGGGGGATCCCCGCCCTGTCACAATGGGCCCTGGGGCCAAAGGGATCCCCAGGATGTCACAATGGGCCCTGGGGACTGCGGGGGGTACTAGGATGTCACAATGGGTCTTGGGGACAAAGGGGGTACCCAGGATGTCACAATGGGCCCTGGGGACAATGGGGGGTCCCTTGAAGGTCACAATGGGCCCATGGGACAAAGAGGGTGCCCACGGTGTCACAGTGGGCCCTGGCGACAAAGGGGGATCCCCAGGATGTCACAATGGGCCCCGGGGACAAAGTAAAATCCTGGAATGTCACAATGGTCCCCAGTGACAAAGGCGCTCCCCATGGTGCCACAATGGGCCCTGGGGACAAAGTGGGTCCCCAGGATTTCACAATGAGCACTGGGGACAAAGGGGGGTCCCAGGATGTCACAATGGGCCCTGGGGACAAGGGGGGGTTCCCATGGAGTCACAATGGGTCCTGGGGACAACGAGGCGTCCTGGGACGTCACAATGGGACTTGGGGACAAAGGGGGTCTTCCACAGTCTCACAATGGGCCCTAGAGACAAGGGGAGATCCCCAGGATGACACAATAGGCCCTGGGGACAAAGAGGAGTCCCCCTGAATGTCACAATGGGCCCTGGGGACAAGGGGGGTCCCCATGGTATCACAATAAGCCCTGGGGACAAAGTGGGGTCCTGGGATGTCACAATTGGCCCTGGGCACAAAGGGGGGTGCACATGGTGTCAAAATGGGCCCTGGGGACAAAGGGCGTCCCCAGGATGTCACAGTGGGCCCTGGGGACAAAGTGGTCCCCATGGTATCAGAATGGGCCCTGGGGACAAAGAGGGGTGCCCTGAATGTCACAATGGGCCCTGAGGACAAAGGGGGGTCCCCAGGATGTCACAATGGGGTCTTGGGACAAAGGGGGTCCCCAGGATGTCACAATGGTCCCTGGGGACAATGGGGGTTCCTGGGACATCACAGTGGGCCCTGGGGACAAAGGCGGTCCCCAGGATGTCACAGTGGGCCCTGGGGACAAAGTGGTCCCCATGGTATCAGAATGGGCCCTGAGGACAAAGGGGGGTCCCCAGGATGTCACAATGGGGTCTTGGGACAAAGGGGGTCCCCAGGATGTCACAATGGTCCCTGGGGACAATGGGGGTTCCTGGGACATCACAGTGGGCCCTGGGGACAAAGGCGGTCCCAGGGTGTCACAATAAGCCATGGGGACAAGGGGGGTCCCCAGGATGTCAGAATGGGCCCTGGGGACAACGCGGGGTCCTGGGATGTCACAATGGGCCACGGGGACAAAGGCGATCCCCATGGTGTCACAATGGGCCCTGGGGACAAGGGGGTCCCCAGGATGTCACAATGGGCTCATGGGATAAAGGGGGTACCCACGGTGTCACTATAGGCCCTGGGGACAACGGGGGGTCCCCACGGTGCCACGATGGGTCGTGTGGACAAGGGGGTCCCCAGGATGTTCACAACGGGCCCTGAGGACAAAGGGGGTCCCCACGGTGTCACAATGGTCCCTGGGGACAACTTGGGGTCCTGGGATGTCACAATGGGCCCTGGGGACAAAGGCGGTCCCCAGGATGTCACAATAAGCCCTGGGGACAAGGGGGGTCCCCAGGATGTCACAATGGGCACTGGGGACAAAGGGGGTACCCACGGTGTCACTATAGGCCCTGGGGACAACGGGGGGTCCCCACGGTGCCACGATGGGCCCTGGGGACAAGGGGGTCCCCAGGATGTTCACAATGGGCCCTGGGGACAAAGAGGGTCCCCAGGATGTCACAATCGGCCCTGGGCACAAAGGGGGGTGCACATGGTGTCAAAATGGGCCCTGGGGACAAAGGGCGTCCCCAGGATGTCACAGTGGGCCCTGGGGACAAAGTGGTCCCCATGGTATCAGAATGGGCCCTGGGGACAAAGAGGGGTGCCCTGAATGTCACAATGGGCCCTGAGGACAAAGGGGGGTCCCCAGGATGTCGCAATGGGCCTTGGGGACAATGGGGGGTCCTAGGATGTCACAATGGGCCCGAGTGACAAATGGGGTCTCCATGGTGTCACAATGGGCCCTGAAGACAAAGGGGGTCCCCTGAATGTCACAATGGGCCCTGAGGACAATGGGGGTTCCTGGAACGTCACAATGGGCCCTGGGGAGAAAGGGAGGTCCCCAGGATGTCACAATGGGCCCTGGAGACAATTGGGGGTTTTGGGATGTCACGATGGGCTCTGACGACAAGGGGAGGTGCCCATGGTGTCACAATGGCTCCTCAGTGACAAGGGGGGTCCCTATAGTGTCACAATGGGCTCTGCAGACAATGGGGGGTCCTGGGATGTCACAATGGGCACCAGTGACAAAGGGGGTCCTCATGGTGCCACAATGGGCCCTGGGGAGTAAGTGGGGTCCTGGGATGTCACAATGGGTCCTGGGGACAAAGGGTGATCCTTTGATGTCACAAGGGGCCCTGGAGGCAAGGGGGTCCCCAGGATGTTACAATGGGCCCTGGGCACAAAGGGGGGTCCCCATAGTGTCACAATGGGTCCCCAGTGACAAAGGGGTCCCCACGGTGCCACGATGGGCCCTGGGGACAAGAGGGGGTCCCCATGGTGTCACAATGGACCCTGGGGTCAAAGGGGGTTCCCAGGACATCACAATGGGCTCTGGGGACAATGGGGATCCTGGGACATCACAATGAGCCCTGGGGACAAGGGGGGGTCCTGGGACGTCACAATGGGTCCTGGGGACAAAGCGGTTCCCCAGGATGTCACAATGGGCCCCGGGGACAAAGCAGGGTCCTGGGACGTCACAATGGGCCCTGGAGACAAAGGGATTCCCCAGGATGTCACAATGGGCCCTGGGGACAAAGGGGGTCCCCACAGTGTCACAATGGTCCCTGGGGACAAAGGAGATCCCCACAGTGTCACAATGGGCCCAGGGGACAAAAGGGGGACCCCAGGATGTCACAATGGGGTCAGGGGACAATGGGGGGTCCTGGGACGTTATAATGGGCCCTCGGGAAAAAAGGGGTCCACATGGTGCCACAATGGGCCCTGGGGACAACGGGGGTCCACATGGATGCCACAATGGACACTGGGGACAAGGGGGTCCCCAGGATGTCACAATGGGCCCTGGGGACAACGGTGGCTCCTGATGTCACAATGGGCCCTGGGGACACAGGTGGTCCCCAGGATGTCACAATGGGCCCTGGGGACAAAGTGGGGTCCTAAGATGTCACAATGGGCACTGGGGACAAAGGGGGTCCCCATGGTGCCACAATGGGCCTTGGGGACAATGGGGTCTCCCCAGGATGTCACAATGGGCCTTGGGGACAAAGGGGTGTCCCCTGAATGTGCATAATGGGCCCTGGGGACAAAGGGTGGTCGCCGGGATGTCTCAGTGGGCCCTGGGGACAATGGGGTGTCCTGGGATGTCACAATGGGCCCCAGTGACAAATGGGGTCTCCACGGTGTCACAATGGGCCTTGGGGACAAAGGGGGGTCCCCAGGATGTCACAATGAGCCCCGGGGTCAAAGGGGTCCCCAGGATGTCACAATGGGTACTGGGGACAAAGGCGGGGTCCCCATGGTGTCACAATGGACCCAAGTGACAGGACGAGTCCCCACGGTACCACTATGGGCCCTGGACACCAGGGGGTTCCCCGGATTTCACAATGGGCCCTGGGGACAAGGGGGGTCCCCAGGATGTCACAATGGGCACTAAGGACAACGAGGGGTCCTGGGATGTCACAATGAACCCTAGGGACAAAGGGGGTCCCCAGGATGTCACAATGGGCCCTGGGGATAAAGGGTACTCCCCAGGATGTCACAATAGGCCCTGGGGACAAAGGGGGTCCCCAGGATGTCACAACGGGCCCTGGGGACATTTGGGGTCCCCAGAATGTCACAATGGGCCCTGGGAACAATAGGGGGTCCTGGGACGTCACAATGGGCCCTGGAGTAAAGGGGGGTCCCCAGGATGTCACAATAGGCCCTGGGGACAAAGAGGAGTCCCCTGAATGTCATAATGGGCCCTGAGGACAAGGAGGGTCTCCACGGTGTCACAATGGGCCCTGGGGACAATGGGGGGTCCTGGGATGTCACAATAGGCCCTGGGGACAAAGGGGGTCCCCATGATTTCACAATGGGCCCAGGGGACAATGGGGCATCCTGGGACGTCACAATGGGCCCTGGGGACAAAGGGGGTCCCCATGGTGTCACAATGGCCCTGGGGATAAAGGGGGACCCCAGGATGTGTATAATGGGGCCTGGGGACAATGGGGGGTCCTGGGATGTCACAATGGGCTCTGGGGACAATAGGGGGTCCTGGGACGTCACAATGGGCCCTGGAGAAAAGGGGGGGTCCTGGCATGTCACAATAGGCCCTGGGGACAAAGGGGGTCTTCAGGATGTCACAATGGGCCCGGGGGACAAAGGGGGTCCCCAGGATGTCACAATAGGCCCTGGGGAAAAAGAGGGCTCCCCAGGATATCACAATGGGCTCTGGTGACATAGGGGTCCCCAAGATGTCACAACGGGTCCTGGGGACAAGGGGGGTCCCAAGGATGTCACAATGGGCACTGGAGACAAAGGGGGGGTCCCCACGGTGCCACGATGGGCCCTGGGGACAAGGGGGTCCCCAGGATGTAACAATGTGCCCTTGGGACAATGGGGGCTCCTGCGATGTCACAATGGGCCCTGGGGACAAAGGGAGGCCCCAGGATGTCACAATGGACCCTGGGGACAAAAGGGGTCCCCGGGATGTCACAATGGGCCCAGGGGACAACGAAGCATCCTGGGACGCCACAATGGGCCCGGGGAAAAAGGGGGGTCCCCAGGTTGTTCACAATGGGCCCTGGGGACAATGGGGGTCCTGGGATGTCACAATGAACCCTAGGGACAAAGGGGGTCCCCAGGATGTCACAATGGGCCCTGGGGATAAAGGGGACTCCCCAGGATGTCACAATAGGCCCTGGGGACAAAGGGGGTCCCCAGGATGTCACAACGGGCCCTGGGTACAAGGGGGGTCCCACCCTGTCACAATGAGCACTGGGGACAAAGGGGGTCCCCAGGATGTCACAATGGGCACTGGAGACAAAGGGGGGGTCTCCACGGTGCCACAATGGGCCCTGGGGACAAGAGGGTCCCCACGGTTTCACAATGGGCCCTGGGGACAAGGGGGATCCCCGCCCTGTCACAATGGGCCCTGGGGCCAAAGGGATCCCCAGGATGTCACAATGGGCCCTGGGGACTGCGGGGGGTACTAGGATGTCACAATGGGTCTTGGGGACAAAGGGGGTACCCAGGATGTCACAATGGGCCCTGGGGACAATGGGGGGTCCCTTGAAGGTCACAATGGGCCCATGGGACAAAGAGGGTGCCCACGGTGTCACAGTGGGCCCTGGCGACAAAGGGGGATCCCCAGGATGTCACAATGGGCCCCGGGGACAAAGTAAAATCCTGGAATGTCACAATGGTCCCCAGTGACAAAGGCGCTCCCCATGGTGCCACAATGGGCCCTGGGGACAAAGTGGGTCCCCAGGATTTCACAATGAGCACTGGGGACAAAGGGGGGTCCCAGGATGTCACAATGGGCCCTGGGGACAAGGGGGGGTTCCCATGGAGTCACAATGGGTCCTGGGGACAACGAGGCGTCCTGGGACGTCACAATGGGACTTGGGGACAAAGGGGGTCTTCCACAGTCTCACAATGGGCCCTAGAGACAAGGGGAGATCCCCAGGATGACACAATAGGCCCTGGGGACAAAGAGGAGTCCCCCTGAATGTCACAATGGGCCCTGGGGACAAGGGGGGTCCCCATGGTATCACAATAAGCCCTGGGGACAAAGTGGGGTCCTGGGATGTCACAATTGGCCCTGGGCACAAAGGGGGGTGCACATGGTGTCAAAATGGGCCCTGGGGACAAAGGGCGTCCCCAGGATGTCACAGTGGGCCCTGGGGACAAAGTGGTCCCCATGGTATCAGAATGGGCCCTGGGGACAAAGAGGGGTGCCCTGAATGTCACAATGGGCCCTGAGGACAAAGGGGGGTCCCCAGGATGTCACAATGGGGTCTTGGGACAAAGGGGGTCCCCAGGATGTCACAATGAACCCTAGGGACAAAGGGGGTCCCCAGGATGTCACAATAGGCCCTGGGGACAAAGGGGGTCCCCAGGATGTCACAACGGGCCCTGGGGACATTTGGGGTCCCCAGAATGTCACAATGGGCCCTGGGAACAATAGGGGGTCCTGGGACGTCACAATGGGCCCTGGAGTAAAGGGGGGTCCCCAGGATGTCACAATAGGCCCTGGGGACAAAGAGGAGTCCCCTGAATGTCATAATGGGCCCTGAGGACAAGGAGGGTCTCCACGGTGTCACAATGGGCCCTGGGGACAATGGGGGGTCCTGGGATGTCACAATAGGCCCTGGGGACAAAGGGGTTCCCCATGATTTCACAATGGGCCCAGGGGACAATGGGGCATCCTGGGACGTCACAATGGGCCCTGGGGACAAAGGGGGTCCCCATGGTGTCACAATGGCCCTGGGGATAAAGGGGGACCCCAGGATGTGTATAATGGGGCCTGGGGACAATGGGGGGTCCTGGGATGTCACAATGGGCTCTGGGGACAATAGGGGGTCCTGGGACGTCACAATGGGCCCTGGAGAAAAGGGGGGGTCCTGGCATGTCACAATAGGCCCTGGGGACAAAGGGGGTCTTCAGGATGTCACAATGGGCCCGGGGGACAAAGGGGGTCCCCAGGATGTCACAATAGGCCCTGGGGAAAAAGAGGGCTCCCCAGGATATCACAATGGGCTCTGGTGACATAGGGGTCCCCAAGATGTCACAACGGGTCCTGGGGACAAGGGGGGTCCCAAGGATGTCACAATGGGCACTGGAGACAAAGGGGGGGTCCCCACGGTGCCACGATGGGCCCTGGGGACAAGGGGGTCCCCAGGATGTAACAATGTGCCCTTGGGACAATGGGGGCTCCTGCGATGTCACAATGGGCCCTGGGGACAAAGGGAGGCCCCAGGATGTAACAATGGACCCTGGGGACAAAAGGGGTCCCCGGGATGTCACAATGGGCCCAGGGGACAACGAAGCATCCTGGGACGCCACAATGGGCCCGGGGAAAAAGGGGGGTCCCCAGGTTGTTCACAATGGGCCCTGGGGACAATGGGGGTCCTGGGATGTCACAATGAACCCTAGGGACAAAGGGGGTCCCCAGGATGTCACAATGGGCCCTGGGGATAAAGGGGACTCCCCAGGATGTCACAATAGGCCCTGGGGACAAAGGGGGTCCCCAGGATGTCACAACGGGCCCTGGGTACAAGGGGGGTCCCACCCTGTCACAATGAGCACTGGGGACAAAGGGGGTCCCCAGGATGTCACAATGGGCACTGGAGACAAAGGGGGGGTCTCCACGGTGCCACAATGGGCCCTGGGGACAAGAGGGTCCCCACGGTTTCACAATGGGCCCTGGGGACAAGGGGGATCCCCGCCCTGTCACAATGGGCCCTGGGGCCAAAGGGATCCCCAGGATGTCACAATGGGCCCTGGGGACTGCGGGGGGTACTAGGATGTCACAATGGGTCTTGGGGACAAAGGGGGTACCCAGGATGTCACAATGGGCCCTGGGGACAATGGGGGGTCCCTTGAAGGTCACAATGGGCCCATGGGACAAAGAGGGTGCCCACGGTGTCACAGTGGGCCCTGGCGACAAAGGGGGATCCCCAGGATGTCACAATGGGCCCCGGGGACAAAGTAAAATCCTGGAATGTCACAATGGTCCCCAGTGACAAAGGCGCTCCCCATGGTGCCACAATGGGCCCTGGGGACAAAGTGGGTCCCCAGGATTTCACAATGAGCACTGGGGACAAAGGGGGGTCCCAGGATGTCACAATGGGCCCTGGGGACAAGGGGGGGTTCCCATGGAGTCACAATGGGTCCTGGGGACAACGAGGCGTCCTGGGACGTCACAATGGGACTTGGGGACAAAGGGGGTCTTCCACAGTCTCACAATGGGCCCTAGAGACAAGGGGAGATCCCCAGGATGACACAATAGGCCCTGGGGACAAAGAGGAGTCCCCCTGAATGTCACAATGGGCCCTGGGGACAAGGGGGGTCCCCATGGTATCACAATAAGCCCTGGGGACAAAGTGGGGTCCTGGGATGTCACAATTGGCCCTGGGCACAAAGGGGGGTGCACATGGTGTCAAAATGGGCCCTGGGGACAAAGGGCGTCCCCAGGATGTCACAGTGGGCCCTGGGGACAAAGTGGTCCCCATGGTATCAGAATGGGCCCTGGGGACAAAGAGGGGTGCCCTGAATGTCACAATGGGCCCTGAGGACAAAGGGGGGTCCCCAGGATGTCACAATGGGGTCTTGGGACAAAGGGGGTCCCCAGGATGTCACAATGGTCCCTGGGGACAATGGGGGTTCCTGGGACATCACAGTGGGCCCTGGGGACAAAGGCGGTCCCAGGGTGTCACAATAAGCCATGGGGACAAGGGGGGTCCCCAGGATGTCAGAATGGGCCCTGGGGACAACGCGGGGTCCTGGGATGTCACAATGGGCCACGGGGACAAAGGCGATCCCCATGGTGTCACAATGGGCCCTGGGGACAAGGGGGTCCCCAGGATGTCACAATGGGCTCATGGGATAAAGGGGGTACCCACGGTGTCACTATAGGCCCTGGGGACAACGGGGGGTCCCCACGGTGCCACGATGGGTCGTGTGGACAAGGGGGTCCCCAGGATGTTCACAACGGGCCCTGAGGACAAAGGGGGTCCCCACGGTGTCACAATGGTCCCTGGGGACAACTTGGGGTCCTGGGATGTCACAATGGGCCCTGGGGACAAAGGCGGTCCCCAGGATGTCACAATAAGCCCTGGGGACAAGGGGGGTCCCCAGGATGTCACAATGGGCACTGGGGACAAAGGGGGTACCCACGGTGTCACTATAGGCCCTGGGGACAACGGGGGGTCCCCACGGTGCCACGATGGGCCCTGGGGACAAGGGGGTCCCCAGGATGTTCACAATGGGCCCTGGAGACAATGGGGTGTCCCCAGGATGTCACAATGGGCCCTGGGGACAAAGAGCGTCCCCAGGATGTCACAATCGGCCCTGGGCACAAAGGGGGGTGCACATGGTGTCAAAATGGGCCCTGGGGACAAAGGGCGTCCCCAGGATGTCACAGTGGGCCCTGGGGACAAAGTGGTCCCCATGGTATCAGAATGGGCCCTGGGGACAAAGAGGGGTGCCCTGAATGTCACAATGGGCCCTGAGGACAAAGGGGGGTCCCCAGGATGTCGCAATGGGCCTTGGGGACAATGGGGGGTCCTAGGATGTCACAATGGGCCCGAGTGACAAATGGGGTCTCCATGGTGTCACAATGGGCCCTGAAGACAAAGGGGGTCCCCTGAATGTCACAATGGGCCCTGAGGACAATGGGGGTTCCTGGAACGTCACAATGGGCCCTGGGGAGAAAGGGAGGTCCCCAGGATGTCACAATGGGCCCTGGAGACAATTGGGGGTTTTGGGATGTCACGATGGGCTCTGACGACAAGGGGAGGTGCCCATGGTGTCACAATGGCTCCTCAGTGACAAGGGGGGTCCCTATAGTGTCACAATGGGCTCTGCAGACAATGGGGGGTCCTGGGATGTCACAATGGGCACCAGTGACAAAGGGGGTCCTCATGGTGCCACAATGGGCCCTGGGGAGTAAGTGGGGTCCTGGGATGTCACAATGGGTCCTGGGGACAAAGGGTGATCCTTTGATGTCACAAGGGGCCCTGGAGGCAAGGGGGTCCCCAGGATGTTACAATGGGCCCTGGGCACAAAGGGGGCTCCCCATAGTGTCACAATGGGTCCCCAGTGACAAGGGGGTCCCCACGGTGCCACGATGGGCCCTGGGGACAAGAGGGGGTCCCCATGGTGTCACAATGGACCCTGGGGTCAAAGGGGGTTCCCAGGACATCACAATGGGCTCTGGGGACAATGGGGATCCTGGGACATCACAATGAGCCCTGGGGACAAGGGGGGGTCCTGGGACGTCACAATGGGTCCTGGGGACAAAGCGGTTCCCCAGGATGTCACAATGGGCCCCGGGGACAAAGCAGGGTCCTGGGACGTCACAATGGGCCCTGGAGACAAAGGGATTCCCCAGGATGTCACAATGGGCCCTGGGGACAAAGGGGGTCCCCACAGTGTCACAATGGGCCCAGGGGACAAAAGGGGGACCCCAGGATGTCACAATGGGGTCAGGGGACAATGGGGGGTCCTGGGACGTTATAATGGGCCCTCGGGAAAAAAGGGGTCCACATGGTGCCACAATGGGCCCTGGGGACAACGGGGGTCCACATGGATGCCACAATGGACACTGGGGACAAGGGGGTCCCCAGGATGTCACAATGGGCCCTGGGGACAACGGTGGCTCCTGATGTCACAATGGGCCCTGGGGACAACGGTGGCTCCTGGGATGTCACAATGGGCCCTGGGGACAAAGTGGGGTCCTAAGATGTCACAATGGGCACTGGGGACAAAGGGGGTCCCCATGGTGCCACAATGGGCCTTGGGGACAATGGGGTCTCCCCAGGATGTCACAATGGGCCTTGGGGACAAAGGGGTGTCCCCTGAATGTGCATAATGGGCCCTGGGGACAAAGGGTGGTCGCCGGGATGTCTCAGTGGGCCCTGGGGACAATGGGGTGTCCTGGGATGTCACAATGGGCCCCAGTGACAAATGGGGTCTCCACGGTGTCACAATGGGCCTTGGGGACAAAGGGGGGTCCCCAGGATGTCACAATGGGCCCCGGGGTCAAAGGGGTCCCCAGGATGTCACAATGGGTACTGGGGACAAAGGCGGGGTCCCCATGGTGTCACAATGGACCCAAGTGACAGGACGAGTCCCCACGGTACCACTATGGGCCCTGGACACCAGGGGGTTCCCCGGATTTCACAATGGGCCCTGGGGACAAGGGGGGTCCCCAGGATGTCACAATGGGCACTAAGGACAACGAGGGGTCCTGGGATGTCACAACGGGCCCTGGGGACATTTGGGGTCCCCAGAATGTCACAATGGGCCCTGGGAACAATAGGGGGTCCTGGGACGTCACAATGGGCCCTGGAGTAAAGGGGGGTCCCCAGGATGTCACAATAGGCCCTGGGGACAAAGAGGAGTCCCCTGAATGTCATAATGGGCCCTGAGGACAAGGAGGGTCTCCACGGTGTCACAATGGGCCCTGGGGACAATGGGGGGTCCTGGGATGTCACAATAGGCCCTGGGGACAAAGGGGGTCCCCATGATTTCACAATGGGCCCAGGGGACAATGGGGCATCCTGGGACGTCACAATGGGCCCTGGGGACAAAGGGGGTCCCCATGGTGTCACAATGGCCCTGGGGATAAAGGGGGACCCCAGGATGTGTATAATGGGGCCTGGGGACAATGGGGGGTCCTGGGATGTCACAATGGGCTCTGGGGACAATAGGGGGTCCTGGGACGTCACAATGGGCCCTGGAGAAAAGGGGGGGTCCTGGCATGTCACAATAGGCCCTGGGGACAAAGGGGGTCTTCAGGATGTCACAATGGGCCCATGGGACAAAGGGGGTCCCCAGGATGTCACAATAGGCCCTGGGGAAAAAGAGGGCTCCCCAGGATATCACAATGGGCCCTGGGGACAATGGGGGGTCCCCAGGATGTCACAATGGGTCTTGGGGACAAAGGGGGTACCCAGGATGTCACAATGGGCCCTGGGGACAATGGGGGGTCCCCAGGATGTCACAATGGGCCCCGGGGACAAAGTAAAATCCTGGAATGTCACAATGGTCCCCAGTGACAAAGGCGCTCCCCATGGTGCCACAATGGGCCCTGGGGACAAAGTGGGTCCCCAGGATTTCACAATGAGCACTGGGGACAAAGGGGGGTCCCAGGATGTCACAATGGGCCCTGGGGACAAGGGGGTGTTCCCATGGAGTCACAATGGGTCCTGGGGACAACGAGGTGTCCTGGGACGTCACAATGGGACTTGGGGACAAAGGGGGTCTTCCACAGTCTCACAATGGGCCCTAGAGACAAGGGGAGATCCCCAGGATGACACAATAGGCCCTGGGGACAAAGAGGAGTCCCCCTGAATGTCACAATGGGCCCTGGGGACAAGGGGGGTCCCCATGGTATCACAATAAGCCCTGGGGGCAAAGTGGGGTCCTGGGATGTCACAACTGGCCCCAGTGACAAAGGGTGTCCCCATGGTGCCACAATGGGCCCTGGGGACAAAGACGGTCCCCAGGATGTCACAATGGGCTTTGGGGACAAGGCGGGGTCCCCAGGATGTCACAATGGGGTCTTGGGACAAAGGGGGTCCCCAGGATGTCACAATGGTCCCTGGGGACAATGGGGGGTCCTGGGACATCACAATGGGCCCTGGGGACAAAGGCGGTCCCAGGGTGTCACAATAAGCCATGGGGACAAGGGGGGTCCCCAGGATGTCACAATGGGCACTGGGGACAAAGGGGGGTCCCCACGGTGCCATGATGGGCCCTGGGGACAAGGGGGTCCCCAGGATGTCACAATGGGCCCATGGGACAAAGGGGGTACCCATGGTGTCACAATGGGCCCTGGGGACAACTTGGGGTCCTGGGATGTCACAATGGGCCCCGGTGACAAAGGGGGTCCCCGTGGTGCCACAATGTGCCCCTGGGACAAAGGGGGTCCCCAGAATGTCATAATGGGCACTGGGGACAAGGGGGGTCCCCAGGATGTCACAAGTGGCCCTGGGGATAAAGGGGGTCCCCATGGTGCCACAATGTGCCCCTGGGACAAAGGGGACCCCAGGATGTCACAATAAGCCCTGGGGACAAGGGGGGTCCCCAGGATGTCAGAATGGGCCCTGGGGACAACGCGGGGTCCTGGGATGTCACAATGGGCCACGGGGACAAAGGCGATCCCCATGGTGTCACAATGGGCCCTGGGGACTGCGGGGGGTACTAGGATGTCACAATGGGTCTTGGGGACAAAGGGGGTACCCAGGATGTCAGAATGGGCCCTGGGGACAATGGGGGGTCCCTTGAAGGTCACAATGGGCCCATGGGACAAAGAGGGTGCCCACGGTGTCACAGTGGGCCCTGGCGACAAAGGGGGATCCCCAGGATGTCACAATGGGCCCCGGGGACAAAGTAAAATCCTGGAATGTCACAATGGTCCCCAGTGACAAAGGCGCTCCCCATGGTGCCACAATGGGCCCTGGGGACAAAGTGGGTCCCCAGGATTTCACAATGAGCACTGGGGACAAAGGGGGGTCCCAGGTTGTCACAATGGGCCCTGGGGACAAGGAGGGGTTCCCATGGAGTCACAATGGGTCCTGGGGACAACGAGGCGTCCTGGGACGTCACAATGGGACTTGGGGACAAAGGGGGTCTTCCACAGTCTCACAATGGGCCCTAGAGACAAGGGGAGATCCCCAGGATGACACAATAGGCCCTGGGGACAAAGAGGAGTCCCCCTGAATGTCACAATGGGCCCTGGGGACAAGGGGGGTCCCCATGGTATCACAATAAGCCCTGGGGACAAAGTGGGGTCCTGGGATGTCACAATTGGCCCCAGTGACAAAGGGTGTCCCCATGGTGCCACAATGGGCCCTGGGGACAAAGAGGGTCCCCAGGATGTCACAATGGGCTTTGGGGACAAGGCGGGGTCCCCAGGATGTCACAATGGGGTCTTGGGACAAAGGGGGTCCCCAGGATGTCACAATGGTCCCTGGGGACAATGGGGGTTCCTGGGACATCACAGTGGGTCCTGGGGACAAAGGCGGTCCCAGGGTGTCACAATAAGCCATGGGGACAAGGGGGGTCCCCAGGATGTCAGAATGGGCCCTGGGGACAACGCGGGGTCCTGGGATGTCACAATGGGCCACGGGGACAAAGGCGATCCCCATGGTGTCACAATGGGCCCTGGGGACAAGGGGGTCCCCAGGATGTCACAATGGGCTCATGGGATAAAGGGGGTACCCACGGTGTCACTATAGGCCCTGGGGACAACGGGGGGTCCCCACGGTGCCACGATGGGTCATGTGGACAAGGGGGTCCCCAGGATGTTCACAACGGGCCCTGAGGACAAAGGGGGCCCCCACGGTGTCACAATGGTCCCTGGGGACAACTTGGGGTCCTGGGATGTCACAATGGGCCCTGGGGACAAAGGCGGTCCCCAGGATGTCACAATAAGCCCTGGGGACAAGGGGGGTCCCCAGGATGTCACAATGGGCACTGGGGACAAAGGGGGTACCCACGGTGTCACTATAGGCCCTGGGGACAACGGGGGGTCCCCACGGTGCCACGATGGGCCCTGGGGACAAGGGGGTCCCCAGGATGTTCACAATGGGCCCTGGAGACAATGGGGTGTCCCCAGGATGTCACAATGGGCCCTGGGGACAAAGAGCGTCCCCAGGATGTCACAATCGGCCCTGGGCACAAAGGGGGGTGCACATGGTGTCAAAATGGGCCCTGGGGACAAAGGGCGTCCCCAGGATGTCACAATGGGCCCTGGGGACAACGGTGGCTCCTGGGATGTCACAATGGGCCCTGGGGACACAGGTGGTCCCCAGGATGTCACAATGGGCCCTGGGGACAAAGTGGGGTCCTAAGATGTCACAATGGGCACTGGGGACAAAGGGGGTCCCCATGGTGCCACAATGGGCCTTGGGGACAATGGGGTCTCCCCAGGATGTCACAATAGGCCTTGGGGACAAAGGGGTGTCCCCTGAATGTGCATAATGGGCCCTGGGGACAAAGGGTGGTCGCCAGGATGTCTCAGTGGGCCCTGGGGACAATGGGGTGTCCTGGGATGTCACAATGGGCCCCAGTGACAAATGGGGTCTCCACGGTGTCACAATGGGCCCTGGGGACAAAGTGGAGTCCTGGTATGCCACAATGGGCCCCAGTGACAAAGGGGGTCCCACGGTGTCACAATGGGCCCTTGAGACAACAGGGTCCCCAGGATGTCACAATGGGCCCTGGGGACAAAGGGGGCTGCCCAGGATGTCACAATGGACTCTGGGGACAAGGGTGGGTCCTGGTATGTCACAATGGCCCCTGGGGACAAAGGGGGTCCCCAGGATGTCACAATGCGCCCTGGGGAAAATGGGGGGTCCTGGGATGTCACAATGGGCCCTGGGGACAAAGGGTGCTCCCCAGGATGTCACAATGGGCTCTGAGGACAAGTAGGGGTCCCAAGGATGTCACAATTGGCACTGGAGAAAAAGGGGAGGGTCCCCACGGTGCCACGATGGGCCCTGGGGACAATGGGGGGTCCTGGGATGTCACAATGGGCCCTGGGGACAAAGTGAGTCCCCAGGATGTCACAATGGGCCCTGGGGACAAAGGGGGTTCACCTGAACGTCACAATGGGCCCTGGAGACAAAGGGGGGTCCCCAGGATGTCACAATGGGCACTGGAGAAAAAGGGGGGGTCCCCACGGTGTCACAATGAGCCCTGGGGACAATGGGGGATTCTGGGATGTCACAATAGGCCCTGGGGACAAAGGGGGTCCCCAGGATGTCACAATGGGTCCTGGGGACAACGGGGGTCCCCACAGTGTCAGAATGGGGCCGGGGGATAAAGGGGGACCGCAGGATGTGCATAATGGGGCCTAGGGGACAATGGGGGGTCGTGGGATGTCACAATGGGCCTTGGGGAAAAAGAGGGTATCTCCAGGATTTCACAATGGGCCGGGGGAACAACAGGGGGTCCTGGGACGTCACAATGGGCCCTGGAGAAAAGGGGGGTCCCCAGGATGTCACAATAGGCCCTGGGGACAAAGAGGAGTCCCCTGAATGTCATAATGGGCCCTGAGGACAAGGAGGGTCTCCACGGTGTCACAATGGGCCCTGGGGACAAAGGGAGTCCCCAGGATATCACAATGGGCCCTGGGGACAAAGAAGGTCCCCATGGTGTCAGAATGGGCCCTGGGGACAAAGGGGGGTCCCCAGGATGTCACAATGGGCCCTGGGGACAATGGGGGGTCCTGGGATGTCACAATAGGCCCTGGGGACAAAGGGGGTCCCCATGATTTCACAATGGGCCCAGGGGACAATGGGGCATCCTGGGACGTCACAATGGGCCCTGGGGACAAAGGGGGTCCCCATGGTGTCACAATGGCCCTGGGGATAAAGGGGGACCCCAGGATGTGTATAATGGGGCCTGGGGACAATGGGGGGTCCTGGGATGTCACAATGGGCTCTGGGGACAATAGGGGGTCCTGGGACGTCACAATGGGCCCTGGAGAAAAGGGGGGGTCCTGGCATGTCACAATAGGCCCTGGGGACAAAGGGGGTCTTCAGGATGTCACAATGGGCCCGGGGGACAAAGGGGGTCCCCAGGATGTCACAATAGGCCCTGGGGAAAAAGAGGGCTCCCCAGGATATCACAATGGGCCCTGGGGACAAAGAGGGGTCCACAGGATGTGCACAATGGGCCCTGGGGACAAAGGGGGCTCCCCAGGATATCACAATGGGCTCTGGTGACATAGGGGTCCCCAAGATGTCACAACGGGTCCTGGGGACAAGGGGGGTCCCAAGGATGTCACAATGGGCACTGGAGACAAAGGGGGGGTCCCCACGGTGCCACGATGGGCCCTGGGGACAAGGGGGTCCCCAGGATGTAACAATGTGCCCTTGGGACAATGGGGGCTCCTGCGATGTCACAATGGGCCCTGGGGACAAAGGGAGGCCCCAGGATGTCACAATGGACCCTGGGGACAAAAGGGGTCCCCGGGATGTCACAATGGGCCCAGGGGACAACGAAGCATCCTGGGACGCCACAATGGGCCCGGGGAAAAAGGGGGGTCCCCAGGTTGTTCACAATGGGCCCTGGGGACAATGGGGGTCCTGGGATGTCACAATGAACCCTAGGGACAAAGGGGGTCCCCAGGATGTCACAATGGGCCCTGGGGATAAAGGGGACTCCCCAGGATGTCACAATAGGCCCTGGGGACAAAGGGGGTCCCCAGGATGTCACAACGGGCCCTGGGTACAAGGGGGGTCCCACCCTGTCACAATGAGCACTGGGGACAAAGGGGGTCCCCAGGATGTCACAATGGGCACTGGAGACAAAGGGGGGGTCTCCTCGGTGCCACAATGGGCCCTGGGGACAAGAGGGTCCCCACGGTTTCACAATGGGCCCTGGGGACAAGGGGGATCCCTGCCCTGTCACAATGGGCCCTGGGGCCAAAGGGATCCCCAGGATGTCACAATGGGCCCTGGGGACTGCGGGGGGTACTAGGATGTCACAATGGGTCTTGGGGACAAAGGGGGTCCCCAGGATGTCACAAGTGGCCCTGGGGATAAAGGGGGTCCCCATGGTGCCACAACGTGCCCCTGGGACAAAGGGGTCCCCAGGATGTCACAATAAGCCCTGGGGACAAGGGGGGTCCCCAGGATGTCAGAATGGGCCCTGGGGACAACGCGGGGTCCTGGGATGTCACAATGGGCCACGGGGACAAAGGCGATCCCCATGGTGTCACAATGGGCCCTGGGGACAAGGGGGTCCCCAGGATGTCACAATGGGCTCATGGGATAAAGGGGGTACCCACGGTGTCACTATAGGCCCTGGGGACAACGGGGGGTCCCCACGGTGCCACGATGGGTCGTGTGGACAAGGGGGTCCCCAGGATGTTCACAACGGGCCCTGAGGACAAAGGGGGTCCCCACGGTGTCACAATGGTCCCTGGGGACAACACGGGGTCCTGGGATGTCACAATGGGCCCTGGGGACAAAGGCGGTCCCCAGGATGTCACAATAAGCCCTGGGGACAAGGGGGGTCCCCAGGATGTCACAATGGGCACTGGGGACAAAGGGGGTACCCACGGTGTCACTATAGGCCCTGGGGACAACGGGGGGTCCCCACGGTGCCACGATGGGCCCTGGGGACAAGGGGGTCCCCAGGATGTTCACAATGGGCCCTGGAGACAATGGGGTGTCCCCAGGATGTCACAATGGGCCCTGGGGACAAAGAGGGTCCCCAGGATGTCACAATCGGCCCTGGGCACAAAGGGGGGTGCACATGGTGTCAAAATGGGCCCTGGGGACAAAGGGCGTCCCCAGGATGTCACAGTGGGCCCTGGGGACAAAGTGGTCCCCATGGTATCAGAATGGGCCCTGGGGACAAAGAGGGGTGCCCTGAATGTCACAATGGGCCCTGAGTCCAAAGGGGGGTCCCCAGGATGTCGCAATGGGCCTTGGGGACAATGGGGGGTCCTAGGATGTCACAATGGGCTCGAGTGACAAATGGGGTCTCCATGGTGTCACAATGGGCCCTGAAGACAAAGGGGGTCCCCTGAATGTCACAATGGGCCCTGAGGACAATGGGGGTTCCTGGAACGTCACAATGGGCCCTGGGGAGAAAGGGAGGTCCCCAGGATGTCACAATGGGCCCTGGAGACAATTGGGGGTTTTGGGATGTCACGATGGGCTCTGACGACAAGGGGAGGTGCCCATGGTGTCACAATGGCTCCTCAGTGACAAGGGGGGTCCCTATAGTGTCACAATGGGCTCTGCAGACAATGGGGGGTCCTGGGATGTCACAATGGGCACCAGTGACAAAGGGGGTCCTCATGGTGCCACAATGGGCCCTGGGGAGTAAGTGGGGTCCTGGGATGTCACAATGGGTCCTGGGGACAAAGGGTGATCCTTTGATGTCACAAGGGGCCCTGGAGGCAAGGGGGTCCCCAGGATGTTACAATGGGCCCTGGGCACAAAGGGGGGTCCCCATAGTGTCACAATGGGTCCCCAGTGACAAGGGGGTCCCCACGGTGCCACGATGGGCCCTGGGGACAAGAGGGGGTCCCCATGGTGTCACAATGGACCCTGGGGTCAAAGGGGGTTCCCAGGACATCACAATGGGCTCTGGGGACAATGGGGATCCTGGGACATCACAATGAGCCCTGGGGACAAGGGGGGGTCCTGGGACGTCACAATGGGTCCTGGGGACAAAGCGGTTCCCCAGGATGTCACAATGGGCCCCGGGGACAAAGCAGGGTCCTGGGACGTCACAATGGGCCCTGGAGACAAAGGGATTCCCCAGGATGTCACAATGGGCCCTGGGGACAAAGGGGGTCCCCACAGTGTCACAATGGTCCCTGGGGACAAAGGAGATCCCCACAGTGTCACAATGGGCCCAGGGGACAAAAGGGGGACCCCAGGATGTCACAATGGGGTCAGGGGACAATGGGGGGTCCTGGGACGTTATAATGGGCCCTCGGGAAAAAGGGGGTCCACATGGTGCCACAATGGGCCCTGGGGACAACGGGGGTCCCAGGATGCCACAATGGACACTGGGGACAAGGGGGTCCCCAGGATGTCACAATGGGCCCTGGGGACAACCGTGGCTCCTGGGATGTCACAATGGGCCCTGGGGACACAGGTGGTCCCCAGGATGTCACAATGGGCCCTGGGGACAAAGTGGGGTCCTAAGATGTCACAATGGGCACTGGGGACAAAGGGGGTCCCCATGGTGCCACAATGGGTCCTGGAAAGAAGTGGGGTCCCCACGGTGTCACAATGGGCCTTGGGGACACAGGGGGGTCCCCAGGATGTCACAACGGGCCCTGGGGACATTTGGGGTCCCCAGAATGTCACAATGGGCCCTGGGAACAATAGGGGGTCCTGGGACGTCACAATGGGCCCTGGAGTAAAGGGGGGTCCCCAGGATGTCACAATAGTCCCTGGGGACAAAGAGGAGTCCCCTGAATGTCATAATGGGCCCTGAGGACAAGGAGGGTCTCCACGGTGTCACAATGGGCCCTGGGGACAATGGGGGGTCCTGGGATGTCACAATAGGCCCTGGGGACAAAGGAGGTCCCCATGATTTCACAATGGGCCCAGGGGACAATGGGGCATCCTGGGACGTCACAATGGGCCCTGGGGACAAAGGGGGTCCCCATGGTGTCACAATGGCCCTGGGGATAAAGGGGGACCCCAGGATGTGTATAATGGGGCCTGGGGACAATGGGGGGTCCTGGGATGTCACAATGGGCTCTGGGGACAATAGGGGGTCCTGGGACGTCACAATGGGCCCTGGAGAAAAGGGGGGGTCCTGGCATGTCACAATAGGCCCTGGGGACAAAGGGGGTCTTCAGGATGTCACAATGGGCCCGGGGGACAAAGGGGGTCCCCAGGATGTCACAATAGGCCCTGGGGAAAAAGAGGGCTCCCCAGGATATCACAATGGGCCCTGGGGACAAAGAGGGGTCCACAGGATGTGCACAATGGGCCCTGGGGACAAAGGGGGCTCCCCAGGATATCACAATGGGCTCTGGTGACATAGGGGTCCCCAAGATGTCACAACGGGTCCTGGGGACAAGGGGGGTCCCAAGGATGTCACAATGGGCACTGGAGACAAAGGGGGGGTCCCCACGGTGCCACGATGGGCCCTGGGGACAAGGGGGTCCCCAGGATGTAACAATGTGCCCTTGGGACAATGGGGGCTCCTGCGATGTCACAATGGGCCCTGGGGACAAAGGGAGGCCCCAGGATGTCACAATGGACCCTGGGGACAAAAGGGGTCCCCGGGATGTCACAATGGGCCCAGGGGACAACGAAGCATCCTGGGACGCCACAATGGGCCCGGGGAAAAAGGGGGGTCCCCAGGTTGTTCACAATGGGCCCTGGGGACAATGGGGGTCCTGGGATGTCACAATGAACCCTAGGGACAAAGGGGGTCCCCAGGATGTCACAATGGGCCCTGGGGATAAAGGGGACTCCCCAGGATGTCACAATAGGCCCTGGGGACAAAGGGGGTCCCCAGGATGTCACAACGGGCCCTGGGTACAAGGGGGGTCCCACCCTGTCACAATGAGCACTGGGGACAAAGGGGGTCCCCAGGATGTCACAATGGGCACTGGAGACAAAGGGGGGGTCTCCACGGTGCCACAATGGGCCCTGGGGACAAGAGGGTCCCCACGGTTTCACAATGGGCCCTGGGGACAAGGGGGATCCCTGCCCTGTCACAATGGGCCCTGGGGCCAAAGGGATCCCCAGGATGTCACAATGGGCCCTGGGGACTGCGGGGGGTACTAGGATGTCACAATGGGTCTTGGGGACAAAGGGGGTCCCCAGGATGTCACAAGTGGCCCTGGGGATAAAGGGGGTCCCCATGGTGCCACAACGTGCCCCTGGGACAAAGGGGTCCCCAGGATGTCACAATAAGCCCTGGGGACAAGGAGGGTCCCCAGGATGTCAGAATGGGCCCTGGGGACAACGCGGGGTCCTGGGATGTCACAATGGGCCACGGGGACAAAGGCGATCCCCATGGTGTCACAATGGGCCCTGGGGACAAGGGGGTCCCCAGGATGTCACAATGGGCTCATGGGATAAAGGGGGTACCCACGGTGTCACTATAGGCCCTGGGGACAACGGGGGGTCCCCACGGTGCCACGATGGGTCGTGTGGACAAGGGGGTCCCCAGGATGTTCACAACGGGCCCTGAGGACAAAGGGGGTCCCCACGGTGTCACAATGGTCCCTGGGGACAACACGGGGTCCTGGGATGTCACAATGGGCCCTGGGGACAAAGGCGGTCCCCAGGATGTCACAATAAGCCCTGGGGACAAGGGGGGTCCCCAGGATGTCACAATGGGCACTGGGGACAAAGGGGGTACCCACGGTGTCACTATAGGCCCTGGGGACAACGGGGGGTCCCCACGGTGCCACGATGGGCCCTGGGGACAAGGGGGTCCCCAGGATGTTCACAATGGGCCCTGGAGACAATGGGGTGTCCCCAGGATGTCACAATGGGCCCTGGGGACAAAGAGGGTCCCCAGGATGTCACAATCGGCCCTGGGCACAAAGGGGGGTGCACATGGTGTCAAAATGGGCCCTGGGGACAAAGGGCGTCCCCAGGATGTCACAGTGGGCCCTGGGGACAAAGTGGTCCCCATGGTATCAGAATGGGCCCTGGGGACAAAGAGGGGTGCCCTGAATGTCACAATGGGCCCTGAGGACAAAGGGGGGTCCCCAGGATGTCGCAATGGGCCTTGGGGACAATGGGGGGTCCTAGGATGTCACAATGGGCTCGAGTGACAAATGGGGTCTCCATGGTGTCACAATGGGCCCTGAAGACAAAGGGGGTCCCCTGAATGTCACAATGGGCCCTGAGGACAATGGGGGTTCCTGGAACGTCACAATGGGCCCTGGGGAGAAAGGGAGGTCCCCAGGATGTCACAATGGGCCCTGGAGACAATTGGGGGTTTTGGGATGTCACGATGGGCTCTGACGACAAGGGGAGGTGCCCATGGTGTCACAATGGCTCCTCAGTGACAAGGGGGGTCCCTATAGTGTCACAATGGGCTCTGCAGACAATGGGGGGTCCTGGGATGTCACAATGGGCACCAGTGACAAAGGGGGTCCTCATGGTGCCACAATGGGCCCTGGGGAGTAAGTGGGGTCCTGGGATGTCACAATGGGTCCTGGGGACAAAGGGTGATCCTTTGATGTCACAAGGGGCCCTGGAGGCAAGGGGGTCCCCAGGATGTTACAATGGGCCCTGGGCACAAAGGGGGGTCCCCATAGTGTCACAATGGGTCCCCAGTGACAAGGGGGTCCCCACGGTGCCACGATGGGCCCTGGGGACAAGAGGGGGTCCCCATGGTGTCACAATGGACCCTGGGGTCAAAGGGGGTTCCCAGGACATCACAATGGGCTCTGGGGACAATGGGGATCCTGGGACATCACAATGAGCCCTGGGGACAAGGGGGGGTCCTGGGACGTCACAATGGGTCCTGGGGACAAAGCGGTTCCCCAGGATGTCACAATGGGCCCCGGGGACAAAGCAGGGTCCTGGGACGTCACAATGGGCCCTGGAGACAAAGGGATTCCCCAGGATGTCACAATGGGCCCTGGGGACAAAGGGGGTCCCCACAGTGTCACAATGGTCCCTGGGGACAAAGGAGATCCCCACAGTGTCACAATGGGCCCAGGGGACAAAAGGGGGACCCCAGGATGTCACAATGGGGTCAGGGGACAATGGGGGGTCCTGGGACGTTATAATGGGCCCTCGGGAAAAAGGGGGTCCACATGGTGCCACAATGGGCCCTGGGGACAACGGGGGTCCCAGGATGCCACAATGGACACTGGGGACAAGGGGGTCCCCAGGATGTCACAATGGGCCCTGGGGACAACCGTGGCTCCTGGGATGTCACAATGGGCCCTGGGGACACAGGTGGTCCCCAGGATGTCACAATGGGCCCTGGGGACAAAGTGGGGTCCTAAGATGTCACAATGGGCACTGGGGACAAAGGGGGTCCCCATGGTGCCACAATGGGCCTTGGGGACAATGGGGTCTCCCCAGGATGTCACAATGGGCCTTGTGGGGAAAGGGGTGTCCCCTGAATGTGCATAATGGGCCCTGGGGACAAAGGGTGGTCGCCGGGATGTCTCAGTGGGCCCTGGGGACAATGGGGTGTCCTGGGATGTCACAATGGGCCCCAGTGACAAATGGGGTCTCCACGGTGTCACAATGGGCCCTGGGGATAAAGGGGGGTCTCCAGGATGTCACAATGGGCCCAAGTGATGAGTCCCCACAGTGCCACTATGGGCCCTGGAGACAAGGGGGGTCCCCAGGATGTCACGATGGGGCCTGGGGACAACGAGGGGTCCTGGGACGTCACAATGAGCCCTGGGGAAAAAGGGTGGTCCCCATGATGTCACAATGGGCACTGGAGACAGTGGGGGGTCCTGGGATGTCACAATGGGCCCTGGGGACAAAGTAAGGTCCTCGGCTGTCACAATGAGCCCGGAGGACAAGGGGGGTCCCCAGAATTTCACAATGAGCACTGGGGACAAAGTGGGGTCCTGGGATGTCAAAATGGGCCCTGGGGACAAAGGGGGTCCCTTAATTGTCACAATGGGCCCTGGGGACAAGGGGGGTCCCTTAATTGTCACAATGGGCCCTGGGGACAAAGTGGGGTCCTGGAATGTCACAATGGGCCCAGAGGACAAAGGGGGTCCCCATGGTGCCACAGTGGGCCCTGGGGACAAAGGGGGTCCTGAGACGTCACAATGGGCCCTGGGGAAAAGGCAGGGTCCCCACGGTGTCACAATGGGCCCTGGGGACAATGGGGGGTCCTGGGATGTCACAATGGGCCCCAGTGACAAAGGGGGTCCCCATGGTGCGACAACGAGCTCTGGGGATAAAGGGGGTCTCCAGGATGTCACAATGGGCCCTGGGGACAAAGGAAGTCCCCAGAATGCCACAATGGGTCCTGGAAAGAAGTGGGGTCCCCACCGTGTCACAATGGGCCTTGGGGACAAAGGGGGGTCCCCAGGATGTCACAATGGGCCCCGGGGACAAAGAGGTCCCCAGGATGTCACAATGAGTACTGGGGACAAAGGCGGGGTCCCCATGGTGTCACAATGGACCCAAGTGACAGGACGAGTCCCCACAGTACCACTATGGGCCCTGGATACCAGGGGGTTCCCCGGATTTCACAATGGGCCCTGGGGACAAGGGGGGTCCCAGGATGTCACAATGGGCACTGGGGACAACGAGGGGTCCTGGGACGTCACAATGAGCCCTGGGGAGAAAGGGGGGTCCCCACCCTGTCAGAAGGGACCCTGGGGACAAGGTGGGGTCCTGGGATGTCACAATGGGCCCTGGGGACAAAGGGGGTGTCTATGGTGCCACAATGGGCCCTGGGGAGTAGGGGGGGGGGGGTCCCCTCGGTGCCACGATGGGCCCTGGGGACAAGGGGGTCCCCAGGATGTCACAATGGGCCTTGAGGACAAATTGGGGTTCTGGGATGTCACAATGGGCCCTGGGGACAAAGGGGGTCCCCAGAATGTCACAATGGGCCCTGGGGACATTTGGGGTCCCCAGAATGTCACAATGGGTCCTGGGGACAATGGGGGATCCTGAGACGTCACAATGGGCCCTGGGGACAAAGTGGGTCCCCATGGTGTCACAATGGCCCTGGGGATAATGCAGGGTCCCCAGGATGTCACAATGGCCCCTGGGGACATTAGGGGTCCCCACAGTTTCACGATCTTAACCCTTGACACCCCCCAACTACTGGGTCCTTAGGGTTACTCCCGGGTCCCTCCTGAACTGAATCCCCGCCCGAACTCCTGGGTCTGATAGAGGGCACGAACATTTTAAGGGTTAACAAAACATAATTGGGTGCCCACTAACGAGCCAACACTTTAGGGCTGAGCCACACGAGCCCTTAGTTCAGAGCTTTAGGTGAACTCATGGTAAGGAAACCAGAACCCAGCAGTGCCAGGATCAGGAGTTTTACGGCACCAGCTGTGAACTCGAGGGGACGAGAGAACCGAGATTTACAGCAAAAAGGGGGTGCCAGGCTGGGTTCAACCGACCTGGAGCTTGGGTCCCAGTCCATTCAACACAAGGAGCCAAACCTGAGGAAGCTGAAGGAGCCTTCATCCAAAGACCCCTCCTCCAGAGCACCAGGTGGCGCCGCGCAGGCGAACAGGGGGCGTCCAGGCGGAGACTACGGCAGTGATGAGCGGGAAAGGTTATGGATGTGCGCGGGCGCTCTGGGGTCGTTGGGACACGAGCACCTCGCTGTATTTAAACGCAGCTCCTGCCGCTCGGAGCGGCGCACGAGGGGTGGAACCATCGCTCCCCTTGCGCCCGACGGCGAAACGAACGCAGCTGCTCTGGAGCCCTGCGGGGTGTGGAGGTTCATGGCTCCGGAGGCTGTAAAGTTGTTTTTGCGCCTCCGTTCCCCTCATGCCCCCCCATTCCCTTCACACCGACCCCCAATCCACCCCCCACCCGACCCCCAGCTCCCCCCCCCACCCCGACCCCCAATCCACCCCCCACCCCGACCCCCAGCTCCCCCCCCCCACCCCGACCCCCAATCCACCCCCCACCCGACCCCCAGCTCCCCCCACCCCGACCCCCCAATGCCCCCCAGTTCCTCCCCAGACTGACCCCCAATGCCCCCTCACACCGACCCCCAAGGCCGCCCCCGCACACCAACCCCCCAGTTCCCCCCTCAAACACCGACCCCCAATCCCCCCCCGGACCCTAATTCCCCCTCGCACTGACCCCCAACGCCCCCCACACCAACCCCTAATGCCCCTCACATCGACCCCCAAATCCTCCCCAGACTGACCCCTCAAATCCTCCCCAGACCAACCCCCAACTTCCCCCCCACACCGACCCCCAATTCCCCCTCACACCGACCCCCAATGTCCCCCCCCCCACACCAGACCCCAATTCCCCCACACACCGACCCCCAATTCCCCCCACACTGATCCCCAATGCCCCCCCACACACCGACCCCCAATTCCTCCCCAGACTGACCCCCAATGCCCCCTCACACCGACCCCCAAGGCCCCCCCTGCACTGACCCCCCCACACCGACCCCCCAATTCCCCCCTCAAACACCGACCCCCAGTGCCCCCCCACTGGACCCTAATTCCCCCTCGCACCGACCCCCAATGCCCCCCCACACACTGACCCCCAGTTCCTGCCCCCCACACCAACCCCTAATGCCCCTCACATCGACCCCCAAATCCTCCCCACACTGACCCCTCAAATCCTCCCCAGACCAACCCCCAACTTCCCCCACACCGACCCCCAATTCCCCCTCACACCGACCCCCCAAGCCCCCCCCACCGATCCCCAATTCCTCCCCACACCGACCCCCAATGTCCCGCTCACACCGACCCCCAGTTCCTCCCCCACACCGCCCCCCAATTCCCCCCTCACACCGACCCCAAATCCCCACCCCCACACTGCCCCCCAAATCCCCCCCTCACGCCGACCCCAATTCCTCCCCCCACACCGACCCCCAATGCCCCTCACGCCGACCCCCAGTTCCCCTCACAACCTCCACCAAAACGGCGGCGCCTCCCCCTACTCCCTCCCGCCTTTTCCCGCCACACACTCCCGGCACGTGACGCCGGCGAGGGGGCGTGGCCGGCGGCGAGGGGGCGTGGCCGCGGCGCCGGCGGGCGGGAAGCGCCGGGGCGGGAAGCACCGGGTGAGGAGATCGCGTCCCCTCGGGTCCCTCGTGTCTCTTCATGTCCCATCGCGTCCCCTCGGGTCCCTCGGGGCCCCTCGTGTCCCCTCATCTCCTCAGCACCCCCGCTGGAGCCCGCCCGTCCCTCCCCTCCAGGAGAGACCCCGGGGCTGGGGCGGATCCGCCATCAATCCCCCCACAGACTTTTTCTCTCTTTCATCCCCCTTTTCCCTCTTTTCCCTCTTTCCCCCTTTATCCCTCTTTCCCCCCTTTTTCCCTTCCCCCCCTTTTTCCCTCTTTTCCCTCTTTCCGCCGTTTTTCCCTCTTTTCCCTCTTTCCCCCCTTTTCCCTCTTCCCACTTTTCCCCCCCTTTTTCCCTCTTTTCCCTCTTTCCCCCTTTATCCCTGTTTCCCCCCTTTTTCTCCCTTTCCCCCCTTTTTCCCTCTTCCCCCTCTTTTCCCCCTTTTTCTCCCTTTTTCCTTCTTCCCCCCCTTTTCCGCCTTTTCCCTCTTTCCCCCTTTATCCCTCTTTTCCCTCTTTCCGCCCTTTTCCCTCTTCCCCCCTTTTTCCCTCTTTTCCCTCTTTCCCCTTTATCCCTCTTTGCCCCCTTTTTCCCTCTTTTTCCTCTTCCCCCCCTCTTCCCCCTCTTTTCCCTCTTCCCCCTTTTTCCCTTTTCCCCCCTTTTCCCCCTTTTTCCTCTTTCCCCCCTTTTCTCCCCTTTTCCCTCTTCCCTCTTTTCCCTTCTTTCCCCCCTTTCCCTCTTTCCCCCTCTTTCCATCTTATCCCTCTTTTCCCCCTTTATCCCTGTTTCTTCCCTTTTCCCCCCCTTTCCCTCTTTCCTCGCTTTTTCCCTATTTTTCCCTCTTTCCCCCCTTTTTCCCTCTTTTCCCTCTTTCCTCGCTTTTTCCCTCTTTTTCCCTCTTTCCCCCCTTTTTCCCTCTTTCCCCCCTTTTTCCCCCTTTTCCCTCTTTCCTTGCTTTTTCCCCCTTTTCCTTCTTTCCCCCCTTTTCCCCTCTTTTCCCTTTTTCCCCCTTTTCCCTCTTTCCCCCCTTTTTCCCCCTTTCCCCCCTTTTCCCTCTTCCCCGTTTCCCTCTCCCGTTTTCCCGTCCCTCCTCCCATTCCCGTGCAGCCCAACCCCTTCCCCCCTTTTCCCCAGAGCAGTTTTCATACAGATCCCCCCTTTCCCCCCAGCCCCGAACCCCCGGGGGTTTCTCAGCATCAGCAGCCACTTCACTCCCCCCAATTTAACTCTTTGTGTCCCTTTTCCAGGCTCTTTGGGAGCCCGGGTGTCCTGGGGCCGCTCTGGTTTTTGCTCCGGGGTGTTTGGAGCCCGGTGACCATGGACCTGTTTCCCTTGGGCGACGAGCTGCGTGGCTTTGCCCAGAGCCCCGGGCTGCTCTGCGGGGAAGCGCTGGAGCCCGACCTGGAGCCCAGTCTGAGCCTGGAGCCCGACCTGAGCCTGGAGCCCGACCTGGAGCCCAACCTGAGCCTGGAGCCCAACCTGAGCCTGGAGCCCGACCTGAGCCTGGAGCCCAACCTGAGCCTTGAGCTCAGTATTTACTACTGATCAGTATTTAGTAATGATGGTCAGTATTTATTAATGATGATCAGTATTTATTAATGGTGATCAGTAATTATTAATAACGGCTAGTATTTATTAATGACGCTCAGTATTTATTAATGATGGTCAGTATTTATTAATGATGGTCAGTATTTATTAATGACGATCAGTATTAGTGGTGATCAGTAATTATTAATAACGGTATTTATTAATGACGATCAGTATTTATTAATGATGGTCAGTATTTATTAGGGACAATCAGCATTTATTAATGATGGTCAGTATTTATTAATGACGATCAGCATTATTAATAAGGATCAATATTTATTAATGGTGATCAGTATTTATTAATAACGACCAGTGTTTATTAGTGATGGTCAGTATTTATTAATGGTGATCAGTATTTATTAATGATGGTCAGTATTTATTAAGGACGATCAGTATTTATTAATGGTGATCAGTAATTATTAATAACAGTCAGTATTTATTAATGACGATCACTATTTATTAATGATGGTCAGTATTTATTAATGACGATCAGTATTATTAATGATGATCATTATTTATTAATGATGATCAGTATTTATTAATAACAATCAGTATTTATTAGTGACAGTCAGCATTTATTAAGGACAGTCAGTATTTATGAATGGTGGTCAGTATTTATTAAGGACATCAGTATTTATTAATGATAGTCAGTATTTATTAAGGACAATCAGTATTTATTAATGATGGTCAGTTTTTATTAATGGTGATCAGTATTTATTAATAAGGATCAGTATTAATGATGATCAGTATTTATTAATGATGGTCAGTATTTATTAATGACAATCGGCATTATTAATAAGGATCAATATTTATTAACGGTGATCATTTATTAATAACGATCAGTATTTATTAGTGATGGTCAGTATTTATTAATGGCGATCAGTATTTATTAATGATGGTCAGTATTTATTAATAGCGATCAGTATTTATTAATGACAATCAGTATTTATTAATGACGGTCAGTATTTATTAATAACGATTGGTATTTATTAATGATGATCAGTATTTATTAATGATGGACAGTATTTATTAATGATGATCAGCAATATGAATAAGGATCAATATTTATTTATGGTGATCAGCATTTATTAATAATGATCAGTATGTATTAATAACGATCAGTATTAATGATAACCAGTATTTATTAATGATGGTCAGTATTTATTAATGGCGATCAGTATTTATTAATAACGATCAGTATTAATGATGATCAGTATTCATTAATGATGATCAGTATTTATTACTGACAATCAGCATTATTAATAAAGACCAATATTTATTAATGGTGATCAGCATTTATTAATAATGATCAGTATTTATTAATGATGGTCGGTATTTATTAACGGCGATCAGTATTTATTAAGGATGATCAGTATTTACTAATGACGGTCAGTATTTATTAACGGTGGCTGGTATTTATCAACAATCGGTATTGATTAACGGTCGCTATCTATTAATGATGAGCATTTATTAACGGCAGAGCAACCCCTGCCCGCCACCGTTGCTTCTCTCGTGCAGGGTGGGAACATCTACCGCCTGCCGACCGCGGCGCGGAGGAAAACGCCTGCGCCGGGCGGTGAGTGAACCCGTGGGAGCTTGAGGGCACGTTTGCCTTAAATCCTTGTTATTTAACCCTTTTGGCTTGAAACCTTTGAGACCGAACGCCGATTGATTCCACCGGGCAAGCTCCACCTGCCTGGAGCTTCAGTGCCGACTACGCCATCTGTTCTAAAAGCGCCGTGACTTTATCATGTTGATTTTTTTACCTATTTATCCTGATTTTTGTCACTTTAGCCGCTTGGCGGCTACTCCGGTTGAGGATGGCGGCGTCTCCATGTGCCGGAACCACGGGTGGTCGGTGGACGCCGAGAGGGGGCAGGTAACGGGCACCCATGGGTGCTGCTCATTGAGCGGGGATCTGAGCGAAGGCGGCGGGGGGGACGGCGGTGCCGTCGAAGCCCTTTGCGGGGGTCGTTACCAAATTGTGCGTAACTGGATGATTTGTGAAAGTCGCTGCCGATTGAGTGGAGACGACGGGGTGAGAAAACGAGAAATAGGGAATCGCTGCGGTGTAAAGATTCGCGTTGCGCGCTCCCGCCCGGTTTGGGTCGTGTTTAGCGTAGCGGGTTTTATTATCCTCGTTATATAATGGAGAAATAATTGGGAAGAGCAGTTTGCAAAGCGCTTTGATATCCTCCAGCGCCACCGACGCTCCCGGTTCCGTTTGTGCTCAGGTGCGCGACGCGGGCGATGCAAACACCGCGAAACCATCGTTGGGAGATGGAAACGGTGCCTCCGAACCCCCGACGCTGTCCGAAAACCCCCCTGGTGATCCCGGTGTTGGTTCCAGTGACAAGGAACGAGGTGGGTGAGGAGTACTTGGATGGTTGTGCGATGATTCGGCAACCGGCGGTGCCGGAGTCGCTTCCCAGAGCACCCGTGTGTGTGTCCCTGGCTGAACCAAGGGTGCTACGTGCCCCAGAACCCCCCAAATTACACCCAAATAACACCCAAATACACCCGGGAGTAACCCTAAGGACCCAGTAGTTGGGGGGTGTCAAGGGTTAAGATCGTGAAACTGTGGGGACCCCTAATGTCCCCAGGGGCCATTGTGACATCCTGGGGACCCTGCATTGTCCCCAGGGCCATTGTGACACCATGGGGACCCACTTTGTCCCCAGGGCCCATTGTGACGTCTCAGGATCCCCCATTGTCCCCAGGGCCCATTATGACATTCTGGGGACCCCAAATGTCCCCAGGGCCCATTGTGACATTCTGGGGACCCCCTTTGTCCCCAGGGCCCATTGTGACATCCCAGAACCCCAATTTGTCCTCAGGGCCCATTGTGACATCCTGGAGACCCCCTTTATCCCCAGAGCTCGTTGTCGCACCATGGGAACCCCCTTTGTCACTGGGGCCCATTGTGACATCCCAGGACCCCCCATTGTCCCCAGGGCCCATTGTGACACCGTGGGGACACCGCCTTTTCCCCAGGGCCCATTGTGACGTCTCAGGACCCCCTTTGTCCCCAGGGCCCACTGTGGCACCATGGGGACCCCCTTTGTCCTCTGGGCCCATTGTGACATTCCAGGACCCCACTTTGTGCCCAGGGCCCATTGTGACACCGTGGGGACCCCCCTTGTCCCCAGGGCCCATTGTGACAATTAAGGGACCCCCTTTGTCCCCAGGGCCCATTTTGACATCCCAGGACCCCACTTTGTCCCCAGTGCTCATTGTGAAATTCTGGGGACCCCCCTTGTCCTCAGGGCTCATTGTGACAGCCGAGGACCTTACTTTGTCCCCAGGGCCCATTGTGACATCCCAGGACCCCCCACTGTCTCCAGTGCCCATTGTGACATCATGGGGACCACCCTTTTTCCCCAGGGCTCATTGTGACGTCCCAGGACCCCTCGTTGTCCCCAGGCCCCATCGTGACATCCTGGGGACCCCCCTTGTCTCCAGGGCCCATAGTGGCACTGTGGGGACTCATCACTTGGGCCCATTGTGACATCCTGGAGACCCCCCTTTATCCCCAGGGCCCATTGTGACACCGTGGAGACCCCATTTGTCACTGGGGCCCATTGTGACATCCCAGGACACCCCATTGTCCCCAGGGCCCACTGAGACATCCCGGCGACCACCCTTTGTCCCCAGGCCCATTATGCACATTCAGGGGACACCCCTTTGTCCCCAAGGCCCATTGTGACATCCTGGGGAGACCCCATTGTCCCCAAGGCCCATTGTGGCACCATGGGGACCCCCTTTGTCCCCAGTGCCCATTGTGACATCTTAGGACCCCACTTTGTCCCCAGGGCCCATTGTGACATCCCAGGAGCCACCGTTGTCCCCAGTGTCCATTGTGGCATCCTGGGACCCCCGTTGTCCCCAGGGCCCATTGTGGCACCATGTGGACCCCCTTTTTCCCGAGGGCCCATTATAACGTCCCAGGACCCCCCATTGTCCCCAGGGACCATTGTGACACTGTGGGGACCCCCTTTGTCCCCAGGGCCCATTGTGACATCCTGGGGAATCCCTTTGTCTCCAGGGCCCATTGTGACGTCCCAGGACCCTGCTTTGTCCCTGGGGCCCATTGTGACATCCTGGGGAACCGCTTTGTCCCCAGGACCCATTGTGACGTCCCAGGACCCCCCCTTGTCCCCAGGGCTCATTGTGATGTCCCAGGATCCCCATTGTCCCCAGAGCCCATTGTGATGTCCTGGGAACCCCCTTTGACCCCAGGGTCCATTGTGACACCATGGGGACCCCCTCTTGTCCCCAGGGCCCATCGTGGCACCGTGGGGACCCCCTTGTCACTGGGGACCCATTGTGACACTATGGGGACCCCCCCTTGTCCCCAGGGCCCATTGTGACATCCTGGGACCCCCCTTTGTCCCCAGTGCTCATTGTGAAATCCTGGGGACCCACTTTGTCCCCAGGGCCCATTGTGGCACCATGGGGAGCGCCTTTGTCACTGGGGACCATTGTGACATTCCAGGATTTTACTTTGTCCCCGGGGCCCATTGTGACATCCTGGGGATCCCCCTTTGTCGCCAGGGCCCACTGTGACACCGTGGGCACCCTCTTTGTCCCATGGGCCCATTGTGACCTTCAAGGGACCCCCCATTGTCCCCAGGGCCCATTGTGACATCCTGGGTACCCCCTTTGTCCCCAAGACCCATTGTGACATCCTAGTACCCCCCGCAGTCCCCAGGGCCCATTGTGACATCCTGGGGATCCCTTTGGCCCCAGGGCCCATTGTGACAGGGCGGGGATCCCCCTTGTCCCCAGGGCCCATTGTGAAACCGTGGGGACCCTCTTGTCCCCAGGGCCCATTGTGACACCGTGGAGACCCCCCCTTTGTCTCCAGTGCCCATTGTGACATCCTGGGGACCCCCTTTGTCCCCAGTGCTCATTGTGACAGGGTGGGACCCCCCTTGTACCCAGGGCCCGTTGTGACATCCTGGGGACCCCCTTTGTCCCCAGGGCCTATTGTGACATCCTGGGGAGTCCCCTTTATCCCCAGGGCCCATTCTGGCACCATGTGGACCCCCTTTGTCCCTAGGGTTCATTGTGACATCCCAGGACCCCCATTGTCCCCAGGGCCCATTGTGAACAACCTGGGGACCCCCCTTTTTCCCCGGGCCCATTGTGGCGTCCCAGGATGCTTCGTTGTCCCCTGGGCCCATTGTGACATCCCGGGGACCCCTTTTGTCCCCAGGGTCCATTGTGACATCCTGGGGCCTCCCTTTGTCCCCAGGGCCCATTGTGACATCGCAGGAGCCCCCATTGTCCCAAGGGCACATTGTTACATCCTGGGGACCCCCTTGTCCCCAGGGCCCATCGTGGCACCGTGGGGACCCCCCCTTTGTCTCCAGTGCCCATTGTGACATCCTTGGGACCCCCCTTGTCCCCAGGACCCGTTGTGACATCTTGGGGACCCCTATGTCACCAGAGCCCATTGTGATATCCTGGGGAGCCCCCTTTGTCCCCAGGGCCCATTGTGCACATCCTGTGGACCCCTCTTTGTCCCCAGGGCCCATTGTGATATCCTGGGGAGCCCTCTTTTTCCCCAGGGCCTATTGTGACATCCCAGGACCCCCCATTGTCCCCAGGGCCCATTGTGACACCGTGGAGACCCTCCTTGTCCTCAGGGCCCATTATGACATTCAGGGGACTCCTCTTTGTCCCCAGGGCCTATTGTGACATCCTGGGGACCCCCCTTTTCTCCAGGGCCCATTGTGACGTCCCAGGAACCCCTGTTGTTCCCCCGGCCCATTGTTAAATCCTGGAGACACCCTCTTTTTCCCCAAGGCCCATTGTGACATCCCACGACCCCCCATTGTCCCCAGGCCCCATTATGCACATCCTGCGGTCCCCCTTTATCCCCCGTCCCCATTCTGACACTGTGGGGACCCCCGTTGTCCCCAGGACCCATTGTGACATCCTGGGGAGCCCCTTTGTCCCCAGGGCCTATTGTGACATCCCAAAATCCCCCATTGTCCCCAGGGCTCATTGTGACACCGTGGGGACCCCCCTTTTTCTCCAGTGCCCATTGTGACATCCTGGGGACCCCCCTTTGTCTCCAGGGCCCATTGTGACGTTCAGGGGAACCCCCTTTGTCCCCAGGGCCCATTGTGACATCCTGGGGACTCACTTTGTCCCCAGGGCCCATTGTGACATCCCAGGACCCCCCATTGTACCCAGGGCCCATTGTGACATCCTGGGAACCCCCTTGTCCCCAGGGCCCATCGTGGCACCGTGGGGACCCTCCCCTTTTGCTCCAGTGCCAATTGTGACATCCTTGGGACCCCTCTTGTCCCCAGGGCCCATTGTGACATCCCAGGACCCCCCATTTTCCCCAGGGCGCATTGTGACATCCTGGGGACCCCCTTTGTCCCCAGGGGCCATTGTGACATACCAGGACCCACCCTTGTCCCCAGAGTCCATTGTGACATCCTGGGCAGCCCCCTTTGTCCCCAGGCCCATTGTGACATCCTGGGGACCCTGTTGTCTCAAGGGCCCATTGTGACACCGTGGGGACCCCCTTTGTCACTGGGGCCCATTGTGGCATACCAGGACTCCACTTTGTCCCCAGGGCCCATTGTGACATCCTGGGGACCCCTTTGTCCCCAGGCACCATTGTGACAGGGCGGGACACCCCTTGTCTCCAAGGCCCATTGTGACATCATGGGGATCCCATTTGTGCCCAGGGCCCATTGTTACATCCTGGGGACCCCCTTTGTCCCTAGGGTTCATTGTGACATCCCAGGACCCCCATTGTCCCCAGGGCCCATTGTGAACAACCTGGGGACCCCCCTTTTTCCCCGGGCCCATTGTGGCGTCCCAGGATGCTTCGTTGTCCCCTGGGCCCATTGTGACATCCCGGGGACCCCTTTTGTCCCCAGGGTCCATTGTGACATCCTGGGGCCTCCCTTTGTCCCCAGGGCCCATTGTGACATCGCAGGAGCCCCCATTGTCCCAAGGGCACATTGTTACATCCTGGGGACCCCCTTGTCCCCAGGGCCCATCGTGGCACCGTGGGGACCCCCCCTTTGTCTCCAGTGCCCATTGTGACATCCTTGGGACCCCCCTTGTCCCCAGGACCCATTGTGCACATCCTGTGGACCCCTCTTTGTCCCCAGGGCCCATTGTGATATCCTGGGGAGCCCTCTTTTTCCCCAGGGCCTATTGTGACATCCTGGGGACCCCCTTTGTCCCCCGGGCCCATTGTGACATCCTGAAGACCCCCTTTGTCCCCAGGGCCTATTGTGACATCCCAGGACCCCCCCTTTTCTCCAGGGCCCATTGTGACGTCCCAGGACCCCCTATTGTCCCCAGAGCCCATTGTGACATCCCAGGACCCCCATTGTCCCCAGGCCCCATTATACACATCCTGGGGTCCCCCTTTATCCCCAGGGCCATTGTGACACCATGGGGACCCCCTTTGTCCCCAGGGCCCATTGTGACGTCCCAGGATGCCCCATTGTCCCCTGGGCCCATTGTGAAATCATGGGGACCCCCTTTGTCCCCAGGGCCTATTGTGACATCCCAGGACCCCCCATTGTCCCCAGGGCCCATTGTGACACCGTGGAGACCCTCCTTGTCCTCAGGGCCCATTATGACATTCAGGGGACTCCTCTTTGTCCCCAGGGACTATTGTGACATCCTGGGGACCCCCCTTTACTCCAGGGCCCATTGTGACACCGTGGAGACCCCATTTGTCACTGGGGCCCATTGTGACATCCCAGGACACCCCATTGTCCCCAGGGCCCACTGAGACATCCCGGCGACCACCCTTTGTCCCCAGGGCCCATTATGCACATTCAGGGGACACCCCTTTGTCCCCAAGGCCCATTGTGACATCCTGGGGAGACCCCATTGTCCCCAAGGCCCATTGTGGCACCATGGGGACCCCCTTTGTCCCCAGTGCCCATTGTGACATCTTAGGACCCCACTTTGTCCCCAGGGCCCATTGTGACATCCTGGGGACCACCTGTGTCCCCAGGGCCCATTGTGACATCCCAGGAGCCACCGTTGTCCCCAGGGCCCATTGTGACATCCTGGGGACCCCCTTGTCCCCAGTGTCCATTGTGGCATCCTGAAGACCCCCTTTGTCCCCAGGGCCTATTGTGACATCCCAGGACCCCCCCTTTTCTCCAGGGCCCATTGTGACGTCCCAGGACCCCCTATTGTCCCCAGAGCCCATTGTGACATCCCAGGACCCCCATTGTCCCCAGGCCCCATTATACACATCCTGGGGTCCCCCTTTATCCCCAGGGCCATTGTGACACCATGGGGACCCCCTTTGTCCCCAGGGCCCATTGTGACGTCCCAGGATGCCCCATTGTCCCCTGGGCCCATTGTGAAATCATGGGGACCCCCTTTGTCCCCAGGGCCTATTGTGACATCCCAGGACCCCCCATTGTCCCCAGGGCCCATTGTGACACCGTGGAGACCCTCCTTGTCCTCAGGGCCCATTATGACATTCAGGGGACTCCTCTTTGTCCCCAGGGACTATTGTGACATCCTGGGGACCCCCCTTTACTCCAGGGCCATTGTGACACCGTGGAGACCCCATTTGTCACTGGGGCCCATTGTGACATCCCAGGACACCCCATTGTCCCCAGGGCCCACTGAGACATCCCGGCGACCACCCTTTGTCCCCAGGGCCCATTATGCACATTCAGGGGACACCCCTTTGTCCCCAAGGCCCATTGTGACATCCTGGGGAGACCCCATTGTCCCCAAGGCCCATTGTGGCACCATGGGGACCCCCTTTGTCCCCAGTGCCCATTGTGACATCTTAGGACCCCACTTTGTCCCCAGGGCCCATTGTGACATCCTGGGGACCACCTGTGTCCCCAGGGCCCATTGTGACATCCCAGGAGCCACCGTTGTCCCCAGGGCCCATTGTGACATCCTGGGGACCCCCTTGTCCCCAGTGTCCATTGTGGCATCCTGGGACCCCCGTTGTCCCCAGGGCCCATTCTGGCACCATGTGGACCCCCTTTTACCCGAGGGCCCATTATAACGTCCCAGGACCCCCCATTGTCCCCTGGGCCCATTGTGACATCCTGGGGTCCCCCTTTTGTCCCCTGGGCCCATTGTGACACCATGGGTACCCCCTTTGTCCCATGGGCCCATTGTGACATCCTGAAGACCCCCTTTGTCCCCAGGGCCTATTGTGACATCCCAGGACCCCCCCTTTTCTCCAGGGCCCATTGTGACGTCCCAGGACCCCCTATTGTCCCCAGAGCCCATTGTGACATCCCAGGACCCCCCATTGTCCCCAGGCCCCATTATACACATCCTGGGGTCCCCCTTTATCCCCAGGGCCATTGTGACACCATGGGGACCCCCTTTGTCCCCAGGGCCCATTGTGACGTCCCAGGATGCCCCATTGTCCCCTGGGCCCATTGTGAAATCATGGGGACCCCCTTTGTCCCCAGGGCCTATTGTGACATCCCAGGACCCCCCATTGTCCCCAGGGCCCATTGTGACACCGTGGAGACCCTCCTTGTCCTCAGGGCCCATTATGACATTCAGGGGACTCCTCTTTGTCCCCAGGGACTATTGTGACATCCTGGGGACCCCCCTTTACTCCAGGGCCCATTGTGACGTCCCAGGACCCCCTATTGTTCCCAGGGCCCATTGTGACATTCTGGGGACCCCAAATGTCCCCAGGGCCCGTTGTGACATCCTGGGGACCCCCTTTGTCCCCAGGGCCTATTGTGACATCCTGGGGAGTACCCTTTATCCCCAGGGACCATTGTGACACTGTGGGGATCTCCTTTGTCCCCAGGGCCCATTGTGACATCCTGGGGACCCCCCTTGTCCCCAGGGCCCATTGTGAAATCCGGGGAACCCCCTGGTCTCCAGGGCCCATAGTGGTACCGTGGGGACTCGTCCTGTCACTTGGGTCCATTGTGACACCATGGGGACCCCGCCTTTGTCCCCAGTACCCATTGTGACATCCTGGGGACCCCTTTGTCCCCGGGGCCCATTGTGACATCCTGGGGACCCCCCTTTGTCCCCAGGGCCCATTGTGACATCCCAGAACCCCAATTTGTCCTCAGGGCCCATTGTGACATCCTGGGGACCCCCTTGTCCCCAGGGCCCATTGTGACATCCCAGGACCCCACCTTCTCCCCAGGGTCCCTTCTGACAGGGTGGGGACCCCCCTTTCTCCCCAGGGCTCATTGTGACGTCCCAGGACCCCTCGTTGTCCCCAGTGCCCATTGTGACATCCTGGGGACCCACCTTGTCCCCAGGGCCCATTGTGAAATCCGGGGAACCCCCTGGTCTCCAGGGCCCATGGTGGTACCGTGGGGACTCGTCCTGTCACTTGGGTCCATTGTGACACCATGGGGACCCCGCCTTTGTCCCCAGTACCCATTGTGACATCCTGGGGACCCCTTTGTCCCCGGGGCCCATTGTGACATCCTGGGGACCCCCCTTTGTCCCCAAGGCCCATTGTGACACCGTGGGGACCCCACTTCTTTCCAGGACCCATTGTGGCATTCTGGGGACTTCCTTTGTCCCCAGGGCCCATTGTGACATCCTGGAGACCCCCTATATCCCCAGAGCTCGTTGTCGCACCATGGGGACCCCCTTTGTCACTGGGGCCCATTGTGACATCCCAGGACCCCCCATTGTCCCCAGGGCCCATTGTGACACCGTGGGGACCCCGCCTTTTCCCCAGGGCCCATTGTGACGTCTCAGGACCCCCTTTGTCCCCAGGGCCCACTGTGGCACCATGGGGACCCCCTTTGTCCTCTGGGCCCATTGTGACATTCCAGGACCCCACTTTGTCCCCAGGGCCCATTGTGACAATTAAGGGACCCCCTTTGTCCCCAGGGCCCATTTTGACATCCCAGGACCCCACTTTGTCCCCAGTGCTCATTGTGAAATTCTGGGGACCCCCCTTGTCCTCAGGGCTCATTGTGACAGCCGAGGACCTTACTTTGTCCCCAGGGCCCATTGTGACATCCCAGGACCCCCCACTGTCTCCAGTGCCCATTGTGACATCATGGGGACCACCCTTTTTCCCCAGGGCTCATTGTGACGTCCCAGGACCCCTCGTTGTCCCCAGGCCCCATCGTGACATCCTGGGGACCCCCCTTGTCTCCAGGGCCCATAGTGGCACTGTGGGGACTCATCACTTGGGCCCATTGTGACATCCTGGAGACCCCCCTTTATCCCCAGGGCCCATTGTGACACCGTGGAGACCCCATTTGTCACTGGGGCCCATTGTGACATCCCAGGACACCCCATTGTCCCCAGGGCCCACTGAGACATCCCGGCGACCACCCTTTGTCCCCAGGGCCCATTATGCACATTCAGGGGACACCCCTTTGTCCCCAAGGCCCATTGTGACATCCTGGGGAGACCCCATTGTCCCCAAGGCCCATTGTGGCACCATGGGGACCCCCTTTGTCCCCAGTGCCCATTGTGACATCTTAGGACCCCACTTTGTCCCCAGGGCCCATTGTGACATCCTGGGGACCACCTGTGTCCCCAGGGCCCATTGTGACATCCTGGGGACCCCCTTTGTCCCCAGTGCCCATTGTGACATCTTAGGACCCCACTTTGTCCCCAGGGCCCATTGTGACATCCTGGGGACCACCTGTGTCCCCAGGGCCCATTGTGACATCCTGGGGACCCCCTTGTCCCCAGGGCCCATTGTGGCACCATGTGGACCCCATTTTTCCCGAGGGCCCATTATAACGTCCCAGGACCCCCCATTGTCCCCTGGGCCCATTGTGACATCCTGGGGTCCCCCTTTTGTCCCCTGGGCCCATTGTGACACTGTGGGGATCTCCTTTGTCCCCAGGGACCATTGTGACACTGTGGGGACCCCCTTTGTCCCCAGGGCCCATTGTGACATCCTGGGGAATCCCTTTGTCTCCAGGGCCCATTGTGACGTCCCAGGACCCTGCTTTGTCCCCGGGGCCCATTGTGACATCCTGGGGAACCGCTTTGTCCCCAGGACCCATTGAACATCCCAGGACCCCCCCTTGTCCCCAGGGCTCATTGTGATTTCCCAGGATCCCCATTGTCCCCAGAGCCCATTGTGATGTCCTGGGAACCCCCTTTGACCCCAGGGTCCATTGTGACACCATGGGGACCCCCTCTTGTCCCCAGGGACCATCGTGGCACCGTGGGGACCCCCTTGTCACTGGGGTCCCATTGTGACACTATGGGGACCCCCCTTTGTTCCCAGGGCCCATTGTAACATCCTGGGGACCCCCTTGCCTCCAGGGCCCCTTGTGACATCAAAGGATCACCCTTTGTCCCCGGGACCCATTGTGACATCCCAGGACCCCACTTACTCCCCAGGGCCCATTGTGGCACCATGAGGACCCCCTTTGTCACTGGTGCCCATTGTGACATCCCAGGACCCCCCATTGTCTGCAGAGCCCATTGTGACACTATAGGGACCCCCCTTGTCACTGAGGACCCATTGTGACACCATGGGCACCTCCCCTTGTCGTCAGAGCCCATCGTGACATCCCAAAACCCACACGACCCATCGTGTCCACACGACCCATCGTGGCACCGTGGGGACCCCCCGTTGTCCCCAGGGCCTATAGTGACACCGTGGGTACCCCCTTTATCCCATGAGCCCATTGTGACATCCTGGGGACCCCCTTGTCCCCAGGGCCCATTGTGACACCATGGGGATCGCCTTTGTCCCTGTGGCCCATTGTGACATCCCAGGACCCCGCGTTGTCCCCAGGGCCCATTCTGACATCCTGGGGACCCCCCTTGTCTCCAGGGCTTATTGTGACATCCTGGGGACCCCTTTGTCCCAGGGGCACATTGTGGCACCATGGGGACCCCCTTTATCCCCAGGGCCACTTGTGACATCCTGGGGACCCCCCTTTGTCCCCAGTGCCCATTATGACATTCTGGGGACCCCCTTTGTCCCAGGGGCACATTGTGGCACCACGGGGACCCCCTTTGTCACCGGGGCCCATTGTGACATCCCAGGACCCCAAGTTGTCCCCAGGGCCCATTGTGACACCATGGGTACCCCCTTTGTCCCATGGGCCCATTGTGACATCCTGGGGACCCCCTTGTCGCCAGGGCCCATCATGGCACCGTGGGGACCCCCCTTTGTCCCCAGTGCCCATTGTGACATCCTGGGGACCCCCCTTGTCCCCATGGCTTATTGTGACACCCTGGGACCGCCTTTGTCCCCAGGGCCCATTGTGATGTCCCAGGACCCCCCATTGTCCCCAGGGACCATTGTGACATCCTGGGGACCCCCTTTGTCCCAAGACCCCATTGTGACATCCTGGGGACCCCGCCTTGTCCCCAAAGCCCATTGTGAAATCCTGGGGACCCACTTTGTCCCCAGGGCCCATTGTGGCACCATGGGGAGCGCCTTTGTCACTGGGGACCATTGTGACATTCCAGGATTTTACTTTGTCCCCGGGGCCCATTGTGACATCCTGGGGATCCCCCTTTGTCGCCAGGGCCCACTGTGACACCGTGGGCACCCTCTTTGTCCCATGGGCCCATTGTGACCTTCAAGGGACCCCCCATTGTCCCCAGGGCCCTTGTGACATCCTGGGTACCCCCTTTGTCCCCAAGACCCATTGTGACATCCTAGTACCCCCCGCAGTCCCCAGGGCCCATTGTGACATCCTGGGGATCCCTTTGGCCCCAGGGCCCATTGTGACAGGGCGGGGATCCCCCTTGTCCCCAGGGCCCATTGTGAAACCGTGGGGACCCTCTTGTCCCCAGGGCCCATTGTGGCACCGTGGAGACCCCCCCTTTGTCTCCAGTGCCCATTGTGACATCCTGGGGACCACCTTTGTCCCCAGTGCTCATTGTGACAGGGTGGGACCCCCCTTGTACCCAGGGCCCGTTGTGACATCCTGGGCACCCCCTTTATCCCCAGGGCCCATTGTGACATCCTGGGGACCCCCTTTGTCCCTAGGGTTCATTGTGACATCCCAGGACCCCCATTGTCCCCAGGGCCCATTGTGAACAACCTGGGGACCCCCCTTTTTCCCCGGGCCCATTGTGGCGTCCCAGGATGCTTCGTTGTCCCCTGGGCCCATTGTGACATCCCGGGGACCCCTTTTGTCCCCAGGGTCCATTGTGACATCCTGGGGCCTCCCTTTGTCCCCAGGGCCCATTGTGACATCGCAGGAGCCCCCATTGTCCCAAGGGCACATTGTTACATCCTGGGGACCCCCTTGTCCCCAGGGCCCATCGTGGCACCGTGGGGACCCCCCCTTTGTCTCCAGTGCCCATTGTGACATCCTTGGGACCCCCCTTGTCCCCAGGACCCGTTGTGACATCTTGGGGACCCCTATGTCACCAGAGCCCATTGTGATATCCTGGGGAGCCCCCTTTGTCCCCAGGGCCCATTGTGCACATCCTGTGGACCCCTCTTTGTCCCCAGGGCCCATTGTGATATCCTGGGGAGCCCTCTTTTTCCCCAGGGCCTACTGTGACATCCTGGGGACCCCCTTTGTCCCCCGGGCCCATTGTGACATCCTGAAGACCCCCTTTGTCCCCAGGGCCTATTGTGACATGCCAGGACCCCCCCTTTTCTCCAGGGCCCATTGTGACGTCCCAGGACCCCCTATTGTCCCCAGAGCCCATTGTGACATCCCAGGACCCCCCATTGTCCCCAGGCCCCATTATACACATCCTGGGGTCCCCCTTTATCCCCAGGGCCATTGTGACACCATGGGGACCCCCTTTGTCCCCAGGGCCCATTGTGACACCATGGGGACCCCCTTTATCCCCAGGGCCATTGTGACACCATGGGGACCCCCTTTGTCCCCAGGGCCCATTGTGACACCATGGGGTCCCCCTTTATCCCCAGGGCCATTGTGACACCATGGGGACCCCCTTTATCCCCAGGGCCATTGTGACACCATGGGGACCCCCTTTGTCCCCAGGACCCATTGTGACGTCCCAGGATGCCCCATTGTCCCCTGGGCCCATTGTGAAATCATGGGGACCCCCTTTGTCCCCAGGGCCTATTGTGACATCCCAGGACCCCCCATTGTCCCCAGGGCCCATTGTGACACCGTGGAGACCCTCCTTGTCCTCAGGGCCCATTATGACATTCAGGGGACTCCTCTTTGTCCCCAGGGCCTATTGTGACATCCTGGGGACCCCCCTTTACTCCAGGGCCCATTGTGACGTCCAAGGACCCCCTATTGTTCCCAGGGCCCATTGTGACATTCTGGGGACCCCAAATGTCCCCAGGGCCCATTGTGACATTCTGGGGACCCCTCTTTGTCCCCAGGGCCCATTGTGGCACCATGGGGACCCCCTTTGTCCCCAGGGCCCATTGTGACATCCCAGAACCCCAATTTGTCCTCAGGGCCCATTGTGACATCCTGGGGACCCCCTTGTCCCCAGGGCCCATCGTGGCACCGAGGGGACCCCCCCCACCTAGTCCCCAGGGCCCATTGTGGCACCATGGACACCCCCTTTGTCCCCAGGGCCCATTGTGACATCCCAGGACCCCACCTTCTCCCCAGGGTCCCTTCTGACAGGGTGGGGACCCCCCTTTCTCCCCAGGGCTCATTGTGACGTCCCAGGACCCCTCGTTGTCCCCAGTGCCCATTGTGACATCCTGGGGACCCCACTTCTTTCCAGGACCCATTGTGGCATTCTGGGGACTTCCTTTGTCCCCAGGGCCCATTGTGACATCCTGGAGACCCCCTTTATCCCCAGAGCTCGTTGTCGCACCATGGGGACCCCCTTTGTCACTGGGGCCCATTGTGACATCCCAGGACCCCCCATTGTCCCCAGGGCCCACTGAGACATCCCGGCGACCACCCTTTGTCCCCAGGGCCCATTATGCACATTCAGGGGACACCCCTTTGTCCCCAAGGCCCATTGTGACATCCTGGGGAGACCCCATTGTCCCCAAGGCCCATTGTGGCACCATGGGGACCCCCTTTGTCCCCAGTGCCCATTGTGACATCTTAGGACCCCACTTTGTCCCCAGGGACCATTGTGACATCCTGGGGACCACCTGTGTCCCCAGGGCCCATTGTGACATCCTGGGGACCCCCTTGTCCCCAGTGTCCATTGTGGCATCCTGGGACCCCCGTTGTCCCCAGGGCCCATTGTGGCACCATGTGGACCCCCTTTTTCCCGAGGGCCCATTATAACGTCCCAGGACCCCCCATTGTCCCCTGGGCCCATAGTGACATCCTGGGGTCCCCCTTTTGTCCCCTGGGCCCATTGTGACACTGTGGGGATCTCCTTTGTCCCCAGGGACCATTGTGACACTGTGGGGACCCCCTTTGTCCCCAGGGCCCATTGTGACATCCTGGGGAATCCCTTTGTCTCCAGGGCCCATTGTGACGTCCCAGGACCCTGCTTTGTCCCCGGGGCCCATTGTGACATCCTGGGGAACCGCTTTGTCCCCAGGGTCCATTGTGACACCATGGGGACCCCCTCTTGTCCCCAGGGCCCATCGTGGCACCGTGGGGACCCCCTTGTCACTGGGGACCCATTGTGACACTATGGGGACCCCCCTTTGTGCCCAGGGCCCATTGTAACATCCTGGGGACCCCCTTGCCTCCAGGGCCCCTTGTGACATCAAAGGATCACCCTTTGTCCCCAGGACCCATTGTGACATCCCAGGACCCCACTTACTCCCCAGGGCCCATTGTGGCACCATGAGGACCCCCTTTGTCACTGGTGCCCATTGTGACATCCCAGGACCCCCCATTGTCTGCAGAGCCCATTGTGACACTATAGGGACCCCCCTTGTCACTGAGGAGCCATTGTGACACCATGGGCACCTCCCCTTGTCGTCAGAGCCCATCGTGACATCCCAAAACCCCCAATTGTCTCCAGGGCCCATTGTGACATCCTGGGGACCTCCCTTTCTCCCCAGGGCCCATTGTGACGTTCCAGGAACCCCCATTGTCCTCAGGGCCCATTGTGACATTCAGGGGACCCCCTTTGTCTTCAGGGCCCATTGTGACACCATAGAGACCCCATTTGTCACTCGGGCCCATTGTGACATCCTAGGACCCCCCATTGTCCCCAAGGCCCATTGCGACATCCTGGGGACCCCCCTTTGTCCTCAGGGCCCATTGTGACATTCAGGGCACCCCTCTTTGTCCCCAGGGCCCATTCTGATACCATGGGGACCACTTTGTCCCCAGGGCCCACTGTGACATCCTGGGGACGCCCTTTGTCCCCAGGGCCCATTTTGACACCATGTGCACCCCCCTTTGTGCCCAGGGCCGATTGTGACATCCTGGGGACCCTCTTTGTCCCCAGGGCCCATTGTGACATCCTGGGGACACCCCATTGTCTCCAGGGCCCATTGTGAACATCCTGGGGACCCCCTTGTCCCCAGGGCCCATCGTGGCACCGTGGGGACCCCCCGTTGTCCCCAGGACCTATAGTGACACCGTGGGTACCCCCTTTGTCCCCAGTGCCCATTGTGACATCCTGGGGACCCCCCTTGTCCCCAGGGCTTATTGTGACATCCTGGGGACCGCCTTTGTCCCCAGGGCCCATTGTGACATCCCAGGACCCCAAGTTGTCCCCAGGGACCATTGTGACACCGTGGGGACCCCCTTTGTCCTCAGGGCCCGTTGTGAACATCCTGGGGACCCCCTTGTCCACACGACCCATCGTGGCACTGTGGGGACCCCCCGTTGTCCCCAGGGCCTATAGTGACACCGTGGGTCCCCCCTTTATCCCATGAGCCCATTGTGACATCCTGGGGACCCCCTTGTCCCCAGGGCCCATTGTGACACCATGGGGATCGCCTTTGTCCCCGTGGCCCATTGTGACATCCCAGGACCCCGCGTTGTCCCCAGTGCCCATTCTGACATCCTGGGGACCCCCCTTGTCCCCAGGGCTTATTGTGACATCCTGGGGACCCCTTTGTCCCAGGGGCACATTGTGGCACCATGGGGACCCCCTTTATCCCCAGGGCCACTTGTGACATCCGGGGGACCCCCCTTGTCCCCAGGGCCGATTGTGAAATCCGGGGAACCCCCTGGTCTCCAGGGCCCATAGTGGTACCGTGGGGACTCGTCCTGTCACTTGGGTCCATTGTGACACCATGGGGACCCCGCCTTTGTCCCCAGTACCCATTGTGACATCCTGGGGACCCCTTTGTCCCCGGGGCCCATTGTGACATCCTGGAGACCCCCCTTTGTCCCCAAGGCCCATTGTGACACCGTGGGGACCCCACTTCTTTCCAGGCCCCATTGTGGCATTCTGGGGACTTCCTTTGTCCCCAGGGCCCATTGTGACATCCTGGAGACCCCCTTTATCCCCAGAGCTCGTTGTTGCACCATGGGGACCCCCTTTGTCACTGGGGCCCATTGTGACATCCCAGGACCCCCCATTGTCCCCAGGGCCCATTGTGACACCGTGGGGACCCCGCCTTTTCCCCAGGGCCCATTGTGACGTCTCAGGACCCCCTTTATCCCCAGGGCCCACTGTGGCACCATGGGGACCCCCTTTGTCCTCTGGGCCCATTGTGACATTCCAGGACCCCACTTTGTCCCCAGGGCCCATTGTGACAATTAAGGGACCCCCTTTGTCCCCAGGGCCCATTTTGACATCCCAGGACCCCACTTTGTCCCCAGTGCTCATTGTGAAATTCTGGGGACCCCCCTTGTCCTCAGGGCTCATTGTGACAGCCGAGGACCTTACTTTGTCCCCAGGGCCCATTGTGACATCCCAGGACCCCCCACTGTCTCCAGTGCCCAGTGTTCAGTGTTCATTGGTTACTGGCCTTTTGCATTTGTTAGTATTTGGTTTATTATTTGTGAACGTTTTCTTGCAATAGTTGAGCCTTGCAGTAGCCAGCAGGCTCTGATTTAGGAGAAACATGGATGATCATTTTTTGCCCTGGTGCTCCATGCTCCCACGTTAGTGTGGGTTTCCTTTTGTGTGTGTGAGAGGTCTCCTGGTCAGAAGGCCCTGAGAGGCCCCGTGTTGGTCCATCTGGTCCTTGAGGGGTGTTGCATGTGGCCTGGACACAGTAGTTTGGAAGCTGCCAGGTCCCAGACAAGGGGTCTGCAGCCCCTCTGCAGCTTTGGCAATTTCAGCATGCGTCTGGGTCCCGTGTTGTTGCCTGACCCCCGTCCAGGCGCTGCAGGTCATTTCACAACGTGAAATGGAAACGCTTTTCCTTTCTGCTCGATTCCAGCCGTCCCTGTAGGCAGCGGCTCCTTGACTGCTTCACCTGAGTGTGTCCGTGAGCCTCGGGGCGATCCCACAGGTACGACCTGGGAACAAATGAGCGTTTCCATGTTAATTTTCCGTTCCTGTGAAATTTAGCTTGCTGCTTTCTTGGCTGACGCTCGGTCACGCAGAGGGGAAGTGGGTCCAGCTCAGTGCTGTGCCCCAGAGGGCTCTGCCTTGCAAAGCTCTTTGCCAACTGCTCCGTCTCTGCGCCGCTCGCAGTGCCGGCTGCCGAGGCAGCAGCAGGTTGGGGCTGAGTTTAGAGCTGGGTGAGCTCCAGGGAGTCCTTTCTCCTGACAGCTCCAGGCCTGCTTAGTGGCCACTGAGTTTGGGTTTGGGTTAGGGTTAGGCTTAGGTTTTGGAGTTTGGGTTAGGGTTAGGCTTAGGAGTTTGGGTTAGGCTTAGTCTTAAGCTTAGGAGTTTGGTTTAGGCTTAGACTTAGGGTTAGGAGTTTGAGTTAGGATTTAGGGTTAGTCTTAAGGCTAGGAGTTTGGGTTAGGGTTAGGAGTTTCCGTTAGGGTTAGGCTTAGTGTTAGGAGTTTGGCTTAGGCGTCTGGGTTGGGCTTAGGCGTCTGGGTTGGGCTTAGGCTTAGAGTTAGGAGTTTGGGTTAGGGTTAAGGGATTGGGATAAGGGTTAAGAGATTGGGTTAGGGTTAAGGGATTGGGTTAGGATTGGGTTTAGGGTTAGGAATTAGGCTTAGGTTTAGGATTAGGATTAGCGTTATGGTCTGGTTTAGGAGTTGGGGTTAGGAGTTGGGGTTAGGAATCTTAACCCTCGACAGGGACAAAGGGGGTCCCCAGGATGTCACAATGGGCCCTGGGGACAACATGGGGCCCTGGGAATTCACAATGGGCCCTGGGGACAAAGAGGGGTCCTCTGAATGTCACAATGGGCCCTGGGGACAAATGGGGGTCCCGATGGTGTCACAATGGGCCCTGGGGACAAAGTAAGGTCCTGGAATGTCACAATGGGACCCAGTAACAAAGGGGGTCCCCATGGTGCGAAAATGGGCCCTGGGGACAAAGGGGGTCCCTAGGATGTCACAATGGGCTCTGGGGACAATGGGGGGTCCTGGGATGTCACAATGGGCCCTGGGGACAAGGGGGTCCCCCGAATATCACAATGGGCCCTGGGGACAAAGGGGGTCCCCACGGTGTCCCAATGATCCCTGGGGACAATGGGGGGTCCTAGGAAGTCACAATGCGCCCAGGGGAGAAAGCGGGGTCCTGGGATGTCACAATGGGCCCTGGGGACAAGGGGGAGTCATGGGACGTCCAATGGGCCCTGGGGACAAAGGGGGTCCCCAGGATGTCACAATGGGCTCTGGGGACAAGGCGGGGTCCCCATGGTGTCACAAAACACCGTCCTCAGGGATACGGGTCAGTGCCAGGGGTGGGTTATGCTTGGCCTCCATGACCTCGAGGGTCTTTTCCAACCAAAATGAGTTTTTAGGGTTTATCCCAAATGATGGGAACCCCCGCTTCCAGCTCTGCTCTTCACCAAACACCTTTTAGAGGATGAAGAGGAAGGAGACGCAACACCTCAGCATACGGAGGGTCTTCCCCAAAGGGGTGGTCTGGGGTATCCAAAACACAAGGGGTGGTGTGGGCATCCGAAGCACAAGGGGTGGTCTGGGGTATCCAAAACACAAGGGGTGGTGTGGGCATCCGAAGCACAAGGGGTGGTCTGGGGTATCCAAAGCTCTCCTGGAGCGACTGCTGCTTCTTCTTGCTTTCCATCAGCTTCTTGATGTCTTCCTGCGTGGGGACACGCTCGTCATCTTCGTCATCTTCGTCATCTTCGTCATCTTCGTCATCTTCGTCATCTTCGCCATCAGATTCCGAGGATTCTGGAGGAGCGAACAGAGAGAAATGGGCTGGGGAGGGTCCAGCACCGGCCCTGGCTCTTCCTGCCCAGCATCCCAGGCCCATCCCCAGCTGCTCCAGCTTCATCCAAAAGAGGTGGCGAGCTCCAAAAACTCAGTGGCTCCTCCAAGAGCGTCCAATGGGAAGAGGCCCCAGGCAGAGAAGTCGTGGGCTCAAAGGAAAGCACCACGTTGCGAGGATCTCCAGAGGATCCCTGGCCTGCTCCAGAAGATCCCCATCATCAACAAGGTGAGGTCGTCCATGTTGTTTTCAAAGGCGAGGAGGAGCTCAAGGGCCCTCAGCATCGGGGCTCGCGTGCGGTTATGAGAGGGCAAGGAGGGAAGGAAGGAGGGAAGGAGGGAAGGAGGGAAGGAGGGAAGGAGGGAAGGAAGGAAGGAGGGAAGGAAGGAGGGAAGGAAGGAAGGAAGGAGGGAAGGAAGGAGGGAAGGAAGGAAGGAGGGAAGGAAGGAAGGAAGGAAGGAGGGAAGGAAGGAGGGAAGGAAGGAAGGAAGGAGGGAAGGAAGGAGGGAAGGAAGGAAGGAGGGAAGGAAGGAAGGAGGGAAGGAAGGAGGGAAGGAAGGAGGGAAGGAGGGAAGGAAGGAAGGAGGGAAGGAAGGAAGGAAGGAAGGAAGGAAGGAAGGAGGGAAGGAAGGAAGGAAGGAAGGAAGGAAGGAAGGAAGGAAGGAAGGAGGGAAGGAAGGAAGGAAGGAAGGAAGGAGGGAAGGAAGGAGGGAAGGAAGGAGGGAAGGAAGGAGGGAAGGAAGGAGGGAAGGAAGGAGGGAAGGAAGGAGGGAAGGAGGGAAGGAAGGAGGGAAGGAGGGAAGGAAGGAAGGAAGGAGGGAAGGAAGGAAGGAGGGAAGGAGGGAAGGAAGGAAGGAAGGAGGGAAGGAAGGAGGGAAGGAAGGAGGGAAGGAAGGAGGGAAGGAAGGAGGGAAGGAAGGAGGGAAGAAGGGAAGGAAGGAGGGAAGGAGGGAAGGAAGGAAGGAAGGAGGGAAGGAAGGAAGGAGGGAAGGAGGGAAGGAAGGAAGGAAGGAGGGAAGGAAGGAGGGAAGGAAGGAGGGAAGGAAGGAGGGAAGGAAGGAAGGACGGAGGGAAGGAGGGAAGGAAGGAAGGAAGGAAGGAAGGAAGGAAGGAAGGAAGGAAGGAAGGAAGGAGGGAAGGAAGGAAGGAAGGAAGGAAGGAGGGAAGGAAGGAAGGAAGGAAGGAAGGAAGGAAGGAAGGAAGGAAGGAAGGAAGGAAGGAAGGAAGGAGGGAAGGAAGGAAGGAGGGAAGGAAGGAAGGAAGGAAGGAAGGAGGGAAGGAAGGAGGGAAGGAAGGAAGGAAGGAAGGAAGGAAGGAAGGAAGGAAGGAAGGAAGGAAGGAAGGAAGGAAGGAAGGAAGGAAGGAAGGAAGGAAGGAAGGAACCGGGGGTTCCCATCATTTGGGATAAACCCTAAAAACTCATTAATCACTTTGGTTGGAAAAAAGCACCCACCTCCATAGGACCCCATAGGGACCCATAGAGACCATAGAGGCCCATAGGGAGCCACAGAGCCCCATGGAACCCCATAGAGACCCATAGGGACCGTAAAGCCTGTAGAGACCCATAGGGACCCATAGAGACCCATAGAGCTCCATAGGACCCCATAGGGACCCATAGAGACCATAGAGGCCCATAGGGAGCCGCAGAGCCCCATGGAACCCCATAGGGACCCATAGAGACCCAAAGGGACCCATAGGGACCCATAGAGACCATAGAGACCCATAGGGACCCATAGGGACCGTAGAGCCTGTAGAGACCCATAGGGACCCATAGAGCTCCATAGGACCCCATAGGGACCCATAGAGACCATAGAGGCCCATAGGGAGCCACAGAGCCCCATGGAACCCCATAGGGACCCATAGAGACCCAAAGGGACCCATAGGGACCCATAGAGACCATAGAGACCCATAGGGACCCATAGGGACCGTAGAGCCTGTAGAGACCCATAGGGACCCATAGAGCTCCATAGGACCCCAGAGGGACACATAGAGACCATAGAGGCCCATAGGGAGCCACAGAGCCCCATGGAACCCCATAGAGACCCATAGGGACCGTAGAGCCTGTAGAGACCCATAGGGACCCATAGAGCTCCGTAGGACCCCATAGGGACCCATAGAGACCATAGAGGCCCATAGGGAGCCACAGAGCCCCATGGAACCCCATAGAGACCCATAGGGACCGTAGAGCCTGTAGAGACCCATAGGGACCCATAGAGCTCCGTAGGACCCCATAGGGACCCATAGAGACCATAGAGGCCCATAGGGAGCCACAGAGCCCCATGGAACCCCATAGAGACCCATAGGGACCCATAGAGACCCAAAGGGACCCATAGAGAGGGAGGGTTTTAGGACCCTGGGGGTTCCATAGAGACCCATAGAGCATCAAGGAGCCCCATAGGGACCCATAGAGCCTGTAGAGACCCATAGAGACCCATAGGGACCCGTAGAGACCCATAGAGACCCATAGGGACCCATAGAGAGCCAAGGAGCCCCATAGAGACCCATTAAGACCCATAAGGACCCATAGGGACCCATAGGGACCCATAGAGCCCCATGGAGGCCCATAGGAAACCACAGAGCCCCATGGAACCCCATAGGGACCTAGAGAGCTCCATAGGGACCCATAGAGCTCCATAGGGACCCATAGAGCCCCATAGGGACCCATAGAGAGGGAGGGTTTTAGGACCCCGGGGGTTCCTGCTGGGCTCAACTATGGCAAGAAAACCTTAACGAATAATTAACCGAATATTAATGAATGCAAAAGGCCAGGAACCAATGAGGAGTGAGCACTGAGCCCTGGGACAGCGGGGACAGGGACAGCGGGAATGCGACCCTGGGACCCATTGACCCCATTGACTCCCATTGACCCCATTGACTGACTCCATTGACCCCCATTGATCCCCATTGACCGATTGACCCCCATTGACCCATTGACCCCATTGACCCCATTGACCCATTGATCCCCATTGCCCCCCATTGATCCCCATTGACCCATTGACCCATTGATCCCCATTGACCCCATTGACCCATTGACCCCATTGATCCCCATTGACCCATTGACCCCCATTGACCCCATTGACCCCATTGACCCCCATTGACCCCATTGACACCCATTGACCCCACTGACCCCATTGACCCATTGATCCCCATTGACCCCCATTGAGTCATTGAGTCATTGACTTCATTGACCCCCCATTGCCCCCCATTGCCCCCCATTGATCACCATTGATCCCCATTGCCCCCCATTGCCCCCCATTGCCCCCCATTGATCCCCATTGCCCCCATTGCCCCCATTGACCCATTGACCCCCATTGACCCCCATTGACCCCGTTGACCCATTGATCCCCATTGCCCCCCATTGACTCCCATTGCCCCCATTGACCCCATTGACCCATTGACCCATTGACCGCATTGACTCCCATTGCCCCCATTGACCCCATTGCCCCCCATTGTCCCATTGCCCCCCATTGCCCCCCACTGCCCCCATTGCCCCCCATTGCCCCCATTGTACCCACTGCCCCCATTGTCCCCCATTGTCCCCCATTGCCCCCCACTGACCCCATTGCCCCCCACTGACCCCATTGCCCCCCACTGACCCCATTGCCCCCCATTGACCCCATTGCCCCCCATTGCCCCCATTGTCCCATTTCAGGTAAAAGAGGACATAAACAAGAGAGAAAAAACAAAACACAACACATTTGGGTACTCCTGGGTCCTTTGGGGCACTCCTGGGTCCCTCCTGAACTCCTGGGTCCTTTGGGGCACTCCTGGGTCCCTCCTGAACTCCTGGGTCCCTTGGGGCACTCCTGGGTCCCTTGGGGTACTCCTGGGTCCCTCCTGAACTCCCCATAGACCCCCATAATTTCCCCCTTAGGGACCCAGGAGTGCCCCATAGTGACCCATAAGTGACTCATGGAGCCCCCTAAGTGTGTTCGGGTCCCTTCGGGTCCCTTCGGGTGAGTGCGGGCCCCACTCGGGTCCCTTCGGGTCCCTTCGGGTGTGTTCGGGTCCCACTCGGGTCCCTTCGGGTGCGTTCGGGTCCCTTCGGGTGCGTTCGGGTCCCTTCGGGTGCCTTCGGGTGCCTTCGGGTCCCCTCGGGTGCGTTCGGGCCCCACTCGGGTCCCTTCGGGTGCGTTCGGGTCCCTTCGGGTGCGTTCGGGTCCCTTCGGGTCCCCTCGGGTCCCTTCGGCTCCCTTCGTGTATCTTCGGCTCCTCTCGGAGCCGCCTCCGCGCACGCCACGCACAGTGGGCGTGGCCACGCACCCCCCCCGCTTCCCATTGGCCGCCGCCTGAGGAAGGGGGCGTGGCCTCGCTCGCAGCCACCGCCGCGGCGGGAAACGATCGTGAGGCGGGAAAAGGGGAAGAAAGGGGGCGGGGGGAGGAAGAGGAGGGGCCGGGGGGGGAGCGGAACACGGGTTTTGGGGTAAAAAGGGGGGGATTTGGGAGTTTGGCGCCTTTTGGGGCACTTTCGGGTGGGTTCGGGTCCCTTCGGGGAGACTTCGGGTCCCTTCGGGGAGACTTCGGGCCCCTTCGGGTGGGTTCAGGCCCCTTCGGGGAGACTTCGGGTCCCTTCGGGTGCGTTCGGGTCCCTTCGGGTGCGTTCGGCTCCACTCGGACCCCTTCGGGTGCGTTCGGGTCCCTTCGGGTGGGTTCGGGTCCCTTCGGGTGGGTTCGGGTCCCTTCGGGTTTGTTCGGCTCCACTCGGGCCCCTTCGGGTGGGTTCGGGTCCCTTCGGGTGCGTTCGGCTCCACTCGGACCCCTTCGGGAAGACTTCGGGTCCCTTCGGGTGCGTTCGGCCCCTTCGGGTGCGTTCGGGTGCGTTCGGCTCCACTCGGACCCCTTCGGGAAGACTTCGGGTCCCTTCGGGTGCGTTCGGCCCCGGCCGGGACTCGGGCGCCGCTCGGGCGCCGCTCGGCTCCGCTCGGGCGCCGTTCGGCTCCGCTCGGGCGCCGTTCGGCTCCGCTCGGGCCCATTCGGCTCAGCTCGGTTCTTTCCGTCTCCGCTCGTTTTCCCGCGCTTTCCCTCAGAGCGCGAAGCGAAGCGCGGGGACCCCCGGGGCCGCTTTTTTCGCGCTTTTCCCGAGGTGACAACAGCGGGGGCTTTGGGGACACAGCTCGGGGAGCCTCAGCGGGAGGGTTTTGGGTTGAAAAAGCGCTATTTTGGGTCAATTTTGAGGTGGTTTGTGGCCCTCCCGGCGGGGCAAGATGGCGGCTCCGGACATCGAGGGGCTGCTGGGTGAGTAATGAGGGGGAATTAGGGGTGATTAGCGCGAATTAGGGGGTAATTAGGGGGCAGCGGGGATACGGGGGGGTGGGGGGGGTGTTAATTAGAGCTGCTGAGGGTGTTAATTGTTAATGAATGCAGAGGAGGAGCCGTTGCAGGAGCTGCACCCCGGGCTGGCCCCGCTGAGGGGGATTGGGGGGGTGGGAGCGGAGCTGGAGAGGGAGGTGAGACAGGTAAGGGGGCATTGGGGACAATGGGGACAGAGAGAGAGAGTGTGTGCGGATCAGCAGTGATCACCCCAAACCTGCCCCGCAGACGCGGCACCCAAAATCCTGCACCCCAAAATACTCTTCCCAAACCTGCACCCCAGATCCTGACCCCAAGCCCTGCACCAAAACCCTGCCCCTCAATCCTGCACCCCCAAATCCTCCACCCCCGATCCTGTCTTCCCAAACCCTGCAAGCCAGATCCTGCACCCCCAAATTCGGCCCTACCAAACTCTGCACCCCTAAACCCTACAACTGAAACCTTGCACCCCCTAATCCTGCCCTCCCTACCTTCCTGAACCCCGAAACCTGCACCCCAAACCCTGCATTCCCAAATCTTTCCGTCCTATACCCTACACCCCTAAACCTGCCCCCAAACCCTGCACCCCAAAGAATTCCCTCCCAAACCCTGCACCTCCAAATCCTGCACCTCAAAGGCCTGGCAACCCAAGCCCTTCAACCCCATACCTGCAACACCAAATCCTGTACCCCAAACCCAGCACCCCAGAATCCTGCACCCCAAATCCTGCCTACCAAACCTTTCACTGCAAACCCCTGCACCCCAAGATTGTGCTGCCCTAAACACTGAACCCCCAAATCCTGAAGACCCGGATCCTTGCCTCCCAAGACTCTGCACCCCCAAATCCTGCACCCAAATCTCTCACCCCCACCACCCTGCACTCCCAACCCCTGCACCCCAAAACTCCACACCTCCAAATCCTGAACCCTGAAACCCCGCACCCCCAAATCCTGTGCCCCAGTCCTGTGCACCCCACACTCTGCAACCTTAAATTTCCCCCCAAGCCCCTGCACCCCAAACGCTGCACTCTTAGACCTGACTTCTAAACCCCAAGGGCCCATTGTGACATCCCAGAACCTCCTATTGTCCCCAGGGCCCATTGTGACATCCTGGGGACCCCCATTGTCCCCAGGGCCCATTGTGACATTCAGGGGACTCCTCTTTGTCCCCAGGGCCCATTGTGACATCCTGGGGACCGCCCCTTGTCACTGGGGCCCATTGTGACGTCCCAGGACCCCCCGTTGTCCCCAGGGTTCATTGTGACGTCTTAGGACCCCCCATTGTCCCCAGGGCCCATTGTGACATCCACTGCACCCCCCTGTCCCCAGGGCCCATTGTGACATTCAGGGGACCCCTCTTTGTCCCCAGGGCCCATTGTGACATCCTGGGGACCCCCCCTTGTCCCCAGGGCCCATTGTGACGTCCCAGGACCCCCCATTGTCCCCAGGACCCATTGTGACATTCAGGGGACCCCCTTTGTCACTGGGTCCCGTTGTGAAATCCCAGGACCCCACATTGTCCCCAGGGCCCATTGTGACATCCTGGGGACCCCCCCTTTGTCCCCAGTGCCCATTGTGACATCCTGCGGACCCCCCTTTGTCCCCAGGGCCCATTTTGACATTCAGGGGACCCACCATTGTCCTCAGGGCCCATTGTGAGGTCCCAGGACCCCCCATTGTCCCCAGGGCCCATTGTGACATACTCGGCACCCCCTTGTCCCCAGGGTCCATTGTGACACTATGGGGACCCCCCCTTGTGCCCAGGGCCCATTGTGACACTGTGGGTACCACCCTTGTCTGCAGGGCTCATTGTGACATCCCAGGACCCCCCATTGTCCCCAGGGCCCATTGTGACATTCAGGGGACCCCCCTTGTCCCCAGGGCCCATTCTGATACCGTGGGGACCCCCTTTGTCCCCAGGGCCCATTGTGACATCCTGGGGACCCCCCTTGTCCTCAGGGTCCATTGTGACAGCCCAGGACCCCCCATTGTCCCCAGAGCCCATTGTGACATCCTCGGCACGCCCTTGTCCCCAGGGCCCATTGTGACATCCTGGGGACCCCCGCTTCTTCCCAGGGCCCATTGTGACATTCAGGGGACCCCCCATTGTCCCCAGGGCCCATTCTGACATCCTGGGGATCCCTCCTTGTCCCCAGGGCCCATTGTGACGTCCTAGGACCCCCCATTGTCCCCAGGACCTATTGTGACATTCAGGGGACCCCCTTTGTCACTGGGGCCCATTGTGACACCATGGAGACCCCCGCTTGTCCTCAGGGTCCATTGTGACATCCTGGGCACCCCCCATTTTCCCCAGGACCCATTGTGACATCCTGGCCACCCCCTTGCTCCCAGGGCCCGTTGTGGCACCATGGGGACACCCCCTTTGTCCCCAGGGCCCATTGTGACATCCCAGGACCCCCCTTTGACCCCAGGGCCCATTGTGGCACCATGGCAACCCCTTTTGTCCCCAGGGCCCATTGTGACATTCTTGGACCCCACTTTGTCCCCAGGGCCTATTGTGACACCATGGGGACCCCTCCTTGTCACTGGGGACCCATTGTGACACCATGGGGACCCCCCCTTGTCCTCAGGACTCATTCTCACATCCTGGACACCCCCCATTGTCCCCAGGGCCCATTGTAACATCCACTGCACCCCCTTGTCCCCAGGGCCCATTGTGACATTCAGGGGACCCCTCTTTGTCCCCAGGGCCCATTGTGACATCCTGGGGACCCCCCCTTGTCACTGGGGCCCATTGTGACGTCCCAGGATCCCTCCTTGTCCCCAGGGCCCATTGTGACGTCTTAGGACCCCCCATTGTCCCCAGGGCCCATTGCGACATTCAGGGTACCCCCTTGTCCCCAGGGCCCATTGTGACATCCTGGGGACCCCCCCTTGTCACTGGGGCCCATTGTGACGTCCCAGGATCCCCCATTGTCCCCAGGGTCCATTGTGACATTCAGGGGACTCCTCTTTGTCCCCAGGGCCCATTGTGACATTCCGGGGACGCCTCTTTGTCCCCAGGGCCCATTGTGACATCCTGGGGATCCCTCCTTGTCCCCAGGGCCCATTGTGACGTCCCAGGACCCCCCATTTTCCCCAGGACCCATTGTGACATTCACGGGGCCCCTTTGTCACTGGGGCCCATTGTGACATCCCAGGACCCCACATTGTCCCCAGGACCCATTGTGACACTATGGGGTCCCCCCCTTGTTCCCAGGGCTCATTGTGACACCGTGGGTACCACCCTTGTCCGCAGGGCTCATTGAGACATCCCAGGACCCCCCTTTGTCCCCAGGGCCCATTGTGACATCCAGGGGACCCCCTTTGTCCCCAGGGCCCATTGTGACATCGAAGGACCCCCCTGGTCCCCAGGGCCCATTATGACATCCTGGGGATACCCCCTTATTACTGGGGCCCATTGTGACGTCCCAGGACCCCCCATTGTCCCCAGGGCCCATTGTGACATCCTGGGGATCCCTGTTTGGCCCCAGGGCCCATTGTGACATCCCAGGACCCCCCCTTGTCCCCAGGGCCCATTGCGACATTCAGGGGACGCCTCTTTGTACCCAGGGCACATTGTGACATCCTGGGGACCCCCCCTTGTCCCCAGGGCCCATTGTGACATCCTGGGGATCCCTCCTTGTCCCCAGGGCCCATTGTGACGTCCCAGGACCCCCCATTGTCTTCAGGACCCATTGTGACATTCAGGGCACCCCCTTTGTCACTGGGGCCCATTGTGACATCCCAGGACCCCACATTGTCCTCAGGGCCCATTGTGACATCCTGGGGACCCCACTTGTCCCCAGGACCCATTGTGACACTATGGGCACCCCGCCTTGTTCCCAGGGCCCATTGTGACACCGTGGGTACCACCCTTGTCCCCAGAGCCCATTGTGACATCCAGGGGACCCCCTTTGTCCCCAGGGCCCATTGTGACATCGCAGGACCCCCCCTGGTCACTAGGGCCCATTGTGACATCCTGCGGACCCCTTTTGTCCCCACGGCCCATTGTGGCACCATGGGGACCCCCTTTGTCACTGGGGCCCATTGTGACATCCCAGGACCCCACTTTGTCCCCAGGGCTTATTGTGACACCATGGGGACCTCCCTTGTCCCCAGGGCCCATTGTGACATCCCGTGACCCCCCTTTGTCCCCAGTGCTATTGTGAAATCCTGGGGACCCCCTTTGTGCCCAGGGCCCATTGTGGCACCATGGGGAACCCCTTTGTCACTGGGGCCATTGTGACATTCCAGGATTCCACTTTGTCCCCAGGGCTCGTTCTGACACCTTGGGGACTCCCATTGTCCCCAGGGCCCATTGTGACACCATGGGGACGCCCCCTTTGTCCCCAGTACCCATTGTGACATCCTGCTACCCCCCTTTGTCCCCAGGGCCCATTTTGACATTCAGGGGACCCACCATTGTCCCCAGGGCCCATTGTGACATCCTGCTACCCCCCTTTATCCCCAGGGCCCATTTTGACATTCAGGGGACCCACCATTGTCCCCAGGGCCCATTGTGACATCCTGGGCAACCCCAATGTCCCCAGGGCCCATTGTGATATCTGGGGGACCCCCTTGTCCCCAGGACCCATCGTGGCACCGTGGGTGCCCTCCTTGTCACTTGGGCCCATTGTGACACCATGGGGACTCCCTCTTTGTCCCCAGTGCCCATTGTGACATCCTGCGGACCCCCCCTTTGTCCCCAGGGCCCATTTTGACATTCAGGACACCCACCATTGTCCCCAGGGCCCATTGTGACCTTCAAGGGACCCCCATTGTTCCCAGGGCCCATTGTGACGTCCTGGGGACCCCCTCTGTTCCCAGGGCTCATTGTGACTTTCAGGGGACCCCCCCCTTGTCCCCAGGGCTGATTGTGACGTCCTAGGGCCCCTCTGTGTCCCCAGGGCCCATTGTGACACTTTAGAGACCCCTTTTTGTACCCAGGGCCCATTGTGACATCCTGGGGACCCCCCCTTGTCCCCAGGGCCCATTGTGACATCCTCGGCACCCCCTTGTCCCCAGGGCCCATTGTGACATTCAGGGGACCCCTCTTTGTCCCCAGGGCCCATTGTGACATCCTGGGGACCCCCTCTTGTCCCCAGGGCCCATTGTGACGTCCCAGGACCCCCCATTGTCCCCAGGGCCCATTGTGACATCCTGGGGATCCCTCCTTGTCCCCAGGGCCCATTGTGACGTCCCAGGACCCCAGATTGTCCCCAGGGCCCATTGTGACATCCTGGGGACCCCCTTTGTCACTGGGGCCCATTGTGACGTCCCAGGACCCCACATTGTCCCCAGGGCCCATTGTGACATCCTGGGGACCCCCTTTGTCTCCAGGGCCCATTGTGACGTCCCAGGACCCCCCATTGTCCCCAGGGTCCATTGTTACATCCTGGGGACCCCCTTGTCCCCAGGACCCATCGTGACACCATGGGGACCCTCCTTGTCACTGGGGACCCATTCCGACACTCTGGGGAACCCCCTTGTCCTCAGGGCCCATTGTGATATCCTGGGCATCCCCCTTTTTCTCCCTGGACCATTGTAACACCGTGGGGACCCCCTTTGTCCCCAGGGCCCATTGTGACACTGTGGGACCCCCCCTTTGTCCCCAGGGCCTATTATTCCGTCCCGGGACCCCCATTGTCCCCAGGGCCCATTGTGACACTTGGGGACCCCCCTTGTCCCTGGGGACCCATTGTGACACCATGGGGACCACCTCTTGTCCTCAGGGCCTATTGTGAACATCCTGGGGAACCTCCATTGTCCCCAGAGCCCATTGTGAGTTCCTGGAGACCCCCTTGTCCCCAGGTCCCATTGTGACATCCTGGGGAGCCTCTTTGTCCCCACGGCCCATTGTGACATCCTGGGGACCTCCTTGTCCCCAGGACCCATCCTGGCACCGTGGAGACCTCCCTTGTCACTGGGGACCCATTGTGACACCATGGGGACCTCCCATTGTCCTCAGGGCCCATTGAGACATCCTGGGGACCCCCTTTGTCACTGGGGACCCATTGTGACATCCCAGGAACCCCATTGTCCCAAGGGCCCATTGTGACATCCTGGGGACCCCTCTTTGTCTCCAGGACATATTGTGACACCGTGGGGACCACATTAGTCCCCAGGGCCCATTGTGACATCCTAGGAATCCCCTCTTGTCCCCAGGGCCCATTGTGACATCCCAGGACCCCCCTTTGTCCCCAGGGCTCATTGTGACATTCTAGGACCCCACTTTGTCCCCAGGGCCTATTGTGACACCATGGGGAACCCTCCTTGTCACTGGGGACCCATTGTGACACCATGGGGACCCCCCCTTTGTCCCCAGTGCCCATTGTGACATCCTGCCCACCCCCCTTTGTCCCCAGGGTCCATTGTGACATCCTGGGCAACCCCATTGTCCCCAGGGCCCATTGTGACATCTAGGGGGACGCCCTTGTCCCCAGGACCCATCGTGGCACCGTGGGGACCCCCATTGTCCCCAGGGCCCATTGTGACATCCCAGGAACCCCATTGTGCCAAGAGCAGATTGTAACATCCTGGGGACCCCCCTTTTTCTCCAGGACGCATTGTGACACCGTGGGGACCTCATTAGTCCCCAGGGCCCATTGTGACATTGTAGGGACCTCCCTTTGTCCCCAGGGCTCATTGTGGCACCATGGGGACCCCCCCGTGTCACTGGGGACCCATTGTGACACCATGGGGACCCCCCCATGTCCTCAGGGTCCATTGTGACATCCTGGGCACCCCCCATTGTCCCCAGGACCCATTGTGACATCCTGGCCACCACCTTGCTCCCAGGGCCCATTTTAGCACCATGGGGACCGCCTTTGACCCCAGGGCCCCTTGTGGCACCATGGCAACCACTTTTGTTCCCAGGGCCCATTGTGACATTCAGGGGACCCCATTGTCCCCAGGGCCTATTGTGACACCATGGGGACCCCTCCTTGTCACTGGGGACCCATTGTGACACCATGGGGACCCCCCCATGTCCTCAGGACTCATTTTCACATCCTGGGCACCCCCCCTTGTCCCCAGGGCCCATTGTGACATCCCAGAACCTCCTATTGTCCCCAAGGCCCATTGTGACATCCTGGGGACCCCCATAGTCCCCAGTGCCCATTGTGACATTCCAGGACCCCCCATTGTCCCCAGGGCCCATTGTGACATCCTCGGCACGCCCTTGTCCCCAGGGCCCATTGTGACATTCAGGGGACCCCTCTTTGTCCTCAGGGCCCATTGTGACATCCTGGGGACCCCCCCTTATCACTGGGGCCCATTGTGACGTCCCAGGACCCCCCATTGTCCCCAGGGCCCATTGTGACATCCTGGGGATCCCTCCTTGTCCCCAGGGCCCATTGTGACGTCCCAGGACCCCACATTGTACCCAGGATCCATTGTGACATTCAGGGGACCCCCTTTGTCACTGGGGCCCATTGTGACATCCCAGGACTCCACATTGTCCCCAGGACCTATTGTGACATCCTGGGGACCCCACTTGTCCCCAGGACCCATTGTGACACTATGGGGACCACCCCTTGTGCCCAGGGCCCATTGTGACACTGTGGGTACCACCCTTGTCCGCAGGGCTCATTGTGACATCCCAGGACCCCCATTGTCCCCAGGGCCCATTGTGACATTCAGGGGACCCCCCTTTGTCCCCAGGGCCCATTCTGATACCGTGGGGACCCCCTTTCTCCCCAGGGCCCATTGTGACATTGCAGTACCCTCCCTGGTCCCCACGGCCCATTGTGGCACCATGGGGACCCCCTTTTGTCACTAGGGCCCATTGTGACATCCCAACACCCCACTTTGTCCCCAGGGCTTATTGTGACACCATGGGGACCTCCCTTGTCCCCAGGGCCCACTGTGACATCCCATGATCCCCATTTGTCCCCAGTGCTATTGTCAAATCCTGGGGACCCCCTTTGTCCCCAGGGACCATTGTGGCACCATGGGGAACCCCTTTGTCACTGGGGCCCATTGTGACATCCCAGGACCCCACATTGTCCCCAGGACCCATTGTGACATCCTGGGGACCCCACTTGTCCCCAGGACCCATTGTGACACTATGGGGACCCCACCTTGTTCCCAGGGCCCATTGTGAAACCATCGACACCCCCCTTGTCCGCAGGGGTCATTGTGACATCCTGGGGACCCTCCTTGTCCCCAGAGCCCATTGTGACATCCAGGGGACCCACTTTCTCCCCAGGGCCCATTGTGACATCGCAGGACCCCCCTGGTCCCCAGGGCCCATTGTGACATCCTGGGGATCCCCCTTTGTCCCCAGGGTCCATTGTGACATCCTGGGCAACCCCATTGTCCCCAGGGCCCATTGTGACATCTGGGGGACCCCCTTGTCCCCAGGACCCATCGTGGCACCGTGGGGACCCTCCTTGTCACTTGGGCCCATTGTGACACCATGGGGACCTCCCCTTTGTCCCCAGTGCCCATTGTGACATCCTGCGGACCCCCCTTTGTCCCCAGGGCCCATTGTGACCTTCAAGGGACCCCCATTGTTCCCAGGGCCCATTGTGACGTCCTGGGGAGCCCCGTCTGCTCCCAAGGCTCATTGTGACTTTCAGGGGATCCCCCCATGTACCCAGGGCTGATTGTGACGTTGTAGGGCCCCTCTTTGTCCCCAGGGCCCATTGTGACATCCTGGGGAACCCCCTTGTTCCCCGGGCCCATTGTGATGTCCCGGGACCCCCCATTGTCCCCATGGCCCATTGTGACATCCTGGGGATCCCTCCTTGTCCCCAGGGCCCATTGTGACGTCCCAGGACCCCCCATTGTCCCCAGGGCCTATTGTGACATCCTCTGCACCCCCTTGTCCCCAGGGCCCATTGTGACATTCAGGGGACACCTCTTTGTCCCCAGGGCCCATTGTGACATCCTGAACCCCCTCTTGTCCCCAGGGCCCATTGTGACGTCCCAGGACCCCCCATTGTCCCCAGGGCCCATTGTGACATCCTGGCGATCCCTCCTTGTCCCCAGGGCCCATTGTGACGTCCCAAGACCCCCCCATTGTCCCCAGGGCCCATTGTGACATTCAGGGCACCCCCTTTGTCACTGGGGCCCATTGTGACATCCCAGGACCCCACATTGTCCCCAGGGCCCATTGTGACATCCTGGGGACCCCTCTTTGTCCTAAGGACCCATTGTGACGTCCCAGGACCCTGCATTGTCCCCAGAGCTCATTGTGACATCCTGGAGACACCCTTTGTCCCCAGGACCCATTGTGACGTCCCAGGACCCCCCATTGTCCCCAGGGTTCATTCTTACATCCTGGGGACCCCCTTGTCCCCAGGACCCATCGTGACACCATGGAGACCCCTCCTTGCCTCAGGGCCCATTGTGACATCCTGGGCATCCCCCTTTGTCACCCGGGACCATTGTAACACCGTGGGGACCCCCTTTGTCCCTAGGGCCTATTGTTACGTCCCAGGACCCCCCGTTGTTCCCAGGGCCCATTGTGACACCTTGGGGACCCCCTTGTCACTGGGGACCCATTGTGACACTATGGGGACCACCCCTTGTCCTCAGGACCTATTGTGAACATCCTGGGGAACCTCCATTGTCCCCAGAGCCCATTGTGAGTTCCTGGGGACCCCCTTGTCCCCAGGTCCCATTGTGACATCCTGGGGAGTCTCTTTGTCCCCAGGGCCCATTGTGACATCCTGGGGACCCCCTTTGTCCCCAGGGCCCATGGTGACATCCTGGGGACCTCCTTGTCCGCAGGACCCATCCTGGCACCGTGGGGACCTCCCTTGTCACTGGGGACCCATTGTGACACCATGGGGACCTCCCATTGTCCTCAGGGCCCATTGAGACATCCTGGGGACCCCCTTTGTCACTGGGGACCCGTTGTGACATCCCAGGAACCCCATTGTCCCAAGGGCCCATTGTGACATCCTAGGGACCTCCCTTTGTCCCCAGGGTTCATTGTGGCACCATGGGGACCCCCTTTGCACTGTGTCACATTGTGATATCCAAGAACCCCACTTTGTCCCCAAGGCCCATTTTGACATCCTGGGGACCCCCTTTCTCCCCAGGGCCCATTGTGACATTCAGGGGACACCCCCCTTGTCCCCAGGGCCCATTGTGACTTCCCAGGACCCCCATTGTCCCTAGAGCCCATTGTGACATTCAGGGGACCCCCTTTGTCACTGGGGCCCATTGTGACATCCCAGGACCCCACATTGTCCCCAGGGCCCATTGTGACATTCAGGGGACACCCCCCTTGTCCCCAGGGCCCATTGTGACGTCCCAGGATCCCCCATTGTCCCCAGGGCCCATTGTGACATTCAGGGGACCCCCTTTGGCACTGGGGCCCATTGTGACATCCCAGGACCCCACATTGTCCCCAGGGCCCATTGTGACATTCAGGGGTCCCCCCCTTGTCCCCAGGACCCATTGTGATGTCCCAGGACCCCTCATTGTCCCCACGGCCCATTGTGACATCCTGGGGACCCCCCTTTGTCACTGGGGCTCATTGAGACATCGTGGGGACCAACTTTGTCCCCAGGGCCCATTGTGACGTCCCAGGACCTCCCGTTGTCCCCAGTGTCCATTGTGACATCCGAGGAGCCCACTTTGTCCCCAGGACCCATTTTGATATTGAGGGGAACCACGTTTGTCCCCAGGGCCCATTGTGACACCATGGGGACCCCCCCTTGTCACTGGGGACCCATTGTGACACCATGGAGACCCCTGCTTGTCCTCAGGGTCCATTGTGACATCTTGGGCACCTCCCATTGTCCCCAGGACCCATTGTGACATCCTGGGGACCCCCTTGCTCCCAGGGCCCATTGTGGCGCCATGTGGACATCCCCTTTGTCCCCAGGGCCCATTGTGACATTCCAGGACCCCCCATTGTCCCCAGGGCCCATTGTGACATCCACTGCACCCCCTTGTCCCCAGGGCCCATTCTGACGTCCCAGGACCCCCCATTGTCCCCAGGGCCCATTGTGACATCCTGGGGATCCCTCCTTGTCCTCAGGGCCCATTGTGACGTCTTAGGAACCCCCGTTGTCCCCAGGGCCCATTGTGACATTCAGGGGACGCCTCTTTGAAACCCAGGGCACATTGTGACATCCTGGGGACCCCCCCTTGTCCCCACAGCCCATTGTGACGTCCCAGGACCCCCCATTGTTCCCAGGGCCCATTGTGACACTATGGGGACCCCCCCTTGTTCCCAGGGCCCATTGTGACATCCTGGGTACCACCCTTGTCCGCAGGGCCCATTGTGACGTCCCAGGACCCCCCATTGTCCCCAGGGCCCATTGTGACATCCTCTGCACCCCCTTGTCCCCAGGGCCCATTGTGACATTCCGGGGACCCCTGTTTGTTCCCAGGGCCCATTGTGACATCCTGGGGACCCCCTCTTGTCACTGGGGCCCATTGTGACGTCGCAGGACCCGCTATTGTCCCCAGGGCCGATTGTGACATTCAGGGGACCCCTATTTGTCCCCAGGGCCCATTGTGAATTCTAAGGACCCCCCATTGTCCCCAGGGCCCATTGTGACATCCTGGGGACCCTCCTTGTCCCCAGAGCCCATTGTGACATCCAAGGGACCCCCTTTGTCTCCAGGGCCCATTGTGGCACCATGGGGACCCCCTTTGACACTGGGGCCCATTGTGACACCGTCGACACCCCCCTTTGTCCCCAGGGCCCATTGTGACGTCCTGGGGACCCCCCTTGTCCCCAGAGCCCATTGTGACATCCAGGGGACCCCCTCTTGTCCCCAGGGCCCATTGTGACGTCCCAGGACCGCCCATTGTCCCCAGGGCCCATTGTGACATCCTGGGGATCCCTCCTTGTCCCCAGGGCCCATTGTGACGTCCCAGGACCCCCCATTGTCCCCAGGACGCATTGTGACATTCAGGGGACCCCCTTTGTCACTGGGGCCTATTGTGACATCGCAGGACCCCACATTGTCCCCAGGGCCCATTGTGACATCCTCTGCACCCCCTTGTCCCCAGGGCCCATTGTGACATTCAGGGGACCCCTCTTTGTCCCCAGGGCCCATTGTGACATCCTGGGGATCCCTCGTTGTCCCCAGGGCCCATTGTGACGTCCCAGCACCCCCCATTGTCCCCAGGACCTACTGTGACATTCAGGGGAGCCCCTTTGTCACTGGGGTCCATTGTGACACCATGGAGACCCCCGCTTGTCCTCAGGGTCCATTGTGACATCCTGGGCACCCCCCATTTTCCCCAGGACCCATTGTGACATCCTGGCCACCCCCTTGCTCCCAGGGCCCGTTGTGGCACCATGGGGACACCCCCTTTGTCCCCAGGGCCCATTGTGACATCCCAGGACCCCCCTTTGTCCCCAGGGCCATTGTGAAATCCTGGGGACCCCTTTTGTCCCCAGGGCCCATTGTGGCACCATGGGGAACCCCTTTGTCACTGGGGACCATTGTGACATTCCAGGATTCCACTTTGTCCCCAGGGCTCGTTCTGACACCTTGGGGACTCCCATTGTCCCCAGGGCCCATTGTGACATCCCAGGACCCCACTTTGTCCCCAGGGCTTATTGTGACATCTGGGGGACGCCCTTGTCCCCAGGACCCATCCTGGCACCGTGGGGACCCTCCTTGTCACTTGGGCCCATTGTGACACCATGGGGACCCACCCTTTGTCCCCAGTGCCCATTGTGACATCCTGCGGACCCCCCGTTGTCCCCAGGGCCCATTGTGACATTCAGGGGACCCACCATTGTCCTCAGGGCCCATTGTGACATCCTCAGCACCCCCTTGTCCCCAGGGCCCATTGTGACATTCAGGGGACCCCTCTTTTTCTCCAGGGCCCATTGTGACATCCTGGGGACCCCCCTTGTCCCCAGGGCCCAATGTGACGTCCCAGAACCCGCCATTGTCCCCAGGGCCCATTGTGACATCCTGGGGATCCCTACTTGTCCCCAGGGCCCATTGGGACGTCCCAGGACCCGCTATTGTCCCCAGGGCCCATTTTGACATCCTGGGGATCCCTCCTTGTCCCCAGGGCCCATTGGGACGTCCCAGGACCCCCATTGTCCCCAGGGCCCATTGTGACATTCAGGGGCCCCCGTTTGTCACGGGGGCCCATTGTGACATCCCAGGACCCCACATTGTCCCCAGGGCCCTTGTGACATCCTGGGGAGCCCACTTGTCCCCAGGACCCATTGTGACACTATAGGGACCCCCCCTTGTGCCCAGTGACCATTGTGACACCGTGGGTACCACCCTTGTCCGCAGGGCCCATTGTGACATCCTAGGGACACCCCCTTGTCCCCAGGGCCCATTGTGACATCCTGGGCACCCCCCATTTTCCCCAGGACCCATTGTGACATCCTGGGGATCCCTCCTTGTCCCCAGGGCCCATTGTGACGTCCCAGCACCCCCCATTGTCCCCAGGACCTACTGTGACATTCAGGGGAGCCCCTTTGTCACTGGGGCCCATTGTGACACCATGGAGACCCCCGCTTGTCCTCAGGGTCCATTGTGACATCCTGGGCACCCCCCATTTTCCCCAGGACCCATTGTGACATCCTGGCCACCCCCTTGCTCCCAGGGCCCGTTGTGGCACCATGGGGATACCCCCTTTGTCCCCAGGGCCCATTGTGAAATCCCAGGACCCCCCTTTGTCCCCAGGGCCATTGTAGCACCATGGGGACCCCCTTTGACCCCAGGGCCCATTGTGGCACCATGGCAACCCCTTTTGTCCCCAGGGCCCATTGTGACATTCTTGGACCCCACTTTGTCCCCAGGGCCTATTGTGACACCATGGGGACCCCTCCTTGTCACTGGGGACCCATTGTGACACCATGGGAACCCCCCCTTGTCCTCAGGACTCATTCTCACATCCTGGACACCCCCCATTGTCCCCAGGGCCCATTGTGACATCCACTGCACCCCCTTGTCCCCAGGTCCCATTGTGACATTCAGGGGACCCCTCTTTGTCCCCAGGGCCCATTGTGACATCCTGGGGACCCCCCCTTGTCCCCAGGGCTCATTGAGACGTCCCAGGACCCCCCACTGTCCCCAGGGCCCATTGTGACATTCAGGGGACCCCCTTTGTCCCCAGGGCCCATTCTGATACCGTGGGGACCCCCCATTGTCCCCAGGGCCCATTGTGACATGCTGGGGACGCTCTTTGTCCACAGGGCCCATTGTGGCACCATGAGGACCCTCTTTGTCACTGGGGCCCATTGTGACATCCCAGGACCCCACTTTGTCCCCAGGGCTTATTGTGACGCCATGGGGACCCCCCCTTGTCCCCAGGGCCCATTGTGACATCCCATGACCCCCCTTTGTCCCCAGTGCTATTGTGAAATCCTGGGGACCCCTTTTGTCCCCAGGGCCCATTGTGACACCGTGGGGAACCCCTTTGTCACTGGGGCCATTGTGACATTCCAGGATTTCACTTTGTCCCCAGGGCTCGTTCTGACACCTTGGGGACTCCCATTGTCCCCAGGGCCCATTGTGACATCCTGGGCAACCCCATTGTCCCCAGGGCCCATTGTGACATCCTGGGGACCCCCATTGTCCCCAAGGCCCATTGTGACATTCCAGGACCCCCCATTGTCCCCAGGGCCCATTGTGACATCCACTGCACCCCCTTGTCCCCAGGGCCCATTGTGACATTCAGGGGACCCCTCTTTGTCCCCAGAGCCCATTGTGACATCCTGGGGACCCCCCTTCTCACTGGGGCCCATTGTGACGTCCCAGGACCCCCCATTGTCCCCAGGGACCATTGTGACATCCTGGCGATCCCTCCTAGTCCCCAGGGCCCCCCATTGTCCCCAGGACCCATTGTGACATTCAGGGGGCCCCTTTGTCACTGGGGCCCATTGTGACATCCCAGGACCCCACATTGTCCCCAGGGCCCATTGTGACATCCTGGGGACCCTCCTTGTCCCCAGAGCCCACTCTGACATCCAGGGGACCCCCTTTGTCCCCATGGCCCATTGTGGCACCATAGGGACCCCCTTTGTCACTGGGGCCCATTGTGACATCCCAGGATACCCCCTGGTCCCCAGGCCCCATTGTGACATCCTGGGGACCCCCCTTGTCCTCAGGGTCCATTGTGACAGCCCAGGACCTTACATTGTCCCCAGGGCCCATTGTGATATCTGGGGGACCCCCTTGTCCCCAGGGCCCATTGTGACATCCCAGGACCCCCCATTGTCCCCAGGGCCCATTGTGACATCCCAGGACCCCCCATTGTCCCCAGGGCCCATTGTGACATCCTCGGCACCCCCTTGTCCCCAGGGCCCATTGTGACATTCAGGGGACCCCTCTTTGTCCCCAGAGCCCATTGTGACATCCTGGGGACCCCCCTTCTCACTGGGGCCCATTGTGACGTCCCAGGACCCCCCATTGTCCCCAGGGACCATTGTGACATCCTGGCGATCCCTCCTAGTCCCCAGGGCCCCCCATTGTCCCCAGGACCCATTGTGACATTCAGGGGGCCCCTTTGTCACTGGGGCCCATTGTGACATCCCAGGACCCCACATTGTCCCCAGGGCCCATTGTGACATCCTGGGGACCCTCCTTGTCCCCAGAGCCCACTCTGACATCCAGGGGACCCCCTTTGTCCCCATGGCCCATTGTGGCACCATAGGGACCCCCTTTGTCACTGGGGCCCATTGTGACATCCCAGGATACCCCCTGGTCCCCAGGCCCCATTGTGACATCCTGGGGACCCCCCTTGTCCTCAGGGTCCATTGTGACAGCCCAGGACCTTACATTGTCCCCAGGGCCCATTGTGATATCTGGGGGACCCCCTTGTCCCCAGGGCCCATTGTGACATCCCAGGACCCCCCATTGTCCCCAGGGCCCATTGTGACATCCCAGGACCCCCCATTGTCCCCAGGGCCCATTGTGACATCCTCGGCACCCCTTTGTCCCCCGGGCCCATTGTGACATCCTGGGGACCCCCCCTTGTCCCCAGGGCCCATTGTGACGTCCCAGGGCCCCCATTGTCCCCAGGGGCCATTGTGACATCCTAGGGATCCCTCCTTGTCCCCAGGGCCCATTGTGACATTCAGTGGACCCCTCTTTGTCCCCAGTACCCATTGTGACGTCCCAGGATCCCCATTGTCCCCAGGACCTATTGTGACATTCAGGGGACCCCCTTTGTCACTGGGGCCCATTGTGACACCATGGAGACCCCCGCTTGTCCCCAGGGCCCATTGTGACATCCCAGGACCCCCCTTTGACCCCAGGGCCCATTGTGGCACCATGGCAACCCCTTTTGTCCCCAGGGCCCAATGTGACATTCTTGGACCCCACTTTGTCCCCAGGACCTATTGTGACACCATGGGGACCCCCCCTTGTCCTCAGGACTCATTCTCACATCCTGGACACCCCCCATTGTCCCCAGGGCCCATTGTGACATCCACTGCACCCCATTGTCCCCAGGGCCCATTGTGACATTCAGGGGACCCCTCTTTGTCCCCAGGGCCCATTGTGACATGCTGGGGACGCTCTTTGTCCCCAGGGCCCATTGTGACATCCTGGGGACCCTCCTTGTCCCCAGAGCCCATTGTGACATCCAGGGGACCCCCTTTGTCCCCAGGGCCCATTGTGGCACCATGAGGACCCTCTTTGTCACTGGGCCCCATTGTGACATCCCAGGACCCCCCTTTGTCCCCAGGGCCCATTGTGACATCCCAGGACCCCACTTTGTCCCCAGGGCTTATTGTGACACCATGGGGATCTCCCTTGTCCCCAGGGCCCATTGTGACATCCCATGACCCCCCTTTGTCCCCAGTGCTATTGTGAAATCCTGGGGACCCCTTATGTCCCCAGGGCCCATTATGACACCATGGGGAACCCCTTTGTCACTGGGGGCCATTGTGACATTCCAGGACCCCCCATTGTCCCCAGGGCCCATTGTGACATTCAGGGCACCCCCTTGTCCCCAGGGCCCATTGTGACATTCAGGGCACCCCTCTTTGTCCCCAGGGCCCATTGTGACATCCTGGGGACCCCCACTTGTCACTGGGACCCATTGTGACATCCCAGGACCCCCCATTGTCCCCAGGGCCCATTGTGACATCCACTGCACCCCCTTGTCCCCAGGGCCCATTGTGACATTCAGGGCACCCCTCTTTGTACCCAGGGCACACTGTGACATCCTGAGGACCCCCCCTTGTCACTGGGGCCCATTGTGACGTCCCAGGACCCCCCATTGTCGCCAGGGCCCATTGTGACATCCTGGGGATCCCTTCTTGTCCCCAGGGCCCATTGTGACGTCCCAGGACCCCCCATTGTCCCCAGGACCCATTGTGACATTCAGGTGGCCCCTTTGTCACTGGGGCCCATTGTGACATCCCAGGACCCCACATTGTCCCCAGGACACATTGTCACATCCTGGGGACCCCACTTGTCCCCAGGACCCACTGTGACACTATGGGGACCCCCCCTTGTCCCCAGGGCCCATTGTGAGGTCCCAGGACCCGACATTGTCCCCAGGGCCCATTGTGACATCCTCTGCACCCCCTTGTCCCCAGGGCCCACTGTGACGTCCCAGGACCCACCCTTGTCCGCAGGGCTCATTGTGACATCGCAGGACCCCCCTTTGTCCCCAGGGCCCATTCTGATACCGTGGGGATCCCCTTTGTCCCCAGAATCCATTGTGACATCCAGGGGACCTCCTTTGTCCCCAGGGCCCATTGTGACATCGCAGGACCCCCCTGGGCCCCAGGGCGCATTTTGACATCCTGGGGATGCCCCCTTGTCAACGGGGCCCATTGTGACGTCCCAGGACCCCCCATTGTGTCCAGGGCCCATTGTGACATCCTGGGGATCCCTGCTTGTCCCCAGGGCCCATTGTGACGTCTTAGGACCCCCCGTTGTCCCCAGGGCCCATTGTGACATCCTGGGGATCCCTCCTTGTCCCCAGGGCCCATTGTGACGTCCCAGGACTCCCCACTGTCCTCAGGACCTATTGTAACATTCAGGGGACCCCCTTTGTCACTGGGGCCCATTGTGACATCCCAGGACCCCACATTGTCCCCAGGGCCCATTGTGACATCCTGGGGACCCCATTTTCCCCAGGACCCATTGTGACACTATGGGTACCCCCCCTTGTCCCCAGGGCCAATTGTGACGTCCCAGGACCCCCCATTGTTCCCAGGGCCCATTGTGATGTCCTTGGGAGCCCCCTCTCTTCCCAGGGCTCATTGTGACTCTCAGGGGACCCCACCTTGTCCCCAGGACTGATTGTGACGTCCTAGGGCCCCTCTGTGTCCCCAGGGCCCATTGTGACGTCCCAGGACCCCCATTGTCCCCAGGGCCCATTGTGACATCCTCGGCACCCCCTTGTCCCCAGGGCCCATTGTGACATTCAGGGGACCCCTCTTTGTCCCCAGGGCCCATTGTGACATCCTGGGGACCCCCTCTTGTCCCCAGGGCCCATTGTGACGTCCCAGGACCCCCCATTGTCCCCAGGGCCCATTGTGACATCCTGGGGATCCCTCCTTGTCACTGGGGCCCATTGTGACACCATGGGGACCCCTCCTTGTCACTGGGGACCCATTGTGACACCATGGGGACCCCCCTTGTCCTCAGGACTCATTCTCACATCCTGGACACCCCGCATTGTCCCCAGGGCCCATTGTGACATCCACTGCAACCCCTTGTCCCCAGGGCCCATTGTGACATTCAGGGGACCCCTCTTTGTCCCCAGGGCCCATTGTGACATCCTGGGGACCCCCCCTTGTCCCCAGGGCTCATTGAGACGTCCCAGGACCCCCCATTGTCCCCAGGACCCATTGTGACACTATGGGGACCCCCCGTTTTGCCCAGGGCCCATTGTGACCCCGTGGTTACCACCCTTGTCCCCAGGGCCCATTGTGACATTCAGGGGACCCCTCTTTGTCCCCAGGGCCCATTGTGACATCCTGGGGACCCTCTTTGTCACTGGGGCCTATTGTGACATCCCAGGACCCCCCTTTGTCCCCAGGGCCCATTGTAGCACCATGGGGACCCCCTTTGACCCCAGGGCCCATTGTGGCACCATGGCAACCGCTTTTGTCCCCAGGGCCCATTGTGACATTCTTGGACCCCACTTTGTCCCCAGGGCCTATTGTGACACCATGGGGACCCCTCCTTGTCACTGGGGACCCATTGTGATACCATGGGGACCCCGCCTTGTCCTCAGGACTCATTCTCACATCCTGGACGCCCCCCATTGTCCCCAGGGCCCATTGTGACATCCACTGCACCCCCATGACCCCAGGGCCCATTGTGACATTCAGGGGACCCCTCTTTGTCCCCAGGGCCCATTTTGACATTCAGGGGACCCACCATTGTCCTCAGGGCCCATTGTGAGGTCCCAGGACCCCCCATTGTCCCCAGGGCCCATTGTGACATCCTCGGCACCCCCTTGTCCCCAGGGTCCATTGTGACATCCCAGGACCCCCATTGTCCCCAGGGCCCATTGTGACACCATGGAGACCCCCGCTTGTCCTCAGGCTCCATTGTGACATCCTGGGCACCCCCCATTTTCCCCAGGACCCGTTGTGACATCCTGGCCACCCCCTTGCTTCCAGGGCCCGTTGTGGCACCATGGGGACACCCCCTTTGTCCCCAGGGCCCATTGTGACATCCCAGGACCCCCCTTTGTCCCCAGGGCCCATTGTAGCACCATGGGGACCCCCTTTGACCCCAGGGCCCATTGTGGTACTATGGCAACCCCTTTTGTCCCCAGGGCCCATTGTGACATTCTTGGACCCCACTTTGTCCCCAGGGCCTATTGTGACACCATGGGGACCCCTCCTTGCCACTGGGGACCCATTGTGACACCATGGGGACCCCCCCTTGTCCTCAGGAGTCATTCTGACATCCTGGACACCCCCCATTGTCCCCAGGGCCAATTGTGACATCCACTGCACCCCCCTGTCCCCAGGGCCCATTGTGACATTCAGGGGACTCCTCTTTGTCCCCATGGCCCATTGTGACATCCTGGGGATCCCTCCTTGTCTTCAGGGCCCATTGTGATGTCCGAGGACCCCCCATTGTCCCCAGGGCCCATTGTGACATCCTCTGCACCCCCTTGTCCCCAGGGCCCATTGTGACATTCAGGGGACCCCTCTTTGTCCCCAGGGCCCATTGTGACATCCTGGGGATCCCTCCTTGTCGCCAGGGCCCATTGTGACGTCCCAGGACCCCCCATTGTCCCCAGGACCTATTGTGACATTCAGGGGACCCCCTTTGTCACTGGGGCCCATTGTGACACCATGGGGACCCCTCCTTGTCACTGGGGACCCATTATGACACCATGGGGACCCCCCTTGTCCTCAGGACTCATTCTCACATCCTGGACACCCCGCATTGTCCCCAGGGCCCATTGTGACATCCACTGCAACCCCTTGTCCCCAGGGCCCATTGTGACATTCAGGGGACCCCTCTTTGTCCCCAGGGCCCATTGTGACATCCTGGGGACCCCCCCTTGTCCCCAGAGCCCATTGTGACGTCCCAGGACCCCCCATTGTCCCCAGGACCCATTGTGACACTATGGGGACCCCCCCTTTTGCCCAGGGCCCATTGTGACCCCGTGGGTACCACCCTTGTCCCCAGGGCCCATTGTGACATCCTCTGCACCCCCTTGTCCCCAGGGCCCATTGTGACATTCAGGGGACCCCTCTTTGTCCCCAGGGCCCATTGTGACATCCTGGGGACCCTCTTTGTCACTGGGGCCTATTGTGACATCCCAGGACCCCCCTTTGACCCCAGGGCCCATTGTGGCACCATGGCAACCCCTTTTGTCCCCAGGGCCCATTGTGACATTCTTGGACCCCACTTTGTCCCCAGCGCCTATTGTGACACCATGGGGACCCCTCCTTGTCACTGGGGACCCATTGTGATACCATGGGGACCCTGCCTTGTCCTCAGGACTCATTCTCACATCCTGGACGCCCCCCATTGTTCCCAGGGCCCATTGTGACATCCACTGCACCCCCTTGTCCCCAGGGCCCATTGTGACATTCAGGGGACCCCTCTTTGTCCCCAGGGCTCATTGTGACATCCTGGGGACCCCCCCTTGTCCCCAGGGCCCATTGTGACGTCCCAGGACCCCCCATTGTCCCCAGGGCCCATTGTGACATCCTGTGGATCCCTCCTTGTCCCCAGGGCCCATTGTGACGTCCCAGGACCCCCCATTGTCCCCAGGGCCCATTGTGATATGTTGGGGAGCCCTCTTTGTCCCCAGGGCCCATTGTGACATGCTGGGGACGCTCTTTGTCCCCAGGGCCCATTGTGACATCCTGGGGACCCTCCTTGTCCCCAGAGCCCATTGTGACATCCAGGGGACCCCCTTTGTCCCCAGGGCCCATTGTGGCACCATGAGGACCCTCTTTGTCACTGGGCCCCATTGTGACATCCCAGGACCCCCCTTTGTCCCCAGGGCCCATTGTGACATCCCAGGACCCCACTTTGTCCCCAGGGCTTATTGTGACACCATGGGGATCTCCCTTGTCCCCAGGGCCCATTGTGACATCCCATGACCCCCCTTTGTCCCCAGTGCTATTGTGAAATCCTGGGGACCCCTTATGTCCCCAGGGCCCATTATGACACCATGGGGAACCCCTTTGTCACTGGGGGCCATTGTGACATTCCAGGACCCCCCATTGTCCCCAGGGCCCATTGTGACATTCAGGGCACCCCCTTGTCCCCAGGGCCCATTGTGACATTCAGGGCACCCCTCTTTGTCCCCAGGGCCCATTGTGACATCCTGGGGACCCCCACTTGTCACTGGGACCCATTGTGACATCCCAGGACCCCCCATTGTCCCCAGGGCCCATTGTGACATCCACTGCACCCCCTTGTCCCCAGGGCCCATTGTGACATTCAGGGCACCCCTCTTTGTACCCAGGGCACACTGTGACATCCTGGGGACCCCCCCTTGTCACTGGGGCCCATTGTGACGTCCCAGGACCCCCCATTGTCGCCAGGGCCCATTGTGACATCCTGGGGATCCCTTCTTGTCCCCAGGGCCCATTGTGACGTCCCAGGACCCCCCATTGTCCCCAGGACCCATTGTGACATTCAGGTGGCCCCTTTGTCCCCAGGGCCCATTGTGACATCCCAGGACCCCACATTGTCCCCAGGACACATTGTCACATCCTGGGGACCCCACTTGTCCCCAGGACCCACTGTGACACTATGGGGACCCCCCCTTGTCCCCAGGGCCCATTGTGAGGTCCCAGGACCCGACATTGTCCCCAGGGCCCATTGTGACATCCTCTGCACCCCCTTGTCCCCAGGGCCCACTGTGACGTCCCAGGACCCACCCTTGTCCGCAGGGCTCATTGTGACATCGCAGGACCCCCCTTTGTCCCCAGGGCCCATTCTGATACCGTGGGGATCCCCTTTGTCCCCAGAATCCATTGTGACATCCAGGGGACCTCCTTTGTCCCCAGGGCCCATTGTGACATCGCAGGACCCCCCTGGGCCCCAGGGCGCATTTTGACATCCTGGGGATGCCCCCTTGTCAACGGGGCCCATTGTGACGTCCCAGGACCCCCCATTGTGTCCAGGGCCCATTGTGACATCCTGGGGATCCCTGCTTGTCCCCAGGGCCCATTGTGACGTCTTAGGACCCCCCGTTGTCCCCAGGGCCCATTGTGACATCCTGGGGATCCCTCCTTGTCCCCAGGGCCCATTGTGACGTCCCAGGTCTCCCCACTGTCCTCAGGACCTATTGTAACATTCAGGGGACCCCCTTTGTCACTGGGGCCCATTGTGACATCCCAGGACCCCACATTGTCCCCAGGGCCCATTGTGACATCCTGGGGACCCCATTTTCCCCAGGACCCATTGTGACACTATGGGTACCCCCCCTTGTCCCCAGGGCCAATTGTGACGTCCCAGGACCCCCCATTGTTCCCAGGGCCCATTGTGATGTCCTTGGGAGCCCCCTCTCTTCCCAGGGCTCATTGTGACTCTCAGGGGACCCCACCTTGTCCCCAGGACTGATTGTGACGTCCTAGGGCCCCTCTGTGTCCCCAGGGCCCATTGTGACGTCCCAGGACCCCCATTGTCCCCAGGGCCCATTGTGACATCCTCGGCACCCCCTTGTCCCCAGGGCCCATTGTGACATTCAGGGGACCCCTCTTTGTCCCCAGGGCCCATTGTGACATCCTGGGGACCCCCTCTTGTCCCCAGGGCCCATTGTGACGTCCCAGGACCCCCCATTGTCCCCAGGGCCCATTGTGACATCCTGGGGATCCCTCCTTGTCACTGGGGCCCATTGTGACACCATGGGGACCCCTCCTTGTCACTGGGGACCCATTGTGACACCATGGGGACCCCCCTTGTCCTCAGGACTCATTCTCACATCCTGGACACCCCGCATTGTCCCCAGGGCCCATTGTGACATCCACTGCAACCCCTTGTCCCCAGGGCCCATTGTGACATTCAGGGGACCCCTCTTTGTCCCCAGGGCCCATTGTGACATCCTGGGGACCCCCCCTTGTCCCCAGGGCTCATTGAGACATCCCAGGACCCCCCATTGTCCCCAGGACCCATTGTGACACTATGGGGACCCCCCGTTTTGCCCAGGGCCCATTGTGACCCCGTGGGTACCACCCTTGTCCCCAGGGCCCATTGTGACATTCAGGGGACCCCTCTTTGTCCCCAGGGCCCATTGTGACATCCTGGGGACCCTCTTTGTCACTGGGGCCTATTGTGACATCCCAGGACCCCCCTTTGTCCCCAGGGCCCATTGTAGCACCATGGGGACCCCCTTTGACCCCAGGGCCCATTGTGGCACCATGGCAACCGCTTTTGTCCCCAGGGCCCATTGTGACATTCTTGGACCCCACTTTGTCCCCAGGGCCTATTGTGACACCATGGGGACCCCTCCTTGTCACTGGGGACCCATTGTGATACCATGGGGACCCCGCCTTGTCCTCAGGACTCATTCTCACATCCTGGACGCCCCCCATTGTTCCCAGGGCCCATTGTGACATCCACTGCACCCCCTTGTCCCCAGGGCCCATTGTGACATTCAGGGGACCCCTCTTTGTCCCCAGGGCCCATTGTGACATCCTGGGGACCCCCCCTTGTCCCCAGGGCCCATTGTGACGTCCCAGGACCCCCCATTGTCCCCAGGGCCCATTGTGACATCCTGTGGATCCCTCCTTGTCCCCAGGGCCCATTGTGACGTCCCAGGACCCCCCATTGTCCCCAGGGCCCATTGTGATATGTTGGGGAGCCCTCTTTGTCCCCAGGGCCCATTGTGACATGCTGGGGACGCTCTTTGTCCCCAGGGCCCATTGTGACATCCTGGGGACCCTCCTTGTCCCCAGAGCCCATTGTGACATCCAGGGGACCCCCTTTGTCCCCAGGGCCCATTGTGGCACCATGAGGACCCTCTTTGTCACTGGGCCCCATTGTGACATCCCAGGACCCCCCTTTGTCCCCAGGGCCCATTGTGACATCCCAGGACCCCACTTTGTCCCCAGGGCTTATTGTGACACCATGGGGATCTCCCTTGTCCCCAGGGCCCATTGTGACATCCCATGACCCCCCTTTGTCCCCAGTGCTATTGTGAAATCCTGGGGACCCCTTATGTCCCCAGGGCCCATTATGACACCATGGGGAACCCCTTTGTCACTGGGGGCCATTGTGACATTCCAGGACCCCCCATTGTCCCCAGGGCCCATTGTGACATTCAGGGCACCCCCTTGTCCCCAGGGCCCATTGTGACATTCAGGGCACCCCTCTTTGTCCCCAGGGCCCATTGTGACATCCTGGGGACCCCCACTTGTCACTGGGACCCATTGTGACATCCCAGGACCCCCCATTGTCCCCAGGGCCCATTGTGACATCCACTGCACCCCCTTGTCCCCAGGGCCCATTGTGACATTCAGGGCACCCCTCTTTGTACCCAGGGCACACTGTGACATCCTGGGGACCCCCCCTTGTCACTGGGGCCCATTGTGACGTCCCAGGACCCCCCATTGTCGCCAGGGCCCATTGTGACATCCTGGGGATCCCTTCTTGTCCCCAGGGCCCATTGTGACGTCCCAGGACCCCCCATTGTCCCCAGGACCCATTGTGACATTCAGGTGGCCCCTTTGTCCCCAGGGCCCATTGTGACATCCCAGGACCCCACATTGTCCCCAGGACACATTGTCACATCCTGGGGACCCCACTTGTCCCCAGGACCCACTGTGACACTATGGGGACCCCCCCTTGTCCCCAGGGCCCATTGTGAGGTCCCAGGACCCGACATTGTCCCCAGGGCCCATTGTGACATCCTCTGCACCCCCTTGTCCCCAGGGCCCACTGTGACGTCCCAGGACCCACCCTTGTCCGCAGGGCTCATTGTGACATCGCAGGACCCCCCTTTGTCCCCAGGGCCCATTCTGATACCGTGGGGATCCCCTTTGTCCCCAGAATCCATTGTGACATCCAGGGGACCTCCTTTGTCCCCAGGGCCCATTGTGACATCGCAGGACCCCCCTGGGCCCCAGGGCGCATTTTGACATCCTGGGGATGCCCCCTTGTCAACGGGGCCCATTGTGACGTCCCAGGACCCCCCATTGTGTCCAGGGCCCATTGTGACATCCTGGGGATCCCTGCTTGTCCCCAGGGCCCATTGTGACGTCTTAGGACCCCCCGTTGTCCCCAGGGCCCATTGTGACATCCTGGGGATCCCTCCTTGTCCCCAGGGCCCATTGTGACGTCCCAGGTCTCCCCACTGTCCTCAGGACCTATTGTAACATTCAGGGGACCCCCTTTGTCACTGGGGCCCATTGTGACATCCCAGGACCCCACATTGTCCCCAGGGCCCATTGTGACATCCTGGGGACCCCATTTTCCCCAGGACCCATTGTGACACTATGGGTACCCCCCCTTGTCCCCAGGGCCAATTGTGACGTCCCAGGACCCCCCATTGTTCCCAGGGCCCATTGTGATGTCCTTGGGAGCCCCCTCTCTTCCCAGGGCTCATTGTGACTCTCAGGGGACCCCACCTTGTCCCCAGGACTGATTGTGACGTCCTAGGGCCCCTCTGTGTCCCCAGGGCCCATTGTGACGTCCCAGGACCCCCATTGTCCCCAGGGCCCATTGTGACATCCTCGGCACCCCCTTGTCCCCAGGGCCCATTGTGACATTCAGGGGACCCCTCTTTGTCCCCAGGGCCCATTGTGACATCCTGGGGACCCCCTCTTGTCCCCAGGGCCCATTGTGACGTCCCAGGACCCCCCATTGTCCCCAGGGCCCATTGTGACATCCTGGGGATCCCTCCTTGTCACTGGGGCCCATTGTGACACCATGGGGACCCCTCCTTGTCACTGGGGACCCATTGTGACACCATGGGGACCCCCCTTGTCCTCAGGACTCATTCTCACATCCTGGACACCCCGCATTGTCCCCAGGGCCCATTGTGACATCCACTGCAACCCCTTGTCCCCAGGGCCCATTGTGACATTCAGGGGACCCCTCTTTGTCCCCAGGGCCCATTGTGACATCCTGGGGACCCCCCCTTGTCCCCAGGGCTCATTGAGACGTCCCAGGACCCCCCATTGTCCCCAGGACCCATTGTGACACTATGGGGACCCCCCGTTTTGCCCAGGGCCCATTGTGACCCCGTGGGTACCACCCTTGTCCCCAGGGCCCATTGTGACATTCAGGGGACCCCTCTTTGTCCCCAGGGCCCATTGTGACATCTTGGGGACCCTCTTTGTCACTGGGGCCTATTGTGACATCCCAGGACCCCCCTTTGTCCCCAGGGCCCATTGTAGCACCATGGGGACCCCCTTTGACCCCAGGGCCCATTGTGGCACCATGGCAACCGCTTTTGTCCCCAGGGCCCATTGTGACATTCTTGGACCCCACTTTGTCCCCAGGGCCTATTGTGACACCATGGGGACCCCTCCTTGTCACTGGGGACCCACTGTGATACCATGGGGACCCCGCCTTGTCCTCAGGACTCATTCTCACATCCTGGACGCCCCCCATTGTCCCCAGGGCCCATTGTGACATCCACTGCACCCCCATGACCCCAGGGCCCATTGTGACATTCAGGGGACCCCTCTTTGTCCCCAGGGCCCATTTTGACATTCAGGGGACCCACCATTGTCCTCAGGGCCCATTGTGAGGTCCCAGGACCCCCCATTGTCCCCAGGGCCCATTGTGACATCCTCGGCACCCCCTTGTCCCCAGGGTCCATTGTGACATCCCAGGACCCCCCATTGTCCCCAGGGCCCATTGTGACACCATGGAGACCCCCGCTTGTCCTCAGGCTCCATTGTGACATCCTGGGCACCCCCCATTTTCCCCAGGACCCGTTGTGACATCCTGGCCACCCCCTTGCTTCCAGGGCCCGTTGTGGCACCATGGGGACACCCCCTTTGTCCCCAGGGCCCATTGTGACATCCCAGGACCCCCCTTTGTCCCCAGGGCCCATTGTAGCACCATGGGGACCCCCTTTGACCCCAGGGCCCATTGTGGTACTATGGCAACCCCTTTTGTCCCCAGGGCCCATTGTGACATTCTTGGACCCCACTTTGTCCCCAGGGCCTATTGTGACACCATGGGGACCCCTCCTTGTCACTGGGGACCCATTGTGACACCATGGGGACCCCCCTTGTCCTCAGGACTCATTCTCACATCCTGGACACCCCGCATTGTCCCCAGGGCCCATTGTGACATCCACTGCAACCCCTTGTCCCCAGGGCCCATTGTGACATTCAGGGGACCCCTCTTTGTCCCCAGGGCCCATTGTGACATCCTGGGGACCCCCCCTTGTCCCCAGGGCTCATTGAGACGTCCCAGGACCCCCCATTGTCCCCAGGACCCATTGTGACACTATGGGGACCCCCCGTTTTGCCCAGGGCCCATTGTGACCCCGTGGGTACCACCCTTGTCCCCAGGGCCCATTGTGACATTCAGGGGACCCCTCTTTGTCCCCAGGGCCCATTGTGACATCTTGGGGACCCTCTTTGTCACTGGGGCCTATTGTGACATCCCAGGACCCCCCTTTGTCCCCAGGGCCCATTGTAGCACCATGGGGACCCCCTTTGACCCCAGGGCCCATTGTGGCACCATGGCAACCGCTTTTGTCCCCAGGGCCCATTGTGACATTCTTGGACCCCACTTTGTCCCCAGGGCCTATTGTGACACCATGGGGACCCCTCCTTGTCACTGGGGACCCACTGTGATACCATGGGGACCCCGCCTTGTCCTCAGGACTCATTCTCACATCCTGGACGCCCCCCATTGTCCCCAGGGCCCATTGTGACATCCACTGCACCCCCATGACCCCAGGGCCCATTGTGACATTCAGGGGACCCCTCTTTGTCCCCAGGGCCCATTTTGACATTCAGGGGACCCACCATTGTCCTCAGGGCCCATTGTGAGGTCCCAGGACCCCCCATTGTCCCCAGGGCCCATTGTGACATCCTCGGCACCCCCTTGTCCCCAGGGTCCATTGTGACATCCCAGGACCCCCCATTGTCCCCAGGGCCCATTGTGACACCATGGAGACCCCCGCTTGTCCTCAGGCTCCATTGTGACATCCTGGGCACCCCCCATTTTCCCCAGGACCCGTTGTGACATCCTGGCCACCCCCTTGCTTCCAGGGCCCGTTGTGGCACCATGGGGACACCCCCTTTGTCCCCAGGGCCCATTGTGACATCCCAGGACCCCCCTTTGTCCCCAGGGCCCATTGTAGCACCATGGGGACCCCCTTTGACCCCAGGGCCCATTGTGGTACTATGGCAACCCCTTTTGTCCCCAGGGCCCATTGTGACATTCTTGGACCCCACTTTGTCCCCAGGGCCTATTGTGACACCATGGGGACCCCTCCTTGCCACTGGGGACCCATTGTGACACCATGGGGACCCCCCCTTGTCCTCAGGAGTCATTCTGACATCCTGGACACCCCCCATTGTCCCCAGGGCCCATTGTGACATCCACTGCACCCCCCTGTCCCCAGGGCCCATTGTGACATTCAGGGGACTCCTCTTTGTCCCCAGGGCCCATTGTGACATCCTGGGGATCCCTCCTTGTCTTCAGGGCCCATTGTGATGTCCGAGGACCCCCCATTGTCCCCAGGGCCCATTGTGACATCCTCTGCACCCCCTTGTCCCCAGGGCCCATTGTGACATTCAGGGGACCCCTCTTTGTCCCCAGGGCCCATTGTGACATCCTGGGGATCCCTCCTTGTCGCCAGGGCCCATTGTGACGTCCCAGGACCCCCCATTGTCCCCAGGACCTATTGTGACATTCAGGGGACCCCCTTTGTCACTGGGGCCCATTGTGACACCATGGGGACCCCTCCTTGTCACTGGGGACCCATTATGACACCATGGGGACCCCCCTTGTCCTCAGGACTCATTCTCACATCCTGGACACCCCGCATTGTCCCCAGGGCCCATTGTGACATCCACTGCAACCCCTTGTCCCCAGGGCCCATTGTGACATTCAGGGGATCCCTCTTTGTCCCCAGGGCCCATTGTGACATCCTGGGGACCCCCCCTTGTCCCCAGAGCCCATTGTGACGTCCCAGGACCCCCCATTGTCCCCAGGACCCATTGTGACACTATGGGGACCCCCCCTTTTGCCCAGGGCCCATTGTGACCCCGTGGGTACCACCCTTGTCCCCAGGGCCCATTGTGACATCCTCTGCACCCCCTTGTCCCCAGGGCCCATTGTGACATTCAGGGGACCCCTCTTTGTCCCCAGGGCCCATTGTGACATCCTGGGGACCCTCTTTGTCACTGGGGCCTATTGTGACATCCCAGGACCCCCCTTTGACCCCAGGGCCCATTGTGGCACCATGGCAACCGCTTTTGTCCCCAGGGCCCATTGTGACATTCTTGGACCCCACTTTGTCCCCAGCGCCTATTGTGACACCATGGGGACCCCTCCTTGTCACTGGGGACCCATTGTGATACCATGGGGACCCTGCCTTGTCCTCAGGACTCATTCTCACATCCTGGACGCCCCCCATTGTTCCCAGGGCCCATTGTGACATCCACTGCACCCCCTTGTCCCCAGGGCCCATTGTGACATTCAGGGGACCCCTCTTTGTCCCCAGGGCCCATTGTGACATCCTGGGGACCCCCCCTTGTCCCCAGGGCCCATTGTGACGTCCCAGGACCCCCCATTGTCCCCAGGGCCCATTGTGACATCCTGTGGATCCCTCCTTGTCCCCAGGGCCCATTGTGACGTCCCAGGACCCCCCATTGTCCCCAGGGCCCATTGTGATATGTTGGGGAGCCCTCTTTGTCCCCAGGGCCCATTGTGAAATTCAGGGGACCCCAACTTGTCCTCAGGGCCCATTCTGATATCCTGGGGACACTCTTTGTCCCCAGGGCCCATTGTGACATCCTGGGGACCCCATTGTCACCAAAGCCCATTGTGATATCCTGGCGACCACCTTTTGTCCCCAGGGCCCATTGTGATATCCTGAGGACCGCCCTTTGTCCCCAGGGCCCATTGTGACGTCCCAGGACCCCCCATTGTCCCCAGGGCCCATTGTGACATTCAGGGGCCCCCGTTTGTCATTGGGGCCCATTGTGAGATCCCAGGACCCCACATTGTCCCAAGGGCCCATTGTGACTTTCAGGGGACTCCACTTGTCCCCAGGACCCATTGTGACACTATAGGGACCCCGCCTTGTGCCCAGTGCCCATTGTGACACCGTGGGTACCACCCTTGTCCGCAGGGCCCATTGTGACATCCTGGGGACACCCCCTTGTCCCCAGGGCCCATTGTGACATTTTGGGAATCCCTCCTTGTCCCCAGGGCCCATTGTGACGTCCCAGGAGCCCCCATTGTCCCCAGGACCCATTGTGACATTCAGGGGACCCCCTTTGTGACTGGGGCCCATTGTGACATCCCAGGACCCCACATTTTCCCCAGGGCCCATTGTGACATCCTGGGGACCCCCATGTCACTGGGACCCATTGTGACGTCCCAGGACCCCCCATTGTCCCCAGGGTCCATTGTTACATCCTGGGGACCCCCTTGTCCCCAGGACCCATCATGACACCATGGGGACCCTCCTTGTCACTGGGGACCCATTGTGACACCATGGGGACCCCCCCTTGTCCTCAGGGCCCATTGTGACATCCTGGGCATCCCCCTTTGTCCCCAGGGCCCATTGTGACACTGTGGGGAACCCCCTTGTCCCCAGGGCCTATTGTTACCTCCCAGGACCCCCCATTGTCCCCAGGGCCCATTGTGACACCTTGGGGACCCCCTTGTCACTGGAGACCCATTGTGACAGCATGGGGACCACCCCTTGTCCTCAGGGCCTATTGTGAACATCCTGGGGAACCTCCATTGTCCCCAGAGCCCATTGTGAGTTCCTGGAGACCCCCTTGTCCCCAGGTCCCATTGTGACATCCTGGGGAGCCTCTTTGTCCCCACGGCCCATTGTGACATCCTGGGGACCTCCTTGTCCCCAGGACCCATCCTGGCACTGTGGAGACCTCCCTTGTCACTGGGGACACATTGTGACACCATGGGGACCTCCCATTGTCCTCAGGGCCCATTGAGACATCCTGGGGACCCCCTTTGTCACTGGGGACCCATTGTGACATCCCAGGAACCCCATTGTCCCCATGGCCCATTGTGACATCCTGGGGACCCCTCTTTGTCTCCAGGACATATTGTGACACCGTGGGGACCACATTAGTCCCCAGGGCCCATTGTGACATCCTAGGAATCCCCTCTTGTCCCCAGGGCCCATTGTGACATCCCAGGACCCCCCTTTGTCCCCAGGGCTCATTGTGACATTCTAGGACCCCACTTTGTCCCCAGGGCCTATTGTGACACCATGGGGAACCCTCCTTGTCACTGGGGACCCATTGTGACACCATGGGGACCCCCGCTTTGTCCCCAGTGCCCATTGTGACATCCTGCCCACCCCCCTTTGTCCCCAGGGTCCATTGTGACATCCTGGGCAACCCCATTGTCCCCAGGGCCCATTGTGAAATCTAGGGGGACGCCCTTGTCCCCAGGACCCATCGTGGCACCATGGGGACCCCCATTGTCCCCAGGGCCCATTGTGACGTCCCAGGACCCCATTGTCCCCATGGCCCATTGTGACATCCCAGGACCCCACTTTGTCCCCAGGGCTTATTGTGACACCATGGGGATCTCCCTTGTCCCCAGGGCCCATTGTGACATTCAGGGGACGCCTCTTTGTCCCCAGGGCCCATTGTGACATCCTGGGGATCCCTCCTTGTCCCCAGGGCCCATTGTGACATTCAGGGGCCCCCGTTTGTCACTGGCGCCCATTGTGACATCCCAGGACCCCACATTGTCCCCAGGGCCCATTGTGACTTTCAGGGGACCCCACTTGTCCCCAGGACCCATTGTGACACTATAGGGACCCCACCTTGTGCCCAGTGCCCATTGTGACACCGTGGGTACCACCCTTGTCCCCAGGGCCCATTGTGACGTCCTGGGAATCCCTCCTTGTCCCCAGGGCCCATTGTGACATCCAGGGGACCCCCCCTTGTCCCCAGGGCCCATTGTGACGTCCCAGGACCCGCCATTGTCCCCAGGGCCCATTGTGACATCCTGGGGATCCCTCCTTGTCCCCAGGGCCCATTGTGACGTCCCAGGACCCCCCATTGTCCCCAGGGCCCATTGTGACATTCAGGGGCCCCCGTTTGTCACTGGGGCCCATTTTGACATTCAGGGGACCCACCATTGTCCTCACGGCCCATTGTGACTTTCAGGGGACCCCACTTGTCCCCAGGACCCATTGCGACACTATAGGGACCCCCCCTTGTGCCCAGTGCCCATTGTGACACCGTGGGTACCACCCTTGTCCGCAGGGCCCATTGTGACATCCTGGGGACACCCCCTTGTCCCCAGGGCCCATTGTGACATCCTGGGGATCCCTCCTTGTCCCCAGGGCCCAGTGTGACGTCCCAGGACCCCCCATTGTCCCCAGGACCCATTGTGACATTTAGGGGACCCCCTTTGTCACTGGGGCCCATTGTGAAATCCCAGGACCCCACATTGTCCCCAGGGCCCATTGTGACATCCTGGGGACCCCCCCTTTGTCCCCAGGGCCCATTTTGACATTCAGGGGACCCACCATTGTCCTCAGGGCCCATTGTGAGGTCCCAGGACCCCTCATTGTCCCCAGGGCCCATTGTGACATCCTCGGCACCCCCTTGTCCCCAGGGCCCATTGTGACATTCAGGGGACCCCACATTGTCCCCAGGGCCCATTGTGACATCCTCTGCACCCCCTTGTCCCCAGGGCCCATTGTGACATTCAGGGGACCCCTCTTTGTCCCCAGGGCCCATTGTGACATCCTGGGGACCCCCTTTGTCCCCAGGGCCCATTGTAGCACCATGGGGACCCCCTTTGACCCCAGGGCCCATTGTGGCACCATGGCAACCGCTTTTGTCCCCAGGGCCCATTGTGACATTCTTGGACCCCACTTTGTCCTCAGGGCCTATTGTGACACCATGGGGACCCCTCCTTGTCACTGGGGACCCATTGTGATACCATGGGGACCCCGCCTTGTCCTCAGGACTCATTCTCACATCCTGGACGCCCCCCATTGTCCCCAGGGCCCATTGTGACATCCACTGCACCCCCTTGTCCCCAGGGCCCATTGTGACATTCAGGGGACCCCTCTTTGTCCCCAGGGCCCATTGTGACATCCTGGGGACCCCCCCTTGTCCCCAGGGCCCATTGTGACGTCCCAGGACCCCCCATTGTCCCCAGGGCCCATTGTGACATCCTGTGGATCCCTCCTTGTCCCCAGGGCCCATTGTGACGTCCCAGGACCCCCCATTGTCCCCAGGGCCCATTGTGATATGTTGGGGAGCCCTCTTTGTCCCCAGGGCCCATTGTGAAATTCAGGGGAGCCCAACTTGTCCTCAGGGCCCATTCTGATATCCTGAGGACCGCCCTTTGTCCCCAGGGCCCATTGTGACGTCCCAGGACCCCCCATTGTCCCCAGGGCCCATTGTGACATTCAGGGGCCCCCGTTTGTCATTGGGGCCCATTGTGAGATCCCAGGACCCCACATTGTCCCAAGGGCCCATTGTGACTTTCAGGGGACTCCACTTGTCCCCAGGACCCATTGTGACACTATAGGGACCCCCCCTTGTGCCCAGTGCCCATTGTGACACCGTGGGTACCACCCTTGTCCGCAGGGCCCATTGTGACATCCTGGGGACACCCCCTTGTCCCCAGGGCCCATTGTGACATTTTGGGAATCCCTCCTTGTCCCCAGGGCCCATTGTGACGTCCCAGGAGCCCCCATTGTCCCCAGGACCCATTGTGACATTCAGGGGACCCCCTTTGTCACTGGGGCCCATTGTGACACCATGGAGACCCCCGCTTGTCCTCAGGGTCCATTGTGACATCCTGGGCACCCCCCATTTTCCCCAGGACCCATTGTGACATCCTGGCCACCCCCTTGCTCCCAGGGCCCGTTGTGGCACCATGGGGACACCCCCTTTGTCCCCAGGGCCCATTGTGACATCCCAGGACCCCCCTTTGTCCCCAGGGCCCATTGTAGCACCATGGGGACCCCCTTTGACCCCAGGGCCCATTGTGGTACTATGGCAACCCCTTTTGTCCCCAGGGCCCATTGTGACATTCTTGGACCCCACTTTGTCCCCAGGGCCTATTGTGACACCATGGGGACCCCTCCTTGCCACTGGGGACCCATTGTGACACCATGGGGACCCCCCCTTGTCCTCAGGAGTCATTCTGACATCCTGGACACCCCCCATTGTCCCCAGGGCCCATTGTGACATCCACTTCACCCCCCTGTCCCCAGGGCCCATTGTGACATTCAGGGGACTCCTCTTTGTCCCCAGGGCCCATTGTGACATCCTGGGGATCCCTCCTTGTCTTCAGGGCCCATTGTGATGTCCGAGGACCCCCCATTGTCCCCAGGGCCCATTGTGACATCCTCTGCACCCCCTTGTCCCCAGGGCCCATTGTGACATTCAGGGGACCCCTCTTTGTCCCCAGGGCCCATTGTGACATCCTGGGGATCCCTCCTTGTCGCCAGGGCCCATTGTGACGTCCCAGGACCCCCCATTGTCCCCAGGACCTATTGTGACATTCAGGGGACCCCCTTTGTCACTGGGGCCCATTGTGACACCATGGGGACCCCTCCTTGTCACTGGGGACCCATTATGACACCATGGGGACCCCCCTTGTCCTCAGGACTCATTCTCACATCCTGGACACCCCGCATTGTCCCCAGGGCCCATTGTGACATCCACTGCAACCCCTTGTCCCCAGGGCCCATTGTGACATTCAGGGGACCCCTCTTTGTCCCCAGGGCCCATTGTGAGATCCTGGGGACCCCCCCTTGTCCCCAGAGCCCATTGTGACGTCCCAGGACCCCCCATTGTCCCCAGGACCCATTGTGACATCCTGGGGACCCACCCTTTTGCCCAGGGCCCATTGTGACATCCTCTGCACCCCCTTGTCCCCAGGGCCCATTGTGACATTCAGGGGACCCCTCTTTGTCCCCAGGGCCCATTGTGACATGCTGGGGACCCTCTTTGTCACTGGGGCCTATTGTGACATCCCAGGACCCCCCTTTGTCCCCAGGGCCCATTGTAGCACCATGGGGACCCCCTTTGACCCCAGGGCCCATTGTGGCACCATGGCAACCGCTTTTGTCCCCAGGGCCCATTGTGACATTCTTGGACCCCACTTTGTCCCCAGGGCCTATTGTGACACCATGGGGACTCCTCCTTGTCACTGGGGACCCATTGTGATACCATGGGGACCCCGCCTTGTCCTCAGGACTCATTCTCACATCCTGGACGCCCCCCATTGTCCCCAGGGCCCATTGTGACATCCACTGCACCCCCTTGTCCCCAGGGCCCATTGTGACATTCAGGGGACCCCTCTTTGTCCCCAGGGCCCATTGTGACATCCTGGGGACCCCCCCTTGTCCCCAGGGCCCATTGTGACGTCCCAGGACCCCCCATTGTCCCCAGGGCCCATTGTGACATCCTGTGGATCCCTCCTTGTCCCCAGGGCCCATTGTGACGTCCCAGGACCCCCCATTGTCCCCAGGGCCCATTGTGATATGTTGGGGAGCCCTCTTTGTCCCCAGGGCCCATTGTGAAATTCAGGGGACCCCAACTTGTCCTCAGGGCCCATTCTGATATCCTGGGGACACTCTTTGTCCCCAGGGCCCATTGTGACATCCTGGGGACCCCATTGTCACCAAAGCCCATTGTGATATCCTGGCGACCACCTTTTGTCCCCAGGGCCCATTGTGATATCCTGAGGACCGCCCTTTGTCCCCAGGGCCCATTGTGACGTCCCAGGACCCCCCATTGTCCCCAGGGCCCATTGTGACATTCAGGGGCCCCCGTTTGTCATTGGGGCCCATTGTGAGATCCCAGGACCCCACATTGTCCCAAGGGCCCATTGTGACTTTCAGGAGACTCCACTTGTCCCCAGGACCCATTGTGACACTATAGGGACCCCCCCTTGTGCCCAGTGCCCATTGTGACACCGTGGGTACCACCCTTGTCCGCAGGGCCCATTGTGACATCCTGGGGACACCCCCTTGTCCCCAGGGCCCATTGTGACATTTTGGGAATCCCTCCTTGTCCCCAGGGCCCATTGTGACGTCCCAGGAGCCCCCATTGTCCCCAGGACCCATTGTGACATTCAGGGGACCCCCTTTGTCACTGGGGCCCATTGTGAAATCCCAGGACCCCACACTGTCCCCAGGGCCCATTGTGACATCCTGGGGACCCCCCCTTTGTCCCCAGTGCCCATTGTGACATCCTGCGGACCCCCCTTTGTCCCCAGGGCCCATTTTGACATTCAGGGGACCCACCATTGTCCTCAGGGCCCATTGTGAGGTCCCAGGACCCCCCATTGTCCCCAGGGCCCATTGTGACATCCTCGGCACCCCCTTGTCCCCAGGGTCCATTGTGACACTATGGGGACCCCCCCTTGTGCCCAGGGCCCATTGTGACACTGTGGGTACCACCCTTGTCTGCAGGGCTCATTGTGACATCCCAGGACCCCCCATTGTCTCCAGGGCCCATTGTGACATTCAGGGGACCCCCCTTGTCCCCAGGGCCCATTCTGATACCGTGGGGACCCCCTTTGTCCCCAGGGCCCATTGTGACATCCTGGGGACCCTCCTTGTCCCCAGAGCCCATTGTGACATCCAGGGGACCCCCTTTGTCCCCAGGGCCCATTGTGGCACCATAGGGACCCCCTTTGTCACTGGGGCCCATTGTGACATCCCAGGACCCCCCCTGGTCCCCAGGGCCCATTGTGAACATCCTGGGGACCCCCTTTGTCCCAAGACTTCATTGTGACATCCTGGGGACCCCCCTTGTCCCCAGGGCCCATTGTGACATTCAGGGGACCCCTCTTTGTCCCCAGGGCCCATTGTGACATCCTGGGGACCCCCCCTTGTCCCCAGGGCCCATTGTGACATCCTGGGGATCCCTCCTAGTCCCCAGGGCCCATTGTGACGTCCCAGGACCCCCCATTGTCCCCAGGGCCCATTGTGACATTCAGGGGACCCCCTTTGTCACTGGGGCCCATTGTGACGTCCCAGGACCCCCCATTGTTCCCAGGGCCCATTGTGATGTCCTTGGGAGCCCCCTCTCTTCCCAGGGCTCATTGTGACTCTCAGGGGACCCCATCTTGTCGCCAGGGCTGATTGTGACGTCCTAGGGCCCCTCTGTGTCCCCAGGGCCCATTGTGACGTCCCAGGACCCCCATTGTCCCCAGGGCCCATTGTGACATCCTCGGCACCCCCTTGTCCCCAGGGCCCATTGTGACATTCAGGGGACCCCTCTTTGTCCCCAGGGCCCATTGTGACACCGTGGGTACCACACTTGTCTGCAGGGCTCATTGTGACATCCCAGGACCCCCCATTGTCCCCAGGGCCCATTCTGATACCGTGGGGACCCCCTTTGTCCCCAGGGCCCATTGTGACATGCTGGGGACGCTCTTTGTCCCCAGGGCCCATTGGGACATCCTGGGGACCCTCCTTATCCCCAGAGCCCATTGTGACATCCAGGGGACCCCCTTTGTCCCCAGGGCCCATTGTGACATCCCAGGACCCTCCCTAGTCCCCAGGGCCCATTGTGACATCCTGGGGACCCTCCTTGTCCCCTGAGCCCATTGTGACATCCAGGGGACCCCCTTTGTCCCCAGGGCCCATTGTGGCACCATAGGGACCCCCTTTGTCACTGGGGCCCATTGTGACATCCTGGGGACCCCCCCTGGTCCCCAGGCCCCATTGTGACATCCTGGGGACCCCCTTTGTCCCAAGACTTCATTGTGACATCCTAGGGACCCCCCTTGTCCTCAGGGTCCATTGTGACAGCCCAGGACCTTACATTGTCCCCAGGGCCCATTGTGATATCTGGGGGACCCCCTTGTTCCCAAGGCCCATTGTGACATCCTGGGGACCCACCCTTGTCCCCAGGGCCCATTGTGACATCCTGGGGATCCCTCCTTGTCCCCAGGGCCCATTGTGACATCCTGGGGATCCCTCCTTGTCTCCAGGGCCCATTGTGATGTCCCAGGACCCCCCATTGTCCCCAGGGCCCATTGTGACATCCTCTGCACCCCCTTGTCCCCTGGGCCCTTTGTGACATTCAGGGGACCCCTCTTTGTCCCCAGGGCCCATTCTAACATCCTGGGGATCCCTCCTTGTCCCCAGGGCCCATTGTGACGTCCCAGGACCCCCCATTGTCCCCAGGACCTATTGTGACATTCAGGGGACCCCCTTTGTCACTGGGGCCCATTGTGACACCATGGAGACCCCCGCTTGTCCTCAGGGTCCATTGTGACATCCTGGGCACCCCCCATTTTCCCCAGTACCCATTGTGACATCCTGGCCACCCCCATGCTCCCAGGGCCCGTTGTGACACCATGGGGACACCCCCTTTGTCCCCAGGGCCCATTGTGACATCCCAGGACCCCCCTTTGTCCCCAGGGCCCATTGTGACATCCCAGGACCCCCCTTTGTCCCCAGGGCCCATTGTAGCACCATGGGGACCCCCTTTGACCCCAGGGCCCATTGTGGCACCATGGCAACCCCTTTTGTCCCCAGGGCCCATTGTGACATTCTTGGACCCCACTTTGTCCCCAGGGCCTATTGTGACACCATGGGGACCCCTCCTTGTCACTGGGGACCCATTGTGACACCATGGGGACCCCCCCTTGTCCTCAGGACTCATTCTCACATCCTGGACACCCCCCATTGTCCCCAGGGCCCATTGTGACATCCACTGCAACCCCTTGTCCCCAGGGCCCATTGTGACATTCAGGGGACCCCTCTTTGTCCCCAGGGCCCATTGTGACATCCTGGGGACCCCCCCTTGTCCCCAGGGCCCATTGTGACGTCCCAGGACCCGACATTGTCCCCAGGGCCCATTGTGACATCCTCTGCACCCCCTTGTCCCCAGGGCCCATTGTGACGTCCCAGGACCCCCCCTTGTCCCCAGGGCCCATTGTGACGTCCCAGGACCCCCCTTTGTCCCCAGGGCCCATACTGATACCGTGGGGACCCCCTTTGTCCCTAGGGCCCATTGTGACATGCTGGGGACCCTCCTTGTCCCCAGGGCCCATTGTGACATCCAGGGGACCCCCTTTGTCCCCAGGGCCCATTGTGGCACCATGAGGACCCTCTTTGTCACTGGAGCCCATTGTGACATCCCATGACCCCCCTTTCTCCCCAGTGCTATTGTGAAATCCTGGGGACCCCTTTTGTCCCCACGGCCCATTGTGACACCATGGGGAACCCCTTTGTCACTGGGGGCCATTGTGACATCTGGGGGACGCCCTTGTCCCCAGGACCCATCGTGGCACCGTGGGGACCCTCCTTGTCACTTGGGCCCATTGTGACACCATGGGGACCCCCCCTTTATCCCTAGTGCCCATTGTGACATCCTGCGGACCCCCCTTTGTCCCCAGGGCCCATTTTGACATTCAGGGGACCCACCATTGTCCTCAGGGCCCATTGTGACATCCCAGGACCCCCCATTGTCCCCAGGGCCCATTGTGACATCCTCGGCACCCCCTTGTGCCCAGGGCCCATTGTGACATTCAGGGGACCCCTCTTTGTCCCAAGGGCCCATTGTGACGTCGTGGGGACCCCCCCTTGTCCCCAGGGCCCATTGTGACGTCCCAGGACCCGCCATTGTCCCCAGGGCCCATTGTGACATCCTGGGTATCCCTCCTTGTCCCCAGGGCCCATTGTGACGTCCCAGGACCCCCCATTGTCCCCAGGGCCCATTGTGACATTCAGGGGACCCACCATTGTCCTCAGGGCCCATTGTGACATCCCAGGACCCCACATTGTCCCCAGGGCCCATTGTGACTTTCAGGGGACCCCACTTGTCCCCAGGACCCATTGTGACACTATAGGGACCCCCCCTTGTCCCAGTGACCATTGTGACACCGTGGGTACCACCCTTGTCCGCAGGGCCCATTGTGACATCCTGGGGACACCCCCTTGTCCCCAGGGCCCATTGTGACATCCTGGGAATCCCTCCTTGTCCCCAGGGCCCATCGTGACGTGCCAGGACCCCCATTTTCCCCAGGGCCCATTGTGACATCCTCGGCACCCCCTTGTCCCCAGGGCCCATTGTGACATTCAGGGGACCCCTCTTTGTCCCCAGGGCCCATTGTGACATCCTGGGGACCCCCCCTTGTTCCCAGGGCCCACTGTGACGTCCCAGGACCCGCCATTGTCCCCAGGGCCCTGTGTGACATCCTGGGGTGCCCTCCTTGTCCCCAGGGCCCATTGTGACGTCCCAGGACCCCCCATTGTCCCCAGAGCCCATTGTGACATCCAGGGGACCCCCTTTGTCACTGGGGCCCATTGTGACATCCCAGGACCCCCCCTGGTCCCCAGGGCCCATTGTGACATCTGGGGGACCCCCCTTGTCCTCAGGGTCCATTGTGACAGCCCAGGACCTTACTTTGTCCCCAGGGCCCATTGCGATATCTGGGGGACCCCTTTGTCCCCAGGGCCCATTGTGACACCATGGGGATCCCCCTTTGTCCCCAGGGCCCATTGTGACATCCTGGGGTCCCCCCTTTGTCCCCAGGGCCCATTGAAATGTCCCAGGACCACCCTTTGTCCCCAGGGCTTATTGTGACACCATGGGGATCTCCCTTGTCCCCAGGGCCCATTGTGACATCCCACGACCCCCCTTTGTCCCCAGTGCTATTGTGAAATCCTGGGGACCCCTTTTGTCCCCAGGGCCCATTGTGGCACCATGGGGAACCCCTTTGTCACTGGGGGCCATTGTGACATTCCAGGATTCCACTTTGTCCCCAGGGCTCGTTCTGAACACCTTGGGGCCTCCCATTGTCCCCAGGGCCCATTGTGACATCTGGGGGACGCCCTTGTCCCCAGGACCCATCGTGGCACCGTGGGGACCCTCCTTGTCACTTGGGCCCATTGTGACACCATGGGGACCCCCCCTTTATCCCTAGTGCCCATTGTGACATCCTGCGGACCCCCCTTTGTCCCCAGGGCCCATTTTGACATTCAGGGGACCCACCATTGTCCTCAGGGCCCATTGTGAGGTCCCAGGACCCCCCATTGTCCCCAGGGCCCATTGTGACATCCTCGGCACCCCCTTGTCCCCAGGGTCCATTGTGACACTATGGGGACCCCCCCTTGTGCCCAGGGCCCATTGTGACACCGTGGGTACCACCCTTGTCCCCAGGGCTCATTGTGACATCCCAGGACCCCCCATTGTCCCCAGGGCCCATTGTGACACCGTGGGGACCCCCCTTGTCCCCAGGGCCCATTCTGACACCGTGGGGACCCCCTTTGTCCCCAGGGCCCGTTGTGACATCCTGGGGACCCCACCTTGTCCCCAGGGCCCATTGTGACATCCCAGGACCCCCCATTGTCCCCAGGGCCCATTGTGACATCCTCGGCACGCCCTTGTCCCCAGGGCCCATTGTGACATCCTGGGGACCCCACCTTGTCCCCAGGGCCCATTGTGACATCCCAGGACCCCCCATTGTCCCCAGGGCCCATTGTGACATCCTCGGCACGCCCTTGTCCCCAGGGCCCATTGTGACATCCTGGGGACCCCCCCTTGTCCCCAGGGCCCATTGTGACGTCCCAGGACCCCCCATTGTCCCCAGGGCCCATTGTGACATCCTGGGGATACCTCCTTGTCCCCAGGGCCCATTGTGATGTCCCAGGACCCCCCATTGTCTCCAGGGCCCATCGTGACATCCTCTGCACCCCCTTGTCCCCAGGGCCCATTGTGACATTCAGGGGACCCCTCTTTGTCCCCAGGGCCCATTGTGACATCCTGGGGACCCCCCCTTGTCCCCAGGGCCCATTGTGACGTCCCAGGACCCCCCATTGTCCCCAGGGCCCATTGTGACATCCTGGGGATCCCTCCTTGTCCCCAGGGCCCATTGTGATGTCCCAGGACCCCCTATTGTCCCCACGACCTATTGTGACATGCAGGGGACCCCCTTTGTCACTGGGGCCCATTGTGACACCATGGAGACCCCCGCTTGTCCTCAGGGTCCATTGTGACATCCTGGGCACCCCCCTTTGTCCCCAGGGCTCATTGTGACATCCCAGGACCCCCCTTTGTCCCCAGGGCCCATTGTAGCACCATGGGGACCCCCTTTGACCCCAGGGCCCATCGTGGCACTATGGCAACCCCTTTTGTCCCCAGGGCCCATTGTGACATTCTTGGACCCCACTTTGTCCCCAGGGCCTATTGTGACACCATGGGGACCCCTCCTTGTCACTGGGGACCCATTGTGACACCATGGGGACCCCCCCTTGTCCTCATGACTCATTCTGACATCCTGGATGCCCCCCATTGTCCCCAGGGCCCATTGTGACATCCACTGCACCCCCCTGTCCCCAGGGCCCATTGTGACATTCAGGGGACCCCTCTTTGTCCCCAGGGCCCATTGTGACATCCTGGGGACCCCCCCTTGTCCCCAGGGCCCATTGTGACGTCCCAGGACCCCCCGTTGTCCCCAGAACCCATTGTGACATTCAAGGGACCCCCTTTGTCACTGGGGCCCATTGTGAAATCCCAGGACCCCACCTTGTCCCCGGGGCCCATTGTGACATCCTGGGGACCCCCCCTTTGTCCCCAGTGCCCATTGTGACATCCTGCGGACCCCCCTTTGTCCCCAGGGCCCATTTTGACATTCAGGGGACCCACCATTGTCCTCAGGGCCCATTGTGAGGTCCCAGGACCCCCCATTGTCCCCAGGGCCCATTGTGACATCCTCGGCACCCCCTTGTCCCCAGGGTCCATTGTGACACTATGGGGACCCCCCCTTGTGCCCAGGGCCCATTGTGACACTGTGGGTACCACCCTTGTCTGCAGGGCTCATTGTGACATCCCAGGACCCCCCATTGTCCCCAGGGCCCATTGTGACATTCAGGGGACCCCCCTTGTCCCCAGGGCCCATTCTGATACCGTGGGGACCCCCTTTGTCCCCAGGGCCCATTGTGACATCCTGGGGACCCTCCTTGTCCCCAGAGCCCATTGTGACATCCTGGGGACCCCCTTTGTCCCCAGGGCCCATTGTGGCACCATAGGGACCCCCTTTGTCACTGGGGCCCATTGTGATATTCCAGGACCCCCGCTTTGTCCCCAGGGCCCATTGTGACATCCTGGGGACCCCCTTTGTCCCAAGACTTCATTGTGACATCCTGGGGACCCCCCTTGTCCTCAGGGTCCATTGTGACAGCCCAGGACCTTACATTGTCCCCAGGGCCCATTGTGATATCTGGGGGACCCCCTTGTTCCCAAGGCCCATTGTGACACCCTGGGGACTCCTATTGTCCCCAGGGCCCATTGTGACATCCCAGGACCCCCCATTGTCCCCAGGGCCCATTGTGACATCCTCTGCACCCCCTTGTCCCCAGGGCCCATTGTGACATCCCAGGACCCCCCATTGTCCCCAGGGCCCATTGTGACATCCTCGGCACGCCCTTGTCCCCAGGGCCCATTGTGACATCCTGGGGACCCCACCTTGTCCCCAGGGCCCATTGTGACATCCCAGGACCCCCCATTGTCCCCAGGGCCCATTGTGACATCCTCGGCACGCCCTTGTCCCCAGGGCCCATTGTGACATCCTGGGGACCCCCCCTTGTCCCCAGGGCCCATTGTGACGTCCCAGGACCCCCCATTGTCCCCAGGGCCCATTGTGACATCCTGGGGATACCTCCTTGTCCCCAGGGCCCATTGTGATGTCCCAGGACCCCCCATTGTCTCCAGGGCCCATCGTGACATCCTCTGCACCCCCTTGTCCCCAGGGCCCATTGTGACATTCAGGGGACCCCTCTTTGTCCCCAGGGCCCATTGTGACATCCTGGGGACCCCCCCTTGTCCCCAGGGCCCATTGTGACGTCCCAGGACCCCCCATTGTCCCCAGGGCCCATTGTGACATCCTGGGGATCCCTCCTTGTCCCCAGGGCCCATTGTGATGTCCCAGGACCCCCTATTGTCCCCACGACCTATTGTGACATGCAGGGGACCCCCTTTGTCACTGGGGCCCATTGTGACACCATGGAGACCCCCGCTTGTCCTCAGGGTCCATTGTGACATCCTGGGCACCCCCCTTTGTCCCCAGGGCTCATTGTGACATCCCAGGACCCCCCTTTGTCCCCAGGGCCCATTGTAGCACCATGGGGACCCCCTTTGACCCCAGGGCCCATCGTGGCACTATGGCAACCCCTTTTGTCCCCAGGGCCCATTGTGACATTCTTGGACCCCACTTTGTCCCCAGGGCCTATTGTGACACCATGGGGACCCCTCCTTGTCACTGGGGACCCATTGTGACACCATGGGGACCCCCCCTTGTCCTCATGACTCATTCTGACATCCTGGATGCCCCCCATTGTCCCCAGGGCCCATTGTGACATCCACTGCACCCCCCTGTCCCCAGGGCCCATTGTGACATTCAGGGGACCCCTCTTTGTCCCCAGGGCCCATTGTGACATCCTGGGGACCCCCCCTTGTCCCCAGGGCCCATTGTGACGTCCCAGGACCCCCCGTTGTCCCCAGAACCCATTGTGACATTCAAGGGACCCCCTTTGTCACTGGGGCCCATTGTGAAATCCCAGGACCCCACCTTGTCCCCGGGGCCCATTGTGACATCCTGGGGACCCCCCCTTTGTCCCCAGTGCCCATTGTGACATCCTGCGGACCCCCCTTTGTCCCCAGGGCCCATTTTGACATTCAGGGGACCCACCATTGTCCTCAGGGCCCATTGTGAGGTCCCAGGACCCCCCATTGTCCCCAGGGCCCATTGTGACATCCTCGGCACCCCCTTGTCCCCAGGGTCCATTGTGACACTATGGGGACCCCCCCTTGTGCCCAGGGCCCATTGTGACACTGTGGGTACCACCCTTGTCTGCAGGGCTCATTGTGACATCCCAGGACCCCCCATTGTCCCCAGGGCCCATTGTGACATTCAGGGGACCCCCCTTGTCCCCAGGGCCCATTCTGATACCGTGGGGACCCCCTTTGTCCCCAGGGCCCATTGTGACATCCTGGGGACCCTCCTTGTCCCCAGAGCCCATTGTGACATCCTGGGGACCCCCTTTGTCCCCAGGGCCCATTGTGGCACCATAGGGACCCCCTTTGTCACTGGGGCCCATTGTGATATTCCAGGACCCCCGCTTTGTCCCCAGGGCCCATTGTGACATCCTGGGGACCCCCTTTGTCCCAAGACTTCATTGTGACATCCTGGGGACCCCCCTTGTCCTCAGGGTCCATTGTGACAGCCCAGGACCTTACATTGTCCCCAGGGCCCATTGTGATATCTGGGGGACCCCCTTGTTCCCAAGGCCCATTGTGACACCCTGGGGACTCCTATTGTCCCCAGGGCCCATTGTGACATCCCAGGACCCCCCATTGTCCCCAGGGCCCATTGTGACATCCTCTGCACCCCCTTGTCCCCAGGGCCCATTGTGACATTCAGGGGACCCCTCTTTTTCCCCAGGGCCCATTGTGACATCCTGGGGACCCCCCCTTGTCCCCAGGGCCCATTGTGACGTCCCAGGACCCCCCATTGTCCCCAGGACCCATTGTGACATTCAGGGGACCCCCCTTTGTCCCCAGGGCCCATTCTGATACCGTGGGGACCCCCTTTGTCCCCAGGGCCCATTGTGACATGCTGGGGACGCTCTTTGTCCCCAGGGCCCATTGTGACATCCTGGGGACCCCCCCTTGTCCCCAGGGCCCATTGTGACGTCCCAGGACCCCCCATTGTCCCCAGGGCCCATTGTGATATGCTGGGGAGCCCTCTTTGTCCCCAGGGCCCATTGTGAAATTCAGGGGACCCCAACTTGTCCCCAGGGCCCATTGTGACATCCTGGGGACCCCATTGTCACCAGAGCCCATTGTGATATCCTGGCGACCGCCCTTTGTCCCCAGGGCCCATTGTGACATCCTGGGTCCCCCTTTGTCCCTGTCGAGGGTTAAGATTGCGGGGTGACAATCAAACCCTGCCAGATGTGTTGTCAACCTCCTCTGCCCCCCACTTCCCCCTTTTGCCCCTCCCTCTCCCCCCTTCCCACTCAGCACAGGCGATCGGGAGGGGAAGAAGCACAGAGGGGAGAGAGCTGGAAAAGTTCAAGATGTTTTACTGATGCTACTGATGAGAACAGAGAAAATGATACAAATATACAAAACCCATCTTGTAAGTCTGAGCAACTGCAGAGCCAGCACCCAAAGTCCTGGATCAGACTCTGCAGCCAACCGGAGCTGGATTCAGTCTCTCACTGGCCTCCGTTCGCAGGGACGACCAGCAAGGTCCTCTCCTGATGTCGGCCATGAGGAAAAAAGGGAGAAAGGGAAAAGGGGCGAGATCCTCGTGATCTCCCACTTTTATATGAAGTATTCACGTGAATGGAATGTTATTCACCGTTGGTCAGTCTCTCGATCACCAGTTTCTCGTTGCCCCTCTCGCGAGATGTCCATCTGTGCTTGTCAATAAGTTTGCATTCCCTTGCTGGGTTTAACCAAAACATGTGTCTGGTTCTCCAGGAAAATGCAGCTGACATGAAGGCTTTGGCTGACAGGCAAATTCACTAAAAGAGAAACTTGTTTTTACCAAAACCAGGACATTCCACCCCTTATAATATGACATTCACTGAATACTTAAACCTTATCAATACAATCTATCAATACAATCTAATTAATCACTACTACTATATATATATACATATGTACATATATACACAGGAGTAATTAATCAGTGGACCATCCTTTGAAAAGTTCATTAAGTTCATTTTGTCACCACAGTCTCCCAGGGCAGGGAAAATGGTCCAAGTGCATCTCATGACCCCTGTTGGTGGGTTAAGGACACCAACTTCCAAGAAGGTGTCGGGCGCCACTCGAAGAAACCAGCGCTGGTTTCATCACCATTGTCTTGATCTGAAAGACACTTATTAAACATTGTTAGTGCGGCAATTCACATCGTACAGTTCAGCATTGCATATTTTCACCTAAAATCAAATCCCCTTGAGGTGCACACCGAACTTCTCCATCCTTAAGCATCACCCACCAGGTGCTGCCAGGTCCCTGGGCAAAAACAATCCCACGAATAGGTTTGCCTGTGCCTGAGGCAGGAGGAACCCAGACTGCCTTTCCTAACATATTTTTCATGTGTACTACAGGGACTTTATCTCCTTCCACAGTCCATAGAATTTCTGATTGGGCAGGCCTGGCTCGATTGGTTGATCCCCTGGTGTTGCCCAACCAAGTGGCTTTTGCTAAATGTGAATCCCAGTTTTTAAAGGCTCCACCACCCAGTGCCTTTAGTGTAGTTTTTAACAAACCATTGTACCTTTCAATTTTCCCAGAGGCTGGTGCATGATATGGAATATGATACACCCACTCAATACCATGTTCTTTGGCCCAATTGTCTATAATACTGGTTTTGAAATGAGTACCATTGTCTGATTCAGTTCTTTCTGGCGTACCCGGCCGCCAAAGGACTTGCTTCTCAAGGCCCAAGATGGTATTTCGGGCTGTAGCATGAGGTACGGCAGATGTTTCCAACCATCCAGTGGTTGCTTCCACCATTGTAAGTACATAACGCTTACCTTGACGTGTTTGTGGAAGTGTAATATAATCAATCTGCCAACCTTCCCCCAACACCCTGCAATCCCAAACCCTGCACCCCCAATTCTGGCGCTAAACCCTGCACCCCCAAAACCCTGCACCACTGAACCTTGCACCCCAAAACCCTGCTCCCCCAATCCTCCCCCCAAATACTCTGCACCCCAAAACCCTATACCCAAAACCCTGCACCCCACAAGTTGCACCCTGAAATCCCTGCACCCCCAAATCCTCCAAGCCCCAAGTCCTGCACCCCCAGGTGCTGAACACCTGAACCCCTCACCCCAGACCCCTCACCCCAAAACCCTGCACCCCAGTACCCCAGACCACCAAATCTTGCACCTCCAAATCCTGCCCCCTTTAGCCCTGCACTTCAAACCCTGCACCCCAAATCCTGCAACCAAACCCTGTACCCCAAATCCTGCAACCAGCCCTTGTACCCCTAAATCCTTGACCTCCACATCCCGAATCCCCAAAAGCAGCAACCCCAAAACCCTGCACCCCCAATCTCTGCACCTCCAAATAATTTTCTTTCAAATCCCACACCCAAAGCTCGTACACCCCAAGATTTTGCACCCCCACACACTGCACCCCAGATCCTGCACCCCCGAATCCTCCAGCCCCATGTCCCAAACCCCGAAACCCTGCAGCCTCAAATCTTGCATCCCCAAAACCCCAGCACCCCAAACTGTTCTCCCCCAAATCCTGCAAACCACAAATCCTGCACCTCCTGCACCCCAAAATTCAACACCTCCAAATCTTAAACCCTTAAACCCTGCATCCCCCAAATCCTTCCCCCCAACACAGAGCACCCCAAACCCTGCACCCCCAGTTCCTGCAGCCCCTAACTCTGCACCCCAAACGCTGCACCCTCAGATCCTGTGTCCCCCTAAATCTTCCACCTCCAAACCCTGCACCCCAACATCCGGCTGCCTTAAACCCTGAACCCCCATGTCCTGCACAGCCAAGCCCTACACCCCAAGATCCTTTCCTCCCGAACTCTGTACCCCTAGGTCCTGAACCTCAAAATCCTTCCACCCCCCCACCCCGCACCCTCAAACCCTGCACCAACATCCCTGCACCTGCAAATCCTTCCCCCCAACACCCTGCACCCCAAAATTCTACACCTCCAAATCCTAAACCCTTAAACCTGACCCTCCAAATCCTTCCCCCCAACACAGTGCCCCCCAAACCCTGCACCCCAGATCCTGCAGCCCCTAACTCTGCACCCCAAACGCTGCACCCTCAGATCCTGCGTCCCCCAACCCTGCACCCCAAGTCCTTTACCCCAAAATTCCCAAACCTGCAAACACAAATCCTGCACCCCCGGGTCCTGAACATGCGAACCCTGCACCCCAAAGCCTCAGCCTGAAGCCCTGCGCCCCCAAATCCTGCAGTACACAACCCTTCACCCCAAACCTCTTCAACCCAAGATACTGAAACCCTAAGCCCTGCTCCCCCAAACCTACATCCCCAAATCCTGCACCCCCAGGTCCTGAACACCCAAAATCTGCACCCCCAAATCCCTGAACTCCAAAAACCTGCACCCCCAATTCTGCCTCCCCAAGACCTCAACCCCCAAACCCTGCACCACTAAACCCTGCACCCCCAAACCCTGTACCCCAAATCCTGACCCCCACAAGTTGCACCCTAAAAACCTGCACCCCAAATCCTGTCCTACCCAACCCTTCACCCCAAACCCCTTCACCCCAAGATCCTGCTGACCTAAACCCTGCACCCCAAAATCATCCCTCCCAACCCTGCCCCCCAAACCCTGTCCCCCTAAAGCCTGACCCCGAAACCCTGCTCCCCAAAACCCTGCTACCCCCAATCTTGCACCCCCAGATCCTGCTGCTCCAAACCCTGCACCCCCAAATCCTCCAGCCCCACATACCGAACTCCCAAACCCTGCATCCCACAACCCTGCACCCCACAACCCCTTCACCCCCAAATCCTGCACCCCCAACCCTACCCCCTAAACTTTCCACCCCCAAATCCTGCCCTACCAAGCCCTCCACCCCAAACCCCTGCACCCCAAGATCCTGCACCCTGAAATCCCTGCACCCCCAAATCCTCCAACCCTCAGGTCCTGCACCCCCAGGTGCTGAACACCTGAACCCCTCACCCCAGACCCCTCACCCCAAATCCCTGCACCCCAAATCCTGCCTCTAAACGCTGAACTACAAGGTTCTGTACCCCAACAGCCTGCTCACCCAGATCCTGCACCCCAGAACCCTGCACCCCCATATTCTGATCCCTACAGCCTGCACCCCCAGCTCCTGCACCCCCAAAACCTGTACCCCTAAATCCTGCACCCTTCAACCCTGCAGCCCACAACGCTGCACCCCCAACCTCTGCAGCCCCAGTTCCTTAACGTGTGAAACCTGCGCCCCCAAGTCCTGCACCTCAAAACCTTACACCCGGAATCCTGCCCCCCAAACCATGCACCCCAAAATCAAGGCCCCTCAAACTTGCACTCAAAAGTCCGCACCAAGAAACCCTCCCCGCCCAGTTCCTAAAGACATGGAACCTGCACCCCCAAATCCCGCACCCCAAAACCCTGCAGCCCAGTACCCCAGACCACCAAATCTTGCACCTCCAAATCCTGCCCCCTTTAGCCCTGCACTTCAAACCCTGCACCCCAAATCCTGCAACCAACCCTGTACCCCAAATCCTGCAACCAGCCCTTGTACCCCTAAATCCTTGACCTCCACATCCCGAATCTCCAAACGCAGCAACCCCAAAACCCTACACCCCCAATCCCTGCACCCCCAAATCATTGTCCTTCAAATCCCACACCCAACGCTCGTACACCCCAAGATCTTGCACCCCCACACACTGCACCCCAAATCCTGCACCCCCAAATCCTCCAGCCCCATGTCCCAAACCCCCAAACCCTGCACCCTCAAGTCTTGCACCCTAATTCTGCCTCCCCAAGACCTGCACCCCCAAACCCTGCACCACTAAACCCTGCACCCCCAAACCCTGTACCCCAAATCCTGACCCCCACAAGTTGCACCCTAAAAACCTGCACCCCAAATCCTGTCCTACCCAACCCTTCACACCAAACCCCTTCACCCCAAGATCCTGCTGACCTAAACCCTGCACCCCAAAATCATCCCTACCAACCCTGCCCCCCAAACCCTGTCCCCCTAAAGCCTGACCCCAAAACCCTGCTCCCCAAAACCCTGCTACCCCCAATCTTGCACCCCCAGATCCTGCTGCTCCAAACCCTGCACCCCCAAATCCTCCAGCCCCACGTACCGAACTCCCAAACCCTGCATCCCACAACCCTGCACCCCACAACCCCTTCACCCCCAAATCCTGCACCCCCAACCCTACCCCCTAAACTTTCCACCCCGAAATCCTGCCCTACCAAGCCCTCCACCCCAAACCCCTGCACCCCAAGATCCTGCACCCTAAACTCTGCACCCCCATATCCTCCTTCCCCAAACCCTGCACCCCAAAACACTGCACTCCAAACCACTGCACCCCTAAACCCTGAACCCCCAAATCCTGCACCCCTGGAACCTGCAACCCCAGACCCTGTAGCCCCAAATCAGGCCCCCCAAAATCCTGCTGCCCCAGCCTTGCACCCCCAAATCCTGCACCACCTAATCCTCCAACCCCCTAACACAACCCCCTAACCCCTTTGTCCCCAGGGCCCATTGTGACATCCCAGGACCCCCCATTGTCCCCAGGGCCCATTGTGACACCATGGGGAACCCCCTTGTCACTGGGGACCCATTGTGACACCATGGGGAGCTCCCCTTCTCCTCAGGGCCCATTGTGCCATCCTGGGGACCCCCATTATCCCCAGAGCTCACTGTGGCACCATGGGGACACCCTTTGTCACTGTGGCCCATTGTGACATCCAAGGACCTCCCATTGTCCCCAGGGCCCATTGCTACATCCTGGGGACCCCCTTGTCCCCAGGACCCATTGTGACACCATGGGGAGCCGCCCTTGTCCTCAGGGCCCATTGTGAACATCCTGGGGACCCTCCATTGTCCCCAGGGCCCATTCTGACATCCTGGGGAGCCCCTTTGTCCCCAGGGCCCATTGTGACGTCCCAGAACCCCCCATTGTCCCCAGGGCTCATTGTGACATCCTGGGGACCCCCTTGTCCCCAGGACCCATCGTGGCACCGTGGGGACCCCCCTTGTCACTGGGGACCCATTGTGACACCATGGGGACCTCCCGTTGTCCTCAGGGCCCATTGAGAAATCCTGGGGACCCCCTTTATCACTGGGGACCCATTGTGACAGCCCAGGACCCCCCATTGTCCCAAGGGCCCACTGTGACATCCTGGGGATCCCCCTTTATCCTCAGGGCCCATTGTGACACCCTGGGGACCCCATTAGCCCCCAGGGCCCATTGTGACATCCGGAGGACCTCCCTTTGTCCCCAGGGCTCATTGTGGCACTATGGGGACGCCCTTTGTCACTGGGGCACATTGTGATATCCTGGGACCCCACTTTGTCCCCAGGGCCCATTGTGACATCCTGGGCACCCCCTTGTCCCCAGGACCCATTTTGACATCCCAGGATCCCTTAATGTCCCCAGGACCCATTGTGAAACCATGGGGACCCTCTTGTCACTGGGGCCCATTGTGACACCATAGGGAACCCCCCCCTTGTCCTCAGGGCCCATCGTGACATCCTGGGGACATCTCTTGTCCCCAGGGCCCATTGTGACATCCTGGGGACCCCTCCTTCTCCCCAGGGCCCATTGTGACGTCCCAGGACCCCCCATTGTCCCCAGGGCCCATTGTGACACCATGGGGACCCCCGCCTTGTACTCAGGAGCCATTGTGACATCCTGGGCACCCCACATTGTCCCCAGGGCCCATTGTGACATACTGGGGACCCTCCTTTGTCCCCAGGGCCCATTGTGACTCCGTGGGGACTCCGCTTGTCCCCAGGGCCCATTGTCACATTCAGGGGACCCCTTTTTATCCCCTGGGCCCATTGTGACGTCCCAGGACACCCCGTTGTCCCCAGGGCCCATTGTGACATCCCAGGACCCCACTTTGTCCCCAGGGCCCGTTGTGGCACTGTGGGGATCCCCCTTGTCCCCAGGGCCCATTGTGACATCCCGGGGACCCCCTTAGTCCCCAGGGCCCATTATGACAGGGTGGGGACTCCACTCTTCCCCAGGGCCCATTGTGACAGCATGGGGTCCCCCCCTTGTCCCCAGGGCCCATAGCAGCTCCATAGGGACCCTACTTGTCACTGGGGACCCATTGTGACACCGTGGGGGTCCCCCCTTTGTCCCCAGTGTCCATTGTGACATCCCAGGACCCCCCTTTGTCTCTAGGGCCCATTGTGGCACCATGGGGACCCCCCATTGTCCCCAGGGTCCATTGTGACATCCTGGGGACCCCCTTTGAACCCAGGGCCCATCGCGACACCATGGGGCCCCCCTTGTCACTGGGGATCCATTTTGACACCATGGGGACCCCCCCTTTTCCTCAAGGTCCATTGTGACATCCTGGGCACCCCTCATTGTCCCCAGGGCCCACTTTGATATCCTGGGGACCCCCTTGTCCCCATGGGCTATCATGGCACCGTGGGGAACCCACCCTGTCCCCAGGGCCCATTGTGACACCGTGGGGACCCCCTTTGTCTCTAGGGCCCATTGGACGTCCCAGGACTCCCCGTTGTCCCCAGGGCCCACTGTGACATCTTGGGACCCCCCTTTGTCACTGGGGCCCATTCTGACACCATGGGGACCCCCTTTGTACCCAGGGCCCATTGTGACATCCTGGGGACCCCCCCTTGTCCCCAGGGTCCATTGTGACATCCCAAGACCCCCCTTGTCCCCAGTGCCCATTATGACATCCCAGGACCCCACTTTTTCCCCAGGGCCCATTGTGCCACCATGGGGACCCCCTTTGTCACTGGTGCCCATTGTGACATCCCAGGAACGCCCTTGTCCTCAGAGCCCATCGTGACATCCCAAAACCCCCCATTGTCTCCAGGGCCCATTGTGACACCATGGGGACGCCACTTGTTCCCAGGACCCATTGTGGCATTCTAGGGACTCCGTTTGTCCCCATGGCCCATGGTGAAACTGTCAGGATACCCCAGGTCCCCAGGGCCCACTGTGACCTCCTGGGGAGACCCCATTGTTCCCAAGGCCCATTGTGGCACCATGGGGACCTCCTTTGTCCCCAGGGCCCATTGTGACATCCCAGGACCCCACTTAGTCCCCAGGGCCCATTGTGCCACCATGGGGACCCCCTTTGTCACTGGTGCCCATTTTGACATCCCAGGACCCCCCTTGTACTCAGAGCCCATCGTGACATCCCAAAACCCCCCATTGTCTCCAGGGCCCATTGTGACATTCAGGGGACACGCCTTTGTCCGCAGGGCCCATTGTGACACCGTCGAAATACCCCATGTCCCCAGGGCCCATTGTGACATCCTGGGGACCCCCCTTGTCCCCAGAGCCCATTGTGACATCCTGGGGAGCCCCCTTTGTCCCCAGGGGCCATTGTGACATCCCAGGACCCCCCATTGTCCCCAGGGCCCATTGTGACATCCTGGGGACCCACTTTGTCCCCAGGGCCCATTGTGGCACCATGTGGACCCCCTTTGTCTCCAGGGCCCCTTGTGACATCACAGGATGCCTCTCTGTCCCCAGGGCCCATTGTGACACTGTGGGGACCTCCCTTGTCCCCAGGGCCCATTGTGACATTCAGGGGACACCCCTTGTCCCCAGGGCCCATCGTGGTACCATGGGGACCCCCTTTGTCACTGGGGCCCACTGTGGCATCCCAGGACCCCACTTTGTCCCCAGGGCCCATTGTGACACCATGTGGACGCCCTTGTCCCCAGGGCCCATCATGGCACTGTGGGGACCCTCCTTGTCCCCAGGGCCCATTGGGACATCCTGGGGACCCCCGTTGTCCCCAGGGCCCATTGTGGCACCATGGGGACCCTCTTTGTCACTGGGGCCCATTGTGACATCCCAGGACCCCCCGTGGTCCCCAGGGCCCATTGTGACATCCTGGGGACCCCTTTGTCCCAAGACCCCATTGTGACATCCTGTGGACCCCCCCATTGTCCCAAGGGCCCATTGTGACACCATAGGGATCCCCTTTGTCCCCAGGGCCCATTGCGATGTCCCAGGACCCCCCGTTGTCCCCAGGGCCCATTGTGACATTTTGGGGACCCCCCCTTGTCGCCAGGGCCCACTGTGACATCCTGGGGACCCCGTTTTTTCCCAGGACCCACTGTGGCACCATGGGGACCTCCTTTGTCCCCAGGGCTCATTGTGACACCGTGGGGACTCCCTTTGTCCACAGGACCCATTGTGACATCCTGGGGACCCCCTTGTCCCCAGGGCCCATCGTTGCACCGAGGGGATCCCCTCTTTGTCCCCAGGGACAATTGTGACACTGTGGGGACCCCCTTTGTCCCCAGGGCCCATTGTGACATCCTGGGGATCCTATTGTCCCCAGGTCCCGTCCTGGCACTGTGGGGACCCCCTTTGTCCCCAGGGCCCACTGTGACATTCAAGGGAACCCCCTTGTCCCCAGGGCCCATTGTGACCTTCAAGGGAGCCCCCATCGTCCCCAGGGCCCGTTATGACGTCCCAGGACGCCACTTTGTCCCCAGGGCCCATTGTAGACACCATGGGGACCACATTTGTCCCCAGAACCCATTGTGACATCCCAGGACCCCCTTTGTCCCCAGGGCTCATTGTGACATCCTGGGCACCCCGTTTGTCTCCAGGGCCCGTTGTGACACCATGGGGACCCCACTTGTTCCCAGGACCCATTGTGGCATTCTGGGGACTCCCTTTGTCCCCATGACCCATGGTGACACCATGGGGACCCGATTTGTCACTGGGGCCCATTGTGACATCCCAGGACCGCCCAATTGTCCCCAGGGCCCACTGAGACATCCTGGGGACCCCCGCTTTCTCCCCAGATCGCATTGTCACATGCTTGGGACCCTCATTATCCGCAGAACTCATTGTGGCTCCATGGGGACACCCTTTGTCACTGGGGCCCACTGTGACATCCCAGGACCCCCCATTGTCCCCAGGGCCCATTGTGACATCCTGGGGTCCCCCTTTTGTCCCCTGGGCCCATTGTGACACTGTGGGGACCTCCTTTGTTCCCAGGGCCAATTATCACATCCTGGCGACCCCCTTTGTCCCCAGGACCCATTGTGACATCCTGGGAACCCCCTCGTCTCCAGTGCCCACTGTGACATCCCAGGACTCCACTTTGTCCCCAGGTCCAACTGTGACACCGTAGGGACCCTCTTTGTCCCCAGGACCCATTGTGACAGAGTGGGGAACCCCGTTGTCCCCAGGGTCCATTGTGACTTCCCAAGATCCCCCTTGTCCCCAGTGCCCATTATGACATCCCAGGACCCCACTTTGTCCCCAGGGCCCATTGTGACACCATGGGGACCCCGCCTTGTCCCCAGGGCCCATAGTGGCACCATGGGGACCCCCCTTGTTACTGGGGAACCATTGTGACACCATGGGCCCCCCGCTTTGTCCCCAGTGCCTATTGTGACATCCCAGGACCCATCTTTGTCCCCAGGGCCCATTGTGGCACCATGGGGACCACCTTTGTCCCCAGGGCCCATTGTGACATCCCAGGACCTCCCATTGTCCCCAGGGCCAATTGTGACATCCTGGGGACCCCCCTTTGTCCCCAGATCCCATTGTGACATGCTGGGGACCCCCATTATCTCCAGAGCTCATTGTGGCACCATGGGGACACCCTGTGTCACTGGGGCCCACTGTGACATCCCAGTGTCCCCCTTGTCCCCAGGGCCCATTGTGACACTGTGGGGACCCCCCTTGTCCCCAGGGCCCATTGTGACATCCTGGGGACCCCCCCTTGTCCACAGGGCCCATTGTGACATTTTGGGACTCCACTTTGTCCCCAGTGCTCATTGTGAAATTCTGGGGACCCCCCTTGTCCTCAGGGCCCATTGTGACAGCCGAGGACCTTACTTTGTCCCCAGGGTCCTTTGTGTCATCCGGAGGACCCCCTCGTCTCCAGTGCCCATTGTAACATCCCAGGACTCCACTTTGTCCCCAGGTCCAACTGTGACACCGTAGGGACTCTCTTTGTCCCCAGGGCACATTGTGACAGAGTGTGGAACCCCCTTGTCCACAGGGCCTATTGTGACATCCTGGGGACCCTCTTTGACCCCAGTGCCCATTGTGACATCCTGGGGACCCCCTTGTCCCCAGGGCCCATCGTGGCACCATGGGGATCCTCCTTGTCCCCAGTGCCCATTGTGACACCGTGGGGACCCCCCCTTTGTCCCCAGGGCCCATTGTGACAGGGTTGGACACCCCTTCTCCCCAGAGCCCATTGTGATATCCTGGGGAGCCCCCTTTGTCCCCAGGGCCCATTGTGTCATCCCAGGACACCCCATTGTCCCCAGAGCCCATTGTGACATCCTGGGGACCCCCTGTTTGTCTACAGTGCCCATTGTGACGTCCTTGGGACCCCCCTTGTCCCCAGGGCCTATTGTGACATCCTGGGGACCCCCCCTTATCTCCAGGGCCCATTGTGACATCCCAGGACCCCCTATTTTTCCCAGGGCCCATTGTGAAATCCTGGGGACCCCTTCTTTGTCCCCAGGGCCCATTGTGACACCCTGCGGACCCCCTTGTCCCCAGGGTCCATCGTGGCACCGTTGGGACCCCCCCTTTGTCTCCATTCCCCGTTGTGACATCTTTGGGACCCCTCTTGTCACCAGAGCCCATTGTGACATCCTGGGGACCCCCTCTGTCTCCAGGGTTCATTGTGACACCGTAGGGACCCCACTTGTCGTCAGAGCCCATTGTGATATTCAGGAGACCCGTCTTTGTTCCCAGGGCCTATTGTGACATCCTGGGGACCCCTCTTTGTCCCCAGGGACCATTGTAACATCCCAGAACCCCCCCTTGTCCCCAGGGCCAATTGTGACATCCCAGGACCTCCCATTGTCCCCAGGGCCATTGTGACATTTCAGGACGCCACTTTGTCCCCAGTGCTCATTGTGAAATTTTGGGGACCCCCCTTGTACTCAGGGCCCATTGTGACAGCCGAGGACCTTATCTTGTCCCCAGGGCCCATAGTGGCACCGTGGAGATCCCTCTTGTCACTTGAGCCCATTGTGACACCATGGGGACCCCTGCTTTGTCCCCAGAGCACATTGTGACATCCCAGGACCCCCCATTTTCCCCAGAGCCCATTGTGACATCCTGGGGACCCCTCTTTGTCCCCAGGGCCCATTGAGATGTCCTAGGACCCCCCTTTGTCCCCAGGGCCCATTGTAAGACCATGGAGACCCCATTTGTCACTGGGGCCCATTTTGACATGCCAGGACCCCGCTTTGTTCCCAGAGCCCGTTGTGATATCCTGGGGACCCCTTTTGTCCCAAGGGCCCATTGTGGCACCATGGGGACCCCTTTGTCCCCAGGGCCCATTGTGACGTCTCAGGATCCCCCGTTATCCCCTGGGCCCATTGTGACATTCTGAGGACCCCAAATGTCCCCAGGGCCCATTGTGACATTCTGGGGACCCCCTTTGTCCCCAGGGCCCATTGTGGCACCATGGGGATCCCCTTTGTCACTGGGCCCCATTGTGACATCCCAGGACCCCAATTTGTCTCCAGGGCCCATTGTGACATCCTGGGGACTCCGTTGTCCCCAGGGCCCATCATGGCACCGAGGGGACTTCCCCCTTTGTCCACTGGGACCATTTTGACACCGTGGGGACCCCCTTTGTCCCCAGGGCCCATTGTGACATCCTGGGGACCACCCTTTGTTCCCAGGGCCGACTGTGACATTCAAGGGACCCCCCCTTGTCTCCAGGGCCCATTGTGACGTCCCAGGACCCCCCATTGTCCCCAGGGCCCATTGTGACATCCTGGGGACCTCTTTTGTCCCCTGGGCCCATTGTGACACTGTGGGGACCTCCTTTGTCCCCAGAGCCCATTGTGACATCCTCGGGACAACCTTTGTCCCCAAGGCCCATCGTGACAGGGTGGGGACCCCCTTTGTCCCAAGGGCTCATTGTGATGTCCCAGGATCCCCATTGTCCCCAGAGCCCATTGTGGTGTCCTGGGGACCCCCTTTGTCACTGGGGCTCATTGTGACATCCCAGGACCCCGCCTGGTCCCAAGGGCCCATGGTGTCATCCTGGGCACCCCCTTTGTCCCAAGACCCAATTGTGACATCCTGGGGACCACCCATTGTCCCAAGGGCCCATTGTGACACCATGGGGATCCCCTTGTCCCCAGGGCCCATTGTGATATCCCAGGACACCCCTTTGTCCCCAGGGCCCATTGTGACATCCTGGGGACCACCCTTTGTCTCCAGGGCCCACTGTGACATTCAAGGGCCCCCCCCTTGTCCCCAGGGCCCATTGTGATGTCCCAGGACCCCTCATTGTCCCCAGGGCCCATTGTGACATCCTGGGCACCCCCTTTGTCCCCAGGACTCACTGTGGCACCATGGGGACCCCCTTTGTCACTAGGGCCCATTGTGGTACCATGGGGACCCCCTTTGTCACTGGGGCCCATTGTGACATCCCAGGACCCCCTGTTGTCCCCAGGGCCCATTGTGACATCCTGGAAACCCCCCTTGTCCCCATGGCCCATCGTGGCACCAAGGGGACACCCGCTTTGTCCCCAGGGACCATTGTGACACCGTGGGGACCCCCTCTGTCCCCAGGGCCCATTGTGACATCCTGGGGACCCTCTTGTCCCTAAGGCCCGTCGTGGCACCGTGGGGACCCCCTTTGTCCCCAGGGCCCATTGTGACATCCCAGGACCCCACTTTGTCCCCAGGGCCCACTGTGACATTCAAGGGAATCCCCCTTGTCCCCAGGGCCCATTGTGACGTCCCAGGAACCCTCATTGTCTGCAGGGCCCATTGTGACATTCTGGGCACCCCCTTTGTACCCAGGACTCACTCTGGCACCATAGGGACCCCCTTTGTCACTGGGGCCCATTGTGACATCCCAGGACCCCGCCTGGTCCCAAGGGCCCATGGCGTCATCCTGGGCACCCCCTTTGTCCCAAGACCCAATTGTGACATCCTGGGGACCACCCATTGTCCCAAGGGCCCATTGTGACACCATGGGGATCCCCTTGTCCCCAGGGCCCATTGTGATATCCCAGGACGCCCCTTTGACCCCAGGGCCCATTGTGACATCCTGGGGACCCCCTTTGTCCCCAGAGCCCATTGTGACATTCTGGGCACCCCAAATGTCCCCAGGGCCCATTGTGACATTCTGGGGAGCCCCTTTGTCCCCAGGGCCCAATGTGGCACCATGAGGACCCCCTTTGTCACTGGGGCTCATTGTGACATCCCAGGACCCCAATTTGTCCCCAGGGCCCATTCTGACATCCCGGGGACCCCCCTTGTCCCCATGGCCCATCGTGGCACCGAGGGGACCCCGCCTTTGTCCCCAGGGACCATTGTGACATCTTAGGGACCCTATTGTTCCTGGGGCCCATTGTGACGTCCCAGGAACCCTCGTTGTCTGCAGGGCCCATTGTGACATTCTGGGCACCCCCTTTGTCCCCAGGACTCACTGTGGCACCATAGGGACCCCCTTTGTCACTGGGGCCCATTGTGACATCCCAGGACTCCACTTTGTCCCGAGGGCCCATTGTAGACACCATGGGGACCACATTTGTCCCTGGGGCCCATTGTGACATCCCAGGACCCCCCATTGTTCCCAGGGTCCATTGTGACATTTTGGGGACCCCGTTTGTCTCCAGGGCCCGTTGTGACACCATGGGGACCCCCCCTATGTTCCCAGTGCCCATTGTGACATTCTGGGGACCCCCTTTGTCCCCAGGGCCCATTGTGACACCATGGGGACCCCACTTGTTCCCAGGACCCATTGTGGCATTCTGGGGACTCCCTTTGTCCCCATGGCCCATGGTGACACCATGGGGACCCCATTTGTCACTGGGGCCCATTGTGACATCCCAGGACCCCCCATTGTCCCCAGGGCCCATTGTGACATTCAGGGGACACCCCTTTGTCCCGAGGGCCCATTGTGACACCGTCAGGTTACTCATGTCCCCAGGGCCCGTTGTGACCTCCTGGGGAGACCCCATTGTCCCCAAGGCCCATTGTGGCACCATGGGGACCCCCTTTGTCACTGGTGCCCATTGTGGCATCCCAGGAACCCCCTTGTCCTCAGAGCCCATCGTGACATCCCAAAACCCCCCATTGTCTCCAGGGCCCATTGTGACATCCTGGGGACCCCCCTTTGTCCCCAGGGCCCATTGCGACACCATGCGGACGCCACTTGTTCCCAGGACCCATTGTGGCATTCTAGGGACTCCGTTTGTCCCCATGGCCCATGGTGAAACCGTCAGGATACCCCAGGTCCCCAGGGCCCATTGTGACCTCCTGGGGAGACCCCATTGTTCCCAAGGCCCATTGTGGCACCATGGGGACCTCCTTTGTCCCCAGGGCCCATTGTGACATCCCAGGACCCCACTTAGTCCCCAGGGCCCATTGTGGCACCATGTGGACCCCCTTTGTCTCCAGGGCCCCTTGTGACATCACAGGACGCCTCTTTGTCCCCAGGGCCCATTGTGACACTGTGGGGACCTCCCTTGTCCCCAGGGCCCATTGTGACATTCAGGGGACACCCCTTGTCCGCAGGGCCCATCGTGGCACCATGGGGACCCCCTTTGTCACTGGGGCCCACTGTGGCATCCCAGGACCCCACTTTGTCCCCAGGACCCATTGTGACACCATGTGGACACCCTTGTCCGCAGGGCCCATCGTGGCACTGTGGGGACCCTCCTTGTCCCCAGGGACCATTGTGACATCCTGGGGACCCCCTTTGTCCCCAGGGTCCATTGTGGCACCATGGGGACCCTCTTTGTCACTGGGGCCCATTGTGACATTCCAGGACCCCCCGTGGTCCCCAGGGCCCATTGTGACATCCTGGGGACCCTCTTTGTCCCAAGACCCCATTGTGACATCCTGTGGACCCCCCCATTGTCCCAAGGGCCCATTGTGACACCATAGGGATCCCCTTTGTCCCCAGGGCCCATTGCGACATCCCAGGACCCCCCGTTGTCCCCAGGGCCCATTGTGACATTTTGGGGACCCCCCCTTGTCGCCAGGGCCCATTGCGACATCTTGGGGACCCCGTTTTTTCCCAGGACCCACTGTGGCACCATGGGGACCTCCTTTGTCCCCAGGGCCCATTGTGATATCCGAGGGACCCCCTTGTCCCCAGGGCCCATAGTGTCACCTTGGGGACCACTCTTGTCACTTGGGCCCATTGTGACACCATGGGGACCCACTATGTGCCCAGGGCCCATTGTGACATTCTAGGACTCCCCATTTTCCCCAGAGCCCATTGTGACATCCTGGGGATCCCCCTTTGTCCCCTGGGTCCATTGTAATGTCCCAGGACCCCCTTGTCCCCAGTGTTCATTGTGAAATCCTGGGGATTCCCTTTGTCCCGAGGGCCCATTGTGGCACCATGGGACCGCCTTTGTCACTGGGGACCATTGTGACATTCCAGGATTCCACTTTGTCCCCAGGGCCCGTTCTGACACCGTGGGGACCCCCATTGTCCCCAGGGCCCATTGTGACATCCTGGGGATCACCCTTTGTCCCAAGGGCCCATTGTGACGGGGTGGGGACCTTTTTTGTCTCCAGGGCCCATTGTGACATCTTGGGTACCCCCTTGTCCCCAGTGTCCATTGTGACATCCTGGGGACCCCCAATTGTCCCAGGGCCCATTGTGACATTCCAGGACCCCCCTTGTCTCCAGGGCTCATTGTGACATCACAGGACGCCCCTTTGTCCCCAGGGCCCGTTGTGACACAGTGGGGACCCCCCTGTCCCCAGGGCCCATTGTGCCATCCTGGGGACTCTCTTTGTCCCCAGGGCCCATTGTGATATCCTGGCGACCCCCGCTTTGTCCCCAGGGCCCATTGTGAACATCCTGGGGACCCCCTTTGTCCCCAGGGCCCATTGTGACATCCCTGGACCCCCCATTGTCCCCAGGGCGCATTGTGACATTCAGGGGACCCCCCTTTGGCCCCCGGGGCCCATTGTGATATCGTGGGGACCGTCTTTGTCCCCAGGGCCCATTGTGACACCATCAAGACCCCTCTTTGTCCCCAGGGCCTATTGTGACATACTGGGGACCCCCCCTTGTCTCCAGGGCCCATTGTGACGTCCGAGGACCCCCCCTTGTCCCCAGGGTCCATTGTGACACCGTGGGGACCCCGCTTGTCCTCAGGGCCCATTGTGACATTCAGGGGACCTCTCTTTGTCCCCAGGGCCTATTGTGACATCCTGGGGAACCCCCTTGTCTCCAGTCCCATTGTGATGTCCCAGGACCCCCCATTTTCCTTAGGGCCCATTGTGAAATCCGGGGGAACCCCCCCTTTCTCCTCAGGGCCCATTGTGACGTCCTGGGGACCCCCCTTTGTCCCCAGGGCCCATTGTGACGTTCAGGGGAACCACCTCTGTCCCCAGGGCCTATTGTGACATCCTGGGACACCCCCTTTGTCCCCAGGGCTCATTGTGACGTCCCAGGACCCCCCATTGTTCCCAGGGCCCATTATGAAATCCTGGGGACCCCCCCTTTGTCCCCAGGGCCCATCGTGGCACCATGGGGATCCCACCTTTGTCCCCAGGGCCCATTGTGACAGGGTGGGACCCCCCTTGTTCCCAGGGCCCATTGTGACATCCTGAGGATCCCCCATTGTCCCCAGGGCCCATTGTGACATTCTTAGGATGCCCTTTGTCCCCAGGGCCCATTGTGATATCCCAGGACCCCCCCTTGTCCCCAGGGCCCATTGTGACATCCTGGGGACCCCCTTTGTCTGCAGAGCCCATTGTGACATCCTGGGGAGCCCCCTTTGTCCCCAGGGCCCATTGTTATGTCCAAGGACCCCCCGTTGTCCCCAGGGCCCATTGTGACATCCTGAGGATGCCCTTTGTCCCCAGAGCCTATTGTGACATCCTGGGGACCCCTCTTTGTCCCCAGGGCCCATTGTGACAGGGTGGGACCCCCCTTGTCCCCAGAGCCCATTGTGACATCCTGGGGACCCCTTTGTCACCAGAGCCCATTGTGATATCCTAGGGACCCCCGCTTTGTCCCCAGGGCCCATTGTGACATTCAGGGGACCCCCCTTTATCCCCAGGGCCCATTGTGACATCCTTGGGACCTCATTTGTCCGCAAGGCCCATTGTTGTACCATGGGGACCCCCTTTGTCCCCACGGCCCATTGTGACAGCGATGACAGCGGTGTCAGTGATCAGGACACGGAACCACGGGCGCAGCTCCATGCGGTGCTTTATTCCAGCGCTGGGAAACCCGGGGTTCGCACCCAGAGCTTCCAACAGCTGATTCAGACTCCACCTTATTTATACAAGTTGGTCACATACATATTCCTTATGACCCCTGACAACCATGAGCACATCCCACACCTATTCTAACACAAACTGTCTGTCTAAGAGATGTTAAGCAACAGTCGCATGTTTATCAGTTATTTCTAAGGTACCAACTTGAAAAGAATATATCATAAATGTATGTCAGCCTTAAGAATAAGGCTTGGTTGCAGCTACCTGCTTTAGAAGAATATATCATAAATGTATGTCAACCTTAAGAATAAGGCTTGGTTACAGCTACCTGCTTTAGAAGAATATATCATAAATGTATGTCAGCTTTAAGAATAAGGCTTGGTTACAGCTACCTATAAAAGAATATATCGTAAATGTATGTCAACCTTAAGAATAAGGCTTGGTTACAGCTACCTGCTTTAGAAGAATATATCATAAATGTATGTCAACCTTAAGAATAAGGCTTGGTTACAGCTACCTGCTTTAGAAGAATATATCATAACTGTATGTCAGCTTTAAGAATAAGGCTTGGTTACAGCTACCTTTAAAAGAATATATCGTAAATCTACGTCAACTTTAAGAATAAGGTTTGGTTACTGTCTTAAAGTTAATCCAACCGTAACAGATCAGTGATACCCAGGGATCCAACCGTAACAGATCAGTGACACCCAGGGATCCAACCGTAACAGATCAGTGATACCCAGGGATCCAACCGTAACAGATCAGTGATACCCAGGGATCCAACTGTAACAGGTCAGTGATACCCAGGGATCCAACCGTAACAGATCAGTGATACCCAGGGATCCAACCGTAACAGGTCAGTGATACCCAGGGATCCAACCGTAACAGATCAGTGATACCCAGGGATCCAACCGTAACAGATCAGTGATACCCAGGGATCCAGCTGTAACAGATCAGTGATACCCAGGGATCCAACCGTAACAGGTCAGTGACACCCAGGGATCCAACCGTAACAGGTCAGTGATACCCAGGGATCCAACCGTAACAGATCAGTGATACCCAGGGATCCAACCGTAACAGGTCAGTGATACCCAGGGATCCAACCGTAACAGATCAGTGATACCCAGGGATCCAACCGTAACAGGTCAGTGATACCCAGGGATCCAACCGTAACAGATCAGTGATACCCAGGGATCCAACCGTAACAGATCAGTGATACCCAGGGATCCAACCGTAACAGATCAGTGATACCCAGGGATCCAACCGTAACAGGTCAGTGATACCCAGGGATCCAGCTGTAACAGGTCAGTGATACCCAGGGATCCAACTGTAACAGATCAGTGGTACCCAGGGCAGAGCCAGCCAAGGCCCATCCCATACCTGTTCCAGAAGGGAACACCTTGTAAAACCGATCCCGTCACTAACACCTGCGGCTGAACTTCATCAAATGCCGAGATCAGAAGTTTCACGGCACCAGCTGCAACCTTGAGGAGACGAGATCGCCAAGATTTCCAGCAAAAAGGGGGCGCCAGGCCGGGTTCAACCGCCTTGGCCGCTTGGGTCCCACCAGTTCCTCACAATGAGCCAAAGGGGCAAAGCCCACTGTGAGGAGGCTGAGGAGCCTTCATCCAAAGACCCCAAGGACCCCTCCTCAAATGCACCCAGTGCCACTGCGCAGGAGAACAGGGGGCTCAGGGCTGTGGAAACGGTTCTGAGATCACCTCATGAACATGCACAGTTCTGGGGTCATTATGAACACTTACTGTAATTAACACACTTCCTGTTGTTAAAGGTGTGCGTGTTGGGCCGAGCGAATCTCCCGCGCACCCAGCGCTGTTTCGCTTGTGCTCTCATGAACCCGCGTTTAAACAACACAATTAAAGAATTGGATTAAACAGCAGCGAGAGCCCGCAACGGACGACGGCGCCACCGCGGGGCTGCGCGGGGGCTGCACTGCGCAGGCGCGGAGCCGTGTCGGGAAGGGGAGGGACTTCCCGCTGGAAGCGGCACAGCCAATGGGCATCAGGAGGCCGCCTCCAGGCCAATGGCGGCTCGGGACGGGTGCTGAGGGACGGTGACGAGCCGGCTGTGTGGCCAATGGGGGTGCCGGGGGCGTGGCCAGGCAGCCCGCCCCGGGAGCAGCGGCCCGGCCGTGGCGGTTCGTCCCCTCCTGCCGCCGGAGCGCCGCTGCCACGGGCGGGTCCTGCGGCTGCAGCGGCTGCGGGGGCGGGCGGGGGGCCCGGGGCTGCGGCCCCGCTGGCCGGGGCCGGGCGGTCGCCGTGTTGCCCCCGGGCGGTCGCCGTGTTGCCCCCGGGCGGCAGTGGGGGGGGCCCGCTGGTCGCCCCCGCAGTTCCGCGGTTGAAAATCCTCCTCACACCGCGCTGGGACCGCGATCGCCGCCAGTTCCGTCCTGGGTGAGCGGCGGGGACGGATTTGGTTGGTGCGGGGGTTGTGGGGGGCGCGGGGCGGGTCTGGGGGTGCAGGGGAGCTGTGGGGGTTGGGGTGCAGCCGGCAGGAGGGACCAGGTTTGGGGGGCCCTGGGTCCCTTTGCGGGGGAGGGGAGGCCCTGCTGACCCTGCCTCCCCCAGCAAATCCCCCTGCGGGGCTCCCCCCGCCCCCCCGATCGGTCCCCGCCCCCCGCGACTCCCTCAAGTCCCCCTGAACCTCAATGCCCCTTTTTGACCCCAAAACAGCCCCAAATGTGCCCCCCAATGTCCCTTTAACACACCCTCCCCCCAGCCCCCCCGCACCAAGGCCTCCAGTGTATAAATTAAATGTGTAACATTAAACGCGACATTTGAACGTTAACTAAAAAACAACAAATGTTGAAGTTTCGTTGAGGTTTTTGTTGAATTTTGGTTTCACGGAAGGGAGCGTTGTTGGAAATTTACTGGGATTAATGTTTTGCTTTAAAAACTTTTTGTATCTCAAAAGTGACCTGAACAGTTTGATAAAGAACATTTCAAATTAAATTAATTTCCCATTAAATTTCTTGGGATTAAACGTCCGTCAGAGGCAGTGGTGCTTAAACCCCACTTCGTTGGTCCCTCTCCGCATTAAAAATCCATCATTAAACAGTTAAATATTTCCCGTAATTAAACCCCTGTGATCTACATTCTGTAGTTTAAAAATGCGGTGACTGAGCGGTTGAACAGCCGATATCGCTCTGAGCGCGTGGCTCAATCTCTTGATTTCGGGCTCAGCTCAGTTCATCCCCACCAACCCCGTCGCCGTTCATGGGAACGTACCCGGGTGGATGGAGGGGGCGGGCGGTGGGTGTGGGCTCCCTGGGCTTCAGCAAAGCCTCTGACACCGTCTGCACAGCATCCGCACAGCTGAGCTGGGGAGGGGTGCTCTGGGCAGTGGGGAGTGGGGCGTGCAAACTGGCTGAGAGGGAGAAGCCAGAGAGTGGTGGTCAATGGGCAGAGTCCGGTTGAGGCCTGGATCCAGTGCAGGGCCTCAGGGGCCAATATTATTCAATATATTCGTTAACGATTCGGATGAGGGAATTGAGTGACTGTCAGCGAGTTTGCTGGGGACACCAAGCTGGGAGGAGTGGGTGACCCTGGAAGCTGTGCTGCCATCAGAGACCTGGACAGGCTGGAGAGCTGGGGGGGGATAACCTGGTGAGATTTAACAAGGGGAAGTGCAGAGTGCTGCACCTGGGCAGGAACAACCCCAGGGTCAGTATAGGCTGGGAATGAGCTGTTAGAGAGCAGGGTAGGGAAAGGGAGCTGGGGTCCTGGGGACAGCAGGGTGAGCATGAGCCAGCACTGGGCCCTTGGGGCCAGGAAGCCAATGGGACCTGGGGTGGGTTAGAAGGGGGTGGTCAGTAGGTCAGAGAGGTTCTCCTGCCCCTCTGCTCTGCCCTGGGGAGACCACACCTGGAATATTGTGTCCAGTTGTGGCCCCTCAGTTCCAGAAGGACAGGGAACTGCTGGAGAGGGTCCAGCGCAGCCACCAAGATGCTGGAGGGAGTGGAGCATCTCCCGTGTGAGGAAAGGCTGAGGGAGCTGGGCTCTTTAGTTTGGAGAAGAGGAGACTGAGGGGTGACCTCATTAATATTTATAAATATATAAAGGGTGAGTGCCAGGAGGATGGAGCCGGGCTCTTCTCGGTGGCAAACAATGATAGGACGAGGGGCAATGGGATCAAGCTGGAACACAAGAGGTTCCACTTAAATTTGAGAAAGAACTTCTTCCCAGTGAGGGTGGCAGAGCCCGGCCCAGGCTGCCCAGGGGGCTGTGGGGTCTCCTTCCCTGCAGACATTCAAACCCCCTGGACATGTTCCTGTGCGACCTCTCCTGGGCGTTCCTGCTCCATGGGGGGATTGCACTGGATGAGCTTTCGAGGTCCCTTCCAGTCCCAAACACACCGTGATACTGTGATACTGTGATTTCTGTGCTAAATCCTTTCCTTTCCCCCCGTGCCAGTGGGGGGGACCCAGAGGACCCACCCAGGCCCCCCCAGGTTTGTGGGAGCAGCACTGGGGAGGGGCCGCTTTTTCCCCCAGCTACGAATATAGAGACAATTTGTACAAAAGCTCTAAAGTGGGGGGACGGCAACTCAGGGACCCCCAAACCACCACAGGGGGATCCACATCACCCCATGCGCCCCATCACTTTTGGGGTGTCAGAGCCCCCCCCCATGCAGCTGCCCCTCGGGGGTCCTGGGTGGGTTGTGAGGTCCCTGGGGGCTGGAGGGGAGAAAGGGGGAAACCTGGGTTTGGGGGGGGGTCCCAGGGGTTCTTGCGAGTGGGTCTGGGGGGGTCTCAGTGGTTTTTGGGATCCCTGGGGGGTCCCTGAGATCAAAAAGAATTTGGAGGCTGGCAGGGAACTTTGTGAGGGGAAGATTGAAACATCCCTTTTCCCTCTGTTTCACAGCCCCAGCTTCTCTTCTCTGCCCTTCCTCCTCTGCCCTTCCTCCTCTGCCCTTCCTCCTCTGCCCTTCCTCCTCTCCCCTTCCTCCTCTCCCCTTCCTCCTCTCCCCTTCCTCCTCTGCCCTTCCTCCTCTCCCCTTCCTCCTCTCCCCTTCCTCCTCTCCCCTTCCTCCTCTCCCCTTCCTCCTCTCCCCTTCCCTCAGAACCCCATTCTGGTTTGGGATGAAGGGATCTCTGCAGATCATCCAGTCCAACCCCCCTGCTCCCGCGGGGTCCCAGAGCAGATCACACAGGATCCCAGGGGTCTGAATGTCTCACAGAAGGAGACTCCACACCCGCTCTGGGCAGCCTGGGCCGCGCTCTGGCACCTCCCAGCAAGCAAGTTTCTCCTTCCGTTCAGATGGAGCCTCCTGGGTTTCAGTCTGTGCCCGATGCCCCTCACCCCGGCGCTGGGCACCACTGAACAGAGTCTGCTCCATCCTGACACCCACCTGAGATATTGATCCCATTGATCACATCCCTCTCAGCTTCTCTTCTCCAGCTCAACAGCCCCAGCTCTCTCAGTCTCTCCTGATCAGAATGATGCTCCAGACCCCTCAGCATCTCTGTGTCCCTCCACTGGACTCCCTCCAGTAACTCCTTGTCCTTCTTCAACTGGGGAGCCCAGAACTGGACCCAGAACTGCAGATGCAGCTTCCCCAGGGTGGAGCAGAGGGGGAGGATTCACCTCTCTCACCTGCTGCTCACACTCTTCTTAATAAATATCCCCCAGGTACCCTCGGCCTCGTGACCACAAGGACACATTGGTGACTTGTGGCCAACCTGATGTCACCCAGAACTCCCAAGTCCTTCTCGCAGAGCTGCTTTCCAGCGGGTCCACCCCCAAACCGTGCTGGTACTGGACCCCTGCTGCCCCAGGAGGGGCCGGTATCGCCCCGGTATCGCGATGGGTGGCACCAACAGCCCCGGTATCGCGATGGGTGGCACCAACGGCCCCGGTATCGCGATGGGTGGCACCGACAGCCCCGGTATCGCGATGGGTGGCACCGACAGCCCCGGAATCGCGATGGGTGGCACCGACAGCCCCGGTATCGCGATGGGTGGCACCGACAGCCCGGTATCGCGATGGGTGGCACCAACGGCCCCGGTATCGCGATGGGTGGCACCGACGGCCCCGGTATCGCAATAGCGAGCACTGATGGTCCTGGTATTGCGACAGGTGGCAACAACAGCGCTGGTATCGTCACAACAGCAGTGACGACGGCCCCGGTATCGCGATGGGTGGCACCGACGGCCCCGGTATCGCGATGGGTGGCACCGACGGCCCCGGTATCGCGATGGGTGGCACCGACGGCCCCGGTATCGCGATAGGTGGCACCGACGGCCCCGGTATCGCGATGGGTGGCACCGACGGCCCCGGTATCGCGATAGGTGGCACCGACGGCCCCGGTATCGCGATGGGTGGCACCGACGGCCCCGGTATCGCGATGGGTGGCACCGACGGCCCCGGTATCGCGATGGGTGGCACCGACGGCCCCGGTATCGCGATGGGTGGCACCGACAGCCCCGGTATCGCGATGGGTGGCACCGACGGCCCCGGTATCGCGATGGGTGCCACCAACAGCCCCGGTATCGCGATGGGTGGCACCAACAGCCCCGGTATCGCGATGGGTGGCACCGACAGCCCCGGTATCGCGATGGGTGGCACCAACAGCGCCCTAACGTGGTGCTCATCAGTAAGAAGGGAGGGAAGGGGGTTGCAGGGCAGCCATTGCTCGGGGTCTGCGGGATCTCCCTGTGCTTGTGGGAGCCCACGAGTCTTTGCATCACGCCTTGCGTTTTATTCTCTCTTCCTCTTTCAATTACTTATCTCACTTGTGTTTTTTTATCTTAGCCCATGAGTTTTCTTACTTTTGCTCCTCATATTCTTCATTCCCATCCTACTGAGGGGTGCGTGGGGCTGCTCTGCCAGCCCCGGCTGCCCCACCGCAGCTCCCCAGGCCCTCACGTCTCCCATCCCAGCAACAGCAGTGGCCGCGGCACTGATTTCTTTCCTCTCCCTTTTGCAGCCTCCTTGCGCTCGTCCTCTCCACGCCGATCTCTCCTGGCTTCCTCCAGCTGCTGTGTCCTCTGGGTAAGTGCAGCTCGACCCCTCCCAAGATGCTCTCGAGTTGGCTGGGGTTTCTAAAACAGAGGGAAAAGGGATGTCTCACTTTTCCTCAGGCAGTTTCCTCCCAGACCCCTTTTACCGCCTGCGCTCTCCACAGACCCCAGTTACCGTTTCTGTTCGATGGGGAACATCTCACTGTGCTGTGCATGGCCAAGACGATGAGGACTCTGGACAGGAAATCCCTTCCAAGCGCAGCTTTCCTCTCACCGTTGGGCAGCGACAACAGCCCCGGTATCGCGACAGCAGCACCGACGGCCCCGGTATCGCGACAGCAGCACCGACGGCCCCAGTATCGCGACAGCAGCACCGACGGCCCCGGTATTGCGACAGCGGCACCGACAGCCCCGGTATCGCGACAGCAGCACCGACGGCCCCAGTATCGCGACAGCAGCACCGACGGCCCCGGTATCGCGACAGCGGCACCGACAGCCCCGGTATCGCGACGGGCAGCAGTGATGGAGCTGGTATTGCGACGGCAGCACCGACGGCCCTGATATTGTGATGGGCAGTGACAGGGGCCCTGGTATCGTGATGGGCAGAACCAACAGCTCCAGTATCGTGATGGGCAGCACTGACGGTCCCGGTATTGCGACGGCAGCACCGACAGCACCGGTATCGCGATGGGTGGCACCAACAGCCCCGGTATCGCGAAGGGCGGCACCGACGGCCCCGGTATCGCAATAGCGAGCACTGATGGTCCTGGTATCACGACAGGTGGCAACAACAGCGCTGGTATCGTCACAACAGCAGTGACGACGGCCCCAGTATCGTGATGGGCAGCAATGATGGTCCTGGTAGCGCGATGGGTGGCACCGACGGCCCTGGTATCGCGATGGGTGGCACTGACGGCCCTGGTATCGCAATGGGTGGCACTGATGGCCCCGGTATCGTGATGGGCAGCGACAATGGCCCCGGTATCACGATGGGTGGCACCGACGGCCCCGGTATCGCGATGGGTGGCACCAACAGCCCCGGTATCGTGACAGCAATAAATCTCAAGACCTCCCAAAATAAATCCCCCTTCCATCCCTCCTGGTGTGACAAGACCCTTAATTAACTTTTCATTAATCAAACAACTCAACCCCCCCGTTGTCACAAATCGCTGCATTAACGAACTTCAACTCATTCCAGAACCCAGTTTATTAAGCAAAGCAGAAAGCGCGTTAAATAGAAAGAAAAACACCAAAACCCCTGTTTCTCGGCTCAGATCGGTGCGCTTTACGGCACCATTTTGCCACCATTTCCCTTTCCGGTTCTTCCCACCGCGAGCAGCCGCTGCCCGTTGATCTCACAGCGGCGTTTTTTCCCAATCTCGCAGGATTTCAGCCCAATTCCGGCCCCGTTCCGTGCGCCCCCTGGTGCCGGAGATGACGATCGGGCGCCAGCTCTTCCCATCAAACCCGATGCCGAGAAACCAAACCCCCCGCGGTCGCTTCTTCAAACACGCGCAGATTCACCCCTTTTCTCCCCAAAAACCCCCTCTGGATGCGCCGTCCGGTGGGAAAGCCGACGGTGGTTTCGGCGCGGGGGTTTCCTGAGGGCGCAAACCTACCCCGGGCGCTGCTCCGGCGCCGCGATCCCCATTTCGGCTGGTTCCTCCATTTTAAGGCGCTTCGGGGGCGGCTCGGTCCCGGCTTGCGGCTCCGGCATCGCCATTTCGGTTGGTTTCTCCTCTATTTTCATGCATTTTGGTGGTGGCTCGGTCTCAGCCGGCGGTTCCGGCGTCACAATCGCCATTTCGGTTGGTTTCTCAATTTCCAAGTGCTTCAGGGGCGGCTCGGTCCCGGCCCGTGGCTCTGGTGCCGCAATCACCGTTTCGGCTGGTTCCTCCTCAATTTTCAGGTATTTTGGTGGTGGCTCGGTCCCGTCCTGCAGCTCCGGTGCCGCAATCCCCATTTCGGCTGGTTCCTCCTCAATTTTCAGGCGCTTTGGGGGCGGCTCCATCCCAGCTTGCAGCTCCGACTCCGGCATCGCCATTTCACCTGGTTTCTTGATTTCAAAGCATTTTGGGGGCGGCTCGGTCCCCACCTGCAGCTCCAGTGCCACAATCACCATTTCAGCTGCTTTCTCCTCAATTTTAACGCATTTTGGGGGCGGCTCGGTCCCGGCCGGTGGCTCTGGTGCTGGCACCACAATCTCCATTTTAGCTGGTTTCTCCTCAATATTCAGGCACTTTGGTGGTGGCTCAGTCCCGGCCTGAGGCTCTGGCTCCGGCATCTCCATTTCAGCTGCTTTCTCCTCAATCTTCACACACGTTGGGGGCGGCTCGGTCCCGGCCTCCGGCTCTGGCTCCGCAATCGCCTTTTCAGCTGCTTTTTCCTCCATTTCCAGGCAATTTGGAGGCGGCTCGGTCCCGGCCTGCAGCTCCCGCACCGGCATCGCCATTTCGCCTGTTTTTTCCTCAATTTGAAAGCATTTTGGGGGCGGCTCGGTCCCCACCTGCGGCTCCGGTGCCACAATCACCATTTCCGCTGGTTTTCCCTCAATTTTCAGGCACTTTTCGGGCGGCTCGGTCCCGGCCTGTGGCTCTGGCACCGCAATCTCCATTTCGGCTGCTTTCTCCTCAATTTTCAAACACTTTGGCGGTGGCTCAGTCCCGGCCTGCAGCTCCAGTGCTGCAATCTCCATTTCAGCTGCTTTCTCCTCAATTCTTAAGCGCTTCAGGGGTGGCTCAGTCCCGGCCTCCGGCTCCGGCATCGCCATTTCCGCTGGTTTCTCTTCAATTTTAAAGCGCTTCAGGGTGGGCTCGGTCTCAGCCTGCGGCTCCGGCGCTGGCGCCGCAATCACCGTTTCAGCTGGTTTGTCCTCAATTTGCAGGTATTTTGGTGGTGGCTCAGTGTCAGCCTGCAGCTCCGGTCCCGCAATCACCATTTTGTCTCGTTTCTCCTCAATTTCCAAGCATCTTGGAGGCGGCTCAGTCCCGGCCTGCGGCTCCAGAACCGGCGCAGCAATCGCCATTTCAGCTGGTTTCTCCTCAATTTCCAGGCCCTTTGGGGGTGGCTCAGTGCCATCCTGCAGCTCTGGTCCCACAATCACCATTTTGGCTGGTTTGCCCTCAATTTTGAAGCACTTTAGGGGCAGCTTGGTCTCAGCCTGCGGCTCCAGCGCCACAGTCACCATTTCAGCTGGTTTCTCTTCAATTTTCACACATTTCAGGGGTGGCTCAGTCCCGGTCTGCGGCTCCAGCGCTGCAATCACCATTTCAGCTGGTTTCTCCTCGATATTCAGGCCCTTTGGGGGTGGCTCGGTGCCATCCTGCAGCTCCGGTCCCGCATTCACCATTTCGGCTGGTTTGTCCTCAATCTTCAAGCATTTTTGGGGCGGCTCGGTCCCCACCTGCGGTTCTGGCACCGCAATCTCCATTACGGCTGGTTTGTCCTCAATTTCCAAGGATCTTGGGGGCGGCTCGGTGCCATCCTGCAGCTCCGGTCCCGCAATCGCCATTTCAGCTGGTTTCTCCTCAATCTTCAAGCACTTTATGGGCAGCTCGGTCCCGGCCTGCGGCTCCAGAACCAGCGCAGCAATCACCATTTCGGCTGGTTTGTCCTCAATTTCCAAGCCCTTTGGGGTCAGCTCGGTCCCCGCCTGCAGCTCCCGCGCCCGGTGCCACCTCATGTGTGCGTTCTTGCCCCGCATCGTGGCAAACGCCCTGGAAACGGGGCGGAAAACCCAGGTTTTAGTGCTTTTTGGCTTCACCCTCTCTGGGTGCGTTTTGGCGCGGGTCCGGCGCCGTTTCTCGGCTCCGCGCCGGGTGGCTTTAACACCTTTTAACCTCTTTATCCCCAAATAAGCAACAACTCACCTGCCGCACTCCGTGCATGGAAAGGACTCCCCGGCGCCCTCATTTTGGGCCATTTGCTGCTTCATTTTGGCCCTTTCCTCGGGCGAGGGACGGGGCTTCTTCTTCGGGGGCTGGAAAGTGGCCTGGAAAGCAGAGATTCCCCTCATTCCCCCCTTTCACCAAAGGTCGAGAGCGCTGAGAATAAACCAGCTTGGAAACAAGACCCTATGGAACAGCCCATAGAGACAACTCAGCCAGGTGAGGCTAAAAGAGCCAAAACCGGCTCTTTTTGTGACACAAACCACCGCTTTTTGGCAGGGAACGCACAGCAATTCCCTTCGGCGGCGAAGCCAAAACCACAGAATATCCCCCAAACCATTCAAACCCCACCAGGATCGTTAATACCTGGAATCACTGCAATCAACCTGCAGCCAATCGAGCCCATTTCGGGCCCAAAAAGCCGCTTTTTTGGCCTCAAGGCGGTTTTCCTGCAGCGCAAATTCTGTGTAAACGCGTTTTCTACCTTCTCCTCGGCCTTTTCCTTGTTTCTCTTGGCTTTTTTGCCCGTCCCTTTTGCTCGGTAGGACTTGAGTTTGGTCGTTTTCTTCCAGATGTAGTAATATTCAACACACTGGGCCACAGTCTTAGTCTGGACCTAAGCGAGGGGATAGGGGCGGTTTAGGATGGAAACGCCGCGGTAAATCACATTTACGCCTCGTTTTGTCTCATTCCGGTGCCTTTTTTGCAGCGTTAAGCAGCAAAATGACATTTGGAGAATGGGAGTTCGATGCGTGACTCAAAAACGCGGCTTTTTGGGTTAAAACCCGATGATTTTGGGGGATTTACCTTCTTGTGGATGCGATAAAAGTCCTTCTTGTGGGTGGCAAAAGCACGGTGGAAAAGCTGCTGCTCCAATGGCGTCCACGTGTCCGAGCCTGCGGGGCAATGAGCGGGTTCGTTATGGGGAACGCAATTAGCAAACGGGGCGGGGGGGTCGTTATCGGCAGCCCAAGATGTTTAAATCGGCGTGGAAAGGGTATCGTGGTGTCTGTTTGTGTCCTGGGGGGGAATGGGCCCCGTTCCTCGTTTACCTGCGTAATGATAATTGGCCAGAGGGTCCGATTCGGACTTGGGGGGCCCCCCCGAAAGCAGCATCTCCAGCGCCTTCTGCAAGAGGAAGAGGCTCGGGGTTCGCCTTCCATTCGGAGCAGGACGCCCCAAGTTGTGATTTTGGGGGTTTTGGGGTGATATCGGGGGGTTTTGGGGAGATATCGGGGGGCTTGGGGAGATATCGGGGGGTTTTGGGGCGATATCAGGAGGTTTGGGGGTGATATCAGGGGGTTTTGGGGAGATATCGGGGGGTTTGGGGTGATATCGGGGGGTTTTGGGGAGATATCAGGAGGATTTGGGGTGATATCGGGGGGTTTTGGGGAGATATCAGGAGGTTTTGGAGTGATATCGGGGGGTTTGGCGGTGATATCGGGGGGTTTTGGGGTGATATCAAGGGGTTTTGGGGAGATATCAGGGGGTTTTGGGGTGATATCGAGGGGTTTTGGGGTGATATTGAGGGGTTTTGGGGAGATATCAGGGGGTGTGGGGTGATATCGAGGGGTTCTGGGGTGATATCAGGGGATTTGAGGAGATATCAGGGGGTTTTGGGGTGATATTGGGGGGTCTGGGGTGATATCGAGGTGTTTTGGGGAGATATCGGGGTGTTTTGGGGAGACATCGGGGGGTTTTGGGGTGATATCGGGGTTTGGGGGTGATATCGGGGGGTTTTGGGGTAACATTGAGGGGCTTTGGGGAGATATCAGGGGGTTTTGAAGAGATATCGAGGGGTTTTGGGGAGATATCAGGGGGTTTTGGGGTGATATCGAGGGGTTTTGGGGAGATATCGAGGGGTTTTGTGGTGATATCGGGATTTGGGGAGATATCAGGGGGTTTTGGGGTGATATCAAGGTGTTTTGGGGAGATATCAGGGTGTTTTGGGGAGATATCAGGGGGTTTTGGGGTGATATCAAGGTGTTTTGGGGAGATATCGGGGTGTTTTGGGGAGATATCAGGGGATTTTGGGGTGATATGAGGGGGTTTTGGGGTGATATCGGGGTTTTGGGGTGATACCGGGGGGTTTTGGGGTGATATCGGGGGCATGGGGGTGATATTGGGGCTTTTGGGGGTGATATCGGGTGGCTTGGGGGTGATATTGGGGGGTTCTGGGGTGATATCAGGGGGTTTGGGGAGATATCGGGAGATTTTGAGGTGATATCGGGGGGTTTTGGGGAGATACTGGGGGGGTTTGGAGTGATATCGGGGGGTTTTGGGGAGATATCATAGGGTTTTGGGGTGATATCGGGGGGTTCTGGGGTGATATCAAGGGGTTCTGGGGTGATATCAAGGGGATTTGGGCAGATGCCAAGTTGTTTTGGGGAGATATCGGGGTGTTTTGGGAAGATATCAGGGGGTTTTGGGGTGATATCGGGGGGTTTTGGGGTGATATCGGGGGGTTTTGGGGTGATATCGGGGGGCTTTGGGGAGATATCGGGGGTTTTGGGGTGATATCGGGGGGTTTGGGGTGATATCGGGGACATGGGGGTGATACTGGGGCTTTTGGGGATGATATCGGTGGGTTTGGGGTGATATTAGGGGGTTCTGGGCTGGTATCAAGGGGTTTTGGGGAGATATCAGGAGGTTTTGGGGTGATATCAGGGGGGTTTGGGGAGATATCGGGGGTTTTGGGGAGATATCGGGGGTATGGGGGTGATATCGGGGGGCTTTGGGGGTGATATCGGGGGGTTTGGGGGTGATATCAGGGGGTTTGGGGTGATATCGGGTGGTTTTGGGGTCACTCACCATCAGGTCGCCGCGCGCCGCGTGCAGGCAGTGCAGGGCCAGCTCCAGGTTGGGGACGGCGCCGGGGACGGCGCTGGAGCTCCCAGGGACAGCACTGGAGCTCCCAGGGATGGCACTGGAGCTCCCAGGGATGGCACTGGAGCTCCCGGGGATGGCACTGGAGCTCCCGGGGACAGCACTGGAGCTCCCAGGAACAGCACTGGAGCTCCCGAAGATGGCGCTGGAGTTTCCAGGGATGGCACTGGAGCTCCCGAGGATGGCACTGGAGCTCCCGAGGATGGCACTGGAGCTCCCAGGGACGGCACTGGAGCTCCCGAGGATGGCGTTGGAGCTCCTGGGGATGGCGCTGGAGCTCCCGGGGACGGTGCTGGAGCTCCCGGGGATGGTGCTGGAGCTTGCCATGGACAGCAGGGTCAACACTGCAACCGACACGGGGTGGGGGAAACGGGCTGATGGGACATGGGGATGTTGGGGTTCGGGGGGGAAATGGGGTGATATGAGGTGGGGATGTTGGGGTTTGGGGGGGAAAGGGGGATGTGACATGGGGGTGTTGGGGTTTGGGGAAAGGGGGATGTGACATGGGGGTGTTGGGGTTTGGGGAAAGGGGGATGTGACATGGGGGTGTTGGGGTTTGGGGAAAGGGGGATGTGACATGGGGATGTTGGGGTTTGGGGAAAGGGGGATGTGACATGGGGGTGTTGGGGGAAAAGGGGATGTGACATGGGGGTATTGGGGTTTGGGGAAAGGGGGATGTGACATGGGGGTGTTGGGGGAAAGGGGGATGTGACATGGGGGTGTTGGGGTTTGGGGGTGGAAATATGGGATCCAACAAGGAAAAGCTGGGGTTTGTCAAGGAAAAGCGTGATACGACAATGGGTACGATTCAAGGAAAAGTTGGAGTTGGTCAAGAAAAGATGCGATATGATAAAGGAAATGTTGGGGTTTGTCAAGAAAAGGTGCGATAGGACAAGGAAAAGTTGGGTTTTGTTGAGAAAAGACGCGATAGGACAAGGAAAAGTTGGGTTTATGTCAAGAAAAGACAATAGGACAAGGAAAAGTTGGCTTTTGTCACGAAAAGACACAATAGGTCAAGGAAAAGTTGGAGTTGGTCAAGATAAGAACCAATAGGACAAGGAAAAGTTGGGTGTATGTCAAGAAAAGACGCGATAGGACAACAGAAACGTTGGGTTCTGTCAAGAAAAGACGTGATAAGACAAGGAAAAGTTGGGTTTTGTTGAGAAAAGATGCGATAGGACAAGGAAAAGTTGGGTTTTGTTGAGAAAAGACGTGATAGGACAATGGAAACGTCAGGGTTGGTCAAGAAAAGGTGCGATACAACAATGGGTACGATACGAGAAGGAAAAGTTGGGTTTATGTCAAGAAAAGACGCGCTACAACAAGGAAAAGTTGGGTTTTATCAAGAAAAGTGTGATAGGACAAAGGAAACGTCGGGGTTGGTCAAGAAAAGGTGCGACATGATAATGGGTACGATACGAGAAGGAAAAGTTGGGTTTTGGGGACAAAAGGTGCGATACGGGACAGCGGAAAACGAGCCAACCAGGTGGAGCGGAGAGCAAGAAACACACGGAAAAACGTCACTATTTCTACCCAAAAGGCAGCGTTGGGAGCCCCAAGAGCAGCGACGACCCCCCCGGGGCCCAGGTGGGGTGGGCCAGGCACCCAATGCGTGCGATACCTGGGTCGGGCGCCTGCGGGTCGGTGTCCATGTCCCCCCAGGGCTTCCAGACCAGCTCCGCGCGCTCCTCGTCCTGCTGCGCCTGCGCTGGGTCGCGCAGGGCCGGCAGCTCCGCCTGGAAGCCGCTCCCCACGTTGATCTGCCTGGAGAGGGGACGGGAGGCGGTGACGGGGACCGCGGCGGCGCGGCGGGGGGGACGGGGGCGTTCTGAGCGCTCACGGCATCATCGTGCTCCGATCGGCACCGAAACCGCGCGGTTCGGCCGAAAACCACAGGGATTCGCTCCAAGACGCGGCAGAGTGGGAGAGACGCCCTGCGAGGGCTCGGAACAACAAAGCGTTGCCGGGGTTCCGCCGCGACATCAGCGCCGCCGGTGACATCAGCGCCTCGTGTTCCGTTCGGAATGGACGTCAATGGGTCCTGGCGGGCCAAACGAGGGGCAGGAAAAGCGCGACGCACCCGTTTTGCGCCCGTTTTTGGTGGTTTGGGGACTCACGGCCGGATGCTGATTTTGGGGGCGTCCTTCACCAGGCACAATCCCAAGTCGCCGTCCATTCTGCCTGCGGGATATTGAGAAATAAGGGGGGAAAAGCAAGGCTCAGGATCAAAATCATCGTGCCGAGACCGTTCCTCGGCATCACAACCACAAATTGTCCCAATTCCCATCGTTTTGGTGAAATCGGTCGCTGATGGATCATCCCAATGGGGTTTTGCAGTCGATCGCAGCACTCGGGTGGTTTTTACACCCGATATCACAGCGAAACGCTGGGGGGTTGTTTCCATCCCATATTCCACAAAAGCACCCATTTTGGGGGTTTTTGGGGAGCACGAGCTCTGCGTTTGTCACCACAAACCAGCGAGGGGACGCCGAACCCAAACCGGGTTCACCGGGCGGTTTTACACCGGGATCGCTCGGCCCGGGTTGAGATAAACCCCCCGTAAACCACAACCATAAAGCGGGGTGTTCCCCCCAAAGCGCTACGTGGGGACATCCGCATCGCACTGAATTAACCCCGCGGGGCGGCCGAAAGCGCTTCAATCCCGGTGTCGGGATCACGAGGGGTTTTGGCCTCCGTCGCCTTTTTGCTGCGAGATCTTCCCATCCGGAGACGCATTTTCGGTGATCTGGGCAACATCGAACGAGAAAAGGGTTAAAGGTGGAAAACGCACAAAATCACACGGGCGTTTATCTGCTTTTCCTCCTTTTTTGGCTCAAAAGCAAGCGGCGAACCCCAAAATGAGGGGTCTGGGGACCCACCAGTCCTGCTGATGCTTCCTCCCTTTCACCCAACTCGAGGCGATCGCCGGGTTCCGTATTTCGGATCAATAACCCAGCGGGAGCCTGGAGCCTCCCAGAGCCCGTCCCTGGGGTAGCGGCCGCCGAGCGCGTCCCCATAGCGTTATTTGGGTGTAATTTGGGGGGTTTTGGGGCACGTAGCACCCTTGGTTCAGCCAGGGACACACACACGGGTGCTCCGGGAAGCGACTCCGGCGCCGCCGGTTGCCGAATCATCGCACAACCATCCAAGTACTCCTCACCCACCTCGTTCCTTGTCACTGGAACCAACACCGGGATCACCAGGGGGGTTTTCGGACAGCGTCGGGGGTTCGGAGGCGCCGTTTCCATCTCCCAACGATGGTTTCGCGGTGTTTGCATCGCCCGCGTCGCGCACCTGAGCACAAACGGAACCGGGAGCGTCGGTGGCGCTGGAGGATATCAAAGCGCTTTGCAAACTGCTCTTCCCAATTATTTCTCCGTTATATAACGAGGATAATAAAACCCGCTACGCTAAACACGACCCAAACCGGGCGGGAGCGCGCAACGTGAATCTTTACACTGCAGCGATTCCCTATTTCTCGTTTTCTCACCCCGTCGTCTCCACTCAATCGGCAGCGACGTTCACAAATCATCCAGTTACGCACAATTTGGTAACGACCCCCGCAAAGGGCTTCGACGGCACCGCCGTCCCCCCCGCCGCCTTCGCTCAGATCCCCGCTCAATGAGCAGCACCCATGGGTGCCCGTTACCTGCCCCCTCTCGGCGTCCACCGACCACCCGTGGTTCCGGCACATGGAGACGCCGCCATCCTCAACCGGAGCAGCCGCCAAGTGGCTAAAGTGACAAAAATCAGGATAAATAGGTAAAAAAATCAACATGATAAAGCCGCGGCGCTTTTAGAACAGATGGCGTAGTCGGCACTGAAGCTCCAGGCAGGTGGAGCTTGCCCGGTGGAATCAATCGGCGTTCGGTCTCAAAGGTTTCAACCCAAAAGGGTTAAATAGCAAGGATTAATAAATACTGACCCTCATTAATAATTACTGATTGTCATTAATAAATAGTGACCGTCACTAATAAATACTGATCGTTATTAATAAATACTGACCATCATTAATAAATACTGATCATCATTAATAAATACTCACAATCATTAATCGATACTGATTGTCATTAATAAATACTGACTGTTATTAATAAATACTGATCATCATTAATAAATACTCGCCATCATTAATCAATACTGATCATCATTAATAGTGACGGTCATTAATAAATACTGATCGTCATTAATAAATACTAACCATTATTAATAAATGCCGATCACCATTAACAAATACTGATCATCATTAATAAATAATAATCATCCTTAATAAATACCATCATTAATCAATACTGATTGTCATTAAGAAATACTGACCGCCATTAATAAATACTGGCCGTTATTAATAAATACTGGTGGTTATTAATAAATACTAATTGTCATTAATAAATACTAACCATCATTAATAAATACTGGTTGTTATTAATAAATACTGATCACTATTAATAAATTATGACCATCATTAGTAAATACTGATCATTAGTAACCAGGCTCAGGTTGGGCTCCAGGTTGGGCTCAAGGCTCAGATTGGGCTCCAGGTTGGGCTCCAGGCTCAGGTTGGGCTCCAGGTCAGGCTCAAGGCTCAGGATGGGCTCCAGGTTCAGGTTGGGCTCCAGGTTGGGCTCCAGGCTCAGGTCGGGCTCCAGGCTCAGGTTGGGCTCCAGGTCGGGCTCCAGGCTCAGACTGGGCTCCAGGTCGGGCTCCAGCGCTTCCCCGCAGAGCAGCCCGGGGCTCTGGGCAAAGCCACGCAGCTCGTCGCCCAAGGGAAACAGGTCCATGGTCACCGGGCTCCAAACACCCCGGAGCAAAAACCAGAGCGGCCCCAGGACACCCGGGCTCCCAAAGAGCCTGGAAAAGGGACACAAAGAGTTAAATTGGGGGGAGTGAAGTGGCTGCTGATGCTGAGAAACCCCCGGGGGTTCGGGGCTGGGGGGAAAGGGGGGGATCTGTATGAAAACTGCTCTGGGGAAAAGGGGGGAAGGGGTTGGGCTGCACGGGAATGGGAGGAGGGACGGGAAAACGGGAGAGGGAAACGGGGAAGAGGGAAAAGGGGGGAAAGGGGGAAAAAGGGGGGAAAGAGGGAAAAGGGGGAAAAAGGGAAAAGAGGGGAAAAGGGGGGAAAGAGGGAAAAGGGGGAAAAAGGGAAAAGAGGGGAAAAGGGGGGAAAGAGGGAAAAGGGGGGAAAGAGGGAAAAGGGGGGAAAGAGGGAAAAGGGGGAAAAAGCAAGGAAAGAGGGAAAAGGGGGAAAAAGGGGGGAAAGAGGGAAAAAGGGGGGAAAGAGGGAAAAAGAGGGAAAAAGCGAGGAAAGAGGGAAAAGAGGGAAAAAGGGGGGAAAGAGGGAAAAATAGGGAAAAAGCGAGGAAAGAGGGAAAGGGGGGGAAAAGGGAAGAAACAGGGATAAAGGGGGAAAAGAGGGATAAGATGGAAAGAGGGGGGAAGAGGGAAAGGGGGGAAAGAAGGGAAAAGAGGGAAGAGGGAAAAGGGGAGAAAAGGGGGGAAAGAGGAAAAAGGGGGAAAAGGGGGGAAAAGGGAAAAAGGGGGAAGAGGGAAAAGAGGGGGAAGAGGGGGGGAAGAGGAAAAAGAGGGAAAAAGGGGGCAAAGAGGGATAAAGGGGAAAGAGGGAAAAGAGGGAAAAAGGGGGGAAGAGGGAAAAGGGCGGAAAGAGGGAAAAGAGGGATAAAGGGGGAAAGAGGGAAAAGGGAGAAAAGGGGGGGAAGAAGGAAAAAGGGAGAAAAAGGGGGAAAAGAGGGGGAAGAGGGAAAAAGGGGGGAAAGGGAGAAAAAGGGGGGGAAACAGGGATAAAGGGGGAAAGAGGGAAAAGAGGGAAAAAGGGGGGGAAAAGGGGGAAGAGGGAAAAGGGGGGAAAGAGGGAAAAGAGGGAAAAACGGCGGAAAGAGGGAAAAGAGGGAAAAAGGGGGGGAAGGGAAAAAGGGGGGAAAGAGGGATAAAGGGGGAAAGAGGGAAAAGAGGGAAAAGGGGGATGAAAGAGAGAAAAAGTCTGTGGGGGGATTGATGGCGGATCCGCCCCAGCCCCGGGGTCTCTCCTGGAGGGGAGGGACGGGCGGGCTCCAGCGGGGGTGCTGAGGAGATGAGGGGACACGAGGGGACCCGAGGGGACGATGAAGGGACCCGAGGGACGCGAGGGGACACGATGGGACATGAAGGGACACGAGGGACCCGAGGGGACGCGATGGGACATGAAGAGACGCGATGGGACATGAAGAGACACGAGGGACCCGAGGGGAGGCGATCTCCTCACCCGGTGTTTCCCGCCCCGGCGCTTCCCGCCCGCCGGCGCCGCGGCCACGCCCCCTCGCCGCCGGCCACGCCCCCTCGCCGGCGTCACGTCCGGGAGTGTGTGGCGGGAAAAGGCGGGAGGGAGGAGAGGGAGGCGCCGCCGTTTTGGTGGAGGTTGTGAGGGGAGCTGGGGGTCGGCGGGAGGGGCATTGGGGGTCGGTGTGGGGGGAGGAATTGGGGTCGGTGTGAGGGGCATTGGGGGGCCGGGGGGGGACATTGGGGGTCGGTGTGAGGGGGGGATTTGGGGGGCAGTGTGGGGGTGGGGATTTGGGGTCGGTGTGAGGGGGGAATTGGGGGGCGGTGTGGGGGAGGAACTGGGGGTCGGTGTGAGCGGGACATTGGGGGTCGGTGTGGGGAGGAATTGGGGATCGGTGGGGGGGGCTTGGGGGGTCGGTGTGAGGGGGAATTGGGGGTCGGTGGGGGGGGAAGTTGGGGGTTTGTGTGGGGAGGATTTGAGGGGTCAGTGTGGGGAGGATTTGGGGGTCGATGTGAGGGGCATTAGGGGTTGGTGTGGGGGGCAGGAACTGGGGGTCAGTGTGTGGGGGGCGTTGGGGGTCGGTGCGAGGGGGAATTAGGGTCCAGTGGGGGGGCACTGGGGGTCGGTGTTTGAGGGGGGAATTGGGGGGTCGGTGTGGGGGGGTCAGTGCAGGGGGGGCCTTGGGGGTCGGTGTGAGGGGGCATTGGGGGTCAGTCTGGGGAGGAATTGGGGGTCGGTTTGGAGGGGGGCATTGGGGATCAGTGTGGGGGGAATTGGGGGTCGGTGTGGGGGGGAATTGGGGTCTGGCGTGGGGGGGGACATTGGGGGTCAGTGTGGGGGGAATTGGGGCTTGGTGTGGGGGGAAAGTTGGGGCTCGTTCTGGGGAGGATTTGAGGGGTCAGTGTGGGGAGGATTTGGGGGTCGATGTGAGGGGCATTAGGGGTTGGTGTGGGGGGCGTTGGGGGTCGGTGCGAGGGGGAATTAGGGTCCCGGGGGGGGATTGGGGGTCGGTGTTTGAGGGGGGAACTGGGGGGTTGGTGTGCGGGGGCGGCCTTGGGGGTCGGTGTGAGGGGGCATTGGGGGTCAGTCTGGGGAGGAATTGGGGGTCGGGGGGGCATTTGGGGGTCGGTGGGGGGGAGCTGGGGGTCGGGGTTTGGGGGGAGCTGGGGGTCGGGTGGGGGGTGGATTGAGGGTCGGTGTGAAGGGAATGGGGGGCCATGAGGGGAACGGAGGCGCAGAAACAACTTTACAGCCTCCGGAGCCATGAACCTCCACACCCCGCAGGGCTCCAGAGCAGCTGCGTTCGTTTCGCCGTCGGGCGCAAGGGGAGCGATGGTTCCACCCCTCGTGCGCCGCTCCGAGCGGCAGGAGCTGCGTTTAAATACAGCGAGGTGCTCATGTCCCAGCGACCCCGGAGCGCCCGCGCACATCCATAACCTTTCCCGCTCATCACTGCTGTAGTCTCCGCCTGGACCCCCCCCGTTCGCCTGCGCGGCGCCACCTGGTGCTCTGGAGGAGGGGTCTTTGGATGAAGGCTCCTTCAGCTTCCTCAGGTTTGGCTCCTTGTGTTGAATGGACTGGGACCCAAGCTCCAGGTCGGTTGAACCCAGCCTGGCGCCCCCTTTTTGCTGTAAATCTCGGTTCTCTCGGCCCCTCGAGTTCACAGCTGGTGCCGTAAAACTCCTGATCCTGGCACTGCTGGGTTCTGGTTTCCTTACCATGAGTTCACCTAAAGCTCTGAACTGAGCACTCGTGTGGCTCAGCCCTAAAGTGTTGGCTCGTTAGTGGGCACCCAATTATGTTTTGTTAACCCTTAAAATGTTCGTGCCCTCTATCAGACCCAGGAGTTCGGGCGGGGATTCAATTCAGGAGGGACCCGGGAGTAACCCTAAGGACCCAGTAGTTGGGGGGTGTCAAGGGTTAAGATCGTGAAACCGTGGGGACCCCTAATGTCCCCAGGGGCCATTGTGACATCCTGGGGACCCTGCATTGTCCCCAGGGTGTTGTGACACCATGGGGACCCACTTTGTCCCCAGGGCCCATTGTGACGTCTCAGGATCCCCCATTGTCCCCAGGGCCCATTGTGACATTCTGGGGACCCCAAATGTCCCCAGGGCCCATTGTGACATTCTGGGGACCCCCTTTGTCCCCAGGGCCCATCGTGGCACCGAGGGGACCCCCCCCCCCTAGTCCCCAGGGCCCATTGTGGCACCATGGACACCCCCTTTGTCCCCAGGGCCCATTGTGACATCCCAGGACCCCACCTTGTCCCCAGGGTCCCTTCTGACAGGGTGGGGACCCCCCTTTCTCCCCAGGGCTCATTGTGACGTCCCAGGACCCCTCGTTGTCCCCAGTGCCCATTGTGACATCCTGGGGACCCCCCTTGTCCCCAGGGCCCATTGTGAAATCCGGGGAACCCCCTGGTCTCCAGGGCCCATAGTGGTACCGTGGGGACTCGTCCTGTCACTTGGGTCCATTGTGACACCATGGGGACCCCGCCTTTGTCCCCAGTACCCATTGTGACATCCTGGGGACCCCTTTGTCCCGGGGCCCATTGTGACCCCCCTTTGTCCCCAAGGCCCATTGTGACACCGTGGGGACCCCACTTCTTTCCAGGACCCATTGTGGCATTCTGGGGACTTCCTTTGTCCCCAGGGCCCATTGTGACATCCTGGAGACCCCCTTTATCCCCAGAGCTCGTTATCGCACCATGGGGACCCCCTTTGTCACTGGGGCCCATTGTGACATCCCAGGACCCCCCATTGTCCCCAGGGCCCATTGTGACACCGTGGGGACCCCCCTTGTCCCCAGGGCCCATTGTGACGTCCCAGGACCCCACTTTGTCCCCAGTGCTCATTGTGAAATTCTGGGGACCCCCCCTTGTCCTCAGGGCTCATTGTGACAGCCGAGGACCTTACTTTGTCCCCAGGGCCCATTGTGACATCCCAGGACCCCCCACTGTCTCCAGTGCCTATTGTGACATCATGGGGACCACCCTTTTTCCCCAGGGCTCATTGAGACGTCCCAGGACCCCTCGTTGTCCCCAGGCCCCATCGTGACATCCTGGGGACCCCCCTTGTCTCCAGGGCCCATAGTGGCACTGTGGGGACTCATCACTTGGGCCCATTGTGACATCCTGGAGACCCCCCTTTATCCCCAGGGCCCATTGTGACACCGTGGAGACCCCATTTGTCACTGGGGCCCATTGTGACATCCCAGGACACCCCATTGTCCCCAGGGCCCACTGAGACATCCCGGCGACCACCCTTTGTCCCCAGGGCCCATTATGCACATTCAGGGGACACCCCTTTGTCCCCAAGGCCCATTGTGACATCCTGGGGAGACCCCATTGTCCCCAAGGCCCATTGTGGCACCATGGGGACCCCCTTTGTCCCCAGTGCCCATTGTGACATCTTAGGACCCCACTTTGTCCCCAGGGCCCATTGTGACATCCTGGGGACCACCTGTGTCCCCAGGGCCCATTGTGACATCCCAGGAGCCACCGTTGTCCCCAGGGCCCATTGTGACATCCTGGGGACCCCCTTGTCCCCAGTGTCCATTGTGGCATCCTGGGACCCCCGTTGTCCCCAGGGCCCATTGTGGCACCATGTGGACCCCCTTTTTCCCGAGGGCCCATTATAACGTCCCAGGACCCCCCATTGTCCCCTGGGCCCATTGTGACATCCTGGGGTCCCCCTTTTGTCCCCTGGGCCCATTGTGACACTGTGGGGATCTCCTTTGTCCCCAGGGACCATTGTGACACTGTGGGGACCCCCTTTGTCCCCAGGGCCCATTGTGACATCCTGGGGAATCCCTTTGTCTCCAGGGCCCATTGTGACGTCCCAGGACCCTGCTTTGTCCCCGGGGCCCATTGTGACATCCTGGGGAACCGCTTTGTCCCCAGGACCCATTGTGACGTCCCAGGACCCCCCCTTGTCCCCAGGGCTCATTGTGATGTCCCAGGATCCCCATTGTCCCCAGAGCCCATTGTGATGTCCTGGGAACCCCCTTTGACCCCAGGGTCCATTGTGACACCATGGGGACCCCCTCTTGTCCCCAGGGCCCATCGTGGCACCGTGGGGACCCCCTTGTCACTGGGGACCCATTGTGACACTATGGGGACCCCCCTTTGTGCCCAGGGCCCATTGTAACATCCTGGGGACCCCCTTGCCTCCAGGGCCCCTTGTGACATCAAAGGATCACCCTTTGTCCCCAGGACCCATTGTGACATCCCAGGACCCCACTTACTCCCCAGGGCCCATTGTGGCACCATGAGGACCCCCTTTGTCACTGGTGCCCATTGTGACATCCCAGGACCCCCCATTGTCTGCAGAGCCCATTGTGACACTATAGGGACCCCCCTTGTCACTGAGGACCCATTGTGACACCATGGGCACCTCCCCTTGTCGTCAGAGCCCATCGTGACATCCCAAAACCCCCTATTGTCTCCAGGGCCCATTGTGACATCCTGGGGACCTCCCTTTCTCCCCAGGGCCCATTGTGACGTTCCAGGAACCCCCATTGTCCTCAGGGCCCATTGTGACATTCAGGGGACCCCCTTTGTCTTCAGGGCCCATTGTGACACCATGGAGACCCCATTTGTCACTCGGGCCCATTGTGACATCCTAGGACCCCCCATTGTCCCCAAGGCCCATTGCGACATCCTGGGGACCCCCCTTTGTCCTCAGGGCCCACTGTGACATTCAGGGCACCCCTCTTTGTCCCCAGGGCCCATTCTGATACCATGGGGACCCCTTTGTCCCCAGGGCCCACTGTGACATCCTGGGGACGCCCTTTGTCCCCAGGGCCCATTTTGACACCATGTGCACCCCCCTTTGTGCCCAGGGCCGATTGTGACATCCTGGGGACCCTCTTTGTCCCCAGGGCCCATTGTGACATCCTGGGGACACCCCATTGTCTCCAGGGCCCATTGTGAACATCCTGGGGACCCCCTTGTCCCCAGGGCCCATCGTGGCACCGTGGGGACCCCCCGTTGTCCCCAGGGCCTATAGTGACACCGTGGGTACCCCCTTTGTCCCCAGTGCCCATTGTGACATCCTGGGGACCCCCCTTGTCCCCAGGGCTTATTGTGACATCCTGGGGACCGCCTTAGTCCCCAGGGCCCATTGTGACATCCCAGGACCCCAAGTTGTCCCCAGGGACCATTGTGACACCGTGGGGACCCCCTTTGTCCTCAGGGCCCGTTGTGAACATCCTGGGGACCCCCTTGTCCACACGACCCATCGTGGCACCGTGGGGACCCCCCGTTGTCCCCAGGGCCTATAGTGACACCGTGGGTACCCCCTTTATCCCATGAGCCCATTGTGACATCCTGGGGACCCCCTTGTCCCCAGGGCCCATTGTGACACCATGGGGATCGCCTTTGTCCCCGTGGCCCATTGTGACATCCCAGGACCCCGCGTTGTCCCCAGGGCCCATTCTGACATCCTGGGGACCCCCCTTCTCCCCAGGGCTTATTGTGACATCCTGGGGACCCCTTTGTCCCAGGGGCACATTGTGGCACCATGGGGACCCCCTTTATCCCCAGGGCCACTTGTGACATCCTGGGGACCCCCCTTGTCCCCAGTGCCCATTATGACATTCTGGGGACCCCCTTTGTCCCAGGGGCACATTGTGGCACCACGGGGACCCCCTTTGTCACCGGGGCCCATTGTGACATCCTGGGGACCCCCTTTGTCCCAAGACCCCATTGTGACATCCTGGGGACCCCGCCTTGTCCCCAAAGCCCATTGTGACATCCTGGGGACCCTCTTTGTCCCCAGGGCCCATTGTGGCACCATGGGGACACCCTTTGTCACTGGGGCCAATTGTGACATCCCAGGACCCCACTTTGTCCCCAGGGCTTATTGTGATACCATGGGGACCCCCCTTGTCCCCAGGGCCCATTGTGACATTCAGGGGGACTCCTCTTTGTCCCCAGGGCCTATTGTGTCATCCTGGGGATCTCCCCTTGTCTCTAGGGCCCATTGTGAGACTGTGGAAGACCCCCTTTGTCCCCAAGTCCCATTGTGACGTCCCAGGACGCCTCGTTGTCCCCAGGACCCATTGTGACTCCATGGGAACCCCCCCTTGTCCCCAGGGCCCATTGTGACAACCTGGGACCCCCCTTTGTCCCCAGTGCTCATTGTGAAATCCTGGGGACCCACTTTGTCCCCAGGGCCCATTGTGGCACCATGGGGAGCGCCTTTGTCACTGGGGACCATTGTGACATTCCAGGATTTTACTTTGTCCCCGGGGCCCATTGTGACATCCTGGGGATCCCCCTTTGTCGCCAGGGCCCACTGTGACACCGTGGGCACCCTCTTTGTCCCATGGGCCCATTGTGACCTTCAAGGGACCCCCCATTGTCCCCAGGGCCCATTCTGACATCCTGGGTACCCCCTTTGTCCCCAAGACCCATTGTGACATCCTAGTACCCCCCGCAGTCCCCAGGGCCCATTGTGACACCATGGGGATCGCCTTTGTCCCCGTGGCCCATTGTGACATCCCAGGACCCCGCGTTGTCCCCAGGGCCCATTCTGACATCCTGGGGACCCCCCTTGTCCCCAGGGCTTATTGTGACATCCTGGGGTCCCCTTTGTCCCAGGGGCACATTGTGGCACCATGGGGACCCCCTTTATCCCCAGGGCCACTTGTGACATCCTGGGGACCCCCCTTGTCCCCAGTGCCCATTATGACATTCTGGGGACCCCCTTTGTCCCAGGGGCACATTGTGGCACCACGGGGACCCCCTTTGTCACCGGGGCCCATTGTGACATCCCAGGACCCCAAGTTGTCCCCAGGGCCCATTGTGACACCATGGGTACCCCCTTTGTCCCATGGGCCCATTGTGACATCCTTGGGACCCCCTTGTCGCCAGGGCCCATCATGGCACCGTGGGGACCCGCCTTTGTCCCCAGTGCCCATTGTGACATCCTGGGGACCCCCCTTGTCCCCATGGCTTATTGTGACACCCTGGGACCGCCTTTGTCCCCAGGGCCCATTGTGACGTCCCAGGACCCCCCATTGTCCCCAGGGACCATTGTGACATCCTGGGGACCCCCTTTGTCCCAAGACCCCATTGTGACATCCTGGGGACCCCGCCTTGTCCCCAAAGCCCATTGTGACATCCTGGGGACCCTCTTTGTCCCCAGGGCCCATTGTGGCACCATGGGGACACCCTTTGTCACTGGGGCCAGTTGTGACATCCCAGGACCCCACTTTGTCCCCAGGGCTTATTGTGATACCATGGGGACCCCCCTTGTCCCCAGGGCCCATTGTGACATTCAGGGGGACTCCTCTTTGTCCCCAGGGCCTATTGTGTCATCCTGGGGATCTCCCCTTGTCTCTAGGGCCCATTGTGAGACTGTGGAAGACCCCCTTTGTCCCCAAGTCCCATTGTGACGTCCCAGGACGCCTCGTTGTCCCCAGGACCCATTGTGACTCCATGGGAACCCCCCCTTGTCCCCAGGGCCCATTGTGACATCCTGGGACCCCCCTTTGTCCCCAGTGCTCATTGTGAAATCCTGGGGACCCACTTTGTCCCCAGGGCCCATTGTGGCACCATGGGGAGCGCCTTTGTCACTGGGGACCATTGTGACATTCCAGGATTTTACTTTGTCCCCGGGGCCCATTGTGACATCCTGGGGATCCCCCTTTGTCGCCAGGGCCCACTGTGACACCGTGGGCACCCTCTTTGTCCCATGGGCCCATTGTGACCTTCAAGGGACCCCCCATTGTCCCCAGGGCCCATTGTGACATCCTGGGTACCCCCTTTGTCCCCAAGACCCATTGTGACATCCTAGTACCCCCCGCAGTCCCCAGGGCCCATTGTGACATCCTGGGGATCCCTTTGGCCCCAGGGCCCATTGTGACAGGGCGGGGATCCCCCTTGTCCCCAGGGCCCATTGTGAAACCGTGGGGACCCTCTTGTCCCCAGGGCCCATTGTGGCACCGTGGAGACCCCCTCTTTGTCTCCAGTGCCCATTGTGACATCCTGGGGACCCCTTTGTCCCCAGGCACCATTGTGACAGGGTGGGACCCCCCTTGTACCCAGGGCCCGTTGTGACATCCTGGGGACCCCCTTTGTCCCCAGGGCCTATTGTGACATCCTGGGGAGTCCCCTTTATCCCCAGGGCCCATTGTGACATCCTGGGGACCCCCTTTGTCCCTAGGGTTCATTGTGACATCCCAGGACCCCCATTGTCCCCAGGGCCCATTGTGAACAACCTGGGGACCCCCCTTTTTCCCCGAGCCCATTGTGGCGTCCCAGGATGCTTCGTTGTCCCCTGGGCCCATTGTGACATCCCGGGGACCCCTTTTGTCCCCAGGGTCCATTGTGACATCCTGGGGCCTCCCTTTGTCCCCAGGGCCCATTGTGACATCGCAGGAGCCACCATTGTCCCAAGGGCACATTGTTACATCCTGGGGACCCCCTTGTCCCCAGGGCCCATCGTGGCACTGTGGGGACCCCCCCTTTGTCTCCAGTGCCCATTGTGACATCCTTGGGACCCCCCTTGTCCCCAGGACCCGTTGTGACATCTTGGGGACCCCTATGTCACCAGAGCCCATTGTGATATCCTGGGGAGCCCCCTTTGTCCCCAGGGCCCATTGTGCACATCCTGTGGACCCCTCTTTGTCCCCAGGGCCCATTGTGATATCCTGGGGAGCCCTCTTTTTCCCCAGGGCCTATTGTGACATCCTGGGGACCCCCTTTGTCCCCCGGGCCCATTGTGACATCCTGAAGACCCCCTTTGTCCCCAGGGCCTATTGTGACCACCCAGGACCCCCCATTGTCCCCAGGGCCCATTGTGACACCGTGGAGACCCTCCTTGTCCTCAGGGCCCATTATGACATTCAGGGGACTCCTCTTTGTCCCCAGGGCCTATTGTGACATCCTGGGGACCCCCCTTTACTCCAGGGCCCATTGTGACGTCCCAGGACCCCCTATTGTTCCCAGGGCCCATTGTGACATTCTGGGGACCCCAAATGTCCCCAGGGCCTATTGTGACATCCTGGGGAGCACCCTTTATCCCCAGGGCCCATTGTGACATCCTGGGGACCCCCTTTGTCCCTAGTGTTCACTGTGACATTCTGAGGACCCCTCGTTGTCCCCAGTGCCCATTGTGACATCCTGGGGACCCCCCTTGTCCCCAGGGCCCATTGTGAAATCTGGGGAACCCCCTGGTCTCCAGGGCCCATAGTGGTACCGTGGGGACTCGTCCTGTCACTTGGGTCCATTGTGACACCATGGGGACCCCGCCTTTGTCCCCAGTACCCATTGTGACATCCTGGGGACCCCTTTGTCCCCGGGGCCCATTGTGACATCCTGGGGACCCCCCTTTGTCCCCAAGGCCCATTGTGACACCGTGGGGACCCCACTTCTTTCCAGGACCCATTGTGGCATTCTGGGGACTTCCTTTGTCCCCAGGGCCCATTGTGACATCCTGGAGACCCCCTTTATCCCCAGAGCTCGTTGTCGCACCATGGGGACCCCCTTTGTCACTGGGGCCCATTGTGACATCCCAGGACCCCCCATTGTCCCCAGGGCCCATTGTGACACCGTGGGGACCCCGCCTTTTCCCCAGGGCCCATTGTGACGTTTCAGGACCCCCTTTGTCCCCAGGGCCCACTGTGGCACCATGGGGACCCCCTTTGTCCTCTGGGCCCATTGTGACATTCCAGGACCCCACTTTGTCCCCAGGGCCCATTGTGACACCGTGGGGACCCCCCTTGTCCCCAGGGCCCATTGTGACAATTAAGGGACCCCCTATGTCCCCAGGGCCCATTTTGACATCCCAGGACCCCACTTTGTCCCCAGTGCTCATTGTGAAATTCTGGGGACCCCCCTTGTCCTCAGGGCTCATTGTGACAGCCGAGGACCTTACTTTGTCCCCAGGGCCCATTGTGACATCCCATGACCCCCCACTGTCTCCAGTGCCCATTGTGACATCATGGGGACCACCCTTTTTCCCCAGGGCTCATTGTGACGTCCCAGGACCCCTCGTTGTCCCCAGGCCCCATCGTGACATCCTGGGGACCCCCCTTGTCCCCAGGGCCCATTGTGACATCCGTGGGACCCCCTTGTCTCCAGGGCCCATAGTGGCACTGTGGGGACTCATCACTTGGGCCCATTGTGACATCCTGGAGACCCCATTTGTCACTGGGGCCCATTGTGACATCCCAGGACACCCCACTGTCCCCAGGGCCCACTGAGACATCCTGGCGACCACCCTTTGTCCCCAGGGCCCATTATGCACATTCAGGGGACACCCCTTTGTCCCGAAGGCCCATTGTGACATCCTGGGGAGACCCCATTGTCCTCAAGGCCCATTGTGGCACCATGGGGACCCCCTTTGTCCCCAGTGCCCATTGTGACATCTTAGGACCCCACTTTGTCCCCAGGGCCCATTGTGACATCCCAGGAGCCTCCTGTGTCCCTAGGGCCCATTGTGACATCCTGGGGACCCCCTTGTCCCCAGTGTCCATTGTGGCATCCTGGGACCCCCGTTGTCCCCAGGGCCCATTGTGGCACCATGTAGATCCCCTTTTTCCCGAGGGCCCATTATAACGTCCCAGGACCCCCCATTCTCCCCTGGGCCCATTGTGACATCCTGGGGTCCCCCTTTTGTCCCCTGGGCCCATTGTGACACTGTGGGGACCTCCTTTGTCCCCAGGGCCCATTGTGACACTGTGGGGACCCCCTTTGTCCCCAGGGCCCATTGTGACGTCCTGGGGAACCGCTTTGTCCTCAGGACCCATTGTGAGGTCCCAGGACCCCCCCTTGTCCCCATGGCTCATGTCCCAGGATCCCCATTGTCCCCAGAGCCCATTGTGATGTCCTGGGAACCCCCTTTGACCCCAGGGTCCATTGTGACACCATGGGGACCCCCTCTTGTCCCCAGGGCCCATCGTGGCACCGTGGGGACCCCCTTGTCACTGGGGACCCATTGTGACACTATGGGGACCCCCCTTTGTGCCCAGGGCCCATTGTAACATCCTGGGGACCCCCTTGCCTCCAGGGCCCCTTGTGACATCAAAGGATCACCCTTTGTCCCCAGGACCCATTGTGACATCCCAGGACCCCACTTACTCCCCAGGGCCCATTGTGGCACCATGAGGACCCCCTTTGTCACTGGTGCCCATTGTGACATCCCAGGACCCCCCATTGTCTGCAGAGCCCATTGTGACACTATAGGGACCCCCCTTGTCACTGAGGACCCATTGTGACACCATGGGCACCTCCCCTTGTCGTCAGAGCCCATCGTGACATCCCAAAACCCCCTATTGTCTCCAGGGCCCATTGTGACATCCTGGGGACCTCCCTTTCTCCCCAGGGCCCATTGTGACGTTCCAGGAACCCCCATTGTCCTCAGGGCCCATTGTGACATTCAGGGGACCCCCTTTGTCTTCAGGGCCCATTGTGACACCATGGAGACCCCATTTGTCACTCGGGCCCATTGTGACTCCTAGGACCCCCCATTGTCCCCAAGGCCCATTGCGACATCCTGGGGACCCTCCTTTGTCCTCAGGGCTTATTGTGACATCCTGGGGACCGCCTTTGTCCCCAGGGCCCATTGTGACATCCCAGGACCCCAAGTTGTCCCCAGGGACCATTGTGACACCGTGGGGACCCCCTTTGTCCTCAGGGCCCGTTGTGAACATCCTGGGGACCCCCTTGTCCACACGTCCCATCGTGGCACCGTGGGGACCCCCCGTTGTCCCCAGGGCCTATAGTGACACCGTGGGTACCCCCTTTATCCCATGAGCCCATTGTGACATCCTGGGGACCCCCTTGTCCCCAGGGCCCATTGTGACACCATGGGGATCGCCTTTGTCCCCGTGGCCCATTGTGACATCCCAGGACCCCGCATTGTCCCCAGGGCCCATTCTGACATCCCAGGACCCCCCGTTGTCCCCAGGGCCCATTGTGACACCATGGGTACCCCCTTTGTCCCATGGGCCCATTGTGACATCCTGGGGACCCCCTTGTCGCCAGGGCCCATCATGGCACCGTGGGGACCCCCCTTTGTCCCCAGTGCCCATTGTGACATCCTGGGGACCCCCCTTGTCCTCATAGCTTATTGTGGCACCCTGGGACCCCCTTTGTCCCCAGGGCCCATTGTGATGTCCCAGGACCCCCCATTGTCCGCAGGGACCATTGTGACATCCTGGGGACCCCCTTTGTCCCAAGACCCCATTGTGACATCCTGGGGACCCCGCCTTGTCCCCAAAGCCCATTGTGACATCCTGGGGACCCTCTTTGTCCCCAGGGCCCATTGTGGCACCATGTGGACACCCTTTGTCACTGGGGCCAATTGTGACATCCCAGGACCCCACTTTGTCCCCAGGGCTTATTGTGATACCATGGGGACCCCCCTTGTCCCCAGGGCCCATTGTGACATTCAGGGGGACTCCTCTTTGTCCCCAGGGCCTATTGTGTCATCCTGGGGATCTCTCCTTGTCTCTAGGGCCCATTGTGAGACTGTGGAAGACCCCCTTTGTCCCCAAGTCCCATTGTGACGTCCCAGGACGCCTCGTTGTCCCCAGGACCCATTGTGACTCCATGGGAACCCCCCCTTGTCCCCAGGGCCCATTGTGACATCCTGGGACCCCCCTTTGTCCCCAGTGCTCATTGTGAAATCCTGGGGACCCACTTTGTCCCCAGGGCCCATTGTGGCACCATGGGGAGCGCCTTTGTCACTGGGGACCATTGTGACATTCCAGGATTTTACTTTGTCCCCGGGACCCATTGTGACATCCTGGGGATCCCCCTTTGTCGCCAGGGCCCACTGTGACACCGTGGGCACCCTCTTTGTCCCATGGGCCCATTGTGACCTTCAAGGGACCCCCCATTGTCCCCAGGGCCCATTGTGACATCCTGGGTACCCCCTTTGTCCCCAAGACCCATTGTGACATCCTAGTACCCCCCGCAGTCCCCAGGGTCCATTGTGACATCCTGGGGATCCCCGTTGTCCCCAGGGCCCATTGTGAAACCGTGGGGACCCTCTTGTCCCCAGGGCCCATCGTGGCACCGTGGAGACCCCCCCTTTGTCTCCAGTGCCCATTGTGACATCCTGGGGACCCCCTTTGTCCCCAGTGCTCATTGTGACAGGGTGGGACCCCCCTTGTACCCAGGGCCCGTTGTGACATCCTGGGGACCCCCTTTGTCCCCAGGGCCTATTGTGACATCCTGGGGAGTCCCCTTTATCCCCAGGGCCCATTGTGACATCCTGGGGACCCCCTTTGTCCCTAGGGTTCATTGTGACATCCCAGGACCCCCATTGTCCCCAGGGCCCATTGTGAACAACCTGGGGACCCCCCTTTTTCCCCGGGCCCATTGTGGCGTCCCAGGATGCTTCGTTGTCCCCTGGGCCCATTGTGACATCCCGGGGACCCCTTTTGTCCCCAGGGTCCATTGTGACTTCCTGGGGCCTCCCTTTGTCCCCAGGGCCCATTGTGACATCGCAGGAGCCCCCATTGTCCCAAGGGCACATTGTTACATCCTGGGGACCCCCTTGTCCCCAGGACCCGTTGTGACATCTTGGGGACCCCTATGTCACCAGAGCCCATTGTGATATCCTGGGGAGCCCCCTTTGTCCCCAGGGCCCATTGTGCACATCCTGTGGACCCCTCTTTTTCCCCAGGGCCTATTGTGACATCCTGAAGACCCCCTTTGTCCCCAGGGCCTATTGTGACATGCCAGGACCCCCCCTTTTCTCCAGGGCCCATTGTGATGTCCCAGGACCCCCTATTGTCCCCAGAGCCCATTGTGACATCCCAGGACCCCCCATTGTCCCCAGGCCCCATTATACACATCCTGGGGTCCCCCTTTATCCCCAGGGCCATTGTGACACCATGGGGACCCACTTTGTCCCCAGGGCCCATTGTGACGTCCCAGGATGCCCCATTGTCCCCTGGTCCCATTGTCAAATCATGGGGACCCCCTTTATCCCCAGGGCCTGTTGTGACATCCCAGGACCCCCCATTGTCCCCAGGGCCCATTGTGACATCCCAGGACCCCCCATTGTCCCCAGGGCCCATTCTGACACCATGGGGACCCCCTTTGTCCCCAGGGCCCATTGTGATATCCTGGGGACTCCCTTTGTCCCCAGGGCCCATTGTGACACCGTGGAGACCCTCCTTGTCCTCAGGGCCCATTATGACATTCAGGGGACTCCTCTTTGTCCCCAGGGCCTATTGTGACATCCTGGGGACCCCCCTTTTCTCCAGGGCCCATTGTGACGTCCCAGGACCCCCTGTTGTTCCCCGGGGCCATTGTGAAATCCTGGGGACCCCCTCTTTTTCCCCAAGGCCCATTGTGACATCCCACGACCCCCCATTGTCCCCAGGCCCCATTATGCACATCCTGCGGTCCCCCTTTATCCCCCGGCCCCATTCTGACACTGTGGGGACCCCCGTTGTCCCCAGGGCCCATTGTGACATCCTGGGGACTCCCTTTGTCCCCAGGGCCCATTGTGACATCCCAGGACCCCCCATTGTCCCCAGGGCCCATTGTGACATCCTGGGAACCCCCTTGTCCCCAGGGCCCGTCGTGGCACCGTGGGGACCCTCCCCTTTTTCTCCAGTGCCAATTGTGACATCCTTGGGACCCCTCTTGTCCTCAGAGCCCATTGTGACATCCTGGGGAGCCCCCTTTGTCCCCAGGGCCGATTGTGACATCCTGGAGACCCCGTTTGTCCCTAGGGCCCATTGTGGCACCATGGGGACCCCCTTTGTCCCCAGGGCCCATTGTGACGTCCCAGGCCCCCCCATTTTCCCCAGGGCGCATTGTGACATCCTGGGGACCCCCTTTGTCCCCAGGGGCCATTGTGACGTACCAGGACCCACCCTTGTCCCCAGGGCCCTTTGTGACATCCTGGGGACCCCCATTGTCCCCAGAGTCCATTGTGACATCCTGGGCAGCCCCCTTTGTCCCCAGGGCCCATTGTGACATCCCAGGACCCCCCTTGTCTCCAGACCCCATTGTGACATCCTGGGGACCCTGTTGTCACAAGGGCCCATTGTGACACCGTGGGGACCCCCTTTGTCACTGGGGCCCATTGTGGCATACCAGGACTCCACTTTGTCCCCAGGGCCCATTGTGACACCGTGGGGACCCCTTTGTCCCCAGGACCCATTGTGACATCCCATGACCCCCCCTTGTCCCCAGGGCCCATTGTGACATCCTGGGGACCCCTTTGTCCCCAGGGACCATTGTGACAGGGTGGGACACCCCTTGTCTCCAAGGCCCATTGTGACATCATGGGGACCCCCCTTTGTCCCCAGGGCCCATTGTGACATCCTGGGGATCCCGTTTGTCCCCAGGGGCCATTGTGACATCCTGGGGACCCCCTTTGTCCCCAGGGGCCATTGTGACATCCTGGGGACCCCCCTTGTCCCCAGAGCCCATTGTGACATTCAGGGGACCCTCTCTTTGTCTCCAGGGCCGATTGTGACATCCTTGGGACCTCGTTTGTCCCCAGGGCCCATTGTTGTACCATGGGGACCCCCTTTGTCCCCAGGGCCCATTGTGGCACCATGGTGAACCCCTTTGTCACTGGGGCTCATTGTGACATCCCAGGACCCCCCGTTGTCCCCAGGGGCCATTGTGACATCCCAGGACCCCCCGGTGTCCCCAGGGCCCATTGTGACATCCTGGGTCCCCCTTTGTCCCTGTCGAGGGTTAGGATTGCGGGGTGACAATCAAACCCTGGCAGATGTGTTGTCAACCTCCTCTGCCCCCCACTTCCCCCTTCTGCCCCTCCCTCTCCCCCCTTCCCACTCAGGGCAGGCGATCGGGAGGGGAAGAAGCACAGAGGGGAGAGAGTTGGAAAAGTTCAAGATGTTTTACTGATGCTACTGATGAGAACAGAGAAAATGATACAAATATACAAAACCCATCTTGTAAGTCTGAGCAACTGCAGAGCCAGCACCCAAAGTCCTGGATCAGACTCTGCAGCCAACCGGAGCTGGATTCAGTCTCTCACTGGCCTCCGTTCGCAGGGACGACCAGCAAGGTCCTCTCCTGATGTCGGCCATGAGCAGAAGGGAAGGAAAAAGGCAAAAGGGAAGGAAAAGGGACGAGATTCTCGTGATCTCCCACTTTTATATGAAGTATTCACGTGAACGGAATGTTATACACAGTTGCTCACCAGTTTCTCGTTGCCCCTCTCGCGAGATGTCCATCTGTGCTTGTCAATAAGTTTCCATTCCATTGCTGGGTTTGCCAAAACATGTGTCTGGTTCTCCAGGAAAATGCAGCTGACATGAAGGCTTTGGCTGACAGGCAAAATTCACTAAAAGAGAAACTTATTTTTACCAAAACCAGGACAGGTGGGGGCGCAGAGGCTGCTGAGACATGGAGATGGACTGGGACACGGGGGTGGGCTGGGACATAGAGATAGGCTGGGACATGGATGGCCTGGGTCACAGAGACTGCTGGGATGTGCAGACGGGCTGGGTCATGGGCACGAGTCAGAGCCAGCACAGGAGCAGGGAGGCTGGGGCAGCTCCATCCTGCAGACGTGCTTGTCCTGGCCATGCCAGCCATGGGATACGTGCCCCAGCACAGACACACACCCGTGGGACACACAGCTGGCCACAGGGACCCCAGAGACACACGCACGCCCCGTGCCATCATTCCAGTTCACTGGTGGAGCCGTGGGGGTCACTGGGGTGGCGGTGGCGGTGGCCAAGGGTGGCGAGGGTGGCACCGAGGTGCTCACAGTCCAAACTGATCACTGTGTTTAAAAAGATAATCGAGGGGGAAGGGCAACCAAAGAGCCAGGAATCCATATTTCAAATAAATCAATAAGGTGAGAGGGTTGTTAATTAGATGAATGAGACAGGTAAACTGAGGCCAGCCCTGGGGAGTCTGTAACCCCTGCAGTGCCAAGCGCTGGGGAGCAGGGCAGGGAATGTGCAGCTGGGGTTGGTGGATGTGTAAGCGGGGGCTTTTTGTCCCATTCCCTGTGCTGTCTTTGGGTAGAACACCTGGTCTTGCCAAATCGTTTATAAAATACGCTTTGCTGAGAGATCCTGCCCGGGGCTGTTCTCTTGGCAAGGGGATTGTTTCCCACAGCAGGGTTTGGCAGCAGAAGTTGGGCAGGACAAGAGGGCCCATGAGGTCAGAAAGCACAGCAGAGCTGGAACGTGGGGTCACGGGCACCAAACCCAGCTCGGGTGGAGCCAAGAGGGTGCCCTCGTGTGCAGGGCCCAAAGCGCCATCTGTAGCATCTGCCCGTCCTTCTGAGTGCCCAGAGCCTCCCTCTTGGGGCCAAATCCTCATGTTTAGGGTCCCAACGTGTCTTTCATCACCCACGGCCTTTGGTCAGAGCCCGCAGCTTCATTTTCAGGTGGAGCCGCTGCCTGGCAACAACCGCCCGGAAGTCTGTGGACAGCCAGGGGATGAAATGCAGCCAATCACATTTGAGGAGGCGGGGTAAGTCATGTGATTGAAACGTAAGCAGCCAATCGAGATTTGAGACCTGCATGACAGTTGGCGACAGTTGGACAAACTGGGCAGCGCTCAGGGGCGGGCTGTGCTGGCTGCACCAATCACACCTGGTGGGAGTGCAGCACAGGGATGATTGACAAATAGTCTGACCAATCATTTGGTGGGGGGAGCCAGTGGGGAAATTCCAGACAGCCAATCAGAGGAAACAGCAGCTCAGGGAAGGCGGACACTGTGGAGGGAGTAACCCCTCAGGCAGCCAATCAGAGAGAGTATCACCTCAGGGCATGGTGAGCCTCAAACCAGGACAGAATCACTGCCCAGGCAGCCAATCAGCTGCAGGATCAGCTCAGGGGAGGAGACTGACAGCCCTCCTGACCAATGGTGGCGCAGCCCAGGCTGAGCAGGCGGTTGCTCTGCAGGCGGCCAGCGTGAGCTTTGCCATGGCGCCCGTGGAGCTGCCCGAGGCCGAGCAGCGCCCGGCCCAGCCCTGGGGCCCTTTTTCCTCCCTCTGGGGCCCTGGAGATGTCTTGCTGCCTCTGGCCCAGGTGTGTGTGGGCTGCTCTGGCCTTGTTCTCCTGGGCGGGGGAGGGGGCAGGGGGCACTTGCTGGAGAGGAGCAGCTGGGGCTGGGGCTGGAGCTGGAGAGAGCAGGAGAAGGGGAAGCAGCTGGAGGGTGAAGTGCAGGGGATCCCCACAGCTGCTGCTGCAGCTGCACCAGAGACAGCTGCCCCTCTGGGTGAGGAAGAGTCCCTGTGAGCAGCCTCAGCAGAGCAGATCACAAACGTGCACCGCAGGGTCTGTGTAAGTGGGGAAAATCACTGTCCGGCCGTATAGTGTGTGTGTGTGTGGGGTGCGTCTGGGGAGCCTCGTGCTGTGAGAGCTGTCAGACACCCATGTGTTCTCTTAGGTGCAGGATGGACAAACGGCTGGAGCTACAGAATAGGAGGGGAGGGAAAGGCAGGCAGACAGAAGGGCCTGAACTCCACAGCTTGCCTGGCAGTGCAGAGAGCAGGAACTGTGGTGAGTCCTGGGCCCTTGGGGTCGTTTCATCCTGTTTTGTGCTCCAGTCCCTCCCTGCTCCCTCCTCTTTCCTACTGTGTCCTTCTTCCTCTTCATCTCTTCTGTCTCTGCCCCTCTCTGCTTCTTCCTCACCGTTTCCTCCACCCTTCTCCAACTCTGTGCAGGGTTTCTCGTGGTTTGCAGTGTCTGCTTTTGAGAGGAACGTATTCCTGACTGTCTCCATCTCTGTATGGTGAAGCTTTCTGCCTGCACTATGATTTTGCTGGGTTGTGAGGCTGTGTTGGAGCAGCAGAGGTCAGAAGTGGTGGCTTTAAAGGCATTGAAGCTGTGGTCAAACTAGCAGGAAAAGCTGGTTTCTTCCCAGAGAGCTGCCTGACAAATATAGCTACAAGTAAAGACCCTTGAAGTTGGCTTTTTTTATTTAAATTTACTATTAATATGTAGCTTTTGGGATTGATTGATTGATTGATTTCTGGGAAGCAAGAAGTGAGAGCCTGTGCACTCCCACAGGCAGAGCTGCCTCCCAAAATAGGTGCCCCCTTCTCCACTTCTGTTCCTTCCATGCTGGTGTAGCACAAGGCCATGCAGCAGTGTGCAGATGTGGTGATTCCAATGTGACTGTGAGGTCAGAGCCCCTCGGTGACGTGCTGTGCTGTGTCTTGGCAGCAGCAGCATCATGGGGCGAGCGTGGGGGCCATGGTCCTCACCCTGTTCCTCCTCCTGGTGTCCCTGCCAGCCCGGGACGCCCAGGCTGCTCCAGCCGAGCGCAGGGAGCAGGTGGGCGAGCAGGGGCAGCACCCAGCCCCGAGCAGCTCAGCAGGGCAGCAGTGGGGCCAGGGCTGGGGCTGGGGCCGGGAGAGCAGCCGGGCTGGGCCGGGCAGGGCGAGCCAGGCAGCACCAGGGTGTGGGCAGGGGGCAGACACCCGCAGGGAGGGGAGAGGGGCTGCGGCTGCTTCAGGGGCAGGTTCTGGGCAAGCAGGGGCTGGGAGTGCTGGCACAGGGCAGAAACCAGCACTGAGTCCCTGTGGGGCCCTCCCTGCCCCCCAGCCTCGTGCCACACGGCCCCATCCCAGGGCGCGCTTTGAGCCTTTGGGCCCGTTGCAAATCAAAGCTGGGATTGCTTTGGCACTTTGGGCCACTTTAGAGCTAAACCTGGGCACATTTGTGCCCTTTGGGATCGTTTCTGCCTATATCTGGGAGTTCTTTGGTTTTCCAGTTTTGTTTATACCCAAATCTGGGGGTGTTTGGGCCATTTTTGGCCATTTTTTTACCCAAATCTGGGCATACTTCGACTCTTTGGTCCAGTTTCACCCTGAATCTGGGGATGTTATACCCCTTTTTGGCCAGTTTTGCTCAAATCTAGTGGTGCTTTGGTTTTTTCTGCCTCTCTTGACCCGATATACTCAGGTGCTTTTGCCCATTTTTTCCCCTGATATGGGCACTGTGATCCCAAATATGGGATGTTTTCATGTTTGCCGACAGCTTTGCACCCAAGTGTGGATGTTTTTGCCTCTTTGGGCCACTTTTTGCCCAAATACTCAGATTGTTTTGCCTGTGTTGACCAATTTAGCCCCCAAATATTTGGAATATTTTGTCGTTTTGCCAGTTTTTTCCCCAAATACGGCTATTTTTCTGCAAGATATGGGCACTGTTGTCCTAAATATGTTGTGTTGTGTTTTGTTTTTTCTCTCTTGTCTATGTCCTCTTTTACCTGGAATGCAGGAGTGTTGCTCGGTGAGCCTGGAAACCTCTCTGATCTGTGCTTGACTCCAGGACATGGCCTTGGCAGAGTTGATCGAGCTTCTCAGCTGGGTCCTGGTTAGGAGCCTTGGGCTGTCCCAGAGGTGAGTTGTCACTGTCTGTCTGCTTGAGCGAATAAACACTCGTGTTTTAATAGGTTATTCATGTGTGATTGTACCCAAGATCCTCTCAGAGGCTTTCCAAAAGCTTTTTGTGCCTTGGTGGTATTACACAGACAAGTCATGAATGTTCAATTTGCCTGAAAACCTGCTAGGTCTCAGCAAAAAGGTCACCCGTGCTCTGTTTCTAGCTGTGGGAACACACACCTCTGTATGTGTCTCGTGTCATTATCTCACCCTCTCCCATCACAGCAGGTGACTGAGGAAGCAGGAGATCACAACGTGCCATGGAAGCTCCCACCCGTGTTTGACTCCCTGTTTGGTTCCTGCAGTCCATGCTGATCAAGCCTCTTGGTGTAATCCTGTTCCTGAGCCTGAGGGGAATCGCAGGGGTAAGTGTTCAGTGTTCATTGGTTACTGGCCTTTTGCGTTTGTTAGTATTTGGTTTATTATTTGTGAACGTTTTCTTGCAATAGTTGAGCCTTGCAGTAGCCAGCAGGCTCTGATTTAGGAGAAACATGGATGATCATTTTTTGCCCTGGTGCTCCATGCTCCCACGTTAGTGTGGGTTTCCTTTTGTGTGTGTGAGAGGTCTCCTGCCTTGCTTTAGGATTACAGTAAGTGATTGGACTAATATTAGAAGTTTAGATGAAGGGATAGGTGTTAGGGTTAGGGTTATTATTAGGGTTTGATTAGGATTAGGTTTAGGGTTTATGGGTAGGGATGTGGTTAGTGATAAGGGTTAGTATTAGGGTTAATGTTAGGAGTAAGGATTAAGGTTAGGGGTTAGGGAATAGTGTTTGTGTAAGCAGTAAGACTTCAGGTTTAGGGGGAAAGGGTAGGAATATGGTTAAGGTTGGCATAGGGTTAGGAGTTTGGGTTAGGGTTAGGCTTAGGTTTTGGAGTTTGGGTTAGGGTTAGGCTTAGGAGTTTGGGTTAGGCTTAGTCTTAAGCTTAGGAGTTTGGTTTAGGCTTAGACTTAGGGTTAGGAGTTTGAGTTAGGATTTAGGGTTAGTCTTAAGGCTAGGAGTTTGGGTTAGGGTTGGGCTTAGGCGTCTGGGTTGGGCTTAGGCGTCTGGGTTGGGCTTAGGCGTCTGGGTTGGGCTTAGGCGTCTGGGTTGGGCTTAGGCGTCTGGGTTGGGCTTAGGCGTCTGGGTTGGGCTTAGGCTTAGAGTTAGGAGTTTGGGTTAGGGTTAAGGGATTGGGATAAGGGTTAAGAGATTGGGTTAGGGTTAAGGGATTGGGTTAGGATTGGGTTTAGGGTTAGGAATTAGGCTTAGGTTTAGGATTAGGATTAGCGTTATGGTCTGGGGTTAGGAATCTTAACCCTCGACAGGGACAAAGGGGGTCCCCACGGTGTCACAATGGGACCTGGGGACAATGGGAGTCCCCAGCATGTCACAATGGGCCCTGGGGACAGAGAGGGGTGCCCTGAATGTCAGAATGGGCCCCAGTGACAAAGGGATCCCCCATGGTGCCAAAATGGGCCCTGGGGACAAAGTAAGGTCCTGGAATGTCACAATGGGACCCAGTAACAGAGGGGGTCCCCATGGTGCGAAAATGGGCCCTGGGGACAAAGGGGGTCCCTAGGATGTCACAATGGGCTCTGGGGACAATGGGGGGTACTGGGATGTCACAATGGGCCCTGGGGACAAGGGGGAGTCATGGGACGTCCAATGGGCCCTGGGGACAAAGGGGGTCCCCAGGATGTCACAATGGGCTCTGGGGACAATGGGGGGTGTCCAGGATGTCACAATGGGCCCTGAGGACAAGGCGGGGTCCCCATGGTGTCACAAAACAACGTCCTCAGGGATATGGGTCAGTGCCAGGGGTAGGTTATGCTTGGCCTCCATGACCTCGAGGGTCTTTTCCAACCAAAATGAGTTTTTAGGGTTTATCCCAAATGATGGGAACCCCCGCTTCCAGCTCTGCTCTTCACCAAACACCTTTTAGAGGATGAAGAGGAAGGAGACGCAACACCTCAGCATACGGAGGGTCTTCCCCAAAGGGGTGGTCTGGGGTATCCAAAACACAAGGGGTGGTCTGGGGTATCCAAAACACAAGGGGTGGTGTGGGCATCCGAAGCACAAGGGGTGGTCTGGGGTATCCAAAACACAAGGGGTGGTGTGGGCATCCGAAGCACAAGGGGTGGTCTGGGCCATCCAAAGCTCTCCTGGAGTGACTGCTGCTTCTTCTTGCTTTCCATCAGCTTCTTGATGTCTTCCCGCGTGGGGATGCGCTCGTCATCTTCATCATCTTCGTCATCTTCGTCATCTTCGTCATCTTCGTCATCTTCGTCATCTTTGTCATCTTCATCATCTTCATCATCTTCCTGCCCAGCATCCCAGGCCCATCCGCAGCTGCTGGAGCTTCCATGAAAGGCCTGGAGCCACGCGCCGCTCCAGCTTCATCCAAAAGAGGTGGTAAGCTCCAAAAAGGAAGGAAGGAGGGAAGGAAGGAAGGAGGGAAGGAAGGAAGGAGGGAAGGAAGGAAGGAAGGAGGGAAGGAAGGAAGGAGGGAAGGAAGGAGGGAAGGAGGGAAGGAAGGAGGGAAGGAAGGAAGGAGGGAAGGAAGGAGGGAAGGAAGGAAGGAGGGAAGGAAGGAGGGAAGGAAGGAAGGAGGGAAGGAAGGAGGGAAGGAAGGAAGGAGGGAAGGAAGGAGGGAAGGAAGGAAGGAGGGAAGGAAGGAAGGAGGGAGGGAAGGAGGGAGGGAAGGAAGGAGGGAAGGAGGGAGGGAAGGAGGGAGGGAGGGAAGGAAGGAGGGAAGGAAGGAGGGAGGGAAGGAAGGAGGGAAGGAAGGAAGGGAGGAAGGGGGGAGGGAAGGAAGGAGGGAAGGAAGGAGGGAAGGAAGGAAGGAGGGAAGGAAGGAGGGAAGGAGGGAAGGAAGGAGGGAGGGAAGGAGGGAGGGAAGGAAGGAGGGAGGGAAGGAGGGAAGGAAGGAGGGAAGGAAGGAAGGAGGGAAGGAAGGAGGGAAGGAAGGAAGGAGGGAAGGAAGGAGGGAAGGAAGGAGGGAAGGAAGGAGGGAGGGAAGGAAGGAGGGAGGGAAGGAAGGAGGGAGGGAAGGAAGGAGGGAAGGAAGGAAGGGAGGAAGGGGGGAGGGAAGGAAGGAGGGAAGGAAGGAGGGAAGGAAGGAGGGAAGGAAGGAGGGAAGGAAGGAGGGAAGGAGGGAAGGAAGGAGGGAAGGAAGGAGGGAAGGAAGGAAGGAGGGAAGGAAGGAAGGAGGGAAGGAAGGAGGGAAGGAAGGAGGGAAGGAAGGAGGGAAGGAAGGAGGGAAGGAAGGAAGGAGGGAAGGAAGGAGGGAAGGAAGGAGGGAAGGAAGGAGGGAAGGAAGGAGGGAAGGAAGGAAGGAGGGAAGGAAGGAAGGAGGGAAGGAGGGAGGGAAGGAGGGAGGGAGGGAAGGAGGGAGGGAAGGAAGGAGGGAGGGAAGGAAGGAGGGAAGGAAGGAAGGGAGGAAGGGGGGAGGGAAGGAAGGGAGGAAGGGGGGAGGGAAGGAAGGAGGGAAGGAAGGAAGGAGGGAAGGAGGGAAGGAAGGAGGGAGGGAAGGAGGGAGGGAAGGAAGGAGGGAAGGAAGGAGGGAAGGAAGGAAGGAGGGAAGGAAGGAGGGAAGGAAGGAAGGAGGGAAGGAAGGAGGGAAGGAAGGAGGGAAGGAAGGAGGGAAGGAAGGAGGGAGGGAAGGAGGGAGGGAAGGAAGGAGGGAGGGAAGGAAGGAGGGAGGGAAGGAAGGAGGGAAGGAAGGAGGGAGGGAAGGAAGGAAGGAGGGAAGGAAGGAGGGAAGGAAGGAGGGAAGGAAGGAGGGAAGGAAGGAGGGAAGGAAGGAGGGAAGGAAGGAAGGAGGGAAGGAAGGAGGGAAGGAGGGAAGGAAGGAGGGAGGGAAGGAAGGAGGGAGGGAAGGAAGGAGGGAAGGAAGGAAGGAGGGAAGGAAGGAAGGAGGGAAGGAAGGAGGGAAGGAAGGAGGGAAGGAAGGAGGGAAGGAAGGAGGGAAGGAAGGAGGGAAGGAAGGAGGGAAGGAAGGAAGGAGGGAAGGAAGGAGGGAAGGAAGGAGGGAAGGAAGGAGGGAAGGAAGGAGGGAAGGAAGGAGGGAAGGAAGGAAGGAGGGAAGGAAGGAGGGAAGGAAGGAGGGAAGGAAGGAGGGAAGGAAGGAGGGAGGGAAGGAAGGAGGGAAGGAAGGAGGGAGGGAAGGAAGGAGGGAGGGAAGGAAGGAGGGAGGGAAGGAAGGAGGGAAGGAAGGAAGGAGGGAAGGAAGGAAGGAGGGAAGGAAGGAGGGAAGGAAGGAAGGAGGGAAGGAAGGAGGGAAGGAAGGAGGGAAGGAAGGAAGGAGGGAAGGAGGGAAGGAAGGAGGGAGGGAAGGAAGGAGGGAAGGAAGGAGGGAAGGAAGGAACTGGGGGTTCCCATCATTTGGGATAAACCCTAAAAACTCATTAATCACTTTGGTTGGAAAAAAGCACCCACCTCCATAGGACCCCATAGGGACCCATAGAGACCATAGAGGCCCATAGGGAGCCACAGAGCCCCATGGAACCCCATAGAGACCCATACGGACCGTAGAGCCTGTAGAGACCCATAGGGACCCATAGAGACCCATAGGGACCCATAGAGACCCAAAGGGACCCATAGAGAGGGAGGGTTTTAGGACCCTGGGGGTTCCATAGAGACCCATAGAGCATCAAGGAGCCCCATAAGGACCCATAGACACCCATAGGGACCCATAGAGCCCCATAGAGGCCCATAGGAAACCACAGAGCCCCATGGAACCCCATAGGGACCCATAGAGCTCCATAGGGACCCATAGAGACCCACAGGGACCCATAGAGAGGGAGGGTTTTAGGACCCCGGGGGTTCCATAGGGACCCACAGAGCCCCATTGGGACCCACAGAGACCCATAGGGACCCAAGGAACCCCATAGCGATCCTAGAGACCCATAGGGACCGTAGAGCCTGTAGAGACCCATAGGGACCCATAGAGACCCATAGAGCTCCATAGGACCCCATAGGGACCCATAGAGGCCCATAGGGAGCCACAGAGCCCTATGGAACCCCATAGAGACCCATAGGGACCCATAGAGACCCATAGGGAGCCACAGAGCCCCATGGAACCCCATAGAGCTCCATAGGGACCCATAGGGACCCATAGAGAGGGAGGGTTTTAGGACCCTGGGGGTTCCATAGAGACCCATAGAGCATCAAGGAGCCCCATAGGGACCCATAGAGCCCCAAAGAGCCCCATAGGGACCCACAGACACCCAAGGAGCCCCATAGAGACCCATTAAGACCCATAAGGACCCATAGGGACCCATAGGGACCCATAGAGGCCCATAGAGGCCCATAGGAAACCACAGAGCCCCATGGAACCCCATAGGGACCTATAGAGACCCATAGGACCCCATAGAGATCCAAGGAGCCCCATAGAGCTCCATAGGGACCCATAGAGAGGGAGGGTTTTAGGACCCCGGGGGTTCCTGCTGGGCTCAACTATGGCAAGAAAACCTTAATGAATAATTAACCGAATATTAATGAATGCAAAAGGCCAGGAACCAATGAGGAGTGAGCACTGAGCCCTGGGACAGCGGGGACAGGGACAGCGGGAATGTGACCCTGGGACCCATTGACCCCATTGACCCCCATTGACTCCCATTGACCCCATTGACCCCCATTGACCCCCATTGACCCCCATTGACCCCCATTGACCCCATTGACCCCCATTGATCCCCATTGACCCCATTGACCCCATTGACCCCATTGACCCATTGATCCCCATTGACCCCCATTGACCCCCATTGACCCCATTGACCCCATTGGCCCCCATTGCCCCCCATTGATCCCCATTGCCCCATTGACCCCATTGACCCATTGACCCCCATTGACCCCCATTGACCCCCATTGACCCCATTGACCCCCATTGATCCCATTGACCCATTGACCCCATTGACTCCCATTGACCCATTGATCCCCATTGACCCCATTGACCCCCATTGATCCCATTGATCCCATTGACCCATTGACCCATTGGCCCCATTGATCCCCATTGATCCCCATTGACCCCATTGACCCCCATTGATCCCCATTGACCCCCATTGACCCCCATTGACCCCCATTGATCCCCATTGACCCATTGATCCCCATTGACCCATTGACCCCATTGCCCCATTGACCCCCATTGATCCCATTGACCCCATTGATCCCCATTGACCCCATTGACCCCGCTGACTCCCATTGACCCCCATTGACCCATTGATCCCCATTGACCCCATTGACCCCCATTGATCCCATTGACCCATTGACCCCATTGACTCCCATTGACCCCATTGACCCCCATTGATCCCATTAACCCATTGACCCCATTGACCCCATTGACCCCATTGACCCATTGACTCCCATTGACTCCCATTGACCCCCATTGACCCCGTTGACTCATTGCCCCCCATTGCCCCCCATTGCCCCCCATTGCCCCCCGTTGACCCCATTGACCCCCATTGACCCCCATTGACCCCCATTGACCCCATTGACCCCCATTGATCCCATTGACCCATTGACCCCATTGACTCCCATTGACCCATTGACCCCATTGACCCATTGATCCCCATTGACCCCCATTGACCCCATTGACTCCCATTGACCCATTGATCCCCATTGACCCATTGACCCATTGACCCCATTGACTCCCATTGCCCCATTGACCCCATTGACCCCATTGCCCCATTGACCCCCATTGCCCCATTGATCCCCATTGACCCCCATTGATCCCATTGACCCATTGACCCCATTGACTCCCATTGACCCATTGACCCCCATTGATCCCCATTGACCCCATTGATCCCCATTGACCCATTGATCCCCATTGACCCCATTGACCCCATTGACCCCATTGACCCCCATTGATCCCATTGACCCCATTGACCCCGCTGACTCCCATTGACCCCCATTGACCCATTGACCCCATTGACCCCCATTGATCCCATTGACCCCATTGACCCCGCTGACTCCCATTGACCCCCATTGACCCATTGACCCCCATTGACCCCATTGACCCCCATTGATCCCATTGACCCATTGACCCCATTGACTCCCATTGACCCCATTGACCCCATTGACTCCCATTGACCCCCATTGACCCCGTTGACTCATTGATCCCCATTGCCCCCCATTGCCCCCCATTGATCCCCATTGATCCCCATTGCCTCCCATTGATCCCCATTGCCCCCATTGCCCCCCATTGATCCCCATTGCCCCCATTGACTCCCATTGCCCCCCATTGCCCCCATTGTCCCATTTCAGGTAAAAGAGGACATAAACAAGAGAGAAAAAACAAAACACAACACATTTGGGTACTCCTGGGTCCTTTGGGGCACTCCTGGGTCCTTTGGGGCACTCCTGGGTCCCTCCTGAACTCCTGGGTCCTTTGGGGCACTCCTGGGTCCCTCCTGAACTCCTGGGTCCTTTGGGGTACTCCTGGGTCCCTTGGGGTACTCCTGGGTCGCTCCTGAACTCCCCATAGACCCCCCATAATTTCCCCCTTAGGGACCCAGGAGTGCCCCATAGTGACCCATAAGTGACTCATGGAGCCCCCTAAGTGCGTTCGGGTCCCCTCGGGTCCCTTCGGGTGAGTTCGGGCCCCACTCGGGTCCCATCGGGTCCCTTCGGGTGTGTTCGGGTCCCCTCGGGTCCCTTCGGGTGCGTTCGGGTCCCACTTGGGTCCCTTCGGGTGCGTTCGGGTCCCTTCGGGTGCGTTCGGGTCCCCTCGGGTCCCTTCGGCTCCCTTCGTGTATCTTCGGCTCCTCTCGGAGCCGCCTCCGCGCACGCCACGCACAGTGGGCGTGGCCACGCACCCCCCCCCTTCCCATTGGCCGCCGCCTGAGGAAGGGGGCGTGGCCTCGCTCGCAGCCGCCGCCGCGGCGGGAAACTATCGTGAGGCGGGAAAAGGGGGAGAAAGTGGGGGGGGGGGGGGGGGGGGAGCGGAACACGGGTTTTGGGGTAAAAAGGGGGGGATTTGGGAGTTTGGCGCCTTTTGGGGCACTTTCGGGTGCGTTCGGGTCCCTTCGGGGAGACTTCGGGCCCCTTCGGGTGGGTGCGGGTCCACTCGGGTGGGTTCGGGCCCCTTCGGGTGGGTTCGGGCCCCTTCGGGTGGGTTCGGGCCCACTCGGGGGGGTTCGGGTCCACTCGGGGGGGTTCGGGTCCCTTCGGGTGGGTTCGGGTCCACTCGGGTGGGTTCGGGTCCCTTCGGGTGCGTTCGGCTCCACTCGGACCCCTTCGGGAAGACTTCGGGTCCCTTCGGGTGCGTTCGGCCCCGGCCGGGACTCGGGCGCCGTTCGGCTCCGCTCGGGCGCCGCTCGGCTCCGCTCGGGCCCATTCGGCTCCGCTCGGGCCCATTCGGCTCCACTCGGGCGCCGTTCGGCTCCGCTCGGGCCCATTCGGCTCCGCTCGGGCCCATTCGGCTCCACTCGGGCGCCGTTCGGCTCCGCTCGGGCCCATTCGGCTCCGCTCGGGCCCATTCGGCTCCGCTCGGCTCTTTCCGTCTCCGCTCGTTTTCCCGCGCTTTCCCTCAGAGCGCGAAGCGAAGCGCGGGGACCCCCGGGGCCGCTTTTTTCGCGCTTTTCCCGAGGTGACAACAGCGGGGGCTTTGGGGACACAGCTCGGGGAGCCTCAGCGGGAGGGTTTTGGGTTGAAAAAGCGCTATTTTGGGTCAATTTTGAGGTGGTTTGTGGCCCTCCCGGCGGGGCAAGATGGCGGCTGCGGACATCGAGGGGCTGCTGGGTGAGTAATGAGGGGGAATTAGGGGTGATTAGCGCGAATTAGGGGGTAATTAGGGGGCAGCGGGGATACGGGGGGGTGGGGGGGGTGTTAATTAGCGCTGCTGAGGGTGTTAATTGTTAATGAATGCAGAGGAGGAGCCGTTGCAGGAGCTGCACCCCGGGCTGACCCCGCTGAGGGGGATTGGGGGGGTGGGAGCGGAGCTGGAGAGGGAGGTGAGACAGGTAAGGGGGCATTGGGGACAATGGGGACAGAGAGAGCGAGTGTGTGCGGATCAGCAGTGATCACCCCAAACCTGCCCCGCAGACACGGCACCCAAAATCCTGCACCCCAAAATACTCTTCCCAAACCTGCACCCCAGATCCTGACCCCAAGCCCTGCACCAAAACCCTGCCCCTCAATCCTGCACCCCCAAATCCTCCACCCCCGATCCTGTCTTCCCAAACCCTGCACCCCAGATCCTGCACCCCCAAATTCGGCCCTACCAAACTCTGCACCCCTAAACCCTACAACTGAAACCTTGCACCCCCTAATCCTGCCCTCCCTACCTTCCTGAACCCCGAAACCTGCACCCCAAACCCTGCATTCCCAAATCTTTCCGTCCTATACCCTACACCCCTAAACCTGCCCCCAAACCCTGCACCCCAAAGAATTCCCTCCCAAACCCTGCACCTCCAAATCCTGCACCTCAAAGGCCTGGCAACCCAAGCCCTTCAACCCCATCCCTGCAACACCAAATCCTGTACCCCAAACCCAGCACCCCAGAATCCTGCACCCCAAATCCTGCCTACCAAACCTTTCACTGCAAACCCCTGCACCCCAAGATTGTGCTGCCCTAAACACTGAACCCCCAAATCCTGAAGACCCGGATCCTTGCCTCCCAAGACTCTGCACCCGCAAATCCTGCACCCAAATCTCTCACCCCCACCACCCTGCACTCCCAACCCCTGCACCCCAAAACTCCACACCTCCAAATCCTGAACCCTGAAACCCCGCACCCCCAAATCCTGTGCCCCAGTCCTGTGAACCCCACACTCTGCAACCTTAAATTTCCCCCCAAGCCCCTGCACCCCAAACGCTGCACTCTTAGACCTGACTTCTAAACCCCAAGGGCCCATTGTGACATCCCAGAACCTCCTATTGTCCCCAGGGCCCATTGTGACATCCTGGGGACCCCCATTGTCCCCAGGGCCCATTGTGACATTCAGGGGACTCCTCTTTGTCCCCAGGGCCCATTGTGACATCCTGGGGACCGCCCCTTGTCACTGGGGCCCATTGTGACGTCCCAGGACCCCCCGTTGTCCCCAGGGTTCATTGTGACGTCTTAGGACCCCCCATTGTCCCCAGGGCCCATTGTGACATCCACTGCACCCCCCTTGTCCCCAGGGCCCATTGTGACATTCAGGGGACCCCTCTTTGTCCCCAGGGCCCATTGTGACATCCTGGGGACCCCCCCTTGTCCCCAGGGCCCATTGTGACGTCCCAGGACCCCCCATTGTCCCCAGGACCCATTGTGACATTCAGGGGACCCCCTTTGTCACTGGGGCCCATTGTGAAATCCCAGGACCCCACATTGTCCCCAGGGCCCATTGTGACATCCTGGGGACCCCCCCTTTGTCCCCAGTGCCCATTGTGACATCCTGCGGACCCCCCTTTGTCCCCAGGGCCCATTTTGACATTCAGGGGACCCACCATTGTCCTCAGGGCCCATTGTGCGGTCCCAGGACCCCCCATTGTCCCCAGGGCCCATTGTGACATCCTCGGCACCCCCTTGTCCCCAGGGTCCATTGTGACACTATGGGGACCCCCCCTTGTGCCCAGGGCCCATTGTGACACTGTGGGTTCCACCCTTGTCTGCAGGGCTCATTGTGACATCCCAGGACCCCCCATTGTCCCCAGAGCCCATTGTGACATCCTGGGGACCCCCCTTGTCCTCAGGGTCCATTGTGACAGCCCAGGACCCCCCATTGTCCCCAGAGCCCATTGTGACATCCTCGGCACCCCCTTGTCCCCAGGGCCCATTGTGACATCCTGGGGACCCCCCCTTCTTCCCAGGGCCCATTGTGACGTCCCAGGACCCCCCATTGTCCCCAGGGCCCATTCTGACATCCTGGGGATCCCTCCTTGTCCCCAGGGCCCATTGTGACGTCCCAGGACCCCCCATTGTCCCCAGGACCTATTGTGACATTCAGGGGACCCCCTTTGTCACTGGGGCCCATTGTGACACCATGGAGACCCCCGCTTGTCCTCAGGGTCCATTGTGACATCCTGGGCACCCCCCATTTTCCCCAGGACCCATTGTGACATCCTGGCCACCCCCTTGCTCCCAGGGCCCGTTGTGGCACCATGGGGACACCCCCTTTGTCCCCAGGGCCCATTGTGACATCCCAGGACCCCCCTTTGACCCCAGGGCCCATTGTGGCACCATGGCAACCCCTTTTGTCCCCAGGGCCCATTGTGACATTCTTGGACCCCACTTTGTCCCCAGGGCCTATTGTGACACCATGGGGACCCCTCCTTGTCACTGGGGACCCATTGTGACACCATGGGGACCCCCCCTTGTCCTCAGGACTCATTCTCACATCCTGGACACCCCCCATTGTCCCCAGGGCCCATTGTAACATCCACTGCACCCCCTTGTCCCCAGGGCCCATTGTGACATTCAGGGGACCCCTCTTTGTCCCCAGGGCCCATTGTGACATCCTGGGGACCCCCCCTTGTCACTGGGGCCCATTGTGACGTCCCAGGACCCCACATTGTCCCCAGGACCCATTGTGACACTATGGGGTCCCCCCCTTGTTCCCAGGGCCCATTGTGACACCGTGGGTACCACCCTTGTCCGCAGGGCTCATTGAGACATCCCAGGACCCCCCTTTGTCCCCAGGGCCCATTGTGACATCCAGGGGACCCCCTTTGTCCCCAGGGCCCATTGTGACATCGAAGGACCCCCCTGGTCCCCAGTGCCCATTATGACATCCTGGGGATACCCCCTTATTACTGGGGCCCATTGTGACGTCCCAGGACTCCCCATTGTCCCCAGGGCCCATTGTGACATCCTGGGGATCCCTGTTTGGCCCCAGGGCCCATTGTGACATCCCAGGACCCCCCCTTGTCCCCAGGGCCCATTGCGACATTCAGGGGACGCCTCTTTGTACCCAGGGCACATTGTGACATCCTGGGGACCCCCCCTTGTCCCCAGGGCCCATTGTGACATCCTGGGGATCCCTCCTTGTCCCCAGGGCCCATTGTGACGTCCCAGGACCCCCTATTGTCTTCAGGACCCATTGTGACATTCAGGGCACCCCCTTTGTCACTGGGGCCCATTGTGACATCCCAGGACCCCACATTGTCCTCAGGGCCCATTGTGACATCCTGGGGACCCCACTTGTCCCCAGGACCCATTGTGACACTATGGGCACCCCGCCTTGTTCCCAGGGCCCATTGTGACACCGTGGGTACCACCCTTGTCCCCAGAGCCCATTGTGACATCCAGGGGACCCCCTTTGTCCCCAGGGCCCATTGTGACATCGCAGGACCCCCCCTGGTCCCCAGGGCCCATTGTGACATCCTGGGGACCCCTTTTGTCCCCACGGCCCATTGTGGCACCATGGGGACCCCCCTTTGTCACTGGGGCCCATTGTGACATCCCAGGACCCCACTTTGTCCCCAGGGCTTATTGTGACACCATGGGGACCTCCCTTGTCCCCAGGGCCCATTGTGACATCCCGTGACCCCCCTTTGTCCCCAGTGCTATTGTGAAATCCTGGGGACCCCCTTTGTGCCCAGGGCCCATTGTGGCACCATGGGGAACCCCTTTGTCACTGGGGGCCATTGTGACATCCCAGGATTCCACTTTCTCCCCAGGGCTCGTTCTGACACCTTGGGGACTCCCATTGTCCCCAGGGCCCATTGTGACATCCTGGGGATCCCCCTTTGTCCCCAGGGCCCATTGTGACACCATGGGGACGCCCCCTTTGTCCCCAGTACCCATTGTGACATCCTGCTACCCCCCTTTGTCCCCAGGGCCCATTTTGACATTCAGGGGACCCACCATTGTCCCCAGGGCCCATTGTGACATCCTGGGCAACCCCAATGTCCCCAGGGCCCATTGTGACATCTGGGGGACCCCCTTGTCCCCAGGACCCATCGTGGCACCGTGGGTGCCCTCCTTGTCACTTGGGCCCATTGTGACACCATGGGGACTCCCCCTTTGTCCCCAGTGCCCATTGTGACATCCTGCGGACCCCCCCTTTGTCCCCAGGGCCCATTTTGACATTCAGGACACCCACCATTGTCCCCAGGGCCCATTGTGACCTTCAAGGGACCCCCATTGTTCCTAGGGCCCATTGTGACGTCCTGGGGACCCCCTCTGTTCCCAGGGCTCATTGTGACTTTCAGGGGACCCCCCCCTTGTCCCCAGGGCTGATTGTGACGTCCTAGGGCCCCTCTGTGTCCCCAGGGCCCATTGTGACACTTTAGAGACCCCTCTTTGTACCCAGGGCCCATTGTGACATCCTGGGGACCCCCCCTTGTCCCCAGGGCCCATTGTGACATCCTCGGCACCCCCTTGTCCCCAGGGCCCATTGTGACATTCAGGGGACCCCTCTTTGTCCCCAGGGCCCATTGTGACATCCTGGGGACCCCCTCTTGTCCCCAGGGCCCATTGTGACATCCTGGGGATCCCTCCTTGTCCCCAGGGCCCATTGTGACGTCCCAGGACCCCAGATTGTCCGCAGGGCCCATTGTGACATCCTGGGGACCCCCTTTGTCACTGGGGCCCATTGTGACGTCCCAGGACCCCACATTGTCCCCAGGGCCCATTGTGACATCCTGGGGACCCCCTTTGTCTCCAGGGCCCATTGTGACGTCCCAGGACCCCCCATTGTCCCCAGGGTCCATTGTTACATCCTGGGGACCCCCTTGTCCCCAGGACCCATCGTGACACCATGGGGACCCTCCTTGTCACTGGGGACCCATTCCGACACCCTGGGGAACCCCCTTGTCCTCAGGGCCCATTGTGACATCCTGGGCATCCCCCTTTTTCCCCCTGGACCATTGTAACACCGTGGGGACCCCCTTTGTCCCCAGGGCCCATTGTGACACTGTGGGACCCCCCCTTTGTTCCCAGGGCCTATTATTCCGTCCCGGGACCCCCATTGTCCCCAGGGCCCATTGTGACACTTGGGGACCCCCCTTGTCACTGGGGACCCATTGTGACACCATGGGGACCACCCCTTGTCCTCAGGGCCTATTGTGAACATCCTGGGGAACCTCCATTGTCCCCAGAGCCCACTGTGAGTCCTGGGGACCCCCTTGTCCCCAGGTCCCATTGTGACATCCTGGGGATCCCTCCTTGTCCCCAGGGCCCATTGTGACGTCCCAGGACCCCAGATTGTCCCCAGGGCCCATTGTGACATCCTGGGGACCCCCTTTGTCACTGGGGCCCATTGTGACGTCCCAGGACCCCCCATTGTCCCCAGGGCCCATTGTGGCATCCTGGGGACCTCCTTGTCCCCAGGACCCATCGTGGCACCGTGGGGACCTCCCTTGTCACTGGGGACCCTTTGTGACACCATGGGGACCTCCCATTGTTCTCAGGGCCCATTGAGACATCCTGGGGACCCCCTTTGTCACTGGGGACCCATTGTGACATCCCAGGAACCCCATTGTCCCAAGGGCCCATTGTGACATCCTGGGAACCCCTCTTTGTCTCCAGGACATATTGTGACACCGTGGGGACCACATTAGTCCCCAGGGCCCATTGTGACATCCTAGGAATCCCCTCTTGTCCCCAGGGCCCATTGTGACATCCCAGGACCCCCCTTTGTCCCCAGGGCTCATTGTGACATTCTAGGACCCCACTTTGTCCCCAGGGCCTATTGGGACACCATGGGGAACCCTCCTTGTCACTGGGGACCCATTGTGACACCATGGGGACCCCCCCTTTGTCCCCAGTGCCCATTGTGACATCCTGCCCACCCCCCTTTGTCCCCAGGGTCCATTGTGACATCCTGGGCAACCCCATTGTCCCCAGGGCCCATTGTGACATCTAGGGGGACGCCCTTGTCCCCAGGACCCATCGTGGCACCGTGGGGACCCCCACTGTCCCCAGGGCCCATTGTGACATCCCAGGAACCCCATTGTGCCAAGAGCAGATTGTAACATCCTGGGGACCCCCCTTTTTCTCCAGGACGCATTGTGACACCGTGGGGACCTCATTAGTCCCCAGGGCCCATTGTGGCACCATGGGGACCCCCCCGTGTCACTGGGGACCCACTGTGACACCATGGGGACCCCCCCATGTCCTCAGGGTCCATTGTGACATCCTGGGCACCCCCCATTGTCCCCAGGACCCATTGTGACATCCTGGCCACCCCCTTGCTCCCAGGGCCCATTTTAGCACCATGGGGACCGCCTTTGACCCCAGGGCCCCTTGTGGCACCATGGCAACCACTTTTGTTCCCAGGGCCCATTGTGACATTCAGGGGACCCCTCTTTGTCCTCAGGGCCCATTGTGACATCCTGGGGACCCCCCCTTGTCACTGGGGCCCATTGTGACGTCCCAGGACCCCCCATTGTCCCCAGGGCCCATTGTGACATCCTGGGGATCCCTCCTTGTCCCCAGGGCCCATTGTGACGTCCCAGGACCCCACATTGTACCCAGGACCCATTGTGACATTCAGGGGACCCCCTTTGTCACTGGGGCCCATTGTGACATCCCAGGACCCCACATTGTCCCCAGGACCTATTGTGACATCCTGGGGACCCCACTTGTCCCCAGGACCCATTGTGACACTATGGGGACCACCCCTTGTGCCCAGGGCCCATTGTGACACTGTGGGTACCACCCTTGTCCGCAGGGCTCATTGTGACATCCCAGGACCCCCATTGTCCCCAGGGCCCATTGTGACATTCAGGGGACCCCCCTTTGTCCCCAGGGCCCATTCTGATACCGTGGGGACCCCCTTTGTCCCCAGGGCATATTGTGACATCCTGGGGACGCCCTTTGTCCCCAGGACCCATTTTGACACCGTCGACACCCCCGTTTGTCCCCAGGGCCCATTGTGACATCCAGGGGACCCCCTTTCTCCCCAGGGCCCATTGTGACATTGCAGTACCCCCCCTGGTCCCCACGGCCCATTGTGGCACCATGGGGACCCCCTTTTGTCACTGGGGCCCATTGTGACATCCCAGGACCCCACTTTGTCCCCAGGGCTTATTGTGACACCATGGGGACCTCCCTTGTCCCCAGGGCCCACTGTGACATCCCATGACCCCCATTTGTCCCCAGTGCTATTGTCAAATCCTGGGGACCCCCTTTGTCCCCAGGGACCATTGTGGCACCATGGGGAACCCCTTTGTCACTGGGGCCCATTGTGACATCCCAGGACCCCACATTGTCCCCAGGACCCATTGTGACATCCTGGGGACCCCACTAGTCCCCAGGACCCATTGTGACACTATGGGGACCCCACCTTGTTCCCAGGGCCCATTGTGAAACCATCGACACCCCCCTTGTCCGCAGGGGTCATTGTGACATCCAGGGGACCCCCTTTCTCCCCAGGGCCCATTGTGACATCCAGGGGACCCCCTTTCTCCCCAGGGCCCATTGTGACATCGCAGGACCCCCCTGGTCCCCAGGGCCCATTGTGACATCCTGGGGATCCCCCTTTGTCCCCAGGGTCCATTGTGACATCCTGGGCAACCCCATTGTCCCCAGGGCCCATTGTGACATCTGGGGGACCCCCTTGTCCCCAGGACCCATCGTGGCACCGTGGGGACCCTCCTTGTCACTTGGGCCCATTGTGACACCATGGGGACCTCCCCTTTGTCCCCAGTGCCCATTGTGACATCCTGCGGACCCCCCTTTGTCCCCAGGGCCCATTGTGACATCTGGGGGACCCCCTTGTCCCCAGGACCCATCGTGGCACCGTGGGGACCCTCCTTGTCACTTGGGCCCATTGTGACACCATGGGGACCTCCTCTTTGTCCCCAGTGCCCATTGTGACATCCTGCGGACCCCCCTTTGTCCCCAGGGCCCATTTTGACATTCAGGGGACCCACCATTGACCCCAGGGCCCATTGTGACCTTCAAGGGACCCCCATTGTTCCCAGGGCCCATTGTGACGTCCTGGGGAGCCCCCTCTGCTCCCAAGGCTCATTGTGACTTTCAGGGGATCCCCCCATGTACCCAGGGCTGATTGTGACGTTGTAGGGCCCCTCTTTGTCCCCAGGGCCCATTGTGACATGCTGGGGAACCCCCTTGTTCCCCGGGCCCATTGTGATGTCCCGGGACCCCCCATTGTCCCCATGGCCCATTGTGACATCCTGGGGATCCCTCCTTGTCCCCAGGGCCCATTGTGACGTCCCAGGACCCCCCATTGTCCCCAGGGCCTATTGTGACATCCTCTGCACCCCCTTGTCCCCAGGGCCCATTGTGACATTCAGGGGACACCTCTTTGTCCCCAGGGCCCATTGTGACGTCCCAGGACCCCCCATTGTCCCCAGGGCCCATTGTGACATCCTGGGGATCCCTCCTTGTCCCCAGGGCCCATTGTGACGTCCCAAGACCCCCCCCATTGTCCCCAGGGCCCATTGTGACATTCAGGGCACCCCCTTTGTCACTGGGGCCCATTGTGACATCCCAGGACCCCACATTGTCCCCAGGGCCCATTGTGACATCCTGGGGACCCCTCTTTGTCCTAAGGACCCATTGTGACGTCCCAGGACCCTGCATTGTCCCCAGAGCCCATTGTGACATCCTGGACACACCCTTTGTCCCCAGGACCCATTGTGACGTCCCAGGACCCCCCATTGTCCCCAGGGTTCATTCTTACATCCTGGGGACCCCCTTGTCCCCAGGACCCATCGTGACACCATGGAGACCCCTCCTTGCCTCAGGGCCCATTGTGACATCCTGGGCATCCCCCCTGTCCCCCGGGACCATTGTAACACCGTGGGGACCCCCTTTGTCCCTAGGGCCTATTGTTACGTCCCAGGACCCCCCGTTGTTCCCAGGGCCCATTGTGACACCTTGGGGACCCCCTTGTCACTGGGGACCCATTGTGACACCATGGGGACCACCCCTTGTCCTCAGGGCCTATTGTGAACATCCTGGGGAACCTCCATTGTCCCCAGAGCCCATTGTGAGTTCCTGGGGACCCCCTTGTCCCCAGGTCCCATTGTGACATCCTGGGGAGTCTCTTTGTCCCCAGGGCCCATTGTGACATCCTGGGGACCCCCTTTGTCCCCAGGGCCCATGGTGACATCCTGGGGACCTCCTTGTCCGCAGGACCCATCCTGGCACCGTGGGGACCTCCCTTGTCACTGGGGACCCTTTGTGACACCATGGGGACCTCCCATTGTCCTCAGGGCCCATTGAGACATCCTGGGGACCCCCTTTGTCACTGGGGACCCGTTGTGACATCCCAGGAACCCCATTGTCCCAAGGGCCCATTGTGACATCCTAGGGACCTCCCTTTGTCCCCAGGGTTCATTGTGGCACCATGGGGACCCCCTTTGCACTGTGTCACATTGTGATATCCAAGAACCCCACTTTGTCCCCAAGGCCCATTTTGACATCCTGGGGACCCCCTTTCTCCCCAGGGCCCATTGTGACATTCAGGGGACACCCCCCTTGTCCCCAGGGCCCATTGTGACTTCCCAGGACCCCCCATTGTCCCTAGAGCCCATTGTGACATTCAGGGGACCCCCTTTGTCACTGGGGCCCATTGTGACATCCCAGGACCCCACATTGTCCCCAGGGCCCATTGTGATATTCAGGGGACACCCCCCTTGTCCCCAGGGCCCATTGTGACGTCCCAGGATCCCCCATTGTCCCCAGGGCCCATTGTGACATTCAGGGGACCCCCTTTGGCACTGGGGCCCATTGTGACATCCCAGGACCCCACATTGTCCCCAGGGCCCATTGTGACATTCAGGGGTCCCCCCCTTGTCCCCAGGACCCATTGTGATGTCCCAGGAGCCTCATTGTCCCCACGGCCCATTGTGACATCCTGGGGACCCCCCTTTGTCTCTGGGGCTCATTGAGACATCGTGGGGACCAACTTTGTCCCCAGGGCCCATTGTGACGTCCCAGGACCTCCCGTTGTCCCCAGTGTCCATTGTGACATCCGAGGAGCCCACTTTGTCCCCAGGACCCATTTTGATATTGAGGGGAACCACGTTTGTCCCCAGGGCCCATTGTGACACCATGGGGACCCCCCCTTGTCACTGGGGACCCATTGTGACACCATGGAGACCCCTGCTTGTCCTCAGGGTCCATTGTGACATCATGGGCACCTCCCATTGTCCCCAGGACCCATTGTGACATCCTGGGGACCCCCTTGCTCCCAGGGCCCATTGTGGCACCATGTGGACATCCCCTTTGTCCCCAGGGCCCATTGTGACATTCCAGGACCCCCCATTGTCCCCAGGGCCCATTGTGACATCCACTGCACCCCCTTGTCCCCAGGGCCCATTGTGACATCCTGTGGATCCCTCCTTGTCCCCAGGGCCCATTGTGACACTATGGGGACTCCCCCTTGTTCCCAGGGCCCATTGTGACATCCTGGGTACCACCCTTGTCCGCAGGGCTCATTGTGACGTCCCAGGACCCCCCATTGTCCCCAGGGCCCATTGTGACATCCTGGGGATCCCTCCTTGTCCGCAGGGCCCATTGTGACGTCCCAGGACCCCCCATTGTCCCCAGGGCCCATTGTGACATCCTCTGCACCCCCTTGTCCCCAGGGCCCATTGTGACATTCCGGGGACCCCTGTTTGTTCCCAGGGCCCATTGTGACATCCTGGGGACCCCCTCTTGTCACTGGGGCCCATTGTGATGTCCCAGGACCCCCCATTGTCCCCAGGGCCCATTGTGACATTCAGGGCACCCCTCTTTGTCCCCAGGGCCCATTGTGAAGTCTAAGGACCCCCCATTGTCCCCAGGGCCCATTGTGACATCCTGGGGACCCTCCTTGTCCCCAGAGCCCATTGTGACATCCAAGGGACCCCCTTTGTCTCCAGGGCCCATTGTGGCACCATGGGGACCCCCTTTGACACTGGGGCCCATTGTGACACCGTCGACACCCCCCTTTGTCCCCAGGGCCCATTGTGACGTCCTGGGGACACCCCTTGTCCCCAGAGCCCATTGTGACATCCAGGGGACCCCCTCTTGTCCCCAGGGCCCATTGTGACGTCCCAGGACCCTCCATTGTCCCCAGGGCCCACTGTGACGTCCTGGGGATTCCTCCTTGTCCTCAGGGCCCGTTGTGACGTCCCAGGACCGCCCATTGTCCCCAGGGCCCATTGTGACATCCTGGGGATCCCTCCTTGTCCCCAGGGCCCATTGTGACGTCCCAGGACCCCCCATTGTCCCCAGGACCCATTGTGACATTCAGGGGACCCCCTTTGTCACTGGGGCCCATTGTGACATCCCAGGACCCCACATTGTCCCCAGGGCCCATTGTGACATCCTGCGGACCCCACTTGTCCCCAGGGCCCATTGTGACGTCCCGGGTACCACCCTTGTCTGCAGGGCTCATTGTGACGTCTCAGGACCCCCCATTGTCCCCAGGGCCCATTGTGACATCCTGGGGATCCCTCCTTGTCCGCAGGGCCCATTGTGATGTCCCAGGACCCCCCATTGTCCCCAGGGCCCATTGTGACATCCTCGGCACCCCCTTGTCCCCAGGGCCCATTGTGACATTCAGGGGACCCCTGTTTGTCCCCAGGGCCCATTGTGACATCCTGGGGACCCCCTCTTGTCACTGGGGCCCATTGTGACGTCCCAGGACCCCCCATTTTCCCCAGGGCCCATTGTGACATCCTGGGGATCCCTCCTTGTCCCCAGGGCCCATTGTGACGTCCCAGGACCCCCCATTGTCCCCAGGACCCATTGTGACATTCAGGGGACACCCTTTGTCACTGGGGCCCATTGTGACATCCCAGGACCCCACATTGTCCCCAGGGCCCATTGTGACATCCTCTGCACCCCCTTGTCCCCAGGGCCCATTGTGACATTCAGGGGACCCCTCTTTGTCCCCAGGGCCCATTGTGACATCCTGGGGATCCCTCGTTGTCCCCAGGGCCCATTGTGACGTCCCAGCACCCCCCATTGTCCCCAGGACCTACTGTGACATTCAGGGGAGCCCCTTTGTCACTGGGGCCCATTGTGACACCATGGAGACCCCCGCTTGTCCTCAGGGTCCATTGTGACATCCTGGGCACCCCCCATTTTCCCCAGGGCCCATTGTGACATCCTGGCCACCCCCTTGCTCCCAGGGCCCGTTGTGGCACCATGGGGATACCCCCTTTGTCCCCAGGGCCCATTGTGACATCCCAAGACCCCCCTTTGTCCCCAGGGCCATTGTGAAATCCTGGGGACCCCTTTTGTCCCCAGGGCCCATTGTGGCACCATGGGGAACCCCTTTGTCACTGGGGACCATTGTGACATTCCAGGATTCCACTTTGTCCCCAGGGCTCGTTCTGACACCTTGGGGACTCCCATTGTCCCCAGGGCCCATTGTGACATCCCAGGACCCCACTTTGTCCCCAGGGCTTATTGTGACATCTGGGGGACGCCCTTGTCCCCAGGACCCATCCTGGCACCGTGGGGACCCTCCTTGTCACCAGGGCCCATTGTGACACCATGGGGACCCACCCTTTGTCCCCAGTGCCCATTGTGACATCCTGCGGACCCCCCGTTGTCCCCAGGGCCCATTGTGACATTCAGGGGACCCACCATTGTCCTCAGGGCCCATTGTGACGTCCCAGGACCCCCCATTGTCCCCAGGGCCCATTGTGACATCCTCAGCACCCCCTTGTCCCCAGGGCCCATTGTGACATTCAGGGGACCCCTCTTTTTCCCCAGGGCCCATTGTGACATCCTGGGGACCCCCCCTTGTCCCCAGGGCCCATTGTGACGTCCCAGAACCCGCCATTGTCCCCAGGGCCCATTGTGACATCCTGGGGATCCCTGCTTGTCCCCAGGGCCCATTGGGACGTCCCAGGACCCGCTATTGTCCCCAGGGCCCATTTTGACATCCTGGGGATCCCTCCTTGTCCCCAGGGCCCATTGGGACGTCCCAGGACCCCCATTGTCCACAGGGCCCATTGTGACATTCAGGGGCCCCCGTTTGTCACTGGGGCCCATTGTGACATCCCAGGACCCCACATTGTCCCCAGGGCCCTTGTGACATCCTGGGGAGCCCACTTGTCCCCAGGACCCATTGTGACACTATAGGGACCCGCCCTTGTGCCCAGTGACCATTGTGACACCGTGGGTACCACCCTTGTCCGCACGGCCCATTGTGACATCCTAGGGACACCCCCTTGTCTCCAGGGCCCATTGTGACATCCTGGGAATCCCTCCTTGTCCCCAGGGCCCATTTTGACATTCAGGGGACCCCCCATTGTCCCCAGGGCCCATTGTGACATCCTGCGGACCCCCCGTTGTCCCCAGGGCCCATTGTGACATTCAGGGGACCCACCATTGTCCTCAGGGCCCATTGTGACGTCCCAGGACCCCCCGTTGTCCCCAGGGTTCATTGTGACGTCTTAGGACCCCCCATTGTCCCCAGGGCCCATTGTGACATCCACTGCACCCCCCTGTCCCCAGGGCCCATTGTGACATTCAGGGGACCCCTCTTTGTCCCCAGGGCCCATTGTGACATCCTGGGGACCCCCCCTTGTCCCCAGGGCCCATTGTGACGTCCCAGGACCCCCCATTGTCCCCAGGACCCATTGTGACATTCAGGGGACCCCCTTTGTCATTGGGGCCCATTGTGAAATCCCAGGACCCCACATTGTCCCCAGGGCCCATTGTGACATACTGGGGACCCCCCCTTTGTCCCCAGTGCCCATTGTGACATCCTGCGGACCCCCCTTTGTCCCCAGGGCCCATTTTGACATTCAGGGGACCCACCATTGTCCTCAGGGCCCATTGTGCGGTCCCAGGACCCCCCATTGTCCCCAGGGCCCATTGTGACATCCTCGGCAACCCCTTGTCCCCAGGGTCCATTGTGACACTGTGGGTACCACCCTTGTCTGCAGGGCTCATTGTGACATCCCAGGACCCCCCATTGTCCCCAGGGCCCATTGTGACATTCAGGGGACCCCCCTTGTCCCCAGGGCCCATTCTGATACCGTGGGGACCCCCTTTGTCCCCAGGGCCCATTGTGACATCCTGGGGACCCCCCTTGTCCTCAGGGTCCATTGTGACAGCCCAGGACCTTACATTGTCCCCAGGGCCCATTGTGATATCTGGGGGACCCCCTTGTTCCCAAGGCCCAGTGTGACATCCTGGGGACCCACCCTTGTCCCCAGGGCCCATTGTGACATCCCAGGACCCCCCATTGTCCCCAGAGCCCATTGTGACATCCTCGGCACCCCCTTGTCCCCAGGGCCCATTGTGACATCCTGGGGACCCCCCCTTCTTCCCAGGGCCCATTGTGACGTCCCAGGACCCCTCATTGTCCCCAGGGCCCATTGTGACATCCTGGGGATCCCTCCTTGTCCCCAGGGCCCATTGTGATGTCCCAGGACCCCCCATTGTCCCCAGGGCCCATTGTGACATCCTCTGCACCCCCTTGTCCCCAGGGCCCATTGTGACATTCAGGGGACCCCTCTTTGTCCCCAGGGCCCATTCTGACATCCTGGGGATCCCTCCTTGTCCCCAGGGCCCATTGTGACGTCCCAGGACCCCCCATTGTCCCCAGGACCTATTGTGACATTCAGGGAACCCCCTTTTATCACTGGGGCCCATTGTGACACCATGGAGACCCCCGCTTGTCCTCAGGGTCCATTGTGACATCCTGGGTACCCCCCATTTTCCCCAGGACCCATTGTGACATCCTGGCCACCCTCTTGCTCCCAGGGCCCGTTGTGGCACCATGGGGACACCACCTTTGTCCCCAGGGCCCATTGTGACATCCCAGGACCCCCTTTGACCCCAGGGCCCATTGTAGCACCATGGGGACCCCCTTTGACCCCAGGGCCCATTGTGGCACCATGGCAACCCCTTTTGTCCCCAGGGCCCATTGTGACATTCTTGGACCCCACTTTGTCCCCAGGGCCTATTGTGACATCATGGGGAACCCTCCTTGTCACTGGGGACCCATTGTGACACCATGGGGACCCCCCCTTGTCCTCAGGACTCATTCTCACATCCTGGACACCCCCCATTGTCCCCAGGGCCCATTGTGACATCCACTGCAGCCCCTTGTCCCCAGGGCCCATTGTGACATTCAGGGGACCCCTCTTTGTCCCCAGGGCCCATTGTGACATCCTGGGGACCCCCCCTTGTCCCCAGGGCTCATTGAGACGTCCCAGGACCCCCCACTGTCCCCAGGGCCCATTGTGACATTCAGGGGACCCCCTTTGTCCCCAGGGCCCATTCTGATACCGTGGGGACCCCCCATTGTCCCCAGGGCCCATTGTGACATGCTGGGGACGCTCTTTGTCCACAGGGCCCATTGTGACATCCTGGGGACCCTCCTTGTCCCCAGAGCCCATTGTGACATCCAGGGGACCCCCTTTGTCCCCAGGGCCCATTGTGGCACCATGAGGACCCTCTTTGTCACTGGGGCCCATTGTGATATCCCAGGACCCCCCTTTGTCCCCAGGGCCCATTGTGACATCCTGGGGACCCTCCTTGTCCCCAGAGCCCATTGTGACATCCCAGGACCCCACTTTGTCCCCAGGGCTTATTGTGACGCCATGGGGATCTCCCTTGTCCCCAGGGCCCATTGTGACATCCCATGACCCCCCTTTGTCCCTAGTGCTATTGTGAAATCCTGGGGACCCCTTTTGTCCCTAGGGCCCATTGTGACACCGTGGGGAACCCCTTTGTCACTGGGGCCATTGTGACATTCCAGGATTTCACTTTGTCCCCAGGGCTCGTTCTGACACCTTGGGGACTCCCATTGTCCCCAGGGCCCATTGTGACATCCTGGGCAACCCCATTGTCCCCAGGGCCCATTGTGACATCCTGGGGACCCCCATTGTCCCCAAGGCCCATTGTGACATTCGAGGACCCCCCATTGTCCCCAGGGCCCATTGTGACATCCACTGCACCCCCTTGTCCCCAGGGCCCATTGTGACATTCAGGGGACCCCTCTTTGTCCCCAGAGCCCATTGTGACATCCTGGGGACCCCCCTTCTCACTGGGGCCCATTGTGACGTCCCAGGACCCCCCATTGTCCCCAGGACCCATTGTGACATTCAGGGGGCCCCTTTGTCACTGGGGCCCATTGTGACATCCCAGGACCCCACATTGTCCCCAGGACACATTGTGACATGCTGGGGACGCTCTTTGTCCCCAGGGCCCATTGTGACATCCTGGGGACCCTCCTTGTCCCCAGAGCCCACTCTGACATCCAGGGGACCCCCTTTGTCCCCATGGCCCATTGTGGCACCATAGGGACCCCCTTTGTCACTGGGGCCCATTGTGACATCCCAGGACACCCCCTGGTCCCCAGGCCCCATTGTGACATCCTGGGGACCCCCTTTGTCCCAGGACTTCATTGTGACATCCTGGGGACCCCCCTTGTCCTCAGGGTCCATTGTGACAGCCCAGGACCTTACATTGTCCCCAGGGCCCATTGTGATATCTGGGGGACCCCCTTGTCCCCAGGGCCCATTGTGACATCCCAGGACCCCCCATTGTCCCCAGGGCCCATTGTGACATCCCAGGACCCCCCATTGTCCCCAGGGCCCATTGTGACATCCTCGGCACCCCTTTGTCCCCCGGGCCCATTGTGACATCCTGGGGACCCCCCCTTGTCCCCAGGGGCCATTGTGACATCCTAGGGATCCCTCCTTGTCCCCAGGGCCCATTGTGACATTCAGGGGACCCCTCTTTGTCCCTAGGGCCCATTGTGACATCCTGGGGATCCCTCCTTGTCCCCAGGACCCATTGTGACGTCCCAGGATCCCCATTGTCCCCAGGACCTATTGTCACATTCAGGGGACCCCCTTTGTCACTGGGGCCCATTGTGACACCATGGAGACCCCCGCTTGTCCCCAGGGCCCATTGTGACATCCCAGGACCCCCCTTTGTCCCCAGGGCCCATTGTAGCACCATGGGGACCCCCTTTGACCCCAGGGCCCATTGTGGCACCATGGCAACCCCTTTTGTCCCCAGGGCCCATTGTGACATTCTTGGACCCCACTTTGTCCCCAGGACCTATTGTGACACCATGGGGACCCCTCCTTGTCACTGGGGACCCATTGTGACACCATGGGGACCCCCCCTTGTCCTCAGGACTCATTCTCACATCCTGGACACCCCCCATTGTCCCCAGTGCCCATTGTGACATCCACTGCACCCCATTGTCCCCAGGGCCCATTGTGACATTCAGGGGACCCCTCTTTGTCCCCAGGGCCCATTGTGACATCCTGGGGACCCTCCTTGTCCCCAGAGCCCATTGTGACATCCAGGGGACCCCCTTTGTCCCCAGGGCCCATTGTGGCACCATGAGGACCCTCTTTGTCACTGGGCCCCATTGTGACATCCCAGGACCCCCCTTTGTCCCCAGGACCCATTGTGACATCCCAGGACCCCACTTTGTCCCCAGGGCTTATTGTGACACCATGGGGATCTCCCTTGTCCCCAGGGCCCATTGTGACATCCCATGACCCCCCTTTGTCCCCAGTGCTATTGTGAAATCCTGGGGACCCCTTACGTCCCCAGGGCCCATTATGACACCATGGGGAACCCCTTTGTCACTGGGGGCCATTGTGACATTCCAGGATTCCACTTTTTCCCCAGGGCTCGTTCTGACACCTTGGGGACTCCCATTGTCCCCAGGGCCCATTGTGACATCCTGGGGACCCCCATTGTCCCCAGGGCCCATTGTGACATTCCAGGACCCCCCATTGTCCCCAAGGCCCATTGTGACATCCACTGCACCCCCTTGTCCCCAGGGCCCATTGTGACATTCAGGGCACCCCTCTTTGTCCCCAGGGCCCATTGTGACATCCTGGGGACCCCCACTTGTCACTGGGGCCCATTGTGACATCCCAGGACCCCCCATTGTCCCCAGGGCCCATTGTGACATTCAGGGCACCCCCTTGTCCCCAGGGCCCATTGTGACATTCTGGGGACGCCTCTTTGTACCCAGGGCACACTGTGACATCCTGGGGACCCCCCCTTGTCACTGGGGCCCATTGTGACGTCCCAGGACCCCCCATTGTCCCCAGGGCCCATTGTGACGTCCCAGGAGCCCCCATTGTCTCCAGGGCCCATTGTGACATCCTGGGGATCCCTTCTTGTCCCCAGGGCCCATTGTGACGTCCCAGGACCCCCCATTGTCCCCAGGACCCATTGTGACATTCAGGTGGCCCCTTTGTCACTGGGGCCCATTGTGACATCCCAGGACCCCACATTGTCCCCAGGACACATTGTCACATCCTGGGGACCCCACTTGTCCCCAGGACCCATTGTGACACTATGGGGACCCCCCCTTGTTCCCACGGCCCATTGTGACACCGTGGGTACCACCCTTTTCCGCAGGGCTCATTGTGACATCGCAGGACCCCCCTTTGTCCCCAGGGCCCATTCTGATACCGTGGGGATCCCCTTTGTCCCCAGAGTCCATTGTGACATCCAGGGGACCCCCTTTGTCCCCAGGGCCCATTGTGACATCGCAGGACCCCCCTGGGCCCCAGGGCGCATTTTGACATCCTGGGGATGCCCCCTTGTCAACGGGGCCCATTGTGACGTCCCAGGACCCCCCATTGTGTCCAGGGCCCATTGTGACATCCTGGGGATCCCTGCTTGGCCCCAGGGCCCATTGTGACGTCCCAGGACTCCCCACTGTCCTCAGGACCTATTGTAACATTCAGGGGACCCCCTTTGTCACTGGGGCCCATTGTGACATCCCAGGACCCCACATTGTCCCCAGGGCCCATTGTGACATCCTGGGGACCCCATTTTCCCCAGGACCCATTGTGACACTATGGGTACCCCCCCTTGTCCCCAGGGCCAATTGTGACGTCCCAGGACCCCCCATTGTTCCCCGGGCCCATTGTGATGTCCTTGGGAGCCCCCTCTCTTCCCAGGGCTCATTGTGACTCTCAGGGAACCCCACCTTGTCCCCAGGACTGCTTGTGACGTCCTAGGGCCCCTCTGTGTCCCCAGGGCCCATTGTGACGTCCCAGGACCCCCATTGTCCCCAGGGCCCATTGTGACATCCTCGGCACCCCCTTGTCCCCAGGGCCCATTGTGACATTCAGGGGACCCCTCTTTGTCCCCAGGGCCCATTGTGACATCCTGGGGACCCCGTCTTGTCCCCAGGGCCCATTGTGACGTCCCAGGACCCCCCATTGTCCCCAGGGCCCATTGTGACATCCTGGGGATCCCTCCTTGTCCCCAGGGCCCATTGTGACGTCCCAGGACCCCCCATTGTCCCCAGGACCCATTGTGACATTCAGGGGACCCCCTTTGTCACTGGGGCCCATTGTGACATCCCAGGACCCCACATTGTCCCCAGGGCCCATTGTGACATCCTGGGGACCCCCATGCCACTGGCCCCATTGTGACGTCCCAGGACCTCGCATTGTCCCCAGGGCCCATTGTGACACCTTGGGGACCCCCTTGTCACTGGAGACCCGTTGTGACATCATGGGGACCACCCCTTGTCCTCAGGGCCTATTGTTACGTCCCAGGACCCCCCATTGTCCCCAGGGCCCATTGTGACACCTTGGGGACCCCCTTGTCACTGGAGACCCGTTGTGACAGCATGGGGACCACCTCTTGTCCTCAGGGCCTATTGTGAACATCCTGGGGAACCTCCATTGTCCCCAGAGCCCATTGTGAGTTCCTGGAGACCCCCTTGTCCCCAGGTCCCATTGTGACATCCTGGGCAGCCTCTTTGTCCCCAGGGCCCCTTGTGACATCCTGGGGACCTCCTTGTCCCCAGGACCCATCCTGGCACCGTGGAGACCTCCCTTGTTACTGGGGACCCATTGTGACACCATGGGGACCTCCCATTGTCCTCAGGGCCTATTGAGACATCCTGGAGACCCCCTTTGTCACTGGGGACCCAATGTGACATCCCAGGAACCCCATTGTCCCAAGGGCCCATTGTGACATCCTGGGGACCCCCCTTTGTCTCCAGGACATATTGTGACACCGTGGGGACCACATTAGTCCCCAGGGCCCATTGTGACATCCTAGGGATCCCCTCTTGTCCCCAGGGCCCATTGTGACGTCCCAGGACCCCCCATTGTCCCCAGGGCCCATTGTGACCTCCTCGGCACCCCCTTGTCCCTAGGGCCCATTGTCACATTCACAGGACCCCCCTTTGTCCCCAGGACCCATTTTGACATCCTGGGGACCCTCCTTGTCCCCAGAGCCCATTGTGACATCCAGGGGACCCCCTTTGTCCCCAGGGCCCATTGTGACATCCTGGGGTCCCCCCTTTGTCCCCAGGGCCCATTGAAATGTCCCAGGACCACCGTTTGTCCCCAGGGTTCATTATGACATCCTGGGGACCCCATTTGTCCCCACGGCCCATTGTGGCACCATGGGGACCCCCTTTGTCACTGGGGCCCATTGTGACATCCCAGGACCCCACTTTGTCCCCAGGGCTTATTGTGACACCATGGGGATCTCCCTTGTCCCCAGGGCCCATTGTGACATCCCATGACCCCCCTTTATCCCCAGTGCTATTGTGAAATCCTGGGGACCCCTTTTGTCCCCAGGGCCCATTGTGGCACCATGGGGAACCCCTTTGTCACTGGGGGCCATTGTGACATCCCAGGATTCCACTTTGTCCCCAGGGCTCGTTCTGACACCTTGGGGACTCCCATTGTCCCCAGGGCCCATTGTGACATCCTGGGCAACCCCATTGTCCCCAGGGCCCATTGTGACATCTGGGGGACGCCCTTGTCCCCAGGACCCATCGTGGCACCGTGGGGACCCTCCTTGTCACTTGGGCCCATTGTGACATCCTGGGCACCCCTTTTGTCCCCACAGCCCATTGTGGCACCATGGGGACCCCCTTTGTCACTGGGGCCCATTGTGACATCCCAGGACCCCACATTGTCCCCAGGGCCCTTGTGACATCCTGGGGACCCCACTTGTCCCCAGGACCCATTGTGACACTATAGGGACCCCCCCTTGTGCCCAGTGACCATTGTGACACCGTGGGTACCACCCTTGTCCGCAGGGCCCATTGTGACATCCTGGGGACACCCCCTTGTCTCCAGGGCCCATTGTGACATCCTGGGAATCCCTCCTTGTCCCCAGGGCCCATTTTGACATTCAGGGGACCCCACATTGTCCCCAGGGCCCATTGTGACATCCTGGGGACCCCCCTTTGTCCCCAGGGCCCATTGTGACATCCAAGGGACCCCCCCTTGTCCCCAGGGCCCATTGTGACGTCCCAGGACCCCCCACTGTCCCCAGGGCCCATTGTGACATTCAGGGGACCCCCCTTTGTCCCCAGGGCCCATTCTGATACCGTCGGGACCCCCTTTGTCCCCAGGGCCCATTGTGACATCCTGGGGGACCCTCCTTGTCCCCAGAGCCCATTGTGACATCCAGGGGACCCCCTTTGTCCCCAGGGCCCATTGTGGCACCGTGAGGACCCTCTTTATCACTGGGGCCCATTGTGACATCCCGGAACCCCCTTTGTCCCCAGGGCCCATTGTGACATCCTGGGGGACCCTCCTTGTCCCCAGAGCCCATTGTGACATCCCAGGACCCCACTTTGTCCCCAGGGCTTATTGTGACACCATGGGAATCTCCCTTGTCCCCAGGGCCCATTGTGACATCCCATGACCCCCCTTTGTCCCCAGTGCTATTGTGAAATCCTGGGGACCCCTTTTGTCCCCAGGGCCCATTGTGGCACCATGGGGAACCCCTTTGTCACTGGGGGCCATTGTGACATTCCAGGATTCCACTTTGTCCCCAGGGCTCGTTCTGACACCTTGGGGACTCCCATTGTCCCCAGGGCCCATTGTGACATCCTGGGCAACCCCATTGTCCCCAGGGCCCATTGTGACATCCAAGGGACCCCCATTGTCCCCAAGGCCCATTGTGACATTCCAGGACCCACCATTGTCCCTAGGGCCCATTGTGACATCCACTGCACCCCCTTGTCCCCAGGGCCCACTGTGACATTCAGTGGACCCGTCTTTGTCCCCAGGGCCCATTGTCACATCCTGGGGACCCCCGTTGTCACTGGGGCCCATTGTGACATCCAAGGGACCCCCCCTTGTCCCCAGGGCCCATTGTGACGTCCCAGGACCCCCCATTGTCCCCAGGACCCATTGTGACATTCAGGGGGCCCCTTTGTCACTGGGACCCATTGTGACATCCCAGGACCCCACATTGTCCCCAGGACACATTGTGACATCCTGGGGACCCCACTTGTCCCCAGGACCCATTGTGACACTATGGGGACCCCCCCTTGTTCCCAGGGCTCGTTGTGACACCGTGGGTACCACCCTTGTCCGCAGGGCTCATTGTGACATCCCAGGACCCACCTTTGTCCCCAGGGCCCATTCTGATACCGTGGGGATCCCCTTTGTCCCCAGAGCCCATTGTGACATCCAGGGGACCCCCTTTGTCCCCAGGGCCCATTGTGACATCGCAGGACCCCCCTGGGCCCCAGGGCGCATTTTGACATCCTGGGGATGCCCCCTTGTCACCGGGACCCATTGTGACGTCCCAGGACCCCCCATTGTCTCCAGGGCCCATTGTGACATCCTGGGGATCCCTGCTTGGCCCCAGAGCCCATTGTGACGTCTTATGACCCCCCCTTGTCCCCAGGGCCCATTGTGACATCCTGGGGATCCCTCCTTGTCCCCAGGGCCCATTGTGACGTCCCAGGACCCCCATTGTCCCCAGGGCCCATTGTGACATCCTGGGGACCCCATTTTCCCCAGGACCCATTGTGACACTATGGGGAACCCCCCTTGTTCCCAGGGCCCATTGTGACACCGTGGGTACCACCCTTGACCGCAGGGCTCATTGTGACATCGCAGGACCCCCCTTTGTCCCCAGAGCCCATTGTGAAAACCAGGGGACACCCTTTGTCCCCAGGGCCCATTGTGACATCGCAGGACCACCCTGGTCCCCAGGGCCCATTGTGACATCCTGGGCACCCCTTTTGTCCCCACGGCCCATTGTGGCACTATCGGGACCCCCTTTGTCACTGGGGCCCATTGTGACATCCCAGGACCCCACTTTGTCCCCAGGGCTGATTGTGACTTCCCAGGGCCACTCTGTGTCCCCAGGGCCCATTGTGACACTTTAGGGACCCCCCTTGTCCCCAGGGCCCATTGTGACGTCCCAGGACCCCCCATTGTTCCCAGGGCCCATTGTGATGTCCTGGGGAGCCCCCTCTGTTCCCAGGGCTCATTGTGACTTTCAGGGGACCCCCCCTTGTCCCCAGGGCTGATTGTGACGTCCTAGGGCCCCTTTGTGTCCCCAAGGCCCATTGTGACATCCCATGACCCCCCTTTGTCCCCAGTGCTATTGCGAAATCCTGGGGACCCCTTTTGTCCCCAGGGCCCATTGTGACACCATGGGGAACCCCTTTGTCACTGGGGGCCATTGTGACATTCCAGGATTCCACTTTGTCCCCAGGGCTCGTTCTGACACCGTGGGGACTCCCATTGTCCCCAGGGCCCATTGTGACGTCTTAGGACCCCCCATTTTCCCCAGGCCCCATTGTGACATTCAGGGCACCCCCTTGTCCCCAGGGCCCATTGTGACATTCCGGGGACGCCTCTTTGTACCCAGGGCACACTGTGACATCCTGGGGACCCCCCCTTGTCACTGGGGCCCATTGTGACGTCCCAGGAGCCCCCATTGTCCCCAGGGCCCATTGTGACATCCTGGGGATCCCTCCTTGTCCCCAGGGCCCATTGTGACGTCCCAGGACCCACCATTGTCCCCAGGACCCATTGTGACATTCAGGGGGCCCCTTTGTCCCCAGGGCCCATTATGACATCCCAGGACCCCCCATTGTCCACAGGGCCCATTGTGACGTCCCAGGACCCCCCATTGTCCCCAGGGCCCATTGTGACATCCTCAGCACCCCCTTGTCCCCAGGGCCCATTGTGACATTCAGGGGACCCCTCTTTTTCCCCAGGGCCCATTGTGACATCCTGGGGACCCCCCCTTGTCCCCAGGGCCCATTGTGACGTCCCAGGACCCCCCATTGTCCCCAGGGCCCATTGGGACATCCTGGGGATCCCTGCTTGTCCCCAGGGCCCATTGGGACGTCCCAGGACCCGCCATTGTCCCCAGGGCCCATTGTGACATTCTGGGGATCCCTCCTTGTCCCCAGGGCCAATTGGGACGTCCCAGGACCCCCATTGTCCCCAGGGCCCATTGTGACATTCAGGGGCCCCCGTTTGTCACTGGGGCCCATTGTGACATCCCAGGACCCCACATTGTCCCCAGGGCCCATTGTGACATCCTGGGGACACCCCCTTATCTCCAGGGCCCATTGTGACATCCTGGGAATCCCTCCTTGTCACTGGGGCCCATTTTGACATTCAGGGGACCCCCCATTGTCCCCAGGGCCCATTGTGACATCCTCTGCACCCCCTTGTCCCCAGGGCCCATTGTGACATTCAGGGGACCCCTCTTAGTCCCCAGGACCCATTGTGACATCCTGGGGACCCCACTTGTCCCCAGGACCCATTGTGACACTATGGGGACCCCCCCTTGTGCCCAGGGCCCATTGTGACACTGTGGGTACCACCCTTGTCTGCAGGGCTCATTGTTTCATCCCAGGACCCCCCATTGTCCCCAGGGCCCATTGTGACATTCAGGGGACCCCCCTTTGTCCCCAGGGCCCATTCTGATACCGTGGGGACCCCCATTGTCCCCAGGGCCCATTGTGACATGCTGGGGACGCTCTTTGTCCCCAGGGCCCATTGTGACATCCTGGGGACCCTCCTTGTCAGCAGAGCCCATTTTGACATCCAGGGGACCCCCATTGTCCCCAGGGCCCATTGTGACATTCCAGGACCCCCCATTGTCCCCAGGGCCCATTGTGACATTCCAGGACCCCCCATTGTCCCCAGGGCCCATTGTGACATCCACTGCACCCCCTTGTCCCCAGGGCCCATTGTGACATTCAGGGGACCCCTCTTTGTCCCCAGGGCCCGTTGTGACGTCCCAGGACCCCCCATTGTCCCCAGGGCCCATTGTGACATCCTGGGGATCCCTCCTTGTCCCCAGGGCCCGTTGTGACGTCCCAGGACCCCCCATTGTCCCTAGGACCCATTGTGACATTCAGGGGGCCCCTTTGTCACTGGGGCCCATTGTGACATCCCAGGACCCCACATTGTCCCCAGGACACATTGTCACATCCTGGGGACCCCACTTATCCCCAGGACCCATTGTGACACTATGGGGACCCCCCCTTGTGCCCAGGGCCCATTGTGACACCGTGGGTACCACCCTTGTCCGCAGGGCTCATTGTGACATCCCAGGACCCCCCTTTGTCCCCAGGGCCCATTCTGATACCGTGGGGATCCCCTTTGTCCCCAGAGTCCATTGTGACATCCAGGGGACTCCCTTTGTCCCCAGGGCCCATTGTGACATCGCAGGACCCCCCTGGGCCCCAGGGCCCATTGTGACATCCTGGGGATGCCTCCTTGTCCCCAGGGCCCATTGTGACGTCCCAGGACCCCCCACTGTCCTCAGGACCTATTGTAACATTCAGGGGACCCCCTTTGTCACTGGGGCCCATTGTGACATCCCAGGACCCCACATTGTCCCCAGGGCCCATTGTGACATCCTGGGGACCCCATTTTCCCCAGGACCCATTGTGACACTATGGGTACCCCCCCTTGTCCCCAGGGCCCATTGTGACGTCCCAGGACCCCCCATTGTCCCCAGGGCCCATTGTGACATTCAGGGGACCCCCTTTGTCACTGGGGCCCATTGTGACATCCCAGGACCCCCCTTTGTCCCCAGGGCCCATTGTGACATCCTGGGGATCCCCATGTCACTGGGGCCCATTGTGACGTCCCAGGACCCCGCATTGTCCCCAGAGCCCATTGTGACATCCTGGAGACCCCCTTTGTCTCCAGGGCCCATTGTGACACTATGGGTACCCCCCCTTGTCCCCAGGGCCCATTGTGACGTCCCAGGACCCCGCATTGTCCCCAGGGTCCATTGTTACATCCTGGGGACCCCCTTGTCACTGGGACCCATCATGACACCATGGGGACCCTCCATGTCACTGGGGACCCATTGTGACACCTTGGGGACCCCCTTGTCACTGGAGACCCATTGTGACAGCATGGGGACCACCCCTTGTCCTCAGGGCCTATTGTGAACATCCTGGGGAACCTCCATTGTCCCCAGAGCCCACTGTGAGTTCCTGGAGACCCCCTTGTCCCCAGGTCCCATTGTGACATCCTGGGGAGCCTCTTTGTCCCCACGGCCCATTGTGACATCCTGGGGACCTCCTTGTCCCCAGGACCCATCCTGGCACCGTGGAGACCTCCCTTGTCACTGGGGACCCATTGTGACACCATGGGGACCTCCCATTGTCCTCAGGGCCCATTGAGACATCCTGGGGACCCCCTTTGTCACTGGAGACCCATTGTGGCATCCCAGGAACCCCATTGTCCCAAGGGCCCATTGTGACATCCTGGGGACCCCCCTTTGTCTCCAGGACATATTGTGACACCGTGGGGACCACATTAGTCCCCAGGGCCCATTGTGACATCCTAGGGATCCCCTCTTGTCCCCAGGGCCCATTGTGACGTCCCAGGACCCCCCATTGTCCCCAGGGCCCATTGTGACATCCTGGGGACGCCCTTTGTCCCCAGGGCCCATTTTGACACCGTCGACACCCCCCTTTGTCTCCAGGGCCCATTGTGACATCCTGGGGACCCTCCTTGTCCCCAGAGGCCATTGTGACATCCAGGGGACCCCCTTTGTCCCCAGGGCCCATTGTGACATCCTGGGGTCCCCCCTTTGTCCCCGGGGCCCATTGTGATATCCTGGGGATCCCTCCTTGTCCCCAGGGCCCATTGTGACGTCCCAGGACCCCCCATTGTCCCCAGGGCCCATTGTGACATTCAGGGGACCCCCTTTGTCACTGGGGCCCATTGTGACATCCCAGGACCCTCCTTTGTCCCCAGGGCCCATTGTGACATCCTGGGGATCCCCATGTCACTGGGGCCCATTGTGACGTCCCAGGACCCCGCATTGTCCCCAGAGCCCATTGTGACATCCTGGAGACCCCCTTGTCACTGGGACCCATCATGACACCATGGGGACCCTCCTTGTCACTGGGGACACATTGTGACACCATGGGGACCCCCCCTTGTCCTCAGGGCCCATTGTGACATCCTGGGCATCCCCCCTGTCCCCCGGGACCATTGTAACACCGTGCGGACCCCCTTTGTCCCCAGGGCCCATTGTGACACTGTGGGGAACCCCCTTGTCCCCAGGACCTATTGTTACGTCCCAGGACCCCCCATTGTCCCCAGGGCCCATTGTGACACCTTGGGGACCCCCTTGTCACTGGAGACCCATTGTGACAGCATGGGGACCACCCCTTGTCCTCAGGGCCTATTGTGAACATCCTGGGGAACCTCCATTGTCCCCAGAGCCCATTGTGATTTCCTGGAGACCCCCTTTGTCCCCAGGGCCCATTGTGACATCCTGGGGTCCCCCCTTTGTCCCCAGGGCCCATTGAAATGTCCCAGGATCACCGTTTGTCCCCAGGGTTCATTGTGACATCCTGGGGACCCCATTTGTCCCCACGTCCCATTGTGGGACCATGGGGAACCCCTTTGTCACTGGGGCCCATTGTGACATCCCAGGACCCCACTTTGTCCCCAGGGCTTATTGTGACACCATGGGGATCTCCCTTGTCCCCAGGGCCCATTGTGACATCCCATGACCCCCCTTTATCCCCAGTGCTATTGTGAAATCCTGGGGACCCCTTTTGTCCCCAGGGCCCATTGTGGCACCATGGGGAACCCCTTTGTCACTGGGGGCCGTTGTGACATCCCAGGATTCCACTTTGTCCCCAGGGCTCGTTCTGACACCTTGGGGACTCCCATTGTCCAGAGGGCCCATTGTGACATCCTGGGCAACCCCATTGTCCCCAGGGCCCATTGTGAAATCTGGGGGACGCCCTTGTCCCCAGGACCCATCGTGGCACCGTGGGGACCCTCCTTGTCACTTGGGCCCATTGTGACACCATGGGGACCCCCCCTTTGTCTCCAGTACCCATTGTGACATCCTGGGGATCCCTCATTGTCCCCAGGGCCCATTGTGACGTCCCAGGACCCCCCATTGTCCCCAGGACCCATTGTGACATTCAGGGGACCCCGTTTGTCACTGGGGCCCATTGTGACATCCCAGGACCCCACATTGTCCCCAGGGCCCATTGTGACATCCTGGGGACCCCACTTGTCCCCAGGACCCATTGTGACACTATGGGAACCCCCCTTTGTGCCCAGAGCCCATTGTGACACTGTGGGTACCACCCTTGTCCGCAGGGCTCATTGTGACATCCCAGGACCCCTCTTTGTCCCCAGGGCTCATTGTGACATTCTAGGACCCCACTTTGTCCCCAGGGCCTATTGTGACACCATGGGGAACCCTCCTTGTCACTGGGAACCCATTGTGACACCATGGGGACCCCCCCTTTGTCCCCAGTGCCCATTGTGACATCCTGCGCACCCCCCTTTGTCCCCAGGGTCCATTGTGACATCCTGGGCAACCCCATTGTCCCCAGGGCCCATTGTGACATCTAGGGGGACGCCCTTGTCCCCAGGACCCATCGTGGCACCGTGGGGACCCCCATTGTCCCCAGGGCCCATTGTGACGTCCCAGGACCCCCATTGTCCCCAGGGCCCATTGTGACATCCCAGGACCCCACTTTGTCCCCAGGGCTTATTGTGACACCATGGGAATCTCCCTTGTCCCCAGGGCCCATTGTGACATTCAGGGGCCCCCGTTTGTCACGGGGGCCCATTGTGACATCCCAGGACCCCACATTGTCCCCAGGGCCCATTGTGACTTTCAGGGGACCCCACTTGTCCCCAGGACCCATTGTGACACTATAGGGACCCCCCCTTGTGCCCAGTGCCCATTGTGACACCGTGGGTACCACCCTTGTCCGCAGGGCCCATTGTGACATCCTGGGGACACCCCCTTGTCCCCAGGGCCCATTGTGACATCCTGGGGATCCCTCCTTGTCCCCAGGGCCCATTGTGACGTCCCAGGACCCCCCATTGTCCCCAGGGCCCATTGTGACATTCAGGGGACCCCCTTTGTCACTGGGGCCCATTGTGACGTCTTAGGACCCCCCATTGTTCCCAGGGCCCATTGTGATGTCCTTGGGAGCCCCCTCTCTTCCCAGGGCTCATTGTGACTCTCAGGGGACCCCATCTTGTCGCCAGGGCTGATTGTGACGTCCTAGGGCCCCTCTGTGTCCCCAGGGCCCATTGTGACGTCCCAGGACCCCCATTGTCCCCAGGGCCCATTGTGACGTCCCAGGACCCCCATTGTCCCCAGGGCCCATTGTGACATCCTCGGCACCCCCTTGTCCCCAGGGCCCATTGTGACATTCAGGGGACCCCTCTTTGTCCCCAGGGCCCATTGTGACATCCTGGGGACCCCCTCTTGTCCCTAGGGCCCATTGTGACGTCCCAGGACCCCCCATTGTCCCCAGGGCCCATTGTGACATCCTGGGGATCCCTCCTTGTCCCCAGGGCCCATTGTGACGTCCCAGGACCCCCCATTGTCCCCAGGGCCCATTGTGACATTCAGGGGACCCCCTTTGTCACTGGGGCCCATTTTGACATCCCAGGACCCCACATTGTCCCCAGGGCCCATTGTGACATCCTGGGGACCCCCATGTCACTGGGACCCATTGTGACGTCCCAGGACCCCCCATTGTCCCCAGGGCCCATTGTGACATCCTGGGCAACCCCATTGTCCCCAGGGCCCATTGTGACATCTGGGGGACGCCCTTGTCCCCAGGACCCATCGTGGCACCGTGGGGAGCCTCCTTGTCACTTAGTCCCATTGTGACACCATGGGGAGCCCCCCTTTATCCCCAGTGCCCATTGTGACATCCTGGGGACCCCCATGTCACTGGGACCCATTGTGACGTCCCAGGACCCCCCTTTGTCCCCAGGGCCCATTTTGACATTCAGGGGACCCACCATTGTCCTCAGGGCCCATTGTGAGGTCCCAGGACACCCCATTGTCCCCAGGGCCCATTGTGACATCCTCGGCACCCCCTTGTCCCCAGGGTCCATTGTGACATCCCAGGACCCCCCATTGTCCCCAGGGCCCATTGTGACATTCAGGGGACCCCCCTTTGTCCCCAGGGCCCATTGTGAACATCCTGGGGACCCCCTTTGTCCCAAGACTTCATTGTGACATCCTGGGGACCCCCCTTGTCCTCAGGGTCCATTGTGACAGCCCAGGACCCCCCATTGTTCCCAGGGCCCATTGTGATATCTGGGGGACCCCCTTGTTCCCAAGGCCCATTGTGACATCCTGGGGACCCCCCCTTGTCCCCAGGGCCCATTGTGACATCCCAGGACCTTACTTTGTCCCCAGGGCCCATTGTGACATCCTGGCGACCCCCCCTTGTCCCCAGGGCCCATTGTGACATCCTGGGGATCCCTCCTTGTCCCCAGGGCCCATTGTGACATCCCAGGACCCCCCATTGTCCCCAGGGCCCATTGTGACATCCTCTGCACCCCCTTGTCCCCAGGGCCCATTGTGACATTCAGGGGACCCCTCTTTGTCCCCAGGGCCCATTGTGACATCCTGGGGACCCCCCCTTGTCCCCAGGGCCCATTGTGACATCCTGGGGATCCCTCCTAGTCCCCAGGGCCCATTGTGACGTCCCAGGACCCCCAATTGTCCCCAGGGCCCATTGTGACATTCAGGGGACCCCCTTTGTCACTGGGGCCCATTGTGACATCCCAGGACCCCCCATTGTTCCCAGGGCCCATTGTGATGTCCTTGGGAGCCCCCTCTCTTCCCAGGGCTCATTGTGACTCTCAGGGGACCCCATCTTGTCGCCAGGGCTGATTGTGACGTCCTAGGGCCCCTCTGTGTCCCCAGGGCCCATTGTGACGTCCCAGGACCCCCATTGTCCCCAGGGCCCATTGTGACATCCTCGGCACCCCCTTGTCCCCAGGGCCCATTGTGACATTCAGGGGACCCCTCTTTGTCCCCAGGGCCCATTGTGACATCCTGGGGACCCCCTCTTGTCCCTAGGGCCCATTGTGACGTCCCAGGACCCCCCATTGTCCCCAGGGCCCATTGTGACATCCTGGGGATCCCTCCTTGTCCCCAGGGCCCATTGTGATGTCCCAGGACCCCCCATTGTCCCCAGGGCCCATTGTGACATTCAGGGGACCCCCTTTGTCACTGGGGCCCATTGTGACATCCCAGGACCCCCCATTGTCCCCAGGGCCCATTGTGACATCCTGGGGACCCCCATGTCACTGGGACCCATTGTGACGTCCCAGGACCCCCCATTGTCCCCAGGGTCCATTGTTACATCCTGGGGACCCCCTTGTCCCCAGGACCCATCATGACACCATGGGGACCCTCCTTGTCACTGGGGACCCATTGTGACACCATGGGGACCCCCCCTTGTCCTCAGGGCCCATTGTGACATCCTGGGCATCCCCCTTTGTCCCCCGGGACCATTGTAACACCGTGCGGACCCCCTTTGTCCCCAGGGCCCATTGTGACACTGTGGGGAACCCCCTTGTCCCCAGGGCCTATTGTTACGTCCCAGGACCCCCCATTGTCCCCAGGGCCCATTGTGACACCTTGGGGACCCCTTTGTCACTGGAGACCCATTGTGACAGCATGGGGACCACCCCTTGTCCTCAGGGCCTATTGTGAACATCCTGGGGAACCTCCATTGTCCCCAGAGCCCATTGTGAGTTCCTGGAGACCCCCTTGTTCCCAGGTCCCATTGTGACATCCTGGGGAGCCTCTTTGTCCCCACGGCCCATTGTGACATCCTGGGGACCTCCTTGTCCCCAGGACCCATCCTGGCACTGTGGAGACCTCCCTTGTCACTGGGGACCCATTGTGACACCATGGGGACCTCCCATTGTCCTCAGGGCCCATTGAGACATCCTGGGGACCCCCTTTGTCACTGGGGACCCATTGTGACATCCCAGGAACCCCATTGTCCCAAGGGCCCATTGTGACATCCTGGGGACCCCTCTTTGTCTCCAGGACATATTGTGACACCGTGGGGACCACATTAGTCCCCAGGGCCCATTGTGACATCCTAGGAATCCCCTCTTGTCCCCAGGGCCCATTGTGACATCCCAGGACCCCCCCTTTGTCCCCAGTGCCCATTGTGACATCCTGCCCACCCCCCTTTGTCCCCAGGGTCCATTGTGACATCCTGGGCAACCCCATTGTCCCCAGGGCCCATTGTGACATCTAGGGGGACGCCCTTGTCCCCAGGACCCATCGTGGCACCGTGGGGACCCCCATTGTCCCCAGGGCCCATTGTGACGTCCCAGGACCCCCATTGTCCCCAGGGCCCATTGTGACATCCCAGGACCCCACTTTGTCCCCAGGGCTTATTGTGACACCATGGGGATCTCCCTTGTCCCCAGGGCCCATTGTGACATCCTCGGCACCCCCTTGTCCCCAGGGCCCATTGTGACATTCAGGGGACGCCTCATTGTCCCCAGGGCCCATTGTGACATCCTGGGGATCCCTCCTTGTCCCCAGGGCCCATTGTGACCTCCCGGGACCCCCCATTGTCCCCAGGGCCCATTGTGACATTCAGGGGCCCCTGTTTGTCACTGGCGCCCATTGTGACATCCCAGGACCCCACATTGTCCCCAGGGCCCATTGTGACTTTCAGGGGACCCCACTTGTCCCCAGGACCCATTGTGACACTATAGGGACCCCACCTTGTGCCCAGTGCCCATTGTGACACCGTGGGTACCACCCTTGTCCGCAGGGCCCATTGTGACATCCTGGGTACACCCCCTTGTCCCCAGGGCCCATTGTGACGTCCTGGGAATCCCTCCTTGTCCCCAGGGCCCATTGTGACATCCAGGGGACCCCCCCTTGTCCCCAGGGCCCATTGTGACGTCCCAGGACCCGCCATTGTCCCCAGGGCCCATTGTGACATCCACTGCACCCCCTTGTCCCCAGGGCCCATTGTGACATCCACTGCACCCCCTTGTCCCCAGGGCCCATTGTGACATCCTGGGGACCCTCCTTGTCCCCAGAGCCCATTGTGACATCCAGGGGACCCCCTTTGTCCCCAGGGCCCATTGTGGCACCATAGGGACCCCCTTTGTCACTGGGGCCCATTGTGACATCCCAGGACCCCCCCTGGTCCCCAGGGCCCATTGTGAACATCCTGGGGACCCCCTTTGTCCCAAGACTTCATTGTGACATCCTGGGGACCCCCCTTGTCCTCAGGGTCCATTGTGACAGCCCAGGACCTTACATTGTCCCCAGGGCCCATTGTGATATCTGGGGGACCCCCTTGTTCCCAAGGCCCATTGTGACACCATGGGGACCCCCCCTTTATCCCCAGTGCCCATTGTGACATCCTGCGGACCCCCCTTTGTCCCCAGGGCCCATTTTGACATTCAGGGGACCCACCATTGTCCTCAGGGCCCATTGTGAGGTCCCAGGACCCCCCATTGTCCCCAGGGCCCATTGTGACATCCTCGGCACCCCCTTGTCCCCAGGGTCCATTGTGACATCCCAGGACCCCCCATTGTCCCCAGGGCCCATTGTGACATTCAGGGGACCCCCCTTTGTCCCCAGGGCCCATTGTGACATCGTGGGGACCCCCTTTGTCCCAAGACATCATTGTGACATCCTGGGGTCCCCCCTTGTCCTCAGGGTCCATTGTGACAGCCCAGGACCTTACATTGTCCCCAGGGCCCATTGTGATATCTTGGGGACCCCCTTGTTCCCAAGGCCCATTGTGACATCCTGGGGACCCCCCCTTGTCCCCAGGGCCCATTGTGACATCCCAGGACCCCCCATTGTCCCCAGGGCCCATTGTGACATCCTCGGCACGCCCTTGTCCCCAGGGCCCATTGTGACATCCTGGGGACCCCCCCTTGTCCCCAGGGCCCATTGTGACGTCCCAGGACCCCCCATTGTCCCCAGGGCCCATTGTGACATCCTCTGCACCCCCTTGTCTCCAGGGCCCATTGTGACATTCAGGGGTCCCCTCTTTGTCCCCAGGGCCCATTGTGACATCCTGGGGACCCCCCCTTGTCCCCAGGGCCCATTGTGACATCCTGGGCACCCCCCCTTGTCCCCAGGGCCCATTGTGACGTCCCAGGTCCCCCCATTGTCCCCAGGGCCCATTGTGACATCCTGGGGATCCCTCCTTGTCCCCAGGGCCCATTGTGACATCCCAGGACCCCCCATTGTTTCCAGGACCTATTGTCACATTCAGGGGACCCCCTTTGTCACTGGGGCCCATTGTGACACCATGGAGACCCCCGTTTGTCCTCAGGCTCCATTGTGACATCCTGGGCACCCCCCATTTTCCCCAGGACCCATTGTGACATCCTGGCCACCCCCTTGCTTCCAGGGCCCGTTGTGGCACCATGGGGACACCCCCTTTGTCCCCAGGGCCCATTGTGACATCCCAGGACCCCCCTTTGTCCCCAGGGCCCATTGTAGCACCATGGGGACCCCCTTTGACCCCAGGGCCCATTGTGGCACCATGGCAACCGCTTTTGTCCCCAGGGCCCATTGTGACATTCTTGGACCCCACTTTGTCCCCAGGGCCTATTGTGACACCATGGGGACCCCTCCTTGTCACTGGGGGCCATTGTGACACCATGGGGACCCCGCCTTGTCCTCAGGACTCATTCTCACATCCTGGACGCCCCCCATTGTCCCCAGGGCCCATTGTGACATCCACTGCACCCCCTTGTCCCCAGGGCCCATTGTGACATTCAGGGGACCCCTCTTTGTCCCCAGGGCCCATTGTGACATCCTGGGGACCCCCCCTTGTCCCCAGGGCCCATTGTGACGTCCCAGGACCCCCCATTGTCCCCAGGGCCCATTGTGACATCCTGTGGATCCCTCCTTGTCCCCAGGGCCCATTGTGATGTCCCAGGACCCCCCATTGTCCCCAGGGCCCATTGTGATATGTTGGGGAGCCCTCTTTGTCCCCAGGGCCCATTGTGAAATTCAGGGGACCCCAACTTGTCCTCAGGGCCCATTCTGATATCCTGGGGACACTCTTTGTCCCCAGGGCGCATTGTGACATCCTGGGGACCCCATTGTCACCAAAGCCCATTGTGATATCCTGGCGACCACCTTTTGTCCCCAGGGCCCATTGTGATATCCTGAGGACCGCCCTTTGTCCCCAGGGCCCATTGTGACGTCCCAGGACCCCCCATTGTCCCCAGGGCCCATTGTGACATTCAGGGGCCCCCGTTTGTCATTGGGGCCCATTGTGAGATCCCAGGACCCCACATTGTCCCAAGGGCCCATTGTGACTTTCAGGGGACTCCACTTGTCCCCAGGACCCATTGTGACACTATAGGGACCCCCCCTTGTGCCCAGTGCCCATTGTGACACCGTGGGTACCACCCTTGTCCGCAGGGCCCATTGTGACATCCTGGGGACACCCCCTTGTCCCCAGGGCCCATTGTGACATTTTGGGAATCCCTCCTTGTCCCCAGGGCCCATTGTGACGTCCCAGGAGCCCCCATTGTCCCCAGGACCCATTGTGACATTCAGGGGACCCCCTTTGTCCCCAGGGCCCATTGTGACATGCTGGGGACCCTCCTTGTCCCCAGAGCCCATTGTGACATCCAGGGGTCCCCCTTTGTCCCCAGGGCCCATTGTGACATGCTGGGGACCCTCCTTGTCCCCAGAGCCCATTGTGACATCCAGGGGTCCCCCTTTGTCCCCAGGGCCCATTGTGGCACCATAGGGACCCCCTTTGTCACTGGGGCCCATTGTGACATCCCAGGACCCCCCCTGGTCCCCAGGGCCCATTGTGACATCCTGGGGACCCCCTTTGTCCCAGGACTTCATTGTGACATCCTGGGGACCCCCCTTGTCCTCAGGGTCCATTGTGACAGCCCAGGACCTTACATTGTCCCCAGGGCCCATTGTGATATCTGGGGGACCCCCTTGTTCCCAAGGCCCATTGTGACATCCTGGGGACCCCCCCTTGTCCCCAGGGCCCATTGTGACATCCCAGGACCTTACTTTGTCCCCAGGGCCCATTGTGACATCCTGGCGACCCCCCCTTGTCCCCAGGGCCCATTGTGACATCCTGGGGATCCCTCCTTGTCCCCAGGGCCCATTGTGACGTCCCAGGAGCCCCCATTGTCCCCAGGACCCATTGTGACATTCAGGGGACCCCCTTTGTCCCCAGGGCCCATTGTGAAATCCCAGGACCCCACATGTCCCCAGGGCCCATTGTGACATCCTGGGGACCCCCCCTTTGTCCCCAGTGCCCATTGTGACATCCTGCGGACCCCCCTTTGTCCCCAGGGCCCATTTTGACATTCAGGGGACCCACCATTGTCCTCAGGGCCCATTGTGAGGTCCCAGGACCCCCCATTGTCCCCAGGGCCCATTGTGACATCCTCGGCACCCCCTTGTCCCCAGGGTCCATTGTGACACTATGGGGACCCCCCCTTGTGCCCAGGGCCCATTGTGACACTGTGGGTACCACCCTTGTCTGCAGGGCTCATTGTGACATCCCAGGACCCCCCATTGTCCCCAGGGCCCATTGTGACATTCAGGGGACCCCCCTTGTCCCCAGGGCCCATTTTGATACCGTGGGGACCCCCTTTGTCCCCAGGGCCCATTGTGACATGCTGGGGACCCTCCTTGTCCCCAGGGCCCATTGTGACATCCTCTGCACCCCCTTGTCCCCAGGGCCCATTGTGACATTCAGGGGACCCCTCTTTGTCCCCAGGGCCCATTGTGACATCCTGGGGACCCCCCCTTGTCCCGAGGGCCCATTGTGACATTCAGGGGACCCCCTTTGTCACTGGGGCCCATTGTGACGTCCCAGGACCCCCCATTGTTCCCAGGGCCCATTGTGATGTCCTTGGGAGCCCCCTCTCTTCCCAGGGCTCATTGTGACTCTCAGGGGACCCCATCTTGTCGCCAGGGCTGATTGTGACGTCCTAGGGCCCCTCTGTGTCCCCAGGGCCCATTGTGACGTCCCAGGACCCCCATTGTCCCCAGGGCCCATTGTGACGTCCCAGGACCCCCATTGTCCCCAGGGCCCATTGTGACATCCTCGGCACCCCCTTGTCCCCAGGGCCCATTGTGACATTCAGGGGACCCCTCTTTGTCCCCAGGGCCCATTGTGACATCCTGGGGACCCCCTCTTGTCCCTAGGGCCCATTGTGACGTCCCAGGACCCCCCATTGTCCCCAGGGCCCATTGTGACATCCTGGGGATCCCTCCTTGTCCCCAGGGCCCATTGTGATGTCCCAGGACCCCCCATTGTCCCCAGGGCCCATTGTGACATTCAGGGGACCCCCTTTGTCACTGGGGCCCATTGTGACATCCCAGGACCCCCCATTGTCCCCAGGGCCCATTGTGACATCCTGGGGACCCCCATGTCAATGGGACCCATTGTGACGTCCCAGGACCCCCCATTGTCCCCAGGGTCCATTGTTACATCCTGGGGACCCCCTTGTCCCCAGGACCCATCATGACACCATGGGGACCCTCCTTGTCACTGGGGACCCATTGTGACACCATGGGGACCCCCCCTTGTCCTCAGGGCCCATTGTGACATCCTGGGCATCCCCCTTTGTCCCCCGGGACCATTGTAACAGCGTGCGGACCCCCTTTGTCCCCAGGGCCCATTGTGACACTGTGGGGAACCCCCTTGTCCCCAGGGCCTATTGTTACGTCCCAGGACCCCCCATTGTCCCCAGGGCCCATTGTGACACCTTGGGGACCCCCTTGTCACTGGAGACCCATTGTGACAGCATGGGGACCACCCCTTGTCCTCAGGGCCTATTGTGAACATCCTGGGGAACCTCCATTGTCCCCAGAGCCCATTGTGAGTTCCTGGAGACCCCCTTGTCCCCAGGTCCCATTGTGACATCCTGGGGAGCCTCTTTGTCCCCACGACCCATTGTGACATCCTGGGGACCTCCTTGTCCCCAGGACCCATCCTGGCACTGTGGAGACCTCCCTTGTCACTGGGGACCCATTGTGACACCATGGGGACCTCCCATTGTCCTCAGGGCCCATTGAGACATCCTGGGGACCCCCTTTGTCACTGGGGACCCATTGTGACATCCCAGGAACCCCATTGTCCCAAGGGCCCATTGTGACATCCTGGGGACCCCTCTTTGTCTCCAGGACATATTGTGACACCGTGGGGACCACATTAGTCCCCAGGGCCCATTGTGACATCCTAGGAATCCCCTCTTGTCCCCAGGGCCCATTGTGACATCTCAGGACCCCCCTTTGTCCCCAGGGCTCATTGTGACATTCTAGGACCCCACTTTGTCCCCAGGGCCTATTGTGACACCATGGGGAACCCTCCTTGTCACTGGGGACCCATTGTGACACCATGGGGACCCCCCCTTTGTCCCCAGTGCCCATTGTGACATCCTGCGGACCCCCCTTTGTCCCCAGGGTCCATTGTGACATCCTGGGCAACCCCATTGTCCCCAGGGCCCATTGTGACATCTAGGGGGACGCCCTTGTCCCCAGGACCCATCGTGGCACCGTGGGGACCCCCATTGTCCCCAGGGCCCATTGTGACGTCCCAGGACCCCCATTGTCCCCAGGGCCCATTGTGACATCCCAGGACCCACTTTGTCCCCAGGGCTTATTGTGACACCATGGGGATCTCCCTTGTCCCCAGGGCCCATTGTGACATCCTCGGCACCCCCTTGTCCCCAGGGCCCATTGTGACATTCAGGGGACGCCTCTTTGTCCCCAGGGCTCATTGTGACATCCTGGGGATCCCTCCTTGTCCCCAGGGCCCATTGTGACGTCCCGGGACCCCCCATTGTCCCCAGGGCCCATTGTGACATTCAGGGGCCCCCGTTTGTCACTGGCGCCCATTGTGACATCCCAGGACCCCACATTGTCCCCAGGGCCCATTGTGACTTTCAGGGGACCCCACTTGTCCCCAGGACCCATTGTGACACTATAGGGACCCCACCTTGTGCCCAGTGCCCATTGTGACACCGTGGGTACCACCCTTGTCCGCAGGGCCCATTGTGACATCCTGGGGACACCCCCTTGTCCCCAGGGCCCATTGTGACGTCCTGGGAATCCCTCCTTGTCCCCAGGGCCCATTGTGACATCCAGGGGACCCCCCCTTGTCCCCAGGGCCCATTGTGACGTCCCAGGACCCGCCATTGTCCCCAGGGCCCATTGTGACATCCACTGCACCCCCTTGTCCCCAGGGCCCATTGTGACATCCACTGCACCCCCTTGTCCCCAGGGCCCATTGTGACATCCTGGGGACCCTCCTTGTCCCCAGAGCCCATTGTGACATCCAGGGGACCCCCTTTGTCCCCAGGGCCCATTGTGGCACCATAGGGACCCCCTTTGTCACTGGGGCCCATTGTGACATCCCAGGACCCCCCCTGGTCCCCAGGGCCCATTGTGAACATCCTGGGGACCCCCTTTGTCCCAAGACTTCATTGTGACATCCTGGGGACCCCCCTTGTCCTCAGGGTCCATTGTGACAGCCCAGGACCTTACATTGTCCCCAGGGCCCATTGTGATATCTGGGGGACCCCCTTGTTCCCAAGGCCCATTGTGACACCATGGGGACCCCCCCTTTATCCCCAGTGCCCATTGTGACATCCTGCGGACCCCCCTTTGTCCCCAGGGCCCATTTTGACATTCAGGGGACCCACCATTGTCCTCAGGGCCCATTGTGAGGTCCCAGGACCCCCCATTGTCCCCAGGGCCCATTGTGACATCCTCGGCACCCCCTTGTCCCCAGGGTCCATTGTGACATCCCAGGACCCCCCATTGTCCCCAGGGCCCATTGTGACATTCAGGGGACCCCCCTTTGTCCCCAGGGCCCATTGTGACATCGTGGGGACCCCCTTTGTCCCAAGACTTCATTGTGACATCCTGGGGACCCCCCTTGTCCTCAGGGTCCATTGTGACAGCCCAGGACCTTACATTGTCCCCAGGGCCCATTGTGATATCTTGGGGACCCCCTTGTCCCCAGGGCCCATTGTGACATCCTGGGGACCCCCCCTTGTCCCCAGGGCCCATTGTGACGTCCCAGGACCCCCCATTGTCCCCAGGGCGCATTGTGACATCCTCTGCACCCCCTTGTCCCCAGGGCCCATTGTGACATTCAGGGGACCCCTCTTTGTCCCCAGGGCCCATTGTGACATCCTGGGGACCCCCCCTTGTCCCCAGGGCCCATTGTGACATCCTGGGGACCCCCCCTTGTCCCCAGGGCCCATTGTGACGTCCCAGGTCCCCCCATTGTCCCCAGGGCCCATTGTGACATCCTGGGGATCCCTCCTTGTCCCCAGGGCCCATTGTGACATCCCAGGACCCCCCATTGTCCCCAGGACCTATTGTCACATTCAGGGGACCCCCTTTGTCACTGGGGCCCTTTGTGACACCATGGAGACCCCCGCTTGTCCTCAGGCTCCATTGTGACATCCTGGGCACCCCCCATTTTCCCCAGGACCCATTGTGACATCCTGGCCACCCCCTTGCTTCCAGGGCCCGTTGTGGCACCATGGGGACACCCCCTTTGTCCCCAGGGCCCATTGTGACATCCCAGGACCCCCCTTTGTCCCCAGGGCCCATTGTAGCACCATGGGGACCCCCTTTGACCCCAGGGCCCATTGTGGTACTATGGCAACCCCTTTTGTCCCCAGGGCCCATTGTGACATTCTTGGACCCCACTTTGTCCCCAGGGCCTATTGTGACACCATGGGGACCCCTCCTTGCCACTGGGGACCCATTGTGACACCATGGGGACCCCCCCTTGTCCTCAGGAGTCATTCTGACATCCTGGACACCCCCCATTGTCCCCAGGGCCCATTGTGACATCCACTGCACCCCCCTGTCCCCAGGGCCCATTGTGACATTCAGGGGACTCCTCTTTGTCCCCAGGGACCATTGTGACATCCTGGGGATCCCTCCTTGTCTTCAGGGCCCATTGTGATGTCCGAGGACCCCCCATTGTCCCCAGGGCCCATTGTGACATCCTCTGCACCCCCTTGTCCCCAGGGCCCATGGTGACATTCAGGGGACCCCTCTTTGTCCCCAGGGCCCATTGTGACATCCTGGGGATCCCTCCTTGTCGCCAGGGCCCATTGTGACGTCCCAGGACCCCCCATTGTCCCCAGGACCTATTGTGACATTCAGGGGACCCCCTTTGTCACTGGGGCCCATTGTGACACCATGGGGACCCCTCCTTGTCACTGGGGACCCATTATGACACCATGGGGACCCCCCTTGTCCTCAGGACTCATTCTCACATCCTGGACACCCCGCATTGTCCCCAGGGCCCATTGTGACATCCACTGCAACCCCTTGTCCCCAGGGCCCATTGTGACATTCAGGGGACCCCCCCTTGTCTCCAGAGCCCATTGTGACGTCCCAGGACCCCCCATTGTCCCCAGGACCCATTGTGACACTATGGGGACCCCCCCTTTTGCCCAGGGCCCATTGTGACCCCGTGGGTACCACCCTTGTCCCCAGGGCCCATTGTGACATTCAGGGGACCCCTCTTTGTCCCCAGGGCCCATTGTGACATCCTGGGGACCCTCTTTGTCACTGGGGCCTATTGTGACATCCCAGGACCCCCCTTTGTCCCCAGGGCCCATTGTAGCACCATGGGGACCCCCTTTGACCCCAGGGCCCATTGTGGCACCATGGCAACCGCTTTTGTCCCCAGGGCTCATTGTGACATTCTTGGACCCCCCCTTGTCCCCAGGGCCCATTGTGACATCTTGGGGATCCCTCCTTGTCCCCAGGGCCCATTGTGACGTCCCAGGAGCCCCCATTGTCCCCAGGACCCATTGTGACATTCAGGGGACCCCCTTTGTCCCCAGGGCCCATTGTGAAATCCCAGGACCCCACATGTCCCCAGGGCCCATTGTGACATCCTGGGGACCCCCCCTTTGTCCCCAGTGCCCATTGTGACATCCTGCGGACCCCCCTTTGTCCCCAGGGCCCATTTTGACATTCAGGGGACCCACCATTGTCCTCAGGGCCCATTGTGAGGTCCCAGGACCCCCCATTGTCCCCAGGGCCCATTGTGACATCCTCGGCACCCCCTTGTCCCCAGGGTCCATTGTGACACTATGGGGACCCCCCCTTGTGCCCAGGGCCCATTGTGACACTGTGGGTACCACCCTTGTCTGCAGGGCTCATTGTGACATCCCAGGACCCCCCATTGTCCCCAGGGCCCATTGTGACATTCAGGGGACCCCCCTTGTCCCCAGGGCCCATTTTGATACCGTGGGGACCCCCTTTGTCCCCAGGGCCCATTGTGACATGCTGGGGACCCTCCTTGTCCCCAGGGCCCATTGTGACATCCTCTGCACCCCCTTGTCCCCAGGGCCCATTGTGACATTCAGGGGACCCCTCTTTGTCCCCAGGGCCCATTGTGACATCCTGGGGACCCCCCCTTGTCCCGAGGGCCCATTGTGACATCCTGGGGATCCCTCCTAGTCCCCAGGGCCCATTGTGACGTCCCAGGACCCCCCATTGTCCCCAGGGCCCATTGTGACATTCAGGGGACCCCCTTTGTCACTGGGGCCCATTGTGACGTCCCAGGACCCCCCATTGTTCCCAGGGCCCATTGTGATGTCCTTGGGAGCCCCCTCTCTTCCCAGGGCTCATTGTGACTCTCAGGGGACCCCATCTTGTCGCCAGGGCTGATTGTGACGTCCTAGGGCCCCTCTGTGTCCCCAGGGCCCATTGTGACGTCCCAGGACCCCCATTGTCCCCAGGGCCCATTGTGACGTCCCAGGACCCCCATTGTCCCCAGGGCCCATTGTGACATCCTCGGCACCCCCTTGTCCCCAGGGCCCATTGTGACATTCAGGGGACCCCTCTTTGTCCCCAGGGCCCATTGTGACATCCTGGGGACCCCCTCTTGTCCCTAGGGCCCATTGTGACGTCCCAGGGCCCCCCATTGTCCCCAGGGCCCATTGTGACATCCTGGGGATCCCTCCTTGTCCCCAGGGCCCATTGTGATGTCCCAGGACCCCCCATTGTCCCCAGGGCCCATTGTGACATTCAGGGGACCCCCTTTGTCACTGGGGCCCATTGTGACATCCCAGGACCCCCCATTGTCCCCAGGGCCCATTGTGACATCCTGGGGACCCCCATGTCAATGGGACCCATTGTGACGTCCCAGGACCCCCCATTGTCCCCAGGGTCCATTGTTACATCCTGGGGACCCCCTTGTCCCCAGGACCCATCATGACACCATGGGGACCCTCCTTGTCACTGGGGACCCATTGTGACACCATGGGGACCCCCCCTTGTCCTCAGGGCCCATTGTGACATCCTGGGCATCCCCCTTTGTCCCCCGGGACCATTGTAACAGCGTGCGGACCCCCTTTGTCCCCAGGGCCCATTGTGACACTGTGGGGAACCCCCTTGTCCCCAGGGCCTATTGTTACGTCCCAGGACCCCCCATTGTCCCCAGGGCCCATTGTGACACCTTGGGGACCCCCTTGTCACTGGAGACCCATTGTGACAGCATGGGGACCACCCCTTGTCCTCAGGGCCTATTGTGAACATCCTGGGGAACCTCCATTGTCCCCAGAGCCCATTGTGAGTTCCTGGAGACCCCCTTGTCCCCAGGTCCCATTGTGACATCCTGGGGAGCCTCTTTGTCCCCACGACCCATTGTGACATCCTGGGGACCTCCTTGTCCCCAGGACCCATCCTGGCACTGTGGAGACCTCCCTTGTCACTGGGGACCCATTGTGACACCATGGGGACCTCCCATTGTCCTCAGGGCCCATTGAGACATCCTGGGGACCCCCTTTGTCACTGGGGACCCATTGTGACATCCCAGGAACCCCATTGTCCCAAGGGCCCATTGTGACATCCTGGGGACCCCTCTTTGTCTCCAGGACATATTGTGACACCGTGGGGACCACATTAGTCCCCAGGGCCCATTGTGACATCCTAGGAATCCCCTCTTGTCCCCAGGGCCCATTGTGACATCTCAGGACCCCCCTTTGTCCCCAGGGCTCATTGTGACATTCTAGGACCCCACTTTGTCCCCAGGGCCTATTGTGACACCATGGGGAACCCTCCTTGTCACTGGGGACCCATTGTGACACCATGGGGACCCCCCCTTTGTCCCCAGTGCCCATTGTGACATCCTGCGGACCCCCCTTTGTCCCCAGGGTCCATTGTGACATCCTGGGCAACCCCATTGTCCCCAGGGCCCATTGTGACATCTAGGGGGACGCCCTTGTCCCCAGGACCCATCGTGGCACCGTGGGGACCCCCATTGTCCCCAGGGCCCATTGTGACGTCCCAGGACCCCCATTGTCCCCAGGGCCCATTGTGACATCCCAGGACCCACTTTGTCCCCAGGGCTTATTGTGACACCATGGGGATCTCCCTTGTCCCCAGGGCCCATTGTGACATCCTCGGCACCCCCTTGTCCCCAGGGCCCATTGTGACATTCAGGGGACGCCTCTTTGTCCCCAGGGCTCATTGTGACATCCTGGGGATCCCTCCTTGTCCCCAGGGCCCATTGTGACGTCCCGGGACCCCCCATTGTCCCCAGGGCCCATTGTGACATTCAGGGGCCCCCGTTTGTCACTGGCGCCCATTGTGACATCCCAGGACCCCACATTGTCCCCAGGGCCCATTGTGACTTTCAGGGGACCCCACTTGTCCCCAGGACCCATTGTGACACTATAGGGACCCCACCTTGTGCCCAGTGCCCATTGTGACACCGTGGGTACCACCCTTGTCCGCAGGGCCCATTGTGACATCCTGGGGACACCCCCTTGTCCCCAGGGCCCATTGTGACGTCCTGGGAATCCCTCCTTGTCCCCAGGGCCCATTGTGACATCCAGGGGACCCCCCCTTGTCCCCAGGGCCCATTGTGACGTCCCAGGACCCGCCATTGTCCCCAGGGCCCATTGTGACATCCACTGCACCCCCTTGTCCCCAGGGCCCATTGTGACATCCTGGGGACCCTCCTTGTCCCCAGAGCCCATTGTGACATCCAGGGGACCCCCTTTGTCCCCAGGGCCCATTGTGGCACCATAGGGACCCCCTTTGTCACTGGGGCCCATTGTGACATCCCAGGACCCCCCCTGGTCCCCAGGGCCCATTGTGAACATCCTGGGGACCCCCTTTGTCCCAAGACTTCATTGTGACATCCTGGGGACCCCCCTTGTCCTCAGGGTCCATTGTGACAGCCCAGGACCTTACATTGTCCCCAGGGCCCATTGTGATATCTGGGGGACCCCCTTGTTCCCAAGGCCCATTGTGACACCATGGGGACCCCCCCTTTATCCCCAGTGCCCATTGTGACATCCTGCGGACCCCCCTTTGTCCCCAGGGCCCATTTTGACATTCAGGGGACCCACCATTGTCCTCAGGGCCCATTGTGAGGTCCCAGGACCCCCCATTGTCCCCAGGGCCCATTGTGACATCCTCGGCACCCCCTTGTCCCCAGGGTCCATTGTGACATCCCAGGACCCCCCATTGTCCCCAGGGCCCATTGTGACATTCAGGGGACCCCCCTTTGTCCCCAGGGCCCATTGTGACATCGTGGGGACCCCCTTTGTCCCAAGACTTCATTGTGACATCCTGGGGACCCCCCTTGTCCTCAGGGTCCATTGTGACAGCCCAGGACCTTACATTGTCCCCAGGGCCCATTGTGATATCTGGGGGACCCCCTTGTTCCCAAGGCCCATTGTGACTTCCTGGGGACCCCCCCTTGTCCCCAGGGCCCATTGTGACATCCCAGGACCCCCCATTGTCCCCAGGGCCCATTGTGACGTCCCAGGACCCCCCATTGTCCCCAGGGCGCATTGTGACATCCTCTGCACCCCCTTGTCCCCAGGGCCCATTGTGACATTCAGGGGACCCCTCTTTGTCCCCAGGGCCCATTGTGACATCCTGGGGACCCCCCCTTGTCCCCAGGGCCCATTGTGACATCCTGGGGACCCCCCCTTGTCCCCAGGGCCCATTGTGACGTCCCAGGTCCCCCCATTGTCCCCAGGGCCCATTGTGACATCCTGGGGATCCCTCCTTGTCCCCAGGGCCCATTGTGACATCCCAGGACCCCCCATTGTCCCCAGGACCTATTGTGACATTCAGGGGACCCCCTTTGTCACTGGGGCCCTTTGTGACACCATGGAGACCCCCGCTTGTCCTCAGGCTCCATTGTGACATCCTGGGACTCCCCATTTTCCCCAGGACCCATTGTGACATCCTGGCCACCCCCTTGCTTCCAGGGCCCGTTGTGGCACCATGGGGACACCCCCTTTGTCCCCAGGGCCCATTGTGACATCCCAGGACCCCCCTTTGTCCCCAGGGCCCATTGTAGCACCATGGGGACCCCCTTTGACCCCAGGGCCCATTGTGGTACTATGGCAACCCCTTTTGTCCCCAGGGCCCATTGTGACATTCTTGGACCCCACTTTGTCCCCAGGGCCTATTGTGACACCATGGGGACCCCTCCTTGCCACTGGGGACCCATTGTGACACCATGGGGACCCCCCCTTGTCCTCAGGAGTCATTCTGACATCCTGGACACCCCCCATTGTCCCCAGGGCCCATTGTGACATCCACTGCACCCCCCTGTCCCCAGGGCCCATTGTGACATTCAGGGGACTCCTCTTTGTCCCCAGGGCCCATTGTGACATCCTGGGGATCCCTCCTTGTCTTCAGGGCCCATTGTGATGTCCGAGGACCCCCCATTGTCCCCAGGGCCCATTGTGACATCCTCTGCACCCCCTTGTCCCCAGGGCCCATGGTGACATTCAGGGGACCCCTCTTTGTCCCCAGGGCCCATTGTGACATCCTGGGGATCCCTCCTTGTCGCCAGGGCCCATTGTGACGTCCCAGGACCCCCCATTGTCCCCAGGACCTATTGTGACATTCAGGGGACCCCCTTTGTCACTGGGGCCCATTGTGACACCATGGGGACCCCTCCTTGTCACTGGGGACCCATTATGACACCATGGGGACCCCCCTTGTCCTCAGGACTCATTCTCACATCCTGGACACCCCGCATTGTCCCCAGGGCCCATTGTGACATCCACTGCAACCCCTTGTCCCCAGGGCCCATTGTGACATTCAGGGGACCCCCCCTTGTCTCCAGAGCCCATTGTGACGTCCCAGGACCCCCCATTGTCCCCAGGACCCATTGTGACACTATGGGGACCCCCCCTTTTGCCCAGGGCCCATTGTGACCCCGTGGGTACCACCCTTGTCCCCAGGGCCCATTGTGACATTCAGGGGACCCCTCTTTGTCCCCAGGGCCCATTGTGACATCCTGGGGACCCTCTTTGTCACTGGGGCCTATTGTGACATCCCAGGACCCCCCTTTGTCCCCAGGGCCCATTGTAGCACCATGGGGACCCCCTTTGACCCCAGGGCCCATTGTGGCACCATGGCAACCGCTTTTGTCCCCAGGGCTCATTGTGACATTCTTGGACCCCACTTTGTCCCCAGGGCCCATTGTGACATCCTGTGGATCCCTCCTTGTCCCCAGGGCCCATTGTGACGTCCCAGGACCCCCCATTGTCCCCAGGGCCCATTGTGACATCCACTGCACCCCCTTGTCCCCAGGGCCCATTGTGACATTCAGGGGACCCCTCTTTGTCCCCAGGGCCCATTGTGACATCCTGGGGACCCCCCCTTGTCCCCAGGGCCCATTGTGACGTCCCAGGACCCCCCATTGTCCCCAGGGCCCATTGTGACATCCTGTGGATCCCTCCTTGTCCCCAGGGCCCATTGTGACATTCCAGGACCCCCCATTGTCCCCAGGGCCCATTGTGATATGTTGGGGAGCCCTCTTTGTCCCCAGGGCCCATTGTGAAATTCAGGGGACCCCAACTTGTCCTCAGGGCCCATTCTGATATCCTGGGGACACTCTTTGTCCCCAGGGCCCATTGTGACATCCTGGGGACCCCATTGTCACCAAAGCCCATTGTGATATCCTGGCGACCACCTTTTGTCCCCAGGGCCCATTGTGATATCCTGAGGACCGCCCTTTGTCCCCAGGGCCCATTGTGACGTCCCAGGACCCCCCATTGTCCCCAGGGCCCATTGTGACATTCAGGGGCCCCTGTTTGTCATTGGGGCCCATTGTGAGATCCCAGGACCCCACATTGTCCCAAGGGCCCATTGTGACTTTCAGGGGACCCCACATTGTCCCCAGGGCCCATTGTGACACTATAGGGACCCCCCCTTGTGCCCAGTGCCCATTGTGACACCGTGGGTACCACCCTTGTCCGCAGGGCCCATTGTGACATCCTGGGGACACCCCCTTGTCCCCAGGGCCCATTGTGATATTTTGGGAATCCCTCCTTGTCCCCAGTGCCCATTGTGACGTCCCAGGAGCACCCATTGTCCCCAGGACCCATTGTGACATTCAGGGGACCCCCTTTGTCACTGGGGCCCATTGTGAAATCCCAGGACCCCACACTGTCCCCAGGGCCCATTGTGACATCCTGGGGACCCCCCCTTTGTCCCCAGTGCCCATTGTGACATCCTGCGGACCCCCCTTTGTCCCCAGGGCCCATTTTGACATTCAGGGGACCCACCATTGTCCTCAGGGCCCATTGTGAGGTCCCAGGACCCCCCATTGTCCCCAGGGCCCATTGTGACATCCTCGGCACCCCCTTGTCCCCAGGGTCCATTGTGACATCCCAGGACCCCCCATTGTCCCCAGGGCCCATTGTGACATTCAGGGGACCCGCCTTTGTCCCCAGGGCCCATTGTGACATCGTGGGGACCCCCTTTGTCCCAAGACTTCAATGTGACATCCTGGGGTCCCCCCTTGTCCTCAGGGTCCATTGTGACAGCCCAGGACCTTACATTGTCCCCAGGGCCCATTGTGATATCTTGGGGACCCCCTTATTCCCAAGGCCCATTGTGACATCCTGGGGACCCCCCCTTGTCCCCAGGGCCCATTGTGACATCCCAGGACCCCCCATTGTCCCCAGCGCCCATTGTGACATCCTCGGCACGCCCTTGTCCCCAGGGCCCATTGTGACATCCTGGGGACCCCCCCTTGTCCCCAGGGCCCATTGTGACGTCCCAGGACCCCCCATTGTCCCCAGGGCCCATTGTGACATCCTCTGCACCCCCTTGTCCCCAGGGCCCATTGTGACATTCAGGGGACCCCTCTTTGTCCCCAGGGCCCATTGTGACATCCTGGGGACCCCCCCTTGTCCCCAGGGCCCATTGTGACATCCTGGGGACCCCCCCTTGTCCCCAGGGCCCATTGTGACTTCCCAGGTCCCCCCATTGTCCCCAGGGCCCATTGTGACATCCTGGGGATCCCTCCTTGTCCCCAGGGCCCATTGTGACATCCCAGGACCCCCCATTGTCCCCAGGACCTATTGTCACATTCAGGGGACCCCCTTTGTCACTGGGGCCCATTGTGACACCATGGAGACCCCCGCTTGTCCTCAGGCTCCATTGTGACATCCTGGGCACCCCCCATTTTCCCCAGGACCCATTGTGACATCCTGGCCACCCCCTTGCTCCCAGGGCCCGTTGTGGCACCATGGGGACACCCCCTTTGTCCCCAGGGCCCATTGTGACATCCCAGGACCCCCCTTTGTCCCCAGGGCCCATTGTAGCACCATGGGGACCCCCTTTGACCCCAGGGCCCATTGTGGTACTATGGCAACCCCTTTTGTCCCCAGGGCCCATTGTGACATTCTTGGACCCCACTTTGTCCCCAGGGCCTATTGTGACACCATGGGGACCCCTCCTTGTCACTGGGGACCCATTGTGACACCATGGGGACCCCCCCTTGTCCTCAGGAGTCATTCTGACATCCTGGACACCCCCCATTGTCCCCAGGGCCCATTGTGACATCCACTGCACCCCCCTGTCCCCAGGGCCCATTGTGACATTCAGGGGACTCCTCTTTGTCCCCAGGGCCCATTGTGACATCCTGGGGATCCCTCCTTGTCTTCAGGGCCCATTGTGATGTCCGAGGACCCCCCATTGTCCCCAGGGCCCATTGTGACATCCTCTGCACCCCCTTGTCCCCAGGGCCCATTGTGACATTCAGGGGACCCCTCTTTGTCCCCAGGGCCCATTGTGACATCCTGGGGATCCCTCCTTGTCGCCAGGGCCCATTGTGACGTCCCAGGACCCCCCATTGTCCCCAGGACCTATTGTGACATTCAGGGGACCCCCTTTGTCACTGGGGCCCATTGTGACACCATGGGGACCCCTCCTTGTCACTGGGGACCCATTATGACACCATGGGGACCCCCCTTGTCCTCAGGACTCATTCTCACATCCTGGACACCCCGCATTGTCCCCAGGGCCCATTGTGACATCCACTGCAACCCCTTGTCCCCAGGGCCCATTGTGACATTCAGGGGACCCCTCTTTGTCCCCAGGGCCCATTGTGACATCCTGGGGACCCCCCCTTGTCCCCAGAGCCCATTGTGACGTCCCAGGACCCCCCATTGTCCCCAGGGCCCATTGTGACATCCTCGGCACCCCCTTGTCCCCAGGGTCCATTGTGACATCCCAGGACCCCCCATTGTCCCCAGGGCCCATTGTGACATTCAGGGGACCCCCCTTTGTCCCCAGGGCCCATTGTGACATCGTGGGGACCCCCTTTGTCCCAAGACTTCATTGTGACATCCTGGGGTCCCCCCTTGTCCTCAGGGTCCATTGTGACAGCCCAGGACCTTACATTGTCCCCAGGGCCCATTGTGATATCTTGGGGACCCCCTTGTTCCCAAGGCCCATTGTGACATCCTGGGGACCCCCCCTTGTCCCCAGGGCCCATTGTGACATCCCAGGACCCCCCATTGTCCCCAGGGCCCATTGTAGCACCATGGGGACCCCCTTTGACCCCAGGGCCCATTGTGGCACCATGGCAACCGCTTTTGTCCCCAGGGCTCATTGTGACATTCTTGGACCCCACTTTGTCCCCAGGGCCCATTGTGACATCCTGTGGATCCCTCCTTGTCCCCGGGGCCCATTGTGACGTCCCAGGACCCCCCATTGTCCCCAGGGCCCATTGTGACATCCACTGCACCCCCTTGTCCCCAGGGCCCATTGTGACATTCAGGGGACCCCTCTTTGTCCCCAGGGCCCATTGTGACATCCTGGGGACCCCCCCTTGTCCCCAGGGCCCATTGTGACGTCCCAGGACCCCCCATTGTCCCCAGGGCCCATTGTGACATCCTGTGGATCCCTCCTTGTCCCCAGGGCCCATTGTGACATTCCAGGACCCCCCATTGTCCCCAGGGCCCATTGTGATATGTTGGGGAGCCCTCTTTGTCCCCAGGGCCCATTGTGAAATTCAGGGGACCCCAACTTGTCCTCAGGGCCCATTCTGATATCCTGGGGACACTCTTTGTCCCCAGGGCCCATTGTGACATCCTGGGGACCCCATTGTCACCAAAGCCCATTGTGATATCCTGGCGACCACCTTTTGTCCCCAGGGCCCATTGTGATATCCTGAGGACCGCCCTTTGTCCCCAGGGCCCATTGTGACGTCCCAGGACCCCCCATTGTCCCCAGGGCCCATTGTGACATTCAGGGGCCCCTGTTTGTCATTGGGGCCCATTGTGAGATCCCAGGACCCCACATTGTCCCAAGGGCCCATTGTGACTTTCAGGGGACCCCACATTGTCCCCAGGGCCCATTGTGACACTATAGGGACCCCCCCTTGTGCCCAGTGCCCATTGTGACACCGTGGGTACCACCCTTGTCCGCAGGGCCCATTGTGACATCCTGGGGACACCCCCTTGTCCCCAGGGCCCATTGTGATATTTTGGGAATCCTTCCTTGTCCCCAGTGCCCATTGTGACGTCCCAGGAGCACCCATTGTCCCCAGGACCCATTGTGACATTCAGGGGACCCCCTTTGTCACTGGGGCCCATTGTGAAATCCCAGGACCCCACACTGTCCCCAGGGCCCATTGTGACATCCTGGGGACCCCCCCTTTGTCCCCAGTGCCCATTGTGACATCCTGCGGACCCCCCTTTGTCCCCAGGGCCCATTTTGACATTCAGGGGACCCACCATTGTCCTCAGGGCCCATTGTGAGGTCCCAGGACCCCCCATTGTCCCCAGGGCCCATTGTGACATCCTCGGCACCCCCTTGTCCCCAGGGTCCATTGTGACATCCCAGGACCCCCCATTGTCCCCAGGGCCCATTGTGACATTCAGGGGACCCGCCTTTGTCCCCAGGGCCCATTGTGACATCGTGGGGACCCCCTTTGTCCCAAGACTTCAATGTGACATCCTGGGGTCCCCCCTTGTCCTCAGGGTCCATTGTGACAGCCCAGGACCTTACATTGTCCCCAGGGCCCATTGTGATATCTTGGGGACCCCCTTATTCCCAAGGCCCATTGTGACATCCTGGGGACCCCCCCTTGTCCCCAGGGCCCATTGTGACATCCCAGGACCCCCCATTGTCCCCAGCGCCCATTGTGACATCCTCGGCACGCCCTTGTCCCCAGGGCCCATTGTGACATCCTGGGGACCCCCCCTTGTCCCCAGGGCCCATTGTGACGTCCCAGGACCCCCCATTGTCCCCAGGGCCCATTGTGACATCCTCTGCACCCCCTTGTCCCCAGGGCCCATTGTGACATTCAGGGGACCCCTCTTTGTCCCCAGGGCCCATTGTGACATCCTGGGGACCCCCCCTTGTCCCCAGGGCCCATTGTGAAATCCTGGGGACCCCCCCTTGTCCCCAGGGCCCATTGTGACGTCCCAGGTCCCCCCATTGTCCCCAGGGCCCATTGTGACATCCTGGGGATCCCTCCTTGTCCCCAGGGCCCATTGTGACATCCCAGGACCCCCCATTGTCCCCAGGACCTATTGTCACATTCAGGGGACCCCCTTTGTCACTGGGGCCCATTGTGACACCATGGAGACCCCCGCTTGTCCTCAGGCTCCATTGTGACATCCTGGGCACCCCCCATTTTCCCCAGGACCCATTGTGACATCCTGGCCACCCCCTTGCTCCCAGGGCCCGTTGTGGCACCATGGGGACACCCCCTTTGTCCCCAGGGCCCATTGTGACATCCCAGGACCCCCCTTTGTCCCCAGGGCCCATTGTAGCACCATGGGGACCCCCTTTGACCCCAGGGCCCATTGTGGTACTATGGCAACCCCTTTTGTCCCCAGGGCCCATTGTGACATTCTTGGACCCCACTTTGTCCCCAGGGCCTATTGTGACACCATGGGGACCCCTCCTTGTCACTGGGGACCCATTGTGACACCATGGGGACCCCCCCTTGTCCTCAGGAGTCATTCTGACATCCTGGACACCCCCCATTGTCCCCAGGGCCCATTGTGACATCCACTGCACCCCCCTGTCCCCAGGGCCCATTGTGACATTCAGGGGACTCCTCTTTGTCCCCAGGGCCCATTGTGACATCCTGGGGATCCCTCCTTGTCTTCAGGGCCCATTGTGATGTCCGAGGACCCCCCATTGTCCCCAGGGCCCATTGTGACATCCTCTGCACCCCCTTGTCCCCAGGGCCCATTGTGACATTCAGGGGACCCCTCTTTGTCCCCAGGGCCCATTGTGACATCCTGGGGATCCCTCCTTGTCGCCAGGGCCCATTGTGACGTCCCAGGACCCCCCATTGTCCCCAGGACCTATTGTGACATTCAGGGGACCCCCTTTGTCACTGGGGCCCATTGTGACACCATGGGGACCCCTCCTTGTCACTGGGGACCCATTATGACACCATGGGGACCCCCCTTGTCCTCAGGACTCATTCTCACATCCTGGACACCCCGCATTGTCCCCAGGGCCCATTGTGACATCCACTGCAACCCCTTGTCCCCAGGGCCCATTGTGACATTCAGGGGACCCCTCTTTGTCCCCAGGGCCCATTGTGACATCCTGGGGACCCCCCCTTGTCCCCAGAGCCCATTGTGACGTCCCAGGACCCCCCATTGTCCCCAGGGCCCATTGTGACATCCTCGGCACCCCCTTGTCCCCAGGGTCCATTGTGACATCCCAGGACCCCCCATTGTCCCCAGGGCCCATTGTGACATTCAGGGGACCCCCCTTTGTCCCCAGGGCCCATTGTGACATCGTGGGGACCCCCTTTGTCCCAAGACTTCATTGTGACATCCTGGGGTCCCCCCTTGTCCTCAGGGTCCATTGTGACAGCCCAGGACCTTACATTGTCCCCAGGGCCCATTGTGATATCTTGGGGACCCCCTTGTTCCCAAGGCCCATTGTGACATCCTGGGGACCCCCCCTTGTCCCCAGGGCCCATTGTGACATCCCAGGACCCCCCATTGTCCCCAGCGCCCATTGTGACATCCTCGGCACGCCCTTGTCCCCAGGGCCCATTGTGACATCCTGGGGACCCCCCCTTGTCCCCAGGGCCCATTGTGACGTCCCAGGACCCCCCATTGTCCCCAGGGCCCATTGTGACATCCTCTGCACCCCCTTGTCCCCAGGGCCCATTGTGACATTCAGGGGACCCCTCTTTGTCCCCAGGGCCCATTGTGACATCCTGGGGACCCCCCCTTGTTCCCAGGGCCCATTGTGACGTCCCAGGTCCCCCCATTGTCCCCAGGGCCCATTGTGACATCCTGGGGATCCCTCCTTGTCCCCAGGGCCCATTGTGACATCCCAGGACCCCCCATTGTCCCCAGGATCTATTGTCACATTCAGGGGACCCCCTTTGTCACTGGGGCCCATTGTGACACCATGGAGACCCCCGCTTGTCCTCAGGCTCCATTGTGACATCCTGGGCACCCCGCATTTTCCCCAGGACCCATTGTGACATCCTGGCCACCCCCTTGCTCCCAGGGCCCGTTGTGGCACCATGGGGACACCCCCTTTGTCCCCAGGGCCCATTGTGACATCCCAGGACCCCCCTTTGTCCCCAGGGCCCATTGTAGCACCATGGGGACCCCCTTTGACCCCAGGGCCCATTGTGGTACTATGGCAACCCCTTTTGTCCCCAGGGCCCATTGTGACATTCTTGGACCCCCTTTGTCACTGGGGCCCATTGTGACACCATGGGGACCCCTCCTTGTCACTGGGGACCCATTATGACACCATGGGGACCCCCCTTGTCCTCAGGACTCATTCTCACACCCTGGACACCCCGCATTGTCCCCAGGGCCCATTGTGACATCCACTGCAACCCCTTGTCCCCAGGGCCCATTGTGACATTCAGGGGACCCCTCTTTGTCCCCAGGGCCCATTGTGACATCCTGGGGACCCCCCCTTGTCCCCAGAGCCCATTGTGACGTCCCAGGACCCCCCATTGTCCCCAGGACCCATTGTGACACTATGGGGACCCCCCCTTTTGCCCAGGGCCCATTGTGACCCCGTGGGTACCACCCTTGTCCCCAGGGCCCATTGTGACATCCTCTGTACCCCCTTGTCCCCAGGGCCCATTGTGACATTCAGGGGACCGCTCTTTGTCCCCAGGGCCCATTGTGACATCCTGGGGACCCTCTTTGTCACTGGGGCCTATTGTGACATCCCAGGACCCCCCTTTGTCCCCAGGGCCCATTGTAGCACCATGGGGACCCCCTTTGACCCCAGGGCCCATTGTGGCACCATGGCAACCGCTTTTGTCCCCAGGGCCCATTGTGACATTCTTGGACCCCACTTTGTCCCCAGGGCCTATTGTGACACCATGGGGACCCCTCCTTGTCACTGGGGACCCATTGTGACACCATGGGGACCCCGCCTTGTCCTCAGGACTCATTCTCACATCCTGGACGCCCCCCATTGTCCCCAGGGCCCATTGTGACATCCACTGCACCCCCTTGTCCCCAGGGCCCATTGTGACATTCAGGGGACCCCTCTTTGTCCCCAGGGCCCATTGTGACATCCTGGGGACCCCCCCTTGTCCCCAGGGCCCATTGTGACGTCCCAGGACCCCCCATTGTCCCCAGGGCCCATTGTGACATCCTGTGGATCCCTCCTTGTCCCCAGGGCCCATTGTGACGTCCCAGGACCCCCCATTGTCCCCAGGGCCCATTGTGATATGTTGGGGAGCCCTCTTTGTCCCCAGGGCCCATTGTGAAATTCAGGGGACCCCAACTTGTCCTCAGGGCCCATTCTGATATCCTGGGGACACTCTTTTTCCCCAGGGCCCATTGTGACATCCTGGGGACCCCATTGTCACCAAAGCCCATTGTGATATCCTGGCGACCACCTTTTGTCCCCAGGGCCCATTGTGATATCCTGAGGACCGCCCTTTGTCCCCAGGGCCCATTGTGACGTCCCAGGACCCCCCATTGTCCCCAGGGCCCATTGTGACATTCAGGGGCCCCCGTTTGTCATTGGGGCCCATTGTGAGATCCCAGGACCCCACATTGTCCCAAGGGCCCATTGTGACTTTCAGGGGACTCCACTTGTCCCCAGGACCCATTGTGACACTATAGGGACCCCCCCTTGTGCCCAGTGCCCATTGTGACACCGTGGGTACCACCCTTGTCCGCAGGGCCCATTGTGACATCCTGGGGACACCCCCTTGTCCCCAGGGCCCATTGTGACATGCTGGGGATCCCTCCTTGTCCCCAGGGCCCATTGTGACGTCCCAGGAGCCCCCATTGTCCCCAGGACCCATTGTGACATTCAGGGGACCCCCTTTGTCACTGGGGCCCATTGTGAAATCCCAGGACCCCACACTGTCCCCAGGGCCCATTGTGACATCCTGGGGACCCCCCCTTTGTCCCCAGTGCCCATTGTGACATCCTGCGGACCCCCCTTTGTCCCCAGGGCCCATTTTGACATTCAGGGGACCCACCATTGTCCTCAGGGCCCATTGTGAGGTCCCAGGACCCCCCATTGTCCCCAGGGCCCATTGTGACATCCTCGGCACCCCCTTGTCCCCAGGGTCCATTGTGACACTATGGGGACCCCCCCTTGTGCCCAGGGCCCATTGTGACACTGTGGGTACCACCCTTGTCTGCAGGGCTCATTGTGACATCCCAGGACCCCCCATTGTCCCCAGGGCCCATTGTGACATTCAGGGGACCCCCCTTGTCCCCAGGGCCCATTCTGATACCGTGGGGACCCCCTTTGTCCCCAGGGCCCATTGTGACATGCTGAGGATCCTCTTTGTCCCCAGGGCCCATTGTGACATCCTGGGGACCCTCCTTGTCCCCAGAGCCCATTGTGACATCCAGGGGACCCCCTTTGTCCCCAGGGCCCATTGTGGCACCATAGGGACCCCCTTTGTCACTGGGGCCCATTGTGAACATCCCAGGACCCCCCCTGGTCCCCAGGGCCCATTGTGAACATCCTGGGGACCCCCTTTGTCCCAAGACTTCATTGTGACATCCTGGGGACCCCCCTTGTCCTCAGGGTCCATTGTGACAGCCCAGGACCTTACATTGTCCCCAGGGCCCATTGTGATATCTGGGGGACCCCCTTGTTCCCAAGGCCCATTGTGACATCCTGGGGACCCCCCCTTGTCCCCAGGGCCCATTGTGACATCCCAGGACCTTACTTTGTCCCCAGGGCCCATTGTGACATCCTGGCGCACCCCCCTTGTCCCCAGGGCCCATTGTGACATCCTGGGGATCCCTCCTTGTCCCCAGGGCCCATTGTGACATCCCAGGACCCCCCATTGTCCCCAGGGCCCATTGTGACATCCTCTGCACCCCCTTGTCCCCAGGGCCCATTGTGACATCCTGGGGAGCCTCTTTGTCCCCACGGCCCATTGTGACATCCTGGGGACCTCCTTGTCTCCAGGACCCATCCTGGCACTGTGGAGACCTCCCTTGTCACTGGGGACCCATTGTGACACCATGGGGACCTCCCATTGTCCTCAGGGCCCATTGAGACATCCTGGGGACCCCCTTTGTCACTGGGGACCCATTGTGACATCCCAGGAACCCCATTGTCCCAAGGGCCCATTGTGACATCCTGGGGACCCCTCTTTGTCTCCAGGACATATTGTGACACCGTGGGGACCACATTAGTCCCCAGGGCCCATTGTGACATCCTAGGAATCCCCTCTTGTCCCCAGGGCCCATTGTGACGTCCCAGGACCCCCCTTTGTCCCCAGGGCTCATTGTGACATTCTAGGACCCCACTTTGTCCCCAGGGCCTATTGTGACACCATGGGGAACCCTCCTTGTCACTGGGGACCCATTGTGACACCATGGGGACCCCCGCTTTGTCCCCAGTGCCCATTGTGACATCCTGCCCACCCCCCTTTGTCCCCAGGGTCCATTGTGACATCCTGGGCAACCCCATTGTCCCCAGGGCCCATTGTGACATCTAGGGGGACGCCCTTGTCCCCAGGACCCATCGTGGCACCGTGGGGACCCCCATTGTCCCCAGGGCCCATTGTGACGTCCCAGGACCCCCATTGTCCCCAGGGCCCATTGTGACATCCCAGGACCCCACTTTGTCCCCAGGGCTTATTGTGACACCATGGGGATCTCCCTTGTCCCCAGGGCCCATTGTGACATCCTCGGCACCCCCTTGTCCCCAGGGCCCATTGTGACATTCAGGGGACGCCTCTTTGTCCCCAGGGCCCATTGTGACATCCTGGGGATCCCTCCTTGTCCCCAGGGCCCATTGTGACGTCCCGGGACCCCCCATTGTCCCCAGGGCCCATTGTGACATTCAGGGGCCCCCGTTTGTCACTGGCGCCCATTGTGACATCCCAGGACCCCACATTGTCCCCAGGGCCCATTGTGACTTTCAGGGGACCCCACTTGTCCCCAGGACCCATTGTGACACTATAGGGACCCCACCTTGTGCCCAGTGCCCATTGTGACACCGTGGGTACCACCCTTGTCCGCAGGGCCCATTGTGACATCCTGGGGACACCCCCTTGTCCCCAGGGCCCATTGTGACGTCCTGGGAATCCCTCCTTGTCCCCACGGCCCATTGTGACATCCAGGGGACCCCCCCTTGTCCCCAGGGCCCATTGTGACGTCCCAGGACCCGCCATTGTCCCCAGGGCCCATTGTGACATCCTGGGGATCCCTCCTTGTCCCCAGGGCCCATTGTGACGTCCCGGGACCCCCCATTGTCCCCAGGGCCCATTGTAACATTCAGGGGCCCCCGTTTGTCACTGGGGCCCATTTTGACATTCAGGGGACCCACCATTGTCCTCAGGGCCCATTGTGACTTTCAGGGGACCCCACTTGTCCCCAGGACCTATTGCGACACTATAGGGACCCCCCCTTGTGCCCAGTGCCCATTGTGACACCGTGGGTACCACCCTTGTCTGCAGGGCCCATTGTGACATCCTGGGGACACCCCCTTGTCCCCAGGGCCCATTGTGACATCCTGGGGATCCCTCCTTGTCCCCAGGGCCCATTGTGACGTCCCAGGAGCCCCCATTGTCCCCAGGACCCATTGTGACATTTAGGGGACCCCCTTTTTCACTGGGGCCCATTGTGAAATCCCAGGACCCCACATTGTCCCCAGGGCCCATTGTGACATCCTGGGGACACCCCCTTTGTCCCCAGTACCCATTGTGACATCCTGCGGACCCCCCTTTGTCCCCAGGGCCCATTTTGACATTCAGGGGACCCACCATTGTCCTCAGGGCCCATTGTGAGGTCCCAGGACCCCCCATTGTCCCCAGGGCCCATTGTGACATCCTCGGCACCCCCTTGTCCCCAGGGCCCATTGTGACATTCAGGGGACCCCACATTGTCCCCAGGGCCCATTGTGACATCCTCTGCACCCCCTTGTCCCCAGGGCCCATTGTGACATTCAGGGGACCCCTCTTTGTCCCCAGGGCCCATTGTGACATCCTGGGGACCCTCTTTGTCACTGGGGCCTATTGTGACATCCCAGGACTCCACTTTGTCCCCAGGGCCCATTGTAGCACCATGGGGACCCCCTTTGACCCCAGGGCCCATTGTGGCACCATGGCAACCGCTTTTGTCCCCAGGGCCCATTGTGACATTCTTGGACCCCACTTTGTCCCCAGGGCCTATTGTGACACCATGGGGACCCCTCCTTGTCACTGGGGACCCATTGTGATACCATGGGGACCCCGCCTTGTCCTCAGGACTCATTCTCACATCCTCGACGCCCCCCATTGTCCCCAGGGCCCATTGTGACATCCACTGCACCCCCTTGTCCCCAGGGCCCATTGTGACATTCAGGGGACCCCTCTTTGTCCCCAGGGCCCATTGTGACATCCTGGGGACCCCCCCTTGTCCCCAGGGCCCATTGTGACGTCCCAGGACCCCCCATTGTCCCCAGGGCCCATTGTGACATCCTGTGGATCCCTCCTTGTCCCCAGGGCCCATTGTGACGTCCCAGGACCCCCCATTGTCCCCAGGGCCCATTGTGATATGTTGGGGAGCCCTCTTTGTCCCCAGGGCCCATTGTGAAATTCAGGGGACCCCAACTTGTCCTCAGGGCCCATTCTGATATCCTGGGGACACTCTTTGTCCCCAGGGCCCATTGTGACATCCTGAGGACCGCCCTTTGTCCCCAGGGCCCATTGTGACATTCAGGGGCCCCCGTTTGTCATTGGGGCCCATTGTGAGATCCCAGGACCCCACATTGTCCCAAGGGCCCATTGTGACTTTCATGGGACTCCACTTGTCCCCAGGACCCATTGTGACACTATAGGGACCCCCCCTTGTGCCCAGTGCCCATTGTGACACCGTGGGTACCACCCTTGTCCGCAGGGCCCATTGTGACATCCTGGGGACACCCCCTTGTCCCCAGGGCCCATTGTGACATTTTGGGAATCCCTCCTTGTCCCCAGGGCCCATTGTGACGTCCCAGGAGCCCCCATTGTCCCCAGGACCCATTGTGACATTCAGGGGACCCCCTTTGTCACTGGGGCCCATTGTGAAATCCCAGGACCCCACACTGTCCCCAGGGCCCATTGTGACATCCTGGGGACCCCCCCTTTGTCTCCAGTGCCCATTGTGACATCCTGCGGACCCCCCTTTGTCCCCAGGGCCCATTTTGACATTCAGGGGACCCACCATTGTCCTCAGGGCCCATTGTGAGGTCCCAGGACCCCCCATTGTCCCCAGGGCCCATTGTGACATCCTGCGGACCCCCTTGTCCCCAGGGTCCATTGTGACACTATGGGGACCCCCCCTTGTGCCCAGGGCCCATTGTGACACTGTGGGTACCACCCTTGTCTGCAGGGCTCATTGTGACATCCCAGGACCCCCCATTGTCCCCAGGGCCCATTATGACATTCAGGGGACCCCCCTTGTCCCCAGGGCCCATTCTGATACCGTGGGGACCCCCTTTGTCCCCAGGGCCCATTGTGACATGCTGGGGATCCTCTTTGTCCCCAGGGCCCATTGTGACATCCTGGGGACCCTCCTTGTCCCCAGAGCCCATTGTGACATCCAAAGGACTCCCTTTGTCCCCAGGGCTCATTGTGGCACCATAGGGACCCCCTTTGTCACTGGGGCCCATTGTGACATCCCAGGACCCCCCCTGGTCCCCAGGGCCCATTGTGAACATCCTGGGGACCCCCTTTGTCCCAAGACTTCATTGTGACATCCTGGGGACCCCCCTTGTCCTCAGGGTCCATTGTGACAGCCCAGGACCTTACATTGTCCCCACGGCCCATTGTGACATCTGGGGGACCCCCTTGTTCCCAAGGCCCATTGTGACATCCTGGGGACCCCCCCTTGTCCCCAGGGCCCATTGTGACATCCCAGGACCTTACTTTGTCCCCAGGGCCCATTGTGACATCCTGGGGATCCCTCCTAGTCCCCAGGGCCCATTGTGACGTCCCAGGACCCCCCATTGTCCCCAGGGCCCATTGTGACATTCAGGGGACCCCCTTTGTCACTGGGGCCCATTGTGACATCCCAGGACCCCCCATTGTTCCCAGGGCCCATTGTGATGTCCTTGGGAGCCCCCTCTCACCCAGGGCTCATTGTGACTCTCAGGGGACCCCATCTTGTCGCCAGGGCTGATTGTGACGTCCTAGGGCCCCTCTGTGTCCCCAGGGCCCATTGTGACGTCCCAGGACCCCCATTGTCTCCAGGGCCCATTGTGACATCCTCGGCACCCCCTTGTCCCCAGGGCCCATTGTGACATTCAGGGGACCCCTCTTTGTCCCCAGGGCCCATTGTGACATCCTGGGGACCCCCTCTTGTCCCTAGGGCCCATTGTGACGTCCCAGGACCCCCCATTGTCCCCAGGGCCCATTGTGACATCCTGGGGATCCCTCCTTGTCCCCAGGGCCCATTGTGACGTCCCAGGACCCCCCATTGTCCCCAGGGCCCATTGTGACATTCAGGGGACCCCCTTTGTCACTGGGGCCCATTGTGACATCCCAGGACCCCACATTGTCCCCAGGGCCCATTGTGACATCCTGGGGACCCCCATATCACTGGGACCCATTGTGACGTCCCAGGACCCCCCATTGTCCCCAGGGTCCATTGTTACATCCTGGGGACCCCCTTGTCCCCAGGACCCATCATGACACCATGGGGACCCTCCTTGTCACTGGGGACCCATTGTGACACCATGGGGACCCCCCCTTGTCCTCAGGGCCCATTGTGACATCCTGGGCATCCCCCTTTGTCCCCCGGGACCATTGTAACACCGTGCGGACCCCCTTTGTCCCCAGGGCCCATTGTGACACTGTGGGGAACCCCCTTGTCCCCAGGGCCTATTGTTACGTCCCAGGACCCCCCATTGTCCCCAGGGCCCATTGTGACACCTTGGGGACCCCCTTGTCACTGGAGACCCATTGTGACAGCATGGGGACCACCCCTTGTCCTCAGGGCCTATTGTGAACATCCTGGGGAACCTCCATTGTCCCCAGAGCCCATTGTGAGTTCCTGGAGACCCCCTTGTCCCCAGGTCCCATTGTGACATCCTGGGGAGCCTCTTTGTCCCCACGGCCCATTGTGACATCCTGGGGACCTCCTTGTCCCCAGGACCCATCCTGGCACTGTGGAGACCTCCCTTGTCACTGGGGACCCATTGTGACACCATGGGGACCTCCCATTGTCCTCAGGGCCCATTGAGACATCCTGGGGACCCCCTTTGTCACTGGGGACCCATTGTGACATCCCAGGAACCCCATTGTCCCAAGGGCCCATTGTGACATCCTGGGGACCCCTCTTTGTCTCCAGGACATATTGTGACACCGTGGGGACCACATTAGTCCCCAGGGCCCATTGTGACATCCTAGGAATCCCCTCTTGTCCCCAGGGCCCATTGTGACATCCCACGACCCCCCTTTGTCCCCAGGGCTCATTGTGACATTCTAGGACCCCACTTTGTCCCCAGGGCCTATTGTGACACCATGGGGAACCCTCCTTGTCACTGGGGACCCATTGTGACACCATGGGGACCCCCCCTTTGTCCCCAGTGCCCATTGTGACATCCTGCCCACCCCCCTTTGTCCCCAGGGTCCATTGTGACATCCTGGGCAACCCCATTGTCCCCAGGGCCCATTGTGACATCTAGGGGGACGCCCTTGTCCCCAGGACCCATCGTGGCACCGTGGGGACCCCCATTGTCCCCAGGGCCCATTGTGACGTCCCAGGACCCCCATTGTCCCCAGGGCCCATTGTGACATCCCAGGACCCCACTTTGTCCCCAGGGCTTATTGTGACACCATGGGGATCTCCCTTGTCCCCAGGGCCCATTGTGACATCCTCGGCACCCCCTTGTCCCCAGGGCCCATTGTGACATTCAGGGGACGCCTCTTTGTCCCCAGGGCCCATTGTGACATCCTGGGGATCCCTCCTTGTCCCCAGGGCCCATTGTGACGTCCCGGGACCCCCCATTGTCCCCAGGGCCCATTGTGACATTCAGGGGCCCCCGTTTGTCACTGGCGCCCATTGTGACATCCCAGGACCCCACATTGTCCCCAGGGCCCATTGTGACTTTCAGGGGACCCCACTTGTCCCCAGGACCCATTGTGACACTATAGGGACCCCACCTTGTGCCCAGTGCCCATTGTGACACCGTGGGTACCACCCTTGTCCGCAGGGCCCATTGTAACATCCTGGGGACACCCCCTTGTCCCCAGGGCCCATTGTGACGTCCTGGGAATCCCTCCTTGTCCCCAGGGCCCATTGTGACATCCAGGGGACCCCCCCTTGTCCCCAGGGCCCATTGTGACGTCCCAGGACCCGCCATTGTCCCCAGGGCCCATTGTGACATCCACTGCACCACCTTGTCCCCAGGGCCCATTGTGACATCCACTGCACCCCCTTGTCCCCAGGGCCCATTGTGACATCCTGGGGACCCTCCTTGTCCCCAGAGCCCATTGTGACATCCAGGGGACCCCCTTGGTCCCCAGGGCTCATTGTGGCACCATAGGGACCCCCTTTGTCACTGGGGCCCATTGTGACATCCCAGGACCCCCCCTGGTCCCCAGGGCCCATTGTGAACATCCTGGGGACCCCCTTTGTCCCAAGACTTCATTGTGACATCCTGGGGACCCCCCTTGTCCTCAGGGTCCATTGTGACAGCCCAGGACCTTACATTGTCCCCAGGGCCCATTGTGATATCTGGGGGACCCCCTTGTTCCCAAGGCCCATTGTGACACCATGGGGACCCCCCCTTTATCCCCAGTGCCCATTGTGACATCCTGCGGACCCCCCTTTGTCCCCAGGGCCCATTTTGACATTCAGGGGACCCACCATTGTCCTCAGGGCCCATTGTGAGGTCCCAGGACCCCCCATTGTCCCCAGGGCCCATTGTGACATCCTCGGCACCCCCTTGTCCCCAGGGCCCATTGTGACATTCAGGGGACCCCCCTTTGTCCCCAGGGCCCATTGTGACATCGTGGGGACCCCCTTTGTCCCAAGACTTCATTGTGACATCCTGGGGACCCCCCTTGTCCTCAGGGTCCATTGTGACAGCCCAGGACCTTACATTGTCCCCAGGGCCCATTGTGATATCTTGGGGACCCCCTTGTTCCCAAGGCCCATTGTGACATCCTGGGGACCCCCCCTTGTCCCCAGGGCCCATTGTGACATCCCAGGACCCCCCATTGTCCCCAGGGCCCATTGTGACATCCTCGGCACGCCCTTGTCCCCAGGGCCCATTGTGACATCCTGGGGACCCCCCCTTGTCCCCAGGGCCCATTGTGACGTCCCAGGACCCCCCATTGTCCCCAGGGCCCATTGTGACATCCTCTGCACCCCCTTGTCCCCAGGGCCCATTGTGACATTCAGGGGACCCCTCTTTGTCCCCAGGGCCCATTGTGACATCCTGGGGACCCCCCCTTGTCCCCAGGGCCCATTGTGACATCCTGGGGACCCCCCCTTGTCCCCAGGGCCCATTGTGACGTCCCAGGTCCCCCCATTGTCCCCAGGGCCCATTGTGACATCCTGGGGATCCCTCCTTGTCCCCAGGGCCCATTGTGACATCCCAGGACCCCCCATTGTCCCCAGGACCTATTGTGACATTCAGGGGACCCCCTTTGTCACTGGGGCCCATTGTGACACTATGGAGACCCCCGCTTGTCCTCAGGCTCCATTGTGACATCCTGGGCACCCCCCATTTTCCCCAGGACCCATTGTGACATCCTGGCCACCCCCTTGCTTCCAGGGCCCGTTGTGGCACCATGGGGACACCCCCTTTGTCCCCAGGGCCCATTGTGACATCCCAGGACCCCCCTTTGTCCCCAGGGCCCATTGTAGCACCATGGGGACCCCCTTTGACCCCAGGGCCCATTGTGGTACTATGGCAACCCCTTTTGTCCCCAGGGCCCATTGTGACATTCTTGGACCCCACTTTGTCCCCAGGGCCTATTGTGACACCATGGGGACCCCTCCTTGCCACTGGGGACCCATTGTGACACCATGGGGACCCCCCCTTGTCCTCAGGAGTCATTCTGACATCCTGGACACCCCCCATTGTCCCCAGGGCCCATTGTGACATCCACTGCACCCCCCTGTCCCCAGGGCCCATTGTGACATTCAGGGGACTCCTCTTTGTCCCCAGGGCCCATTGTGACATCCTGGGGATCCCTCCTTGTCTTCAGGGCCCATTGTGATGTCCGAGGACCCCCCATTGTCCCCAGGGCCCATTGTGACATCCTCTGCACCCCCTTGTCCCCAGGGCCCATTGTGACATTCAGGGGACCCCTCTTTGTCCCCAGGGCCCATTGTGACATCCTGGGGATCCCTCCTTGTCGCCAGGGCCCATTGTGACGTCCCAGGACCCCCCATTGTCCCCAGGACCTATTGTGACATTCAGGGGACCCCCTTTGTCACTGGGGCCCATTGTGACACCATGGGGACCCCTCCTTGTCACTGGGGACCCATTATGACACCATGGGGACCCCCCTTGTCCTCAGGACTCATTCTCACATCCTGGACACCCCGCATTGTCCCCAGGGCCCATTGTGACATCCACTGCAACCCCTTGTCCCCAGGGCCCATTGTGACATTCAGGGGACCCCCCCTTGTCCCCAGAGCCCATTGTGACGTCCCAGGTCCCCCCATTGTCCCCAGGACCCATTGTGACACTATGGGGACCCCCCCTTTTGCCCAGGGCCCATTGTGACCCCGTGGGTACCACCCTTGTCCCCAGGGCCCATTGTGACATTCAGGGGACCCCTCTTTGTCCCCAGGGCCCATTGTGACATCCTGGGGACCCTCTTTGTCACTGGGGCCTATTGTGACATCCCAGGACCCCCCTTTGTCCCCAGGGCCCATTGTAGCACCATGGGGACCCCCTTTGACCCCAGGGCCCATTGTGGCACCATGGCAACCGCTTTTGTCCCCAGGGCCCATTGTGACATTCTTGGACCCCACTTTGTCCCCAGGGCCTATTGTGACACTATGGGGACCCCTCCTTGTCACTGGGGACCCATTGTGATACCATGGGGACCCCGCCTTGTCCTCGGGACTCATTCTCACATCCTGGACGCCCCCCATTGTCCCCAGGGCCCATTGTGACATCCACTGCACCCCCTTGTCCCCAGGGCCCATTGTGACATTCAGGGGACCCCTCTTTGTCCCCAGGGCCCATTGTGACGTCCCAGGACCCCCCCTTGTCCCCAGGGCCCATTGTGACATCCTGGGGACCCCCCCTTGTCCCCAGGGCCCATTGTGACGTCCCAGGACCCCCCATTGTCCCCAGGGCCCATTGTGACATCCTGTGGATCCCTCCTTGTCCCCAGGGCCCATTGTGACGTCCCAGGACCCCCCATTGTCCCCAGGGCCCATTGTGATATGTTGGGGAGCCCTCTTTGTCCCCAGGGCCCATTGTGAAATTCAGGGGACCCCAACTTGTCCTCAGGGCCCATTCTGATATCCTGGGGACACTCTTTGTCCCCAGGGCCCATTGTGACATCCTGGGGACCCCATTGTCACCAAAGCCCATTGTGATATCCTGGCGACCACCTTTTGTCCCCAGGGCCCATTGTGATATCCTGAGGACCGCCCTTTGTCCCCAGGGCCCATTGTGACGTCCCAGGACCCCCCATTGTCCCCAGGGCCCATTGTGACATTCAGGGGCCCCCGTTTGTCATTGGGGCCCATTGTGAGATCCCAGGACCCCACATTGTCCCAAGGGCCCATTGTGACTTTCAGGGGACCCCCCATTGTCCCCAGGACCTATTGTGACATTCAGGGGACCCCCATTGTCACTGGGGCCCATTGTGACACCATGGAGACCCCCGCTTGTCCTCAGGGTCCATTGTGACATCCTGGGCACCCCCCATTTTCCCCAGGACCCATTGTGACATCCTGGCCACCCCCTTGCTCCCAGGGCCCGTTGTGACATCCTCTGCACCCCTTTGTCCCCAGGGCCCATTGTGACATCCCAGGACCCCCCTTTGTCCCCAGGGCCCATTGTAGCACCATGGGGACCCCCTTTGACCCCAGGGCCCATTGTGGCACCATGGCAACCCCTTTTGTCCCCAGGGCCCATTGTGACATTCTTGGACCCCACTTTGTCCCCAGGGCCTATTGTGACACCATGGGGACCCCTCCTTGTCACTGGGGACCCATTGTGACACCATGTGGACCCCCCCTTGTCCTCAGGACTCATTCTCACATCCTGGACACCCCCCATTGTCCCCAGGGCTCATTGTGACATCCACTGCAACCCCTTGTCCCCAGGGCCCATTGTGACATTCAGGGGACCCCTCTTTGTCCCCAGGGCCCATTGTGACATCCTGGGGACCCCCCCTTGTCCCCAGGGCCCATTGTGATGTCCCAGGACCCGACATTGTCCCCAGGGCCCATTGTGACATCCTCTGCACCCCCTTGTCCCCAGGGCCCATTGTGACGTCCCAGGACCCCCCCTTGTCCCCAGGGCCCATTGTGACGTCCCAGGACCCCCCTTTGTCCCCAGGGCCCATACTGATACCGTGGGGACCCCCTTTGTCCCCAGGGCCCATTGTGACATGCTGGGGACCCTCCTTGTCCCCAGGGCCCATTGTGACATCCAGGGGACCCCCTTTGTCCCCAGGGCCCATTGTGGCACCATGAGGACCCTCTTTGTCACTGGAGCCCATTGTGACATCCCATGACCCCCCTTTGTCCCCAGTGCTATTGTGAAATCCTGGGGACCCCTTTTGTCCCCACGGCCCATTGTGACACCATGGGGAACCCCTTTGTCACTGGGGGCCATTGTGACATTCCAGGATTCCACTTTGTCCCCAGGGCTCGTTCTGACACCTTGGGGACTCCCATTGTCCCCAGGGCTCGTTCTGACACCTTGGGGACTCCCATTGTCCCCAGGGCCCATTGTGACATCCTGGGCAACCCCATTGTCCTCAGGGCCCATTGTGACATCTGGGGGACGCCCTTGTCCCCAGGACCCATCGTGGCACCGTGGGGACCCTCCTTGTCACTTGGGCCCATTGTGACACCATGGGGACGCCCCCCTTTGTCCCCAGTGCCCATTGTGACATCCCAGGACCCCCCATTGTCCCCAGGGCCCATTGTGACATCCTCGGCACCCCCTTGTGCCCAGGGCCCATTGTGACATTCAGGGGACCCCTCTTTGTCCCCAGGGCCCATTGTGACGTCCTGGGGACCCCCCCTTGTCCCCAGGGCCCATTGTGACGTCCCAGGACCCGCCATTGTCCCCAGGGCCCATTGTGACATCCTGGGTATCCCTCCTTGTCCCCAGGGCCCATTGTGACGTCCCAGGACCCCCCACTGTCCCCAGGGCCCATTGTGACATTCAGGGGCCCCCGTTTGTCACTGGGGCCCATTGTGACATCCCAGGACCCCACATTGTCCCCAGGGCCCATTGTGACTTTCAGGGGACCCCACTTGTCCCCAGGACCCATTGTGACACTATAGGGACCCCCCCTTGTCCCAGTGACCATTGTGACATCGTGGGTACCACCCTTGTCCGCAGGGCCCATTGTGACATCCTGGGGACACCCCCTTGTCCCCAGGGCCCATTGTGACATCCTGGGAATCCCTCCTTGTCCCCAGGGCCCATCGTGACGTGCCAGGACCCCCATTTTCCCCAGGGCCCATTGTGACATCCTCGGCACCCCCTTGTCCCCAGGGCCCATTGTGACATTCAGGGGACCCCTCTTTGTCCCCAGGGCCCATTGTGACATCCTGGGGACCCCCCCTTGTTCCCAGGGCCCACTGTGACGTCCCAGGACCCGCCATTGTCCCCAGGGCCCTGTGTGACATCCTGGGGTGCCCTCCTTGTCCCCAGGGCCCATTGTGACGTCCCAGGACCCCCCATTGTCCCCAGAGCCCATTGTGACATCCAGGGGACCCCCTTTGTCACTGGGGCCCATTGTGGCACCATGAGGACCCTCTTTGTCACTGGGGCCCATTGTGACATCCCAGGACCCCCCCTGCTCCCCAGGGCCCATTGTGACATCTGGGGGACCCCCCTTGTCCTCAGGGTCCATTGTGACAGCCCAGGACCTTACTTTGTCCCCAGGGCCCATTGCGATATCTGGGGGACCCCCTTGTCCCCAGGGCCCATTGTGACACCATGGGGACCCCCCTTTGTCCCCAGGGCCCATTGAAATGTCCCAGGACCACCCTTTGTCCCCAGGGCTTATTGTGACACCATGGGGATCTCCCTTGTCCCCAGGGCCCATTGTGACATCCCACGACCCCCCTTTGTCCCCAGTGCTATTGTGAAATCCTGGGGACCCCTTTTGTCCCCAGGGCCCATTGTGGCACCATGGGGAACCCCTTTGTCACTGGGGGCCATTGTGACATTCCAGGATTCCACTTTGTCCCTAGGGCTCGTTCTGAACACCTTGGGGCCTCCCATTGTCCCCAGGGCCCATTGTGACATCTGGGGGACGCCCTTGTCCCCAGGACCCATCGTGGCACCGTGGGGACCCTCCTTGTCACTTGGGCCCATTGTGACACCATGGGGACCCCCCCTTTATCCCCAGTGCCCATTGTGACATCCTGCGGACCCCCCTTTGTCCCCAGGGCCCATTTTGACATTCAGGGGACCCACCATTGTCCTCAGGGCCCATTGTGAGGTCCCAGGACCCCCCATTGTCCCCAGGGCCCATTGTGACATCCTCGGCACCCCCTTGTCCCCAGGGTCCATTGTGACACTATGGGGACCCCCCCTTGTGCCCAGGGCCCATTGTGACACTGTGGGTACCACCCTTGTCTGCAGGGCTCATTGTGACATCCCAGGACCCCCCATTGTCCCCAGGGCCCATTGTGACACCGTGGGGACCCCCCTTGTCCCCAGGGCCCATTGTGACATCCTGGGGACCCCACCTTGTCCCCAGGGCCCTTTGTGACATCCCAGGACCCCCCATTGTCCCCAGCGCCCATTGTGACATCCTCGGCACGCCCTTGTCCCCAGGGCCCATTGTGACATCCTGGGGACCCCACCTTGTCCCCAGGGCCCATTGTGACATCCCAGGACCCCCCATTGTCCCCAGGGCCCATTGTGACATCCTCGGCACGCCCTTGTCCCCAGGGCCCATTGTGACATCCTGGGGACCCCCCCTTGTCCCCAGGGCCCATTGTGACGTCCCAGGACCCCCCATTGTCCCCAGGGCCCATTGTGACATCCTGGGGATCCCTCCTTGTCCCCAGGGCCCATTGTGATGTCCCAGGACCCCCCATTGTCTCCAGGGCCCATCGTGACATCCTCTGCACCCCCTTGTCCCCAGGGCCCATTGTGACATTCAGGGGACCCCTCTTTGTCCCCAGGGCCCATTCTGACATCCTGGGGACCCCCCCTTGTCCCCAGGACCCATTGTGACGTCCCAGGACCCCCCATTGTCCCCAGGGCCCATTGTGACATCCTGGGGATCCCTCCTTGTCCCCAGGGCTCATTGTGACATCCCAGGACCCCCCCTTGTCCCCAGGGTCCATTGTGGCACCATGGGGACACCCCCTTTGTCCCCAGGGCTCATTGTGACATCCCAGGACCCGCCTTTGTCCCCAGGGCCCATTGTAGCACCATGGGGACCCCCTTTGACCCCAGGGCCCATTGTGGCACTATGGCAACCCCTTTTGTCCCCAGGGCCCATTGTGACATTCTTGGACCCCACTTTGTCCCCAGGGCCTATTGTGACACCATGGGGACCCCTCCTTGTCACTGGGGACCCATTGTGACACCATGGGGACCCCCCCTTGTCCTCAGGACTCATTCTGACATCCTGGATGCCCCCCATTGTCCCCAGGGCCCATTGTGACATCCACTGCACCCCCTTGTCCCCAGGGCCCATTGTGACATTCAGGGGACCCCTCTTTGTCCCCAGGGCCCATTCTGACATCCTGGGGACCCCCCCTTGTCCCCAGGACCCATTGTGACGTCCCAGGACCCCCCATTGTCCCCAGGGCCCATTGTGACATCCACTGCACCCCCTTGTCCCCAGGGCCCATTGTGACATTCAGGGGACCCCTCTTTGTCCCCAGGGCCCATTGTGACATCCTGGGGACCCCCCCTTGTCCCCAGGGCCCATTGTGACGTCCCAGGACCCCCCATTGTCCCCAGGACCCATTGTGACATTCAGGGGACCCCCTTTGTCACTGGGGCCCATTGTGAAATCCCAGGACCCCACATTGTCCCCGGGGCCCATTGTGACATACTGGGGACCCCCCCTTTGTCCCCAGTGCCCATTGTGACATCCTGCGGACCCCCCTTTGTCCCCAGGGCCCATTTTGACATTCAGGGGACCCACCATTGTCCTCAGGGCCCATTGTGCGGTCCCAGGACCCCCCATTGTCCCCAGGGCCCATTGTGACATCCTCGGCACCCCCTTGTCCCCAGGGTCCATTGTGACACTATGGGGACCCCCCCTTGTGCCCAGGGCCCATTGTGACACTGTGGGTACCACCCTTGTCTGCAGGGCTCATTGTGACATCCCAGGACCCCCCATTGTCCCCAGGGCCCATTGTGACATTCAGGGGACCCCCCTTGTCCCCAGGGCCCATTCTGATACCGTGGGGACCCCCTTTGTCCCCAGGGCCCATTGTGACATCCTGGGGACCCTCCTTGTCCCCAGAGCCCATTGTGACATCCAGGGGACCCCCTTTGTCCCCAGGGCCCATTGTGGCACCATAGGGACCCCCTTTGTCACTGGGGCCCATTGTGAGATTCCAGGACCCCCGCTTTGTCCCCAGGGCCCATTGTGACATCCTGGGGACCCCCTTTGTCCCAAGACTTCATTGTGACATCCTGGGGACCCCCCTTGTCCTCAGGGTTCATTGTGACAGCCCAGGACCTTACATTGTCCCCAGGGCCCATTGTGATATCTGGGGGACCCCCTTGTTCCCAAGGCCCATTGTGACACCCTGGGGACTCCCATTGTTCCCAGGGCCCATTGTGACATCCCAGGACCCCCCATTGTCCCCAGGGCCCATTGTGACATCCTCTGCACCCCCTTGTCCCCAGGGCCCATTGTGACATTCAGGGGACCCCTCTTTTTCCCCAGGGCCCATTGTGACATCCTGGGGACCCCCCCTTGTCCCCAGGGCCCATTGTGACGTCCCAGGACCCCCCATTGTCCCCAGGACCCATTGTGACACTATGGGGACCCCCCGTTGTGCCCAGGGCCCATTGTGACACCGTGGGTACCACCCTTGTCCGCAGGGCTCATTGAGACATCCCAGGACCCCCCATTGTCCCCAGGGCCCATTGTGACATTCAGGGGACCCCCCTTTGTCCCCAGGGCCCATTCTGATACCGTGGGGACCCCCTTTGTCCCCAGGGCCCATTGTGACATGCTGGGGACGCTCTTTGTCCCCAGGGCCCATTGTGACATCCTGGGGACCCCCCCTTGTCCCCAGGGCCCATTGTGACGTCCCAGGACCCCCCATTGTCCCCAGGGCCCATTGTGATATGCTGGGGAGCCCTCTTTGTCCCCAGGGCCCATTGTGAAATTCAGGGGACCCCAACTTGTCCCCAGGGCCCATTGTGACATCCTGGGGACCCCATTGTCACCAGAGCCCATTGTGATATCCTGGCGACCGCCCTTTGTCCCCAGGGCCCATTGTGACATCCCAGGACCCCCTTTGTCCCTGTCGAGGGTTAAGATTGCGGGGTGACAATCAAACCCTGGCAGATGTGTTGTCAACCTCCTCTCCCCCCCCCAATTCCCCCTTTTGCCCCTCCCTCTCCCCCCTTCCCACTCAGCACAGGCGATCGGGAGGGGAAGAAGCACAGAGGGAAGAGAGCTGGAAAAGTTCAAGATGTTTTACTGATGCTACTGATGAGAACAGAGAAAATAATACAAATATACAAAACCAATCTTGTAAGTCTGAGCAACTGCAGAGCCAGCACCCAAAGTCCTGGATCAGACTCTGCAGCCAACCGGAGCTGGATTCAGTCTCTCACTGGCCTCCGTTCGCAGGGACGACCAGCAAGGTCCTCTCCTGATGTCGGCCATGAGGAAAAAAGGGAGAAAGGGAAAAGGGGCGAGATCCTCGTGATCTCCCACTTTTATATGAAGTATTCACGTGAATGGAATGTTATTCACCGTTGGTCAGTCTCTCGGACATCAGTTTTCTCGTTGCCCCTCTCGCGAGATGTCCATCCGTGCTTGTCAATAAGTTTGCATTCCCTTGCTGGGTTTAACCAAAACATGTGTTGGGTTCTCCAGGAAAATGCAGCTGACATGAAGGCTTTGGCTGACAGGCAAATTCACTAAAAGAGAAACTTGTTTTTAACAAAACCAGGACATTCCACCCCTTATCATATGACATTCACTGAATACTTAAACCTTATCAATACAATCTATCAATACAATCTAATTAATCACTACTACTATATATATATACATATGTACATATATACACAGGAGTAATTAATCAGTGGACCATCCTTTGAAAAGTTCATTAAGTTCATTTTGTCACCACAGTCTCCCAGGGCAGGGAAAATGGTCCAAGTGCATCTCATGACCCCTGTTGGTGGGTTAAGGACACCAACTTCCAAGAAGGTGTCGGGCGCCACTCGAAGAAGCCAGCGCTGGTTTCATCACCATTGTCTTGATCTGAAAGACACTTATTAAACATTGTTCATGCGGCAATTCACATCGTACAGTTCAGCATTGCATATTTTCACCTAAAATCCAATCCCCTTGAGGTGCACACCGAACTTCTCCATCCTTAAGCATCACCCACCAGGTGCTGCCAGGTCCCTGGGCAAAAACAATCCCACGAATAGGTTTGCCTGTGCCCGAGGCAGGAGGAACCCAGACTGCCTTTCCTAAGATATTTTCCATGTGTACTACAGGGACTTTATCTCCTTCTACAGTCCATAGAATTTCTGATTGGGCAGGCCCGGCTCGATTGGTTGATCCCCTGGTGTTGACCAACCAAGTGGCTTTTGCTAAATGTGAATCCCAGTTTTTAAAGGCTCCACCACCCAGTGCCTTTAGTGTAGTTTTTAACAAACCATTGCACCTTTCAGTTTTCCCAGAGGCTGGTGCATGATATGGAATATGATACACCCACTCAATACCATGTTCTTTGGCCCAATTGTCTATAATACTGTTTTTGAAATGAGTACCATTGTCTGATTCAATTCTTTCTGGCGTACCCGGCCACCAAAGGACTTGCTTCTCAAGGCCCAAGATGGTATTTCGGGCTGTAGCAGGAGGTACGGCAGATGTTTCCAACCATCCGGTGGTTGCTTCCACCATTGTAAGTACATAACGCTTACCTTGACGTGTTTGTGGAAGTGTAATATAATCAATCTGCCAAGCTTCTCCATACTTACACTTTAACCATCGCCCCCCATACCATACAGGCTTTAACCGTTTTGCTTGTTTGATTTCGGCGCAAGTTTCACATTCATGAATAACCTGTGAAACAGTGTCCATAGTTAAATCCACCCCTCGATCACGAGCCCATTTTCATGTTGCATCTCTACCTTGATGCCCTGAAGCACCATGGGCCCACCGAGCTAAGAAAAGTTCACCTTTATGTTGCCAGTCCAAGTCCACCTCAGCTACTTTAACCTTAGCAGCTTGATCTGCTTGTTGGTTGTTTCGATGTTCCTCGGTGGCTCGACTTTTAGGCACATGAGCATCTACATGACCAACTTCCCCAGGCAGGCTCTCCAGCCGAGCAGCAATGTCTTGCCACAGCGTGGTTCCCAATGGTTTCACCTCTGCGCTGCCAGTTGCTTTTCTTCCATTGCCGTAGCCACCCCCACAAGGCATTTGCTCCCATCCATGAGTCAGTATAGAGACAAAGCATTGGCCACTTCTCTCGTTCGGCAATGTCCAAAGCCAGCTGGATGGCTTTCACTGCTGCAAACTGACTGGATTCACCTTGTCCTTCAGTGGCTTCTGTAACTTGTCGTGTGGGACTCCACACAGCAGCTTTCACCTTCGATGTTTTCCTACAGACGACAGGATCCACCTGTGAACAGTGCACACTGCTTATCAGTCTCTGAAAGCGGATTATATGGTGGTGCTTCTTCAGCACGTTTTACTTCCTCCTCATCTGCAGACATCCCAAAGTCTTTGCTTTCTGGCCAGTCTGTAATCACTTCCAAGATCCCTGGACGGTTGGGACTCCCAATTCGAGCTCATTGCGTGATCAGTGCAATCCATTTACTCCATGTAACTTCGGTGCCATGATGTGGAGAGGGAACCGTCCCTTTGCACACCCAGCTCAGCACCGGCAGTCGAGGTGCAGGAGGAGCTGTGCTTCAGTGCCCATCACTTCTGAAGCAGCTCCAACTCCTTCATATGCTGCCAGTATCTCCTTTTCAGTTGGAGTACAGTTGGCCTCAGATCCTTTGTATCCTCGACTCCAAAAACCTAAGGGTCGACCTCGGGTTTCTCCTGGTGCTTTGTGCCAGAGGCTCCAGGTAAGTCCATTATCTCCGGCTGCGGTGTAGAGCACATTTTTAACATCTGGTCCAGTTCGGACTGGTCCCAGGGCCACCGCATGAGTTATCTCACGCTTCATTTGTTCAAAGGCTTGGCGTTGTTCAGGGCCCCACTCAAATTGGTTCTTTTTACGAGTCACTCGATAGAGAGGGCTCACAATGTGGCTGTGGTCAGGAATGTGCATTCTCCAAAAACCTACAACGCCCAAGAAAGTCTGTGTCTCCTTTTTATTAGTAGGTGGAGACATTGCTGCAGTTTTGTTGATCACATCCACTGGGATCTGACGACGGCCATCTTGCCATTTTATTCCTAAAAACTGGATCTCCCGTGCATGTCCCTTGACCTTGCTTCGTTTTATGGCAAAACCAGCATCCAAAAGAACAGGAATTATTCTCTCACCTTTTTTGAAGACTTCTTTCGCTGTGTCGCCCCATACGATGATGTCATCAATGTATTGCAAGTGTTCTGGAGCTTCACCTTGCTCCAGCGTGGTCTGGATCAGCCCATGGCAGATGGTAGCACTGTGGTCCCTGGGGTCATTGGTTGGGTCATGGAGTCACTGGTTGGGTGATGGGGTCATTAGTTGAATAATGGGGTCATTGGTTGAATGATGGGGTCATTGGTTGAATGATGGGGTCATTGGTTGGGTCATGGGGTCACTGATTGCGTGATGGGGTCATTGGTTGAACGATGGAGTCATTGGTTGGGTTGTGGAGTCACTGATTGGGTGATGGGGTCACTGGTTGGGTTCAGGATTGGTTGGTTGGATGATGATGATGGTGGTTGGATGATGATGGTGGTATGATGATGATGTTGGTGGTTGGATGATGATGGTGGTGGTTGGATGATGATGGTGGTTGGATGATGATGGTGGTGGTTGGATGATGATGGTGGTGGTTGGATGATGATGGTGGTTGGATGATGATGGTGGTGGTTGGATGATGATGGTGGTGTTTGGATGATGATGGTGGTTGGATGATGATGGTGGTTGGATGATGATGGTGCTCTATGCCAAGGATGCACGGAGCATCTGGGCCAGTCACAACAGGATGCTTTTGGATATTGGGGTGCAGGGCTTTGGTGTGAAGGTTCGGGAGACAGACTTTTGGGTGCAGGGATTTGGGCACCAAGAGTTCTGGGTGCAGCATTTGGGTCTGCAGGGTTCAGGTGTTCAGGACCTGGGGGTGCAGGACTTGTGGGCTGGAGGATTTGAGCGTGCAGGGATTTGGGGTGAGGGATTTCAGGGTGCCAGTTATGGGAGGGAAGGATCTGGGGTGCAGGGTTAAGGGGTTTAGGATTTTGGGGTGCAGAGTTTAGGGTGCACGTTCTGGGCATGTATGATTTGAGAGTGCAGGGCTTTGGGGTACAGGATTTGGGGTGCAGGGTTTTGGGGTCAGGATCTGGGGGTGCAGGGTGTTGGGGAGAAGGATTTGGGGGTGCAGCATTTTGGAGTGCAGGGTTTGGAGGAGGGAGGTTTTGGGGGTGAAGGATTTGGTGGTTCAGGTTTTGGGGGTGCAGTGTTAAGGGCGTGGAGGATTAGGGGTGCAGGATTTGTGGGGTTCAGGATTTGGGGCTCCAGGGTATGGGAGGGAAGGATCTGGGGCTTCAGGATTTGGGGGTGCACCGTTTGGGGGTGCAGGGTTTAGAAGTCAGGTCTAAGAGTGCAGAGTTTGGGGTGCAGGGATTTGGGGGGAAATTTAAGGTTGCAGAGTGGGGTGCACAGGACTGGGGCACAGGATTTGGGGGTGCGGGGTTTCAGGGTTCAGGATTTGGACGTGTGGAGTTTTGGGGTGCAGGGGATGGGGGTGAAGGATTTGAGGCTGCAGGGTGGTGGGGGAAGGATTTGGGGGTGAGAGATTTGGGGTGCAGGATTTGGGGGTGCAGAGTTTTGGGAGGCAAGGATCTGGGGCTGCAGGATTTGGGGGTTCAGTGTTTAGGGCAGCACAATCTTGGGGTGCAGGGGTTTGCACTGAAGGGTTTGGTAGAGCAGGATTTGGGGGTGCAGGACTTTCGGGTGAGGTTGGGGGTGCAGGGGTCGTGTGTTCAGGGATAGGGGTGCAGGATTTGAGGGTGCAGGGCTCTGGGTGCAGAGTTTGGGAGTTCAGGGTTTGGGGTGCAGGGTTTTTGGCAGGAGGATCTGAGGGTGCAGGATCTGGGGGGCAGGATTTGGGGTTCAGCATTTTCAGTGCAGGTTTGGGGGGACTTGATTTTAGGGTGCTCGCTTTGGGCTGCAGGATCTGGGTGCAGGATTTAGGGTTCGGGGTTCAGGGATGCAGTGAAGTGCGGGATCTGGGGTGCTCGATTTTGGGGTGCAGAGTCTTGCAGGAAGGATGTGGCGGTGCAGGGTTTAGGGTGCAGAATTCGGGGGTGTAGGGTTTTAGGGAGAAAGGCTTGGGGGTGCAGGTCTAGGGGGGTAAAATTTGGGGGCAAAGGGTTTGAAGGAGCAGGATTTGGGGTGCAGGATTTGGGGGTGCAGGGTTTGGGCGTGCAGTGCTAAGGTGGTGGAGGGTGCAGGGTTTGTAGTGAAGGTTTTGGGGTGCAGGATCTGGGGGTGCAGGATTTGGGCATGAATACTTTTGGGGTGCAGGATTTGAGGGTGCAAAATCTGATGGTGCAAGGTTTGGGTGTTCAAGATGTAGGCGAGCAGGATCTTGGGTTTTGGGGCACAGGGCTGGGTGAGGCCAGATTTGGGGTGCAGGTCTGGGTGAGGGATCTGGGGGTGCAGGGTTTGGTAGTGCGGGAATTGAGGGTGCAGAGTTTGGGGGGCAGGGCTTGGGGGAGCAGGAGTTTGGGGTTCAGAACCTGTGGGTGCAGAGTTTGGGGTGCAGAACCCGTGGGTACCGGGTTTGGGGAGGCAGAATTGGGGGTGCAGGGTTTTGGGGTTCAGGACATGGGGTTGAGGATTTGGGGGTGCAAGGTTTGGAAGTGCATTGATTAGGGGGAAGGATTTAGGGTGGTGGGATTTGGGGGCACGGGGTTTGGGGGTCAGCATTTGGGGGTGCAAAGCTTAGGGGGCAGCGTTTTGAGTGCAAGTTGGGGGAGGACTTGATTTTAGGGTGCAGGGTTTGGGGTGCGAGTTTGGGGATGGCAGCATTTCGGGTATACAGTTTGGGGGTGCAGGGTTTTGGGGAGCAGTATCTGGGGGTACAGGATTATGGGATGTACAGGGTTTGGGGGCGCAGGGTTCAGGGTTGCAGGGTTTGGTATCACAGGTTTGGGGGGTTCGTGGCTTGGGAGGAAGGATTTGGGGGTGCAGAATTTAGGGGTGCACGTTTTAAGGGTGCAGAGCTTAGGGGGAAGAATCGGAGATGTAGGGGTTTTGGGGACATTATCTGGGGGTCAGGATTTGGGGTGCAGGGTTTTGAGGTGCAGGGTTCAGGTGTTCAGGGTTTGAGGGAAGGATCTGGAGGTGCAGGGTTTTGGAGTGGAGGATTTTGGGGTGCAGGGTTAGTTGGGATTTGGGGTTGCAGGGATTTGGGGTGCAGGGTTTGGTGGTGCATTGGTTTTGGGGGTGGAGGACTGGGGGACACAGGGTTTCAGGGTGCAGGATGTGGGGGTGCAGGATTTGGGAGTGCAGAGTTGGGGGGCAGAATTTTTGGTGCAGGGCTTTGGGGTACAGGACTTGGGGGTGCAGGGGTTTGGGTGGGGAATTTGGGGTGCAGGGTGCTGAGGAAGGATCTGGGGGTGCATTGTTTGGGGGGCTGGATGAGGAGGTGCACGATTTAGGGCTGCAGAGCCTGGGGGACAGGGGTTTGTTGGCAGAATGTGGGGGTGCGGGGTTCTGGGGTGCAGAGTTTGGGAGATCAGGGGTTTGGGGTGCAGGGGTTTGGGGGGAAATTTAACGTTGCGCAGTGTGGGTTGCATTGGTTTTGGGGTGAAGGATTTGGGGGTGCGGGGTTTGGGGGTCAGGATCTGGGGGTGAAAGGCAGTGGGGAAGGATCTGGGGGTGAGATATTTGGGGTGCAGGGTTTGGGATGCCAGGTTTGGGGTGAAGGGTTTGGGGGCAAGGATCTGGGGTGCAGGATTAGGGCAATCAGGGCTGGGGGGGTAAGTTTGTGTGGGGCAGAATTTCGGGGTGCAGGGTCTGGGTGGGCAGGATTTCGGGGGATCCGGGCTTGGGAGTGCAGGATTTTGGAGTACAGGGTTTGGGGGTGCAGGCTTGGGGAGGCAGAATTTGGGGGTGCAGGTTTGGAAGGGTCAGGACCTCGGGGGGCACAGTTTGGACAGCACAATGGGGGGTGCAGGATTTGGGAGAGAAGGATCTGGGGGGGCAGGGTTTGGGCTGAAGGGTTTGGTAGGGCAGGGGTTGGGGGAGCAGGATTTGCGGGTTCAGAACCTGAGGGTGCAGGGTATTGGGGAGCAGGATCTAGAAGGGCAGGGTTTGGGGGTGCAGGATTTTGGGGAGCAGAGTTTGGGGGTTCATGACGTGGGGATGGAGGAATTCGGGGCGCAGGGTTTGTGGGTGCAGGGTTCACATGTTTAGGACCTGGGGGTGCAGAATTTAGGTGTGCAGGGGTCTGGGGTGCTGGGTTTTGGGGTGCAGGATCAGGGGGTGCAAGGTTTGGAAGTGCAGGGTTTTGGGGCGCAGGGTTTGGGAAATCAAGGTTTGGGGTTCCAGGATTTGGGGGTGCAGTGTTAGGGGGTGAATGCTTTCGAGGGGCAGGGTTTGGGGGTGTATGATCTGGGGGTGAAGGGTTTCAGGGTGCAGGGTCAGGGGGAAGGATTTGGGGGGCAGGGTTAGGTGGGATGTGGGGCTGCAGGGTTTAAGCGTGCAGGATTTTGGGGTGTAGGGGTTTGTAGTGCAAGGTTCGGTAGGGCAGGATTTGGGGGTGCAGGGCTTTGGGGTGAGGGATTTCAGGGTGCAGGGTTTGGGAGGGAAGGATCTGGGGGTACAGGTTTTGGGGCTTCGGGCTTTTAGGGTGCAACTTGTGGAGTACGGGGTTTCGGGGTGCAAGGTTCCGTGGTGTGGGGTTTGAGGGTGAAGGATTTGGGGAGACAGAATTGGGGGTGCAGGGTTTGGGATTGCAGGGTGTTGGGGGAAGGATCTGGGGGTGCAAGATTGGGGGTAGCAGGGTTTTGGGGAGCAGGGTTTCGGGGTCAGGCTTTAGGGGGACAGGGTTTGGGGGGCAGGGCTGGGAGGGATAATTTAGGGGTGCAGGGTTTAGGGCAGCAGGATCTTGGGGTGAAGGGTTGGGTAGGACAGGATTTGGGCTGCAGGATTTTAGGGTGCAACTTGTGGGGGCAGGATTTGGGGTACAGGAGGTTGGGGGTGCAGGGTTTGGGGTGTAGGATTTGGTGGAGCAGGGACTGGGGGTGAAGGTCTTGTGGAGGCAGATTTGGGGGTGCAGGTCTTGGGGAGGCAGAATTGGGGGTGCAGATTTTGGCTGTTCAGGACCTGGGGGTGCAGGATTTGGGGATGTAGGTTTTGGGGGGTAGATTTTGGGGTGCTGGGTTCGGCACATGGGTCTGGAGGATTTGGGGGTGCAGGGTTAAGGGGTTTAGGATTTTGGGGTGCACAGTTTAGGGTGCACGTTCTGGGCATGTATGATTTCAGAGTGCAGGGCTTTGGGGTACAGGATTTGGGGTGCAGGGTTTTGGGGTCAGGATCTGGGGGTGCAGGGTGTTGGGGAGAAGGATTTGGGGGTGCAGCATTTTGAAGTGCAGGGTTTGGAGGAGGGAGGTTTTGGGGGTGAAGGATTTGGTGGTGCAGGTTTTGGGGGTGCAGTGTTAAGAGGGTGGAGGATTAGGGGTGCAGGATTTGGGGGTTCAGGATTTGGGGCTGCAGGGTATGGGAGGGAAGGATCTGGGGCTTCAGGATTTGGGGGTGCAGGGTTTAGAAGTCAGGTCTAAGAGTGCAGCGTTTGGGGTGCAGAGTGTGGGGTGCACAGGACTGGGGCACAGGATTTGGGGGTGCGGGGTTTCAGGGTTCAGGATTTGGAGGTGTGGGGTTTTGGGGTGCAGGGGATGGGGGTGAAGGATCTGAGGGTGTAGGGTGGTGGGGGAAGGATTTGGGGGTGACAGATTTGGGGTGCAGGATTCTGGGGTGCTGTTTTTGGGGTACAGGATTTGGTGTTGCAGGGATGGGGTTGAAGGGCTTGGGTTTCCAGGCCTTTGAGGTGCAGGATTTGGAGGTGCAAGGTTTGGGAGGGAATTCTTTGGGGTGCAGGGTTTGGGGTTCCAGGAGGTGGGGGAAGGACCTTGGGGTGTAGGGTTTGGGGGTGCAGGGTTTTGAAGTGCAGCGTTTCAGGGGGACATGATTTTGGGGGTGCACATGTGGGGGTGCAGTGTTTGAGGGGTGCAGAGTTTGTGAATGGAGGATTTTGGGGTGCTGGTTTTGGGGCTGCCTAATTTGGGGGACCCCCCTTGTCACTGGGGACCCATTGTAACACTATTGGGACCCCCCCTTGTCCCCAGGTCCCATTGTGACATCCTGGGGACCCCCTTTTTCCCCAGGACCCATTGTGGCACCATTGGGACCCCCTTTGTCACTGGGGCCCATTGTGACGTGCTGGGGACCCCGTTTGTCCCCAGGGCCCATTGTGACGTCCCCGGATCCCCCATTGTCCCCAGAGCCCATTGTGACATCCTGGGAACCCCCATTGTCCACAGGGCCCATTGTGACATTCAGGGGACAGCCTTTGTCCCTAGGGCCCATTGTGACACCGTCGGGACCCCCGTTGTCCCCAGGGGGCCCATTGTGACATCCCAGGACCCCGCATTGTCCCCAGGGCCCATTGTGGCATCCAAGGACCCCCCAATTGTGCCCAGGGTTCATTGTAACATATCAGGACGCCCCATTGTCCCCAGGGCCCATTGTGATGTCCCAGGACCCCCTTTGTCCCCAGGGCCCATTGTGACATTCCAGGACCCCCCTTGTCCCCATGGCCCATTGTGAAATCCTGGGGACCTCCTTTGTCCCCAGGGCCCATTGTGACGTCCCAGGACCCCCCTTTGTCCCCAGGGTCCATTGTGACATCCTGGGGACCCTCTTTGTCCCCAGGGCCCATTGTGACAGGGTGGGGACTCCCTTTGTCCCCAGGGGCCATTGTGACGTCCCAGGATCCCCCTTTGTCCCCAGGGCCCATTGTGACATCTCAGGACACCCCAGTTGTTTCCAGGGCCCATTGTGACGTCCTGGGGACCGCCCAGTTGTCTCCAGGGCCCATTGTGGCATCCTGGGGACCCCCCTTTTTCCCCAGGGCCCATTGTGACACTCAGGGAACATTGTTTTGTCCCCAGGGCACATTGCGACATCTCAGGACCCCCCAGTTGTCCCCAGGGCCCATTGTGGCATCCTGGGTACCCCTTTTATCCCCGGGGCCCATTGTGACATCCTGGGGACTCCCCTTGTCACTGGTGACCCATTGTGACACCATGGGGACCACCCCTTTCTCCCCAGTGCCCATTGTGACATCCTGGGGACCCCTTTGTCCCCAGAGCCCATTGTGACATCCTGGTGAGCCCCCTTTGTCCCCAGGGCCCATTGTGACATCCCAGGACCCCCCTTTGTCACCAGGGCCCATTGTGACGTCCCAGGACCCCTCTTTGTCCCCAGGGCCCATTGTGACATCCCCGGACCCCCCATTGTCTCCAGAGCCCATTGTGACATCCTTGGGACCCCCATTGTCCCCAGGGCCCATTGTGACATTCAGGGGACAGCCTTTTTCCCAAGGGCCCATTGTGACACCATCGGGACCCCCGTTGTCCCCAGGGCCAATTGTGACACCATGGGGACCCTCCTCGTCACTGCGGACCCATTGTGACACCATGGGGACCTGCCCTTGTCCTCAGGGCCCATTGTGACATCCTGGGGACCCTCTTGTCCCCAGGGCCCATAGTTGCACCCTGGGGACCCCCTCTTTATTCCCAGTGCCCATTGTGACATTCCAGGACCCCCCTATGTCCCCAGGGCCCATTGTGACACCATGGGGACACCCCTTTGACTCCAGGGCCCATTGTCACATCCCAGGACCCCCAATTGTCCCCAGGGCCCATTGTGACATCCTGGGGACCCCCCTTGTCACTGGGACCCATTGTATACACCATGGGGACCCCCATTGTCCCCAGGGCCCATTGTGACATCCTGGGGACCCCCCTTGTCACTGGTGACCCATTGTGACACCATGGGGACCCCCGTTTGTCCCCAGGGCTCATTGTGACATCCCAGGACCCCCCATTGTCCCAAGGACCCATTGTGACATCTCAGGACCCCACTTGTCACTGGGGACCCATTGTGACACCATAGCGACCCTCGTTTGTCCCCGGGGCTCATTGTGACATCCCAGGACCTCCCATTGTCCCCAGGGCCCATTGTGACACCATGGGGACCCCTTTTGTCACTGTGGCCCAAAGTGACATCCCAGGACCCCACTGTGTACCCAAGGCCCATTGTGACACCGTGGGGACCCCCCTTGTCCCCAGAGCCCATTGTGACATCCTGGGGACCCCCCTTGTCTCCAGGGCCCACCGTGGCACCGTGGGGACCACCCTTGTCACTGGGCCCCATTGTAACACTATGGGGACCCCCCCTTGTCCCCAGAGCCCATTGTGACATCCTGGGGACCCCCTTGTTCCCCAGGGCCCACTGTGATGTCCCAGGACCCCCCCTTGTCCCCAGAGCCCATTCTGACATCCTGGGGACGCCCTTTTTCCCCAGGAACCATTGTGGCACCATTGGGACCCCCTTTGTCACTGGGGCCCATTGTGACTTCCCAGGACCTCACTTTGTCCCCAGGACCCATTGTGACTTCCGGGGGACCCCCTTTGTCACCAGGGCCCATTGTGACGTCCCAGGACCCCCCTTTGTCCCCAGGGCCCATTGTGACGTCCCCGGACCTCCCATTGTCCCCAGAGCCCATTGTGACATCCTGGGGACCCCCTTTGTCCCCAGGGCCCATTGTGACATTCAGGGGATAGGCTTTGTCCCAAGGGCCCATTGTGACACCGTTGGAATCCCCGTTGTCCCCAGAGCCCATTGTGACAACCTGGGGACCCCCTTTGTCCCCAGGGCCCATTGTGACATCCTGGAGACGCCCTTTGTCCCCAGAGCCCGTTGTGACATCTAAGGACCCCCCAATTGTGCCCAGGGCTCATTGTGACATCCCAGGACCCCCCATTGTCCCCAGGGCCAATTGTGACGTCCCAGGCCCCCCCTTTGTCCCCAGGGTCCATTGTGAGATCCTGGGGACCCCCTTGTCCCCAGGGCCCATTGTGACATCCTGGGGACCCCGTTTGTCCCCAGGGCCTATTGTGACAGTGTGGGGCCTCCCTTTGTCCCCAGGGCCCATTGTGAAATCCTGGGGACCCCCTTTGTCCCCAGGGCCCATTGTGACATTCAGGGGACCCCTCTTTGTCCCCAGGGCCTATTGTGACATCCTGGGGACCCCACTTTGTTCCCAGGACCCATAGTGATGTCCACAATGGCCCCGTTGTCCCAAGGTGTCATTGTGACATCCTGGGGACCTCCTTTGTCCCCAGGGCCCATTGTGACGTCCCAGGACCCTCCATTTTTCCAAGAGCCCATTGTGACATCCTGGCGACCCCGCTTTTTCCTCAGGGCCCATTGTGGCACCATGGGGAGCCCCTCTGTCTCCAGGGCCCATTGTGACATTTAGGGGACTCCTCTTTGTCCCCAGGGCCCATTGTGACATCCCAGGATCCCCCAATTGTCCCCAGGGCCCATTGTGACATCCTCGGGACCCCCCTTTGTCCCCAGGGCCCATTGTGACACCGTGGGTACCCTGCTTGTCCCCAGGGCTCATTGTGACATCCTGGGGACCCCCCGTTGTCCCAGGTCCCATTGTGACATCCCAGGAGCCCCCTTTGTCCCCAGGGCCCATTGTGACTTCCTGGGGACCCCCTTTGTCCCCAGGGCCCATTTTGGCACCATAGGGACCCCCTTTGTCACTGGGGCCCATTGTGACATCCCAGGACACCCCTTGTCTCCAGGGCCCATTGTGATATTCAGGGAACTGCTATTTGTCCCCAGGGTCCATTGTGACATCCCAGGACACCCCCTTGTCCCCAGGGCCCTTTGTGACATTCAGGGGACCCCTCTTTGTCCCCAGGGCCCATTGTGACATCCTGGGGACCCCCTTTGTCACTGGGGCCCATTGTGACATCCCAGGACCCCCCTTTGTCTGCAGGTCCCATTGTGACATTCAGGGGACCCCACTTTGTCCCCAGGGCCCACTGTGACGTCTTAGGACCTCCCTTTGTCCCCAGGGCCCATTGTGACACCGTGGGGACCCCCTCTGTCCCCAGAGCCCATTGTGACATCCTGGGGAGCCCCCTTTGTCCCCAGGGCCCATTGTGACACTTCTGGACCCCCCACTGTCTCCAGGGCCCATTGTGAACATCCTGGGGACCCCTCTTTGTCCCCAGGGCCCATTGTGACATCCTGGGGAGCTCCGTATGTCACCAGGGCTTATTTTGACACCATGGGGAACCCTATTGTCCTCAGGGCCCATTGTGACATCCCAGGACCCCCAATTGTCCCCAGGGCCCATTGTGACACCATGGGGAACCCTCTTGTTACTGCGGACGCATTGTGACACAATGGGGACCCCACCTTTGTCTCAAGTGCCCATTGTGACATCCTGGGGACCCCGTTTATCCCCAGGACCCATTGTGACGTCCCAGGACCCCGTTTGTCCCCAGGGCCCATTGTTACAGGGTGAGACCCCCCTTGTCCCCAGGGCCCATTGTGGCACCATGGGGACCCTCTTTGTCACTGGGGCCCATTGTGACATCCCAGGACCCCACCTTGTCTTAGAAGGTCACTGATCGGACTACTGGTACATCCTGACTCTGCTTTCTCAATAAACATTGAAGAACACCTGGGGTTTGTTTGCTCCAAGGGAAAACTTCCCTGCCACGGTTCCTGGTTCCCGGTCCTGTTTCCCGGTCCGGTTTGGCTTCGCTATCAGAACAGCTGCTGCCTCCACAGCCGCGCTCAAAGTCCCCGTTGTGACACCGGGATGGCGGGAGAAGGGGGGTGGCGGGGGCGGCAGCGGCGGCGATTGGGGGGGGGCAGTCGGGGCTGGGCGGACAAGCGGCGGCTGCTGCGGCTCCTCAGGCAGCGACAGCAGCAGCGATCGGGGGGACGTGGGGGGCGGACAAGCGGCGGCTGCTGCGGCTCCTCAGGCAGCGACAGCAGCAGCGATCGGGGGGACGTGGGGGGCGGACAAGCGGCGGCTGCTGCGGCTCCTCAGGCAGCGACAGCAGCAGCGATCGGGGGGACGTGGGGGGCGGACAAGCGGCGGCTCCTGCGGCTCCTCAGGCAGCGACAGCAGCAGCGATCGGGGGGACGTGGGGGGCGGACAAGCGGCGGCTCCTCCGGCCGCGGCCAGGACGTGGCTTCGCCGGCACCGGGGCCCGAGACCGCGCGCTGTGGGGCTGCGGGGCGGGTGTGGGGCCGGGGGTCTCCGGGGGTCCCGCAGCGGCCGCTGTGGGGCGGGATGGGGCGGCTGTGGAATTACCTGTGGGGCACTCATGGGGCTGCTGTAGGGGTCTTAAGAGCCATGTCTGGAGCACTTATGGGGCGACTATGGGGCAGGTGCTGGGCTGCTACAGCGGGACCTGTGGGGCAGCCATAGGGCTGCTATGGGGTTGCTTATGGGTCACAGATGGGAGGGGGCAGCTGGGTGTGGCCCCGCCTACATGGGGTGGGGTCAGTGCCGAGGGGCGGGTACTGAGAGGGCACGCCCACGGGGAGCCCCTCGGGGGGGCGGAGCCTCTGTGTCACGCCCCATGGGAGGTGGTCTGGGGGTGGGCATTCTCTGGGGCACGCCCCCATGGGAGGAGCCTCTTGGGGTAGGGAGAGGGTGCGGTCAACATGGCACGGCCCCAAGGGGGCGTGGCTTAGCTCGGGAAGAGGTGGAGCCGAGAAGGGGCTGCCCGACCCGGCTCTCCAGGCGGCTCTGAGACGGAGCGGAGCGGGCCGGGCGGGGCCGGGCCGGGCACTCCCCGGGGCCTCGCAGAAACAGCGGCGCAGCGAGTCCGCTCCGGGCTCCAACGGTGCGCGCACGTGGCCGCCGAGAGCGCCCCGTGCACCTCGCAGCGCCCATTTCTGCGCATGCGCATTGGGAAGCCCTCGAGACAACCCTTCCCCCGCGGCCCGCCCCTTCTCTTCCCTCTCCGCAATCTGATTGGCCAGCTAAGCACGTCAATTTCCATTCTCTCCGCCTATCATCACCCGTCCCCGTTTGCCCCGCGCTGCGCTCTGATCCAGTGTCTATTTACACTTAAATACATTTAAACTTCCATTTTAACACTCAGGTATCTTTTCAAATTTACAGATTTTGACATATTTACAATTATATATATTTAGACTGGGATATCGATTTACATTTATTAATAAATTAAAGGTATGTATACGGGTGTGAGTGGATATATATAGATGATATTTATTACCTATTTAGACTATGTAACACGTAGTAATTATACATAGCTCTGCCTACTCACACTTTTTTCTATTTTAAGTTCCTATCTAGATATTTTCTTCTTTTTCAAGTCCTTCACTTTTTAATCTACAAATAGATAAGATGTTTGTATTCTTAAAACCATCAACAGAAATTTTTTACATTCTAAAATCCTTTATATAACAGAGTAGAAAAGGGGTTTTATTTTAAAATCATTTTATATCTACATGAATACCATTCTGCAATATATAAATACAAACGACAGACTTCTCTCTGTTTGAAATTCTCACGCTCATATTTACAGGGTTTAATAAGTTTTATCCTCCCCCAGGAATTTTCAGGCATTTTTGGACTGTGACCCCCTCTTTTCAGGGGGACTCCCTTTTGAGCCCCACATTGTGGGGGATTTGAGGGATTTTCTTGCAGTCAGTGAACATTGTATGGAACTGAACTGAACTGAACAGGGCTCTGAGGCCTCTGTGTCCTGCAAGAGAGCAGGAGAGCAGGAGTGGAGCAGCCCCCGTGTCTACGTGACTGTACAGCCTTCTTCAGTGTTGGAACCGAGCTGCTTCGCCTTCTGTTTGTCCACGTGCACACACACCATTCCTCACTGGAAAACAGGCAGAAACCTTTCCACACGCACCCAGGTCTGTGCACCCAGGCCTTGTCTATTCCTGCCGGGTTTGCTGGGCTCTGTCAGGCTCCTCTGGCTCTGTCGTGCTGTGACAGCCTCTGTCAGGCCCTGCCAGACTCCACTGTTCGCTGTCAGGCGCTGTCGGGATTTGTCGGCCCCTGTTGAGTTCTATCAGGCTCTGTCAAGCCCTGTTGGGCTCTGTCGCGCTTTGTCAGGCTCTGCCTGGCTTTATCATGTTCCATAAGTGCTCCAAAAACTGGATGCTCTTGCGATGCTTGTATTCACACAATTATCACATATTCATTACAATTTGGGGGAATTTTTAGCATCAAACGCATCTATAGTAAGAAAAAATGTCATAAACCTAGGGTTAGACTGAGGTTAATAATTTCATGGTCTTTGCTGCCATCTAGCGTCCCTTAAGAGAATGCACAGAACACACATTCGGAGGTGCCTGCAGGTATGTGCCTGTTCTTGGACGAACCTGTGCGCGAAAGCCTTAGTGCCTATAAACGTTGGTCTGTCCACATGTGAGTGCCTTGATGTCAGCTCCATTTATGCTAAAGCTGGAGCATCATCGTTCAGACGTGTGCGTGTGTGCAGTGTGCCAAACATCCACGCACGTGTTTACCCTCAAGCATGTCAGTACATTTCACGTACGTCTTTCTGTCAATAGATGGGACTGGGCACGCTTGTGGAAGTGTGCGTGTGTGTGGCCACGTGTTTGCTTACACATCAGTGTGTAGCTGCGTGTGCGTGCACGCGGTGCTGGGTGCACATACCTGGGTGCCCCACAGGTCCCGCTGTAGCAGCCCAGCACCTGCCCCATAGTCGCCCCATAAGTGCTCCAGACATGCCTCTTAAGACCCCTACAGCAGCCCCATGAGTGCCCCACAGGTAATTCCACAGCCGCCCCATCCCGCCCCACAGCGGCCGCTGCGGGACCCCCGGAGACCCCCGGCCCCACACCCGCCCCGCAGCCCCACAGCGCGCGGTCTCGGGCCCCGGTGCCGGCGAAGCCACGTCCTGGCCGCGGCCGGAGGAGCCGCCGCTTGTCCGCCCCCCACGTCCCCCCGATCGCTGCTGCTGTCGCTGCCTGAGGAGCCGCAGCAGCCGCCGCTTGTCCGCCCCCCACGTCCCCCCGATCGCTGCTGCTGTCGCTGCCTGAGGAGCCGCAGCAGCCGCCGCTTGTCCGCCCCCCCACGTCCCCCCGATCGCTGCTGCTGTCGCTGCCTGAGGAGCCGCAGCAGCCGCCGCTTGTCCGCCCCCCGCGTCCCCCCGATCGCTGCTGCTGTCGCTGCCTGAGGAGCCGCTGCAGCCGCCGCTTGTCCGCCCCCCACGTCCCCCCGATCGCTGCTGCTGTCGCTGCCTGAGGAGCCGCTGCAGCCGCCGCTTGTCCGCCCCCCACGTCCCCCCGATCGCTGCTGCTGTCGCTGCCTGAGGAGCCGCAGCAGCCGCCGCTTGTCCGCCCAGCCCCGACTGCCCCCCCCCAATCGCCGCCGCTGCCGCCCCCGCCACCCCCCTTCTCCCGCCATCCCGGTGTCACAACGGGGACTTTGAGCGCGGCTGTGGAGGCAGCAGCTGTTCTGATAGCGAAGCCAAACCGGACCGGGAAACAGGACCGGGAACCAGGAACCGTGGCAGGGAAGTTTTCCCTTGGAGCAAACAAACCCCAGGTGTTCTTCAATGTTTATTGAGAAAGCAGAGTCAGGATGTACCAGTAGTCCGATCAGTGACCTTCTAAGACAAAGTGGGGTCCTGGGATGTCACAATGGGCCCCAGTGACAAAGAGGGTCCCCATGGTGCCACAATGGGCCCTGGGGACAAAGGGAGTCACCAGGATGTCACAATGGGCCCTGGGGACAAGGGGGGTCCCACCCTGTAACAATGGGCCCTGGGGACAAAGTGGGGCCCTGGGATGTCACAATGGGCCCTGGGGACAAATGGGGTCCTGGGACGTCACAATGGGTCCTGGGGATAAAGGGGGTCCCCAGGATGTCACAATGGGCACTTGAGACAAAGGTGGGGTCCCCATTGTGTCACAATGCGTCCCCAGTGACAAGAGGGTTCCCCATGGTGTCACAATGGGCCCTGGGGACAAGGGGGGTCCCACCCTGTAACAATGGGCCCTGGGGACAAAGTGGGGCCCTGGGATGTCAGAATGGGCCCTGGGGACAAACGGGGTCCTGGGACGTCACAATGGGCCCTGGGGACAAAGAGGGGTCCCCAGGATGTCACAATGGGCACTTGAGACAAAGGTGGGGTCCCCATTGTGTCACAATGCGTCCCCAGTGACAAGAGGGTTCCCCATGGTGTCACAATGGGCCCTGGGGACAATTGGGGGTCCTGGGATGTCACAATGGGCCGTGAGGACAACAGGGGGTCCCCACGGTGTCAAAATGGGCCCTGGTGACATACGGGGCAGCCCAGGATGTCACAATGGGCGCTGGGGACAAAGAGGGGTCCCCAGGATGTTCACAATGGGCCCTGGAGACAGTGGGGGGTCCAGAAATGTCACAATGGGCCCTGGGGACAAAGGGGGCTCCCCAGGATGTCACAATGGGCTCTGGGGACAAAGGGGGTCCCCACGGTGTCACAATGCACCCTGGGGACAATGGGGGGTCCTGGGACGTCACAATGGGCCCTGGGGACACAGGGGTCCCAAGGATGTGATAATGGGCTCTGGGGACAAGTGGGGTCCCCAGGATGTCACAATGGGCACTGGGGAGAAAGGGGTGGTCCCCATGGTGTCACAATGGGCCCTAGTGACAAGGAGGGTCCCCACGGTTCCACGATGGGCCCTGGGGACAAGGGGGTCCACCAGATGTCACAATGGGCCCTGGGGAAAACAGGGGGTCCCCACGGTGTCACAATGGGCCCTGGGGACAAAGGGAGGTCCTAGGACGTCACAGTGGGCCCTGGGGACAAAGTGGGGTCCCCTGAATGTCACATTGGGACCTGCAGACAAAGGGGGGTCCTGGGATGTCACAATGGGCCCCAGTGACAAAGGGGGTCCCCAGGATGTCACAACAGGCCCTGGGGACAAAGAGGGCTCTCCTGAATGTCAAAATGGGCCCTGGGGACAAGGGGGGACCCCAGGATGCAACAACGGGCCCTGGGGAAAAGAGGGGTCCCCTGAATGTCACAAAGGGCCCTGGAGACAAGGGGTGTCCTGGGATGTCACAATGGGCCCCAGTGACAAAGGGCGTCCCTGTGGTGCCAAAATGGGCCCTGGGGACAAAGGGGGTCCCCAGGATGTCACAATGGGCCCTGGGGAAAAAGAGAGTCCCCAGCATGTCACAATGGGCTCTGGGGACAAAGGGGGTCCCCTGAATGTCACAATGGGCCCTGGAGACACGGAGGATCCCCTGAATGTCACAATGGGCCCTGGGGACAATGGGGGGTCCTGGGATGTCACAATGAGCCCTGCAGACAAGGGTGGTACCCACGGTGTCACTATGGGCCCTGGGTACAAGGGGGGGTCCCCATAGTGTCACAATGGACCCTGGGGACATGTGGGGTCCCCACGATGTCACAATGGGCCCTGGGGACAATGGGGGGTACCCAGGATGTGAGAATGAGTCCTGAGGACAAGGAGGGGTCCCCATGGTGTCACAATAGGCCCTGGGGACAAAGTGGGGTCCTAGAATGTCACAATGGGCCCTGGGGACAAGGGGGTATCCCCATGGTGCCACAATGACCCCCTGGGAGCAAGGGGGTGCCCAGGATGTCACAATGGACCCTGAGGACAAGCAGGGGTCTCCATGGTGTCACAATGGGCCCCCAGTGACAAGGGGGAGTCCCCATGGTGCCACAATAAGCCGTGGGGAGAAACGGGTCCCCAGGATGTCACAATGGGCCCTAGGGACAAAGGGGGGTCCGCTGGATGTCACAATGGGCCTTGGGGACCAGGGGGGGTCCTGGGATGTCACAATGGGCCCCAGTGACAAAGTGGGTCCCTATGGTGCCACAATGGGCCCTGGGGACAAAGGGGGTCCCCTGGATGTCACAATGGGCTCTGGAGACACGGAGGATCCCCAGGATGTCACAATGGGCCCTGGGGACAAACGGGGTCCCCACGGTATCAGAATGGGCCCTGGCGACAAAGGGGGGTCCCCTGAATGTCACAATGGGCCCTGGGGACAATGAGGGGTCCTGGGATGTCACAATGAGCCCTGCGGACAAGGGTGGTACCCACAGTGCCACAATGGGCCCTGGGCACAAGTGGATGTCCCCATAGTGTCACAATGGGTCCTGGGGACAAGTGGGGTCCCCAGGATGTCACAATGGGCCCTGGGGACAATGTGGGGTCCTGGGATGTCACAATGGGCCCCAGAGACAAAGGGGGTCCCCCTGAATGTCACAATGGGTCCTGGGGACAATGGGGGGTCCTAGGACGTCAAAATGGGCCCTGGGGACAAGGAGCGATCCCCAGGATGTCACAATGGGCCCTGGGGACTATGGGGGGTCCTGGGATGTCACAATGGGCCCTGGGGATAAGGGGGGGTCCCCAGGATGTCACAGTGTGCCCTGGGTACAAAGAGGCGTCCCTGGAATGTCACAATGGGCCCTGGGGACAAGGGGGTGCCCTGAATGTCACAATGGGCCCTGGGGACAATGGGGGGTCCTGGGACATCACAGTGGGCCCGAGTGACAAGGGGGGGTCCCCAGGATGTCACAATGGGCCCTGGGGACAAAGAGGGGTCCCCTGAATGTCACAATGGGCCCTGGGGACAAGGGGGTGCCCTGAATGTCACAATGGGCCCTGGGGACAATGGGGGGTCCTGGGACGTCACAATGGGCCCGAGTGACAAGGGGGGGTCCCCAGGATGTTACAATGGGCCCTGGGGACAATGGCGGGTCCCCTGAATGTCACAATGGGCCCTGGGGACAAGGGGGTGCAGTGGATGTCACAATAGGCCCTGGGGACAATGGGGGGTCCTGGAATGTCACAATGGGCCCTAGGGACAATGGGGGTCCCCAGGATGTCACAATGGGCCCTGGGGACAAAGGGGGGTCCTGGGATGTCACAATGGGCCCCAGTGACAAAGGGGGTCCCCATGGTACCACAATGGGCCCTGGGGACAAGGGGGTTCCCCTGGATGTTCACAATGGGCTCTGGGGACAAGGAGGGTCCCCAGGATGTCACAATGGGCCCTGGAGACAAAGGCGGTCCCCACCATATCAGAATGGGCCCTGGGGACAATGGGGGGTCCCGTGAATGTCACAATGGGCCCTAGGGACAAGGGGGTGCCGAGGAGGTCACAATGGGCCCTGGGGACAATGGGGGGTCCTGGGACGTCACAATGGGCCCTGGGGACAAGAGGGGATCCCTAGGATGTCACAATGGGCCCTGGGGACTAATGAGGTCCCCACGGTCTCACAATATGTCCTGGAGACAAAGGGGGGTCCCCAGGATGTCACAGTGGGCCCTGGTGACAAGGGGGGATCCCCAGGATGTCACAATGGGCCCTGGGGACAATGGGGGGTCCTGGGACGTCACAATGGGCCCTGGGGACAAGAGGGGGTCCCCAGGATGTCACAATGGGCCCTGGGGACAAAGAGGGGTCCCCTGAATGTCACAATGGGCCCTGGGGACAAGGGGGTGCCGAGGATGTCACAATGGGCCCTGGGGACAATGGGGGTCCTGGGACGTCACAATGGGCCTTGGGGACACAGAGGGGCCCTAGGACGTCACAATCAGCCCTGGGGACAAGGGGGGATCCCTTGAAAGTCACAATGAGCCCTGGGAACAGAGGGGGGTCCTGGGACGTCACAATGGGCCCTGGGGACAAGGGGGGGTCTCCAGGATGTCACAATGGGCCCTGGGGACAAAGAGGGGTCCCTAAAGTGTCACAATGGGCCCTGGGGACACAGAGGGGCCCTGGGACGTCACAATCAGCCCTGGGGACAAAGTGGGGTCCTGGGATGTCACAATGGGCCCCAGTGACAAAGGGGGTCCCCATGGTGCCACAATGGGCCGTGGGGACAAAAGGGGTGCCCAGGATGTCACAATGGGCCCTGGGGACCAGGGTGGGTCCTGCGATGTCACAATGGGCCCTGGGGACAAAGGGGGTCCCATGTATGTCACAATGGGCTCTGGGGACAAAGGGGGGTCCTGCGATGTCACAATGAACCCTGCGGTCAAGGGTGGTACCCACGGTGTCACAATGGGCCCTGGGAACAAGGGGGGGTCCCCATAGGGTCACAATGGGTCCTGGGGAAAATGGGGTCCCCAGGATGTCACATTGGGCCCTGGGGACAATGGGCGGTCCTGGGATGTCACAATGGGCCCCAGTGACAAAGGGGTTCCCTGAATGTTACAATGGGTCCGGAGGACAATGGGGGGTCCTGGGACGTCACAATAGGCCCTGGGGACAAGGAGGGATCCCCAGGATGTCACAATGGGCCCTGGGGACAAGGGGGGGTCCCCAGGATGTCACAATGTGCCCTGGGTACAAAGAGGCGTCCCCTGAATGTCGCAATGGGCCCTGGGGACAATGGGGAGTCCTAAGACGTCAAAATGGGCCCTGGGGACAAGGAGGGATCCCCAGGATGTCACAATGGGCCCTGGGGACAATGGGGGGTCCTGGGACGTCACAATGGGCCCCAGTGACAACGGGGGTCCCCAGGATGTCACAATGGGCCCTGGGGACAAAGAGGGGTCCCCTGAATGTCACAATGGGCCCTGGGGACAAGGGGGTGCAGTGGATGTCACAATGGGCCCTGGGGACAATGGGGGGTCCTGGAATGTCACAATGGGCCTTGGGGACAATGGGGGTCCCCAGGATGTCACAATGGGCCCTGGGGACAATGGGGTTGCCCAGGATGTCACAATGGGCCCTGGGGACAATGGGAGTCCCCAAGGTGTCAGAACGAGCCCTGGGGACAAAGTGAAATCCTGGAATGTCACAATGGCCCCCAGTGACAAAGGGGTTCCCCACGGTGTCACAATGGGCCCTGGGGACAAAAGGGGTCCCCAGGATTTCAGAATAGCACTGGGGACAAAGGGGGGTCATGGGATGTCACAATGGGCCCTGGGGACAAGGGAGATCCCCATGGTGTCACAATAAGCCCTGGGGACAAAGTGGGGTCCTGGGATGTCACAATGGGCTCTGGGGACAAGGAGGGTCCCCAGGATGTCACAATGGGCCCTGGGGACAAAGGGGGGTCCTGGGATGTCACAATGGGCCCCAGTGACAAAGAGGGTCCTCATGGTGCCACAATGGGCCCTGGGGACAAAGGGGGTCCCCTGGATGTCACAATGGGCTCTGGGGACAAGGAGGGTCCCCAGGATGTCACAATGGGCCCTGTGGACAAAGAGCGTCCCCTGAATGTCACAATGGGCCCTGGGGACAAAGGGGGTCCCCACGGTATCAGAATGGGCCCTGGGGACAAAGGGGGTCCCCTGAATGTCACAATGGGCCCTGGGGACAGTGGGAGGTCCTGGGACGTCTCAATGGGCCCTGGGGACAAGGGGGGGTCCCCAGGATGTCACAATGGGCCCTGGGGACAAAGAGGGGTCCCCTGAATGTCACAATGGGCCCTGGGGACAAGGGGGTGCAGTGGATGTCACAATGGGCCCTGGGGACAATGGGGGGTGTCCAGGATGTGAGAATGAGTCCTGAGGACAAGGGGGGGTCCCCATGGTGTCACAATGGGTCCCCAGTGAGAAGGAGGGGTCCCCATGGTGTCACAATAGGCCCTGGGGACAAAGTGGGGTCCAAGAATGTCACAATGGGCCCTGGGGACAAAAGGGGTTGCCATGGTGCCACAATGGGCCCTGGGGTCAAAGGGGGTCCCCATGGTGCTACAATGGCCCTGGGGACAAAGGGGGGTCCTGGGATGTCACAATGGGTCCTGGGGACAAAGGGGGTGTCCCCATGGTGCCACAACGGGCCCTGGGAGCAAGGGGGTGGCCAGGATGTCACAATGGGTCCTGGGGAAAATGGGGGGTGCCCAGGATGTCACAATGGACCCTGAGGACAAGCGGGGGTCTCCATGGTGTCACAATGGGCCCCAGTGACAAAGGGGCTCCCCTGAATGTCACAATAGGTCCTGGGGACAATGGGGGGTCCTGGGACGTCACAATGGGCCCTGGGGACAACGAGGGATCCCCAGGATGTCACAATGGGCCCTGGGGACAAAGAGGGGTCCCCTGAATGTCACAATGGGCCCTGGGGACAATGGGGGGTCCCCTGAATTTCAAAATGGGCCCTGGGGACAAGGAGGGATTCCCAGGATGTCACAATGGGCCCTGGAGACAAGGGGGTGTCCCTAGGATGTCACAATGGGCCGTGCGGACAAGGGTGGTACCCACGGTGTCACAATGGTCACTGGGCACAAGGGGGGGTCCCTATAGTGTCACAATGGGTCCTGGGGACAAGTGGGGTCCTGGGATGTCACAATGGGCCCCAGTGACAAACGGGGGCCCCTGAATGTCACAATGGGCCCTGGGGACAATGGGGGTCCTGGGACGTCCCAATGGGCCCTGGGGACTAGGAGGGATCCCCAGGATGTCACAATGGGCCCTGGGGACAATAGCGGGTCCTGGGACGTCCCAATGGGCCCTGGGGACAAGCAGGGATCCCCAGGATGTCACAATGGGCCCTGGGGACAATGGCGGGTTCTGGGACGTCACAATGGGCCCTGGGGACAAGGGGGGTCCCCAGGATGTCACAATGGGCCCTGGGGAAAAAGAGGGGTCCCCTGAATGTCACAATGGGCCCTGGGGACAAGGGGGTGCTGAGGATGTCACAATGGGCCCTGGGGACAATGGGGGGTCCTGGGACGTCACAATGGGCCCTGAGGACAATGGTGGGTCCCCTGAATGTCACAATGGGCCCTCAGACAACGGGGGGTCCGCAGGATGTCACAATGGGCCCTGGGGACAATGGCGGGTTCTGGGACGTCACAATGGGCCCAAGTGACAAGGAGGGTCCCCACGGTGCCACGATGGGTCCTGGGGACAAGGGCGTCCCCCAGATGTCACAATAAGCCCTGGGGACAAAGTGGGGTCCTGGGATGTCACAATGGGCCCTGGGGACAATGGGAGTCCCCAAGGTGTCAGAACGAGCCCTGGGGACAAAGTGGAATCCTGGAATGTCACAATGGCCCCCAGTGACAAAGGGGTTCCCCATGGTGCCACAATGGGCCCTGGGGACAAAAGGGGTCCCCAGGATTTCACAATGGCCCTGGGGACAAAGGGGGGTCCTGGGATGTCACAATGGGCCCTGGGGACAAAGGGGGTATCCCCATGGTGCCACAACGGGCCCTGGGAGCAAGGGGGTGGCCAGGATGTCACAATGGGTCCTGGGGAAAATGGGGGGTGCCCAGGATGACACAATGGACCCTGAGGACAAGCGGGGGTCTCCATGGTGTCACAATGGGCCCCAGTGACAAAGGGGCTCCCCTGAATGTCACAATAGGTCCTGGGGACAATGGGGGGTGCTGGGACGTCACAATGAGCCCTGGGGACAATGAGGGATCCCCAGGATGTCACAATGGGCCCTGGGGACAAAGAGGGGTCCCCTGAATGTCACAATGGGCCCTGGGGACAATGGGCGGTCCTGGGACGTCACAATGGGCCCTGAGGACAAGGAGGGATCCCCAGGATGTCACAATGGGCCCTGGGGACAATGGGGGGTCGTTAGACGTCACAATGGCCCCTGGGGACAAAGAGGGGTCCCCTGAATGTCACAATGGGCCCTGGGGACAATGGGGGGTCCTGGGATGTCACAATGGGCCCCAGTGACAAGAGGGGGTCCCCAGGATGTCACAATGGGCCCTGGGGACAAACAGGGGTCCCCTGAATGTCACAATGGGCCCTGGGGACAAGGGGCTGCCGAGGATGTCACAATGGGCCCTGGGGACAATGGGGGTCCTAGGACGTCACAATGGGCCCTGCGGACAAGGAGGGATCCCCAGGATGTCACAATGGGCCCTGGGGACAATGGGGGGTCCTGGGACGTCACAATGAGCCCTGCGGACAAGGGTGGTACCCAGGACGTCACAATGGGCCCTGGGGACAAGGGGGTTCCCCATAGTGTCACAATGGGTCCTGGGGACAAGTGGGGTCCCCAGGATGTCACAATGGGCCCTGGGGACAATGTGGCGTCCTGGGATGTCACAATGGGCCCCAGTGACAAAGGGGGTCCTCTGAATGTCACAATGGGTCCTGGGGACAAGGAGGGATCCCCAGGATGTCACAATGGGCCCTGGGGACAATGGAGGGTCCTGGGACGTCACAATGGGCCCTGGGGACAAGAGGGGGTCCCCTGGATGTCACAATGGGCTCTGGGGACAAGGGGGGTCCCCAGGATGTCACAATGGGCCCTGGGGACAAAGGGGGGTGTCGACGGTGTCACAATGGGCCCCAGTGTCAAAGGGGGTCCCCATCGTGCCACAATGGGCCCTGGAGACAAAGGGGGTCCCTTGGATGTCACAATGGGCTCTGGGGACAAGGAGGGTCCCCAGGATGTCACAATGGGCCGTGGGGACAAGGAGGGATCCCCAGGATGTCACAATGGGCCCTGGGGACAATGGGGGGTCCTTTGATTTCACAATGGGCCCTGGGGACAAAGAGGGGTCCCCTGAATGTCACAATGGGCCCTGGGGACAATGGGGGGTCCTGGGACGTCACAATGGGCCCCAGTGACAAGAGGGGGTCCCCAGGATGTCACAATGGGCCCTGGGAACAAAGGGGGTCCCCTGAATGTCACAATGGGCCCTGGGGACAAGGGGGTGCCGAGGATGTCACAATGGGCCCTGGGGACAATTGGGGGCCCTGGGGACAATGGGGGGTCCTGGGACGTCACAATGTGCCCTGCGGACAAGGAGGGATCCCCAGGATGTCACAATGGGCCCCGGGGACAATGGGGGGTCCTGGGACGTCACAATGAGCCCTGCGGACAAGGGTGGTACCCAGGATGTCACAATGGGCCCTGGGAACAAGGGGGGGTCCCCATAGTGTCACAATGGGTCCTGGGGACAAGTGGGGTCCCCAGGATGTCACAATAGGTCCTGGGGACAATGTGGGGTCCTGGGATGTCACAATGGGCCCCAGTTACAAAGGGGCCCCCTGGCTGTCACAATGGGCCCTGGGGACAATGGGGTGTCCTGGGACGTCACAATGGGCCCTGGGGACAAGGAGGGATCCCCAGGATGTCACAATGGGCCCTGGGGACAATGGGGGGTCCTGGGACGTCACAATGGGCTCTGGGGACAAGGGGGGGTCCCCAGGATGTCACAATGTGCCCTGGGTTTCAAAGAGGCGTCCCCTGAATGTCACAATGGGCCCTGGGGACAATGGGGGGTCCTAAGACGTCACAATGGGCCCTGAGGACAAGGAGGGATCCCCAGGATGTCACAATGGGTCCTGGGGACAATGGGGGTCCTGGGACGTCACAATGGGCCCCAGTGACAAGGGGGGGTCCCCAGGATGTCAGAATGGGCCCTGGGGACAAAGAGGGGTCCCCTGAATGTCACAATGGGCCCTGGGGACAAGGGGGTGCAGTGGATGGCACAATGGGCCCTGGGGACAATGGGGGGTCCTTGAATGTCACAATGGGCCCTGGGGACAAAGGGGATGTCCCCATGGTGCCACAATGGGCCCTGGGAGCAAGGGGGTCCCCAGGATGTCACAATGGGTCCTGGGGACAATGGGAGGTGCCCAAGATGTCACAATGGACCCTGAGGACAAGCAGGGGTCTCCATGGTGTCACAATGGGTCCCCAGTGACAAGGGGGGGTCCCCATGGTGTCACAATGGGCCCTGGGGACAAACGTGGTTCCCCTCAATATCAAAATGGGTCCTGGGGACAAAGTGGGCTCCTCGGATGTCACAATGGACACTGGGGACAACGGGAGGTCCTGGGACGTCACAATGGGCCCTGGGGACAAAGTTGGTCCCCACGATGTCTCAATGAGCCCCAGTGACAAAGGGGGGTACCCAGGATGTCACAATGGGCCGTGGGGACAATGAGGGGTCCTGGGACATCACAATGGGTCCTGGGGACAAGGGGGGGACCCCTGAATGTCACAATGGGCCCTGGGGACAATGTGGGGTCCTGGGATGTCACAATGGGCCCCAGTGACAAAGGGGGTCCCCTGAATGTCACAATGGGCCCTGGGGACAATGGGGGATCCTGGGACGTCAGAATGGGCCCTGGGGACACGGAGGGATCTCCAGGATGTCACAATGGGCCCTGGGGACAAGGAGGGATCCCCAGGATGTCACAATGGGCTCTAGGGACAATGGGGGGTCCTGGGAAGTCACAATGGGCCCTGGGGACAAGGGGGGGGGTCCCCTGAATGTCACAATGGGCCCTGGGGAGAAAGGGGGTCCCCAGGATGTCAAAATGGGCCTTGGGGACAAAGTGGGGTTCTTGGATATCACAATGTGACACAGTGACAAAGGGGGTCCCCATGGTGCCACAATGAGCCCTGGGGACAAAGGGAGGTCCCTAGGATGTCTCAATGGGCCCTGAGGACAAAGGGAGGTCCCCGTGGTGTCACAAAGGGTCCCCAGTGACAAGGGAGGTCCCCACGGTGCCAGGATGGGTCCTGCGGACAAGGAGGTCCCCAGGATGTCACCATGGGCCCTGGGGACAAAGGGGGTCCCCAGGATGTCACAATGGGCCCTGGGGACAAAGAGACTCCCCAGGATGTCACAATGGGACCTGGGGACAAGGGGGTCCCCAGGAACTCACAATGGGCTCTGGGGACAATGGAGGTTCCCCAGGATGTTCACAATAGGCCCTGAGGACAAGGGGTGGTCCCCATGGTGTCACAATGGGTCCCCAGTGACAAGGGGGTCCCCAAGGTGTCACAATGGGCCCTGGGAACAATGGGGGGTCTTGGGACGTAACAATAGGCCCTAGGGACAAAGGGGGTCCCCACGGTGTTACTATGGTCCCGGGTGACAAAGGGGGATGCCCAGAATGTCACAATGGGCCCTGAGGACAAGGAGGGGTCTCCATAGTGTCACAATGGGTCCCCAGTGACAAGGAGGGTCCCCATGGTGTCACGATGGGTCCTGGGGACAAGGGGGTCCCCAGGATGTAAGAATGAACCCTGGGGACAATGGGGGGTCCTGGGACGTCACAATGGGTCCTGGGGACAAAGGGTGTCTCCAGGATGTCACAATGGGCTCTGGGGACAATGCAGGGTCCTGGGACGTCACAATGGGTCCTTAGGACAAAGAGGGGTCCCCAGGATGTCACAATGGGCCCTGGGGACAAAGAGGGGTCTCTAAAGTGTCACAATGGGCCCATGGGACACAGAGGGGCCCTAGGACGTCACAATCAGCCCTGGGGACAAGGAGGGGGTCCCCTGAAAGTCACAATGAGCCCTGGGAACAGAGGGGGTCCCCAGGACGTCACAATGGGCCCTGGGAACAATGGGGGTCCCTTGAAGGTCACAATGGGCCCTGGGGACAATGGTGGGTGCCCTGAATGTCAAAATGGGCCCTGGGGACAAAGTGGGGGTCTGCAGGATGTCACAATGGGCACTGGGGACAAAGGGGGCGTCCCCATGGTGTCACAACGGGCCCAAGTGACAATGAGGGTACCCACGGTGCCACGATGGGTCCTGGGGACAAGGGGGTCCCCCAGATGTCACAATGGGCCCTGGGGACATTGGGGTTGCCCAGGATGTCACAATGGGCCCTGGGGACAATGGTGGGTCCCCTGAATGTCAAAATGGGCCCTGGGGACAAAGGGGGGTCGCAGGATGTCACAATGGGCACTGGGGACAAAGGGGGCGTCCCCATGGTGTCACAATGGGCCCAAGTGACAAGGAGGGCCCCACGGTGCCACGATGGGTCCTGGGGACAAGGGGGTCCCCTAGATGTCACAATGGGCCATGGGGACAATGGGGTTGCCCAGGATGTCACAATGGACCCTGGGGACAATGGGGATCCCCAGGATGTCACAATGGGCCCTGGGGACAATGGGAGTCCCCAAGGTGTCAGAACGAGCCCTGGGGACAAAGTGGAATCCTGGAATGTCACAATGGCCCCCAGTGACAAAGGAGTTCCCCATGGTGCCACAATGGGCCCTGGGCACAAAGGGGGTCCCCAGGATTTCACAATAGCACTGGGGACAAAGGGGGGTCACGGGATGTCACAATGGGCCCTGGGGACAAGGGAGGTCCCCATGGTGTCACAATAAGCCCTGGGGACAAAGTGGGGTCCTGGGATGTCACAATGGGCCCCAGTGACAAAGGGGGTCCCCATGGTGCCACAATGGGCCGTGGGGACAAAAGGGGTCCGCAGGATGTCACAATGGGCCCTGGGGACCAGGGGGGGTCCTGCGATGTCACAATGGGCCCTGGGGACAAAGGGGGTCCCCTGGATGTCACAATGGGCTCTGGGGACAAGGGTGGTACCCACGGTGTCACAATGGGCCCTGGGAACAAGGCGGGGTGCCCATAGTGTCACAATGGGTCCTGGGGACAAGTGGGGTCCCCAGGATGTCACAATGGGCCCTGGGGACAATGTGGGGTCCTGGGATGTCACAATGGGCCCTCGGGACAAGGGGGGGTCCCCAGGATGTCACAATGTGCCCTGGGTACAAAGAGGCGTCCCCTGAATGTCGCAATGGGCCCTGGGGACAATGGGGGGTCCTGCGATGTCACAATGGGCCCTGGGGCCAAACAGGGATCCCCAGGATGTCACAATGGGCCCTGGGGACAATGGGGGGTCCTGGGAC